>NC_143578.1:165688665-166324877 GCF_048544385.1 Mastigoproctus giganteus | reverse complement strand
TAGATTTTGGGGTGCTGAACACGGAAATACTGCTTAAAATGGCAGAATGACTCTTATTTTTGAAAAAAGTAGCTCTTTTATATTATACAAGGTATTTTTTATTTATATGGCAGTAAGATGCAGCTAAGGACGTGTGTGTATCAAACACGGGACATTTTCGCCTTTAGCTTTCATTCAGCTTCAGGAGCATCCCTTTTCATCATCCAAGAATAATTGGATAAAAAGGAAGCACTTCATTTGCTTTTGTATATTTGTTTCATCGCTGCAATGTCTTGATGGAAGCACTCACCATGTTCATCACTGACAGCACCACAGTTTGGTAGGAAGAAATCCAGGTGAGAATGCACAAAATGCTTCTTCAATGACATGTTGCACCCCATAAGAAGTAAAGTGTATTCGTGTCAAACAGCACTAGGGGGTTCCCCCTTCTCCATGTAGTATACATTGTTGTGTGAAACAGAACACTGTTGAGGCCAGAAATTTAAAAGTATGAGGATATTGATATGTGTAGTGTTGTGTATCATTGTTCATCTTCCAATTTAGCAGTTGGGCCCTAATTGGTCCCACCACTGCCCACACTTAGCTCCATGGAGGCAGACAAAGTACCCAGTAGCATTATTTTTAATTCACTTTGGCACGCCCTGCCACCTAGTTTCCTGAGATTTCAGTGGCTAGGGCCTAAAACAACAAAAAAACCCTCATGGGGGTGAGCACTAGAAATGGATAAGCCAAAAGTTTATGACGTGTGTCTAATTTAGATGAACTTAAGTTTTGCAGTTGTGTGGGGTGTATGCTAGCGAATAGACAGAGGGGCCGGGAGACTAAAGGTTGGGGGGAAAAGACAGAAATATGGGGACAATAGGGAAGGCGAACCCAGCCCAGATGATCAGTAGGGTAGGCGCATGCCCCACTAGGCGAAGAGATGGCGGCAGGAAGGGGACGGAAAAGAGAGGACCATGCAAGGGAGTGTGGTTTTGAGAGCCATGATGACCAGCAGCAAGCTGCAGTTGGTTTTCAGTCATATTGGTGTTCCCGCTTGGGATATCACTCATGGGTCCAGGTCCCATCATGCTGATAGATGTCAAGTTCAGGTAGTAGAGGTGTCAATTCCAGGTTCCATATCAAGTGCAGGGATCAGGATCCTTCAGGGATGTCAGTGTGTCTGCAAAGATTTCTGGAGTGAGGAGAAAATATTCTTTTTCCTTATTCTAGGTGCCTTTGTCACAGCGGGTTTGCTGGTTGTTTTCATATTTGCTGAACTGTGGCCAGTTCCAGTTACTGGTCTAGTCCCTTGCTCAGTCCGTGCTGTTACTTGGAGTTTCATCTCGATCAGGTTTATCTGTTTCGCTTGCACTCATCATGCTAGTCCACAGTTTTGTCAGTGAGAGGCTGTGTCTGCAAATGTCA
This sequence comes from Mastigoproctus giganteus, assembly GCF_048544385.1. NCBI lineage: Eukaryota > Metazoa > Arthropoda > Arachnida > Uropygi > Thelyphonidae > Mastigoproctus > Mastigoproctus giganteus. The sequence goes on along the minus strand of NC_143578.1, from coordinate 166,323,470 downwards.
TCATTGCAGGTTGTTGTTTTGCATATAATGGTGTAGAGTGCTTGTCAGTACTGGTGTTGTCTGGGTTCGTAAAATCCAGTTCTGGAGGTTTATTTATCCACTACGCAGTTCTTGTCATTAGTTTGGCATGTTCAGATGTCGTTTGTGGTTGTCGTGTGTAAGGTTCACTTGCACTTGATCACAGGGAGCACTCGTCTTCTTGCGAAGAGCTCTTGGGCATAACAGGAGAAAGCCTGGTACTCCTCTTTTGTATCAGAGAGCACCAAATCCAGTATGGTGTTCTTGTCCTCTGGAACAATATAGGATCTTTGTTACTAGGATGTTGCAGACATCGTCATAAATCTAGCAATCATACATTAAGTGTTGCCAGCTATCCAAACAGCTGAAGATACAGGAAGGTTCCTTTAGAATTCCCAAAAGGAGAGTATGGCACTGATGGCACCAAAGCCGATGAGACCGCATGGAGGCTAGGTGAAAGCTAGGTTGGGGACCTAGGGTACACCTGGCCGACATCAGGTACGAACTGCCTGGGTATCTCTACGCTCTATGCTCAGCAGGTGTATAGAGCCTCTTCTTTTCCACAGTGCAGTTATTTGCTGGGTCGGCTGTATGTCCAAGACAGGTTCTTAAGGTGCCCTTTGCCAAGTAGTAGAGTAATTCTTCGCCCACGATCTCCAGGTCGAGGGGAAGAACCCCAATCAGGACCTGTAAGGCACGGGTACTCAAAATGCTGCAGGCGCTTAAAATAATTAAACAAACAAGCTTGTTTGTTATTTGGTTTTTAGGAGCATTAGCAACTAAGGCCATATTGCTCCGAGATATGCGGTAGTCATTCTCTGACCTTTCCGCATCCTCCGTATTTGGTGGTGACAGGCTCGAACCCCGGTCTAATCAAGAAGCGTGTGCTACACACTGCTGCTCCTGCCCACATGGCTACGGAGGCGCCTAAACAAACAAGCAAGCCACCACTTCAGTCGGTTGACTGAAGTGGTGGCTTGTTTGTTTGTAGGCTTTACGGTGAAATGGCAGCAAAGGCCATGATGCACCTAACTATGGTAATTAGCATTAGTAGCTTTCTTGCATACGATACAAGAAAGCAAGCTTATGCAGCATCAGCCAAAAAAAAAAAACATTTCATCCCTCCATTCATTCCAAATGCCTGTCCAGCTAAGCCTTAAATTTATTTAAGCTATCAACGTCCACAACGAAAGATGGAAGTCTGTTCCACCAATCAACTACCCGCTAGCTAGAGGCAAATTTCCGAACATCTATTCTACAACTGTCTTTCCTCAATTTGAAACTGTACCCTCTCAGGTTCTTAATCTGAGCAAGAAGAAGAATCCCCATCAGCATTCAGCTTGCTCAACTGTGCAACCCATTCAAAGCCATATACACCTCAACCAGATCACCTCACAGGTGCCTACTCTCCAGGTGCTGCAAATTACAGAACTTAAGCCTTTATTGGTAAGAGCACCCCTTGGTTACTCTCACTCTTTGTTGCCTTCTTTGTACTCCTTCTCGCAACTCTACATCTTTCCTAAAATGAGGCCTCCAGACCTGTACACTAGGTGTGGCCTGACCACTGCCTTGTATAATGGGATAATCACCTCGCTGTCCCTGCTAGCAAAATTCCTATATATCATTAACAAAACTTCATGACCTGCCCTGGCAACCAGTCGGCACTGCTCAGTGAACTTCATATTTGACTGCACGATTACCCCCCAGGTCTTTTTCACTTCCCTGAGTAACTCTTCGGTTATTGCTACCCATATGCAGTACTTTGCATTTGTAAATGTTAAACTGCAGTTGCCACTTCTCAGCCCATTTGCCCAACTTATCTAGATCCAGTTGGAGTCTTTACTATCATTAACAACCCTGCCAATCTTTGCATCATCTGCAAACTTGGACATTAAACCTGATATACATTCATCAATATCATTGATAAATATACAAAACAATAATGGGCCCAACATCAAACCCTGGGGAACTCCACTAATCACATTTGTCTACGAAGAGCAGTGTCCATTGATTACCACACTCTGTCGTCTTCCACTCAACCATCCCTTTATCCATTGTAGCAACTTACCCTTAATGTCATACGTCTCCAATTGGTACAGCAGTCTTTCACGTACAACAGTATCAAATGCTTTCCTGTACTCCAAGTATATGATATCAAAATTATTTCTGGCATTCAGTTTCTTTGTGACCACATCATAGTATCCAATCAAACTGGTCACACAAGAGCTCCCTTTAACAAACCCATGCTGTCTTAACTATTACTGCAATCTTGTCTAGATGATCCTACAATGCTTCTTTCACCAGTGACTCAATTATTTTCCTAGGAACACAAGTCAAACTAACAGGTCTATAGTTACTTGTGTCAGCTTTTGAACCCCCTCTCATAATTATGGCTAAGGGTTTGCTTACTTCCTTTTCTGCCTCCTTTAATATAATTGGATAGATCCCATCCACCCCAGGTGCCTTTTTCATGTTTCACTTCAACAATTTCTCCTCCACTTTTCTCTCAGTTATTACAAAATCACTTAGCTCCCTGTTAGAGTTCGATAAACTTCTAGTAACTCCCCTCATTGAATAATTCCTCATGTGCGAATGTAGATGCAAAAATACTCATTCAGTTTATCAGCTACCTGAGCATGATCATCAATAGTCAACCCATCTATGTTAAGTGATCCAATTCAATTCATCCCTTTCCTTCTAGAGTTTACATAAGTAAAGAATTCTTTGCTGTTTTTCTTTGCATCGTCTGGCAAAGATTTCTCAAAATTTGCCTTTGCCTACCTAACCTCCTTTGTGACTTTATTACAGACTAGTTTATATCTGCAACAGGCTTCTGTGTCACCTGATACTTTATATGCATCCCATACATTTTTCTTCTCTGCCATCAGCCTCAATTTATCTAACATCCATTTAGGCCTGAACCTTGTACAATATTTCTTAGTTGGAATGAAAAGCCTAGTAGCATCCAAAATTAAGTCCCTGAAGGCTTCCCATTTGGAATTCAACGTTTATAACATCATCAGCTGATCCCACTGTATAGAATTTAAATACTATCTGAAACCCCTGTAATCACCTTTACGAAAGCAAAAGACTTTCCCTTTAGCCTTGATGGTAGTTACATCTTTAAGTAATTCCCACATCAGTACATTGTGATCACTGTCACCCATGGTTCCTTTATCTGCAAATTCTTAACGCATGAATAATCACTGCTGATAATCAGAACGAGAGTATTACTCCCTCTGGTTGCCTCTTAAACACGTTGCTGTTGAAAACAGTTATCCAATAAATCCACAAAAGTCCTGTAGTGTGCGAGTGACTAACCCACAAGTTCCAATCTCCCATTATAAGACATTCTGATTTACTGGCACACTATTTCTCTTCACAATTACTCATTATACTCATTAGGCCTATAACACACACCTACTCTCATTTTTCCTTTCCCAGTGCTTATGTCACACCAGACTCAGCATTGCATTGTCCACTAACATCAACTGGATGCACTTCCTTAGATTTGATGTGTTTCTTAACTAACAGCATAATCCCTCCTCCTTTCCTATCCTGTCTATCCCTTCTGTACACGTACTCCCCAAATTCCAATTCGGCACTGCTTATATCTGTGTGACACCACATCTCTGATATCCCAACAATATCTGCCTTTGATGTCTTGACTAGCACTTCAAGCTCATCAAATTTATTAACTATACTCCAAGCATTAGTTAATGTGTATTTAACATTAATGTTAAATACATAGTTATATCTGCATAGATGTTATTCAAATTTATACTGAGTTGTACAGTTTTATCTGTCTGAGGAAACCAAAAATTTTGGTCACATGTGGCGTGTCTGTTAGGAGGTCAGAGATGTTGAAAGAGGTGTTTGCCAGGGAAAAATAGGTAACCATAGTTTGTCGATCATTATTGTATTTGGGGAAATCAATAAGTACATGCTGGATAGTGAGCTGAGTGTTGGATCAGTGCCTGCAAGAAGATAAAGATGTGTCAGGTGTGTATGGCCTATTCGTAGTTGAGCTAGTACTACTTCTTAGTGTCTGTTCTCATGAATACTTGACTTCTAAGTTGGTAGCTTGTCTTTATTCGGCCAGATGTGTTGCCATAGATCAAGACTTCACTTCTTTATAATTAACTTGAAATCAGTGAGTGGTGTGCTAAAGAGTTGATCTACTGGATCTGTAGCAGTTTTGGAAGCTAGGTCAGCACGTTCATTTCCAGCAATTCCAGCGTGACCAGGGATCCAACAAAAGAAAATTTGTTGTTTGTTCTTATTTAACTTGGTAAGGTGTGAAACACAAGATATGAGTGAAAGGTCACACATCCAAGGTGGGACTGTACAAGAAGTGGTAAGCTGCATCATGCTAAGGTCAATTTGCCAGTCACTAAGCAGGGAACGCACGTGTATCCTGTTGATGGGTAGATTCTGTAAAGGTTCTCCCATTTGGGTGCGAAAAGTCATTCCAAGTAGGTTTTCCAGTTGCCCTTTGACTTTTGCTGCATAGTTTAACAGAAGCATTTGTCTGCATAGATGTAAGGAAGTTTCATTTGTTTCAGCATATAAGCTCTGGACTGGCGACATACGGAATGCCCCTAGTGCAAGACAAAGAGAACTGTGGTGTATGGGATCAAGCCAACATAAGGCACTTGGTCTAGCAGAGCTGTACACCACAGAGCCGTAGTCTAGACATGATGTATTAATGCATGATACAAATGAGTAGTGTGTAATGGTCGGCTCTCCCATGTTGTGCCAGATAGTAATCCAGAGCTCTTTTATATGCTCTTTTATAAGGTTTTTGGCCTAGAACAACACCAAGAAAGCAGACACTGTGAACCACTGGGATAATTTGATTTTCTAGGTGAAGTTCTGGGTATGGATGTAGGTTACACTTCCTACAGAAGTGTATCCCAAAAGTCTTTTGGGGCAAGAGGCAAAAACCATTGTTTTGTGACCATTTTACAACTTTGTTGATGGCACCTTGCAACTGGTCTTTCTACCATTCACATATTAGGCGAGTGGCAGCAGACACTGAGGTCATTGGCATACAGGGTAGTGGACACTGTTTGTGGTAGAAAATGTGTCATTGAGTTCATTATTATGTTAAATAGGGTGGCACTTAGTACAGAACCTTGTGGAACTCCTTCCTGGATATAATTTAAAGATAACTGGTTGTTGACTCTAACTTGAAATGAGCGATGGTGTAGGAAGTTTCTGATAACTGATAAACTCTGGCAAGTGTCTGCATAGTCCTAGATCATAAAGGTTTCGCATTGTGCCATACCTCCAAGCTGTGTCAAATTCTTTTTCTATGTCAAAAAGAATTGTGACATGGTGTTCTTTTCATACAAAAGCATCACAGATGTTTATTTCTGCCCTGATCAGTAAATCAAGAGTGGATCTGCCTTCACAGAAACCACATTGTACAAGGTTAAGAAGGTTGTTTTGGACTAAAAAACAGGTTAGGTGGAAAAACTGTATGAACAAGGTCCTGGACAATATTAGAAACTAGGTCCAGGACCTAGCTCATACAGCTGGTGAATGCAATAGGTCGGTAGTGTTGTGGATTTGCAGGACCTTTTCCTGGTTTTGGAAATGCCAAAACATAAGCGTGATGCCATTTGTCCAGGAAGGTATTTTCTTTGAAAATTCTGTTATAAAAAAGTAACAATGATTAAGGACTGGTTCAGTTAGTTGTGCTATCATGATGTAGTGTATTCCATCTGGTCCTGTTGCACTAAATTTGGTGGTAGCTAAAGCATGGTGCAATTCTGTCATTGTGAAAGGGAGACTTTATGCAGTGCTAGATGCTGATTTGAAGTCAATGAAATGCTTCTCATCCTGTGCCTTGTGTCCCTGAAAATGAGGTGTGTAAGATGTAGCGGCTAAAATTTTCATGAAAGATTCACCAGTACGTTTGCAATCTCCACTGGTGTTGTAACATCACAATCGTTTACAGTTAGTATGGGAAGGTTGATGTGTGGATGTTTTGAGTACATATGTTGTATTTTAGCCCATATTGTTTGCATTGTAGTTTTTGTAATTGTGGTGGCGAAACGTCTCTATGCTTCCCTTTTTCTAGTCTGCCTGACACGTTTTGCTTTTGCCCGAGCCTGTTTTTCTAGTCTCAGTTTCAAGATGGATGTTGTTCAAGTTGGATGTATTGCACATTTATGTATACAGTTGATTGTGAGTAGAAAGAGAAAATGACAATGGTGGATTCATCCAGAAAATTCAAATGAGTTAAAAACAGGATAGTTTCATATTATGTTTGAAACACATAGGAAGTTTCCTGAAAAGTTTTTTTTATTTTACAGAATGTCGATACAGAGTTTTCATGAACTTCTAATGTTAATTAGAGGAAAAATTGCAAAATTTGATACAGTGAGGCAGAAATTGATAAAAACTGTTTCACTGCAATAGACATTGGTGTTTATAGATGTGATGGTGATTCGAACATTTTTAAATATTCAAATTTTGGAAGATGATTACTATTGAAACAGCTTAATTTGCCATTAAATAGAGTTCTTCCTGGTACAAATGAGCCGGCTATGGCATTTGTTTTTGTAAGGGACAAAGCATTTGGACTGACTGAAAATTTAATACTACTGTACTATCAAAATATTTGAGCACCGAGCTAAAAATTTTCAATTATAGATTAACTCAAGCAAGGAGATTGTAGAATGAACTTTTGGAATACTGAGCAATGAGTTGCACATTTCTCACTCTAGTATATTACTGAATCCTCATTCTGCTATCAACGTAATAAAAAACTGTTGCATATTGCATAACTTTGTGAGAAGGAACGGATATGTTTTTGAAGATATTAACTTGTTAATATCTTTTTTTTTTTTTCGGCTGATGCTGCATAAGCTCATACACTTGCTTTCTTGCATCACATGCCACTACTACTACTACTACAACATTAAAACCAATCCATAACAATAAGACAAAGTTCCAAAATGGCAGTTAGAGACAAATTGACTTCCTTGCTTCCAAGCTGCTGTTGTTGTTGTTGTTATTTGGTTTTTAGGAGCATTAGCAACTAAGGCCATATTGCTCCGGGAATATGCCACTTCAAGTAAGCCATATCCAATTAACATTTCAAAGGCCTTTGTTTATTATTATGTAGCTTTTCCACTTTTAAGTCATTTTGTAAAAATATTTTAAGAACAACTTTAAGAAAACTTTCAGAAAATTTTCATCAACATTCAAGCCTCAGGTATAATTTAAAAAAAAAATTTTTTTTGGTATACATATCTGCTTAGTACACATTTCTTCACAGTCTGCTTATTCTAACTCTCGATTTTAATTCTTACACCATAAGTTGTAAATATTAATTTCACTGGCATTCTCTGAATGGGGGGGGAAGGAAACCATCTGTCATATTTAATTAAGCCCAAATAAAGATATTATAAATATTGATGACCACAGAAAAAAACACAATTAAAAAAATACTCATAAGTAGTCAAATTTCAAGCTTTTGAAGTCTTCTGTACAGACCACTATTTGTGCAGTTCCACTGTTATCATACATTAAGTTTTAATTTAATTTTAATTTTAATTAAAATATATTAAAATTTTGAATTGAAAATAGTTTATTTAGGCACAAAGCTTTGATATAATTTCAATGGCCTTTAAGCAAAAACAGCAAATTAACAGGCCATAATCCTGAAGTATTTTTGTAGTAATAAAAAAATCCTATACACATGACTATTCATACTAGATATATAATATAAACACATGGTGAATTTTGATCTATACCTTGCCAGTGATACTCGCATTCTCCACCCTCCAGAAAAATGTTTTGTTGGTCGATTTTGCATTTCTCTACTAAAACCTAAACCTGCAAGAATTCGCCTTGATCTTGCTTCTGCTGAGTCAGCCCCAATAATTCGCAATTCTTCATACACCTAAAATATAAAAATAATTATAATATGTTATAGCCAATCATTCACAAACTATTCTTTTGAGAGTGCCAGAATTAAAAATAAATGGGATTTCCATTAAAAAAAAAAAAAAAAAAAAAAAATTTATGGGAAAAAATGCCAAATTTTGGATCTGCAACAATGAAGACAATTACATTTTCAAAAAAAAAAAAAAAATAAATATATGAAACACATTCAAATGATGATGCTACATTTTAAAACAATCTAAAAGTTGTATTTTTAAAATTAAAAAAAAATAATAATAAAACTTACATATATAAATACAAAATTACATACTCAAAAAACATTGTATAGAAAATATTACACAAGCAATATCTATTGAGGCCACATCTTGAACATACAGGTCTGTGGGTCTCATTTTAAGAAGGATGTAGAGCTGTTGAAATGAGTATAGAGAAGGGTGGCAACAAGATTGGTGACAGGGGGAAAGGGGTGCTCTTACCAAGAAAGGCTTCAGTTCTGCAAATTGCAGTGTCTGGCAATTAGGCACCTGCGAAGTGATCTGACTGAGGTGTTTAAGGCATTGAATGAATTGGGCAAGCTCTTGCTGATAGGATTCTTCCTCTTGCTCAGACTACACACATGAGGGGGCATAAATTATAGCAACATATTCTGCAACCATCCTTCTTCAATTTGAAGAAGGATGGTTGCAGAATAGATGTGAGGAAGTTTTCCTTTAACCAGCAGGTGGTTGATTGCTGGAACAAACTTCGTATGTATTTTGGTTTTTACTTTGTTGTTGATAGCTTGAATAAATTCAAAGAACTACACATGTTGGAGGGGACAAATGGGTGAAATTGGAGGTGTCTTTTTTTTTGACTGATCATTTGCCACTACTAATGCAAATTGTTACTGCCTTACTGACTTTTAAAACTGCAATGCAACACAGTAATAGCTACTGTGTTACAACTGTTGTTTTTTGGTGCAAGGGCTACAAAGGCCATACTGCACCTATCAACGTTATGAATAATACACATGCATGGTGACTGTTATGACATTAGTCAAAAACATTCATATAATTTTATGTCTGTGTTACAATATTGTATTTCCAAATAATATTAAACTTTCAATAGATGTACCATAAGCATTTGAACTTTTGGGATTGACACAATCCCCCACACACCCAGTTTCAAACTAAACACACTTCTAAACACTTAAAGTAGCAGCCATAAGGATGTTAGTACTCCTTTATGTAATACAGCACCTTAAAGTATAACCAGAATTTTTTAATGCATGAAGAGAATTGGAAAATTGTGTTTAAACTTAATATTTTTCAGTTGTCTACAGTAGTGCATCTAGAACTACAGTACAATCAAATAATGTACAAATAGCTTAAGGTTTACTGTACGTAGTAGGTAGATTTTCTTTTTAAACTGTGAGTATGAATTTTCTATTGTAGTCTGTTATGTGTGCATATTAAAAGACAAGCAGTGAAGTTAAAATACAATGTATTGCAAAGGTGTTATTGAAGTCAAGCAAATTTTTATTATATTTTATGAATGTACACAAACCCACATACGCACAAAACAAGCATACATATGCATGCAATATATAAGAGAAAAATAACATTTAGGGAAAGAAGTAAAAACCATTAACACACACAAAGGGTGCTGGACTCTCTTTACAAATTCCTGCTGTGAATTACAGGCTCCAAAAAAAGCGATTGTGTTTGCTGTTTTATTTACTTAATTTTTATATTATATATTTTATAAGTAACCTTATAATTCAAGTTACGCTGGTTATTTTTTATTTTTAATTTAGATATTTTTTGTAGGTTACTACTTAATATACGTAAAACCATTGTTTCGTTTGAATCTTGCAACCATTTTTTTCATATAGAGAGTGGTAGGGAATTCAAATTTTCAATTATGATAAATAGGTAGCTCTACCATAAAACTAGATAGAGTAATACATATCACTGCATTTAGGATTCTATTAGATAGTGTAGTATGGATAATTAATTAATTAAATTTATTGATCTTGCTAAGAAAAACAGCAAGGATTCCTTTACTCTAAAAGGAAGGGGATGAATCAGATTGGTCCACTTGATATCGATGGTTCAACTGTTGATGATCCTACTCAGATAACTGATAATCTGAATGAGTATTTTGCATCTACATTACCACATGGGGAGTTATTGAGGAAGAAAAATGCCAGAAGTTTATCAAACTGTAACAGGGTGCTTAATGATTTTGTAATAACTCAGAGCAAAGTGGAGGAGAAAATGTTGAAGTTAAACATAAGAAAGGCACCTGGAGTTGATGGGATCTATTTAGTTTTATTAAAGGAGACGGCAAAGGAACTAAGCAAACCCTTAGCCATAATTATGAGAGCATCCTTGGACTCAGGGGAAGTCCCCATGGACTGGAGATATGCAAATGTATCCCCAATTCACAAAGGAGGATCTAAGGGTAACACGAGTAATTACAGACCAGTTAGTTCAACCTCTGTTCCGGGTAAAATAATGGAGTCACTGATTAAAGATGCATTGCAGGATCATCTAGACAAGAATGCAGCAATAATTCATGCACAGCATGGGTTTGTTAAGGGAAAGTCTTGTCTGACAAACTTGATTGGATACTACGATGTGGTCACAAAGGAACTAGATACAAAAAATAATTTTGATATCATATACTTGGATTTCAGGAAAGCTTTTGACATGTGCATGGAAGATTACTGTACAAATTGGAGCAGTATGGTATTAAGGGTAAGTTGCTTCAATGGATAAAAGGATGGTTGAGTGGGAGAAGACAGAGTGGCAATCAATAGATGCTGCTCTTTGTGGAATCCCACAGGATTTGGTGTTGGGCCCACTATAGTTTTATATACGGCAGGCCCTCGTTATAATGCGTTTCGCTCTATGCTGATTTGCTATAACGCTGTTCATATATTATAACCAATATCTCCCTCCAACACTGTCACAACTCACTATAATGCTGTTTTACCAGCGTACAGATAATTTTTGGCATATTTAACAAAAACATTTCATCTGATGTAGTTGATAGCTCGAAAACGAATAGCAAAGCAACATTAAAATGTTTCCCACGCAGACTTGTGAAATTTTTCCATGCTCAGTGAAATTTTCTTCCATGCTAATTTAATTGCAGTACAGTGCCTTGTTATGTAGTCCCAAGATTAACATTTTAAAAAATGATCAAGTATATTGCTTGTAATATTTGCTTTATATGCATTTATCCGAAGTCTAGTCATCACTCAATACAGTGTTAGGTAACAAACAGTTTACTCGAACATTGTATGATAATCAATGCAACTCAGTTACATTTTCAAAGATTAATAATGACGGATAAGAATTAAAAAGCAAAAACGTCTGGATGCGGTATGAAGCCTACTAAGGTAAGAAAAAGACTGAATTTGAAAATTAAATTATACGTTTTGAAGCAAATCAATTCCGTTCAACAATAAGTAGATGTGTGCAATCATTTAGGACTGGCAGATTCAACTGTAAGAACAATTATAAAAAATAAAGAATTAATTTTAGCAGCGGTAAAGACAACTGTTCCACTGCAAGCAACTAAATTGGTTATGGCTAGGCCAGCTATTATAATTGAAATGGAGAGACATTTTTATTGAAGATAATATCCAACGCACAATTCCGTTAACATTAAATATTATTAAATAAAAAGTTAATATCTTATATGATTATCTGAAGAAAGCTCACCTTAAAAAAAAAAAAAAAAAATGTGGAACCATTTAAAGCTAGTAAGGGCTGGTTCGATAGATTTAAAATTCAGGGAGAAGACGTAAGTGCAGATCAAGAAGTACCCACAACTTTCAAAAAAGAACTTAAAATTATTAAAGAGAGGTGTTATGCTCCCAACAAGTTTTTAACAGATGAAACAGGACTTTTTTGGAAACAAATGCCTAAAAGAAGTTTCATACCGAAAGAAGAAAAAAGCATGCCAGGCTTCAAAGCGGCAAAGGATCAATTGACTTAATTGTTGAGTGGTAACACTGGGAAGAGGGCAAAGTACAACCCAAAATTGACCAAAGATATGAAAACTCGACAGCTCAGGGACATCTGATTAATAAATACATGATTTTAATTGGCATTTTAAGTTTAATTTTGATACGTAATGTAGTTACTTACCACATAATCATATACGTACAGATTTTAATATTAAATATTTTGACTGACATTTGGTGTCTTTTCACTATAATTTATTATATGTGAGTCGCGATGGTATAGACTCACAAATACACGTTACATTATGAGAATACGGCAATCGCTTTGCACTGATTCACTTAGCACCTGTTTTTCCAGAATGAACTATCGGCGTTAAGTGGGGGGTCACCTGTATCAATGATATTGATGAAGGTATATCGGACTTAGTGTCAAAGTTTGCAGATGATACAAAGGTTGGCAGAGTCGATAATGACAGGAATGGCAGCGTGCTACTGCAACAGGATCTAGAAAATTTGGGCAGATGGGCTGAGAAGTGGCAACTGAAGTTTAACATTGACAAATGCAAAGTGCTGCATATGGGCAGAAGTAAATCCATAAGAACATACCAACTGTTACACTTAGGGTGGTAGAAAATGAAAAAGACCTGGGAGTGATTGTGCAGTCATATATGAAGTTTTCTGAGCAATGCAGACAGGCTTCCAGAGCAGGTCATGTGATATTGTCAATGACAAACAGGAATTTAAGCTAGCAAGGGAAAGGAGGCGATTATCCCTTTGTATAAGGCAATGGTTAGGCCACACCTTGAGTATTGATTACAGGTCTGGAGGCTCACTGAGGAATGATGTAGAGTTCCTTGAGTGTGTACAGAGAATGGGCAACAAGATTGGTGAGGGGGAATGAAGGGTCCTCATACCAAGAAAGGCTTAAGTTCTGCAAACTGCAGCAGCTGGGAACTAGGCACCTGCGAGGTAATCTGATCGAGGTGTATAAGGCCTTGAATGGATTGAGCACACTGAATTCTGATAGGATTCTTCGACTTGCTCTGATTAATTTGCCTTTTTTTTTTTGCGGAAATTTGCCTCTAGCTAGTGAGGCGGTTAATTGCTGGAACAAACTTCCATCTGTTGTTGTGGTAGTTGATAGTTTAAATAAATTCAAGGAGGAACTGGACAAACTTTTAGAGGGAATGGTTGTGTGAAATTGTTTTTTTTTTTTTTTTGATTGATGCTACATAAGCTCATTCGCTTGCTTTTTTTTTTTTTTTTTTTGCATCGCATGCCTCTGTTATTACTACTACTACTACAAGGTGATGCAGAAGACAAAGCTAATGCCATCATAAATATGACTGAACATTACACATATGCCTTACAACAATAGCAATAAATTTTTAACGTAACGAAAGAAAAAAAACGTTGAGCAAAGAAACTCGCAATATTTAGGTATATCTTAATAAAATCAATAATATGCTTTCACCCTACAAGAGACAAAAATCAATTAAAATAAATATTCATTATAAATAATAAACTGCCAATTATTACACTGGTATTTTTTTTAAGACAGCATTAAACCTGGACATTTTTTGCACAAAATGAAAAATAAGAGCTCCACCTAAAAAATTACAACATTGCAGAATCCACAGAAAAATATATACACATATTTCAAATATTCACCAGATAGTTTTACATATTATTAAAAACAAATCGTAATGTATACAGGCACTGAGTCTAAATGAATATTATTTTTATTTAGCAATTCAACACATTAGCTATTCAGAAAGGATGAATTTTTGCTTTTTTTCAGCCTTGATACTATGCTAAAACCTTTCACCCTACTCTTCACTCACTGCATCAAGTTTCTGCGGAAAGTATTCAAAATGAACCTTCATATTCATAACTCAACCTAGGTGTTTGAAATGAATTAAGAATTTTTTTGACAATCATCTCATACATAGTACTTTGATTTATAAATGCCTAAAATGTTTCTCACAAAGACAGTAGCAAATTTAAAATTCCTACTGTCTTTGTCTAGTCTAATAAAGGAGGTAGTGTTCTCATATATTTTCTTCAAAATCATAATGTATAGGGTGTCTATGCCTTGTTTTTCCAGTGCATGAAAGGATTTAGAGGGAAACAGGCATTCTGTGTGTTATCACACACTCAGTCTAAAATACTGATGGTTCCAATATTTTTCCACCCCTAAAATCCACTCAAGCGCACCTTCTCAAATGGTAAGCCCTATTATGTCAAATTTCTGAATGAAGCCTTAAATTATTTGAGTCATAGAAGTTGTGAAAATATCATCTTGCAACAGCTCTCTTGTTTGTGATTCATCAAAAGTGTGTGGCGTTTGAAATCACTTATCTAGAAAAATTTTTAAATGTACTGAAAAGAAGCCTCTCTCTTGCTACGTGAGAGAGATAAACTCTCACATAGCAAACTCTTTCACCACTCCCAATTTTATATGTAAAGGTGGCAGAAGTATTTTTTTTTTGGAGAGATAAGTAGCTCTGGTGACATTTTTGCATCCAGGTGTGAGATTTTTTAGTGTGAAAAAATTTTGGCCAGTCTTTCTAATGATTAGCTTTAGTCTGCATGCCCCATTCATGTAAAAATATGACTGTTGTACAAGAAACATGGTTCAACACATTCAAACCACAAGCTATCCACTCACAGTTGCAATAATTCACCTTTTCTAAAAAGAATTTCCAATTGCCACAAATTCTTTTAGGTGTACAGAATAAGCAACCAGAATTGAAGACAATGTGTGCTTCCAGTGTGTGGCAGAATACCTTTTATTTCTTCTGTAAATAGTGATTGTTGGAACTTACATCTGTTGTGTGGAAGTAGATAGTTTGAATAAATTCAAGAGTGGATGAACAGATGTGGGAAGGTTTTTTCATTGTTTGCCACTAGTACTATTTGTGTGTGTGTGTGTGTGTGTGTGTGTGTGTGTGTGTGTGTGTGTGTGTGTGTGTGTGTGTGAATAATTTTACAAACACACACGCGCCAACTCTGCACAACCAAAATAAAATTTCATAAAATGCATTTTACCAGACTCAATATCTAGTCTATGGAATGCATAGACTAGACAGCCCATGCATTTATCCAGCTGTACTAACACTGGGCATATTCTATCTACCACTCTCAAATTAAGCCATTCTTAATAAGCAACATCAAATTCAACAGCTCATTCAAGCACTGTATGAACAGTGCTATGTATACATAACTGGTGAGAACAGCTTATGTTTAGTGTTAACACTAAAAGAGAGAATGTTGCCCTTTTTCACATGGACTGTAAGTATTAAATAGAAAATAATATCACAAGAAATATGGTCTCTCTCTCTCTCTGCAACCATGACATCGCAGACATAGCGCTAGTGTTCCATGTCCACTAGTGGACATAGAACACTCAGCCATTGCTGAGCACTTCTGGTCAACCCGACACAACATTGACCCATGCCGCAATGTCATGGTTGTCGATCGGTCCAGCCATTACTGGCAACGTGCCTGGTTGGAGTCACTGCACATCACGTGCTCTAATACTGGCATCAACAGAAACAGAGGATCCTATTATTGAATCAACCATTCTCATGACTGACAAATGGTGACAACGTCACAACCACAGACTTCAACTTCCACCAGTTAATTGGTGCATCACACGGTTCACTGTGCATGACTGCCATCACATGCTCTTAAGTTCTATGGTCCCAAAACTTTCATTCCAACGGTTAACTGATGAAGGGTAACATAAAGCCCAAAAGCTTTTGTATTACTGGTTACTGTATGTATCTACATATTCTGTTTTCACCGTTTATCATATGTAATTAACATTAAACCTAGTTTAACTACAACTTGTTATTTTACTTTCCGTTCCGCTCTGTGCTACATAATGAAAGTAGTCGAATAAATTTTACTGATTAATTATAATACTATACTATACTAAGCTAACAGACTTCAATACAGTGCTATGTGTTTTGCTATCTAGTTTTATGTTAAACCTTGATTAAGTACACGTGCCTTGAGTGACCAGGGTTCAAGCCCGTGACTGCTGAATACGGTGCTGTTTCTTATATTCTGTTTATCTTGTAAACTCCTCTAAACGTTTTTTTTTTTTTTTTTTTTAATTGTTTGTTATTAGGAGCATTGGCAACTAAGGCCATACTGCTCCAGGATATGCGGTGGGCATTCCCTGACCTTTCCGCATCCTCCATATTTGGTGGTCATGGGCTTGAACCCAGGTCTAATCAAGAAGCGTGTGCTATGCACTGCTGTTCCTGTAGCCAGGAGCAGCAGTGCATAGCCAGGAGCAGCTTCCTCCGTAGCCAGGTGGGCTACATAACACAAAAACTGGCAAGGCTCTTCACAAAGTGCATCCCAAAAGGGGTGATGCCCAAGTAGTGGAAAAATGCAATCATAGTTTTGCTGCATAAGGAAGGAGATAAATCAAAAATTGGAAATTATAGACCAATTAGCTTGTTATCCCACATCTACAAGTTGTTCACAAGGGTCATTACTAACAGATTAGAAAGAATACTTGATGAGAATCAACCGAAAGAGCAAGCTGGCTTCAGGACAGGATTCTCAACTATGGATAACCTTCACATAATATCACAGCTAACGGAGAAAGCAAATGAATATAAAACACCATTATGCGTGGCATTTGTGTATTATGAAAAGGCACTTGACTCCATAGAGCATAAGGCAATGGTTTGGGCACTAGAAAGACAAGGCATTGATACCCCACATATTATGATTTTGAAGAAAATATATAAGAGTGCTACCTCCTTTATTAGACTAGACAAAGACAGTAGGAAATTTAAAAACGAGAAAGGAGTTCGACAAGGAGACACAATATCTCCGAAGCTGTTTACTGCTGCCCTTGAGGAAGCTTTCAGAAGATTAGACTGGTCGCAGAAAGGAGTCAATGTGAACGGAGAGTACCTAAAGCATTTACGATTTGCAGATGACAATGTGGTCATAAGCCACGATCCCAAAGAATTAGAGGAAAATCTTAATTGGTTATGCACAGTTAGTAAGGATTTAGGACTAAAAATGAATATGGCTAAAACAAAAGTAATGATGAACAAGTATGCCACAGAAAGGGATATAATGATTGAAAGAGCAGTAATTGAAAAGGTGGAGTCATATACTTATCTGGGACAAGTTATTAGCTGTAATAATGAAAAATCGCTGGAAGTCAAGAGAAGAATAAATTTTGGATGGATAGCATTCAGGAAATATAGTCACATACTAAGAGCAATATCCCAGTTTGTCTGAAATGTAAAATAATGAACCAATGTATACTCCACACCATGACTTATGGAAGTGAAACTTGGGCACTCACCAAAAGAATGGAATAGAAGCTGAGAACTACACAGCGAAGAATGGAACGAATTATATTGGGAATCAGACTGTTAGATAAGAAGAGAAACACATGGATTAGGCAGAAAACTCAAGTAAAGGACATTCTTATCAAAACTATATAACTAAAATGGTCTTGGGCAGGACACATAGCTCGAAGACATGATGACAGATGGACTAAAAAAAATAACAGAATGGTACCCAAGAGGAGCTAGAATAAATCCTGGAAGACAAAGGCAGAGATGGATAGATGAAATTCATGAGTTTGTGGGTAGTAAATGGATGGCCAGTGCTCAAAACAGAAGGAACTGGAAAGTTGCTGGAGAGGCCTTCATCCTGCAGTGGATTGAAAATGGCTGATGTTGGTATATATATATATATATATATATATATATATATATATAAAAATGTATATACAGTTCCTACAATATTGAAAACTACATTATAGAAAATTATTGAAACAAAACAATATTCATCATCATCATCAGCCATTTTCAATCCACTGCAGGATGAAGGCCTCTCCAGCAACTTTCCAGTTCCTTCTGTTTTGAGCACTGGCCATCCATTTACTACTCAAAAACTCATGAATTTCATCTATCCATCTCCGCCTTTGTCTTCCAGGTTTTCTTCTAGCTCCTCTTGGGTACCATTCTGTTATTTTCTTAGTCCATCTGTCATCATGCCTTCGAGCTATGTGTCCTGCCCAAGACCATTTGAGTTCTTTAGTTTTGATAAGAATGTCCTTTACTCGAGTTTGCTGCCTAATCCATGTGTTTCTCTTCTTATCTAACAGTCTGATTCCAAATATAATTCGTTCCATTCTTCGCTGTGTAGTTCTTAGCTTCTCTTCCATTCTTTTGGTGAGTGCCCAAGTTTCACTTCCATAAGTCATGGTGGGGAGTATACATTGATTCATTATTTTACTTTTCAGACAAACTGGGATATTGCTCTTCAGTATGTGACTATATTTCCTGAATGCTATCCATCCAAAATTTATTCTACTCTTGACTTCCAGCCATTTATCATTATTACAGCTAATAACTTGTCCCAGATAAGTATATGACTCCACCTTTTCAATTACTGCTCCTTCAATCATTATTTCCCTTTCCGTGGCATACTTGTTCATCATTACTTTTGTTTTAGCCATATTCATCTTTAGTCCAAAATCCTTACTAACTGTGCATAACTGATAAAGATTTTCCTCTAATTCTTTGGGATCGTGGCTTATGACCACAATGTCATCTGCAAATCATAAATGGTTTAGGTACTCTCCGTTCACATTGACTCCTTTCTGCGACCAGTCTAATCTTCTGAAAGCTTCCTCAAGGGCAGCAGTAACCAGCTTCGGAGATATTGTGTCTCCTTGTCGAACTCCTTTCTCGATTTTAAATTTGCTACTGTCTTTGTTTAGTCTAATAAAAGATGTAGCACTCTCATATATTTTCTTCAAAATCATAATATATGGAGTATCTATGCCTTGTCTTTCCAGTGCCCGAAATATTGCCTTATGCTGTATGGAGTCAAATGCCTTTTCATAATCCACAAATGCCAGGCATAATGGTGTTTTATATTCATTTGCTTTCTCCATTAGCTGTGATATTACGTGAAGGTGATCCATAGTTGAGAATCCTGTCCTAAAGCCAGCTTGCTCTTTCGGTTGATTCTCATCAAGTATTCTTTCTAATCTGTTAGTAATGACCCTTGTGAACAACTTGTAGATATGGGATAACAAGCTAATTGGTCTATAATTTCCAATTTCTGATTTATCTCCTTTCTTATGCAGCAAAACTATGATTGCATTATTCCACTGCTTAGGCATCACACCTTTTCTAATGCACTTTGTGAAGAGCCTTGCCAGTTTTTGTGTTGTCTCTTCCTCCCAATTTTAACAACTCTACAGTAACTTCATCTTCCCCCGGGGCTTTCCGATTCTTCATTTTCTTCAATGCATGTTCTACCTCATCAGGAAGAATATTGGGTATGTCGTATGTGTTGCTACCTTGCAATCCATCTTCCCCACTGCTGGTATCATTCCCTCGCTCCTTGTATAATTCTCTATAGTAGTCTTCTGCTATTTGAATTATGCCTTCTCTGCTGTTTATAAGTAAACCATCGCTATTCTTCAGTTTCAGTATCATTTGTCTTTCTGTATTACTGCTCATGGTTGCTGATTTAAATCCTTTGTTTTCCCTTAATGAGTGTTCTACTTTTCTTGTGTTAAATCTTCTTATGTCCTCTCTGAGTCTCTTTCTAATGGCTTTGCATAACTCAGTATACTCAATTTTCTCCCTGTCAGTGTTTTTCTTGCTCTTCATTTGTCGTCTTTGGTTCATCATGACAAGTGTTTCTTGACTAATTTTTTCTTCTTTGGATTTCTGTTTCCCTATAGGTTTCTTGGGCTTTATCACTTTCAGAAAGTTGTAATATTCCTCGTCGATATCTTGGTCCTGAGCAGTCTGCAGAAAACAATATTACTCATATATATATATTTTTTTATTTCAATAATTTTTTTATTCATCAAGTTTTAGTGTTAATGTTATTTACCAATGTAGAGTAATAAGTACTGATAAAACATAACGCAGAAAATGTGATAAGTAATGATAATTTATGGTTTTTAGGGAACCTATCCCTCACTGCTATATGTGAAAATATGCATGCATTTCCACTAAGTACTGTTTTTTTCCGAATGTATATCACATATTATAACAAGATCTGCTGTATCTTGCACTTTCGTCCAACAATTTAAACGTATTGAGTAAAAAGCATTCCTTGAAAAAAGTCTATTTCTTACCTCATTCAGCCGTGACTGGTGTTTGAGGTTTCCGCCACTTATTTCAGCTTCTAATTTATTCATCTCTGCTAATAATTCAACTCGCATGGTATCAGATTTTAATACCACTTCCACTGCTGGAGTGTCATCTGCAATCACCTCTAAAATAAATAAATAAATTTTGTTTTAAATTTTATTGATGATTACATGAGAGAATCAGTGAAATTACAAGAAATACAAGTAGCTCACTAAGAATACGAAAATATCTACCCATCAGTACAGCACATTACTCCGTAATTTTAATATTGAAGAGCAATCTTCAGTATCATCATCAGCCATTTTCAATCCACTGCAGGATGAAGGCTTCTCCAGCGACTTTCCAGTTCCTTCTGTTTTGAGCACTGGCCATCCATTTACTACCCACAAACTCATGAATTTCATCTATCCATCCCCACCTTTGTCTTCCAGGATTTCTTCTAGCTCCTCTTGGGTACCATTCTGTTATTTTTTTAGTCCATCTGTCATCATGTCTTCGAGCTGTGCGTCCTGCCCAAGACCATTTTAGTTCTTTAGTTTTGATAGGAATGTCCTTTACTTGAGTTTGCTGCCTAATCCATGTGTTTCTCTTCTTATCTAACAGTCTGATTCCCAATATAATTCATTCCATTCTTTGCTGTGTAGTTCTTAGCTTCTCTTCCATTCTTTTGGTGAGTGCCCAAGTTTCACTTCCATAAGTCATGGTGGGGAGTATACATTGGTTCATTATTTTACGTTTCAGACAAACTGGGATATTGCTCTTCAGTATATGACTATATTTCCTGAATGCTATCCATCCAAAATTTATTCTTCTCTTGACTTCCAGCCATTTATCATTATTACAGCTAATAACTTGTCCCAGATAAGTATATGACTCCACCTTTTCAATTACTGCTCCTTCAATCATTATTTCCCTTTCTGTGGCATACTTGTTCATCATTACTTTTGTTTTAGCCATATTCATCTTTAGTCCTAAATCCTTACTAACTGTGCATAACTGATTAAGATTTTCCTCTAATTCTTTGGGATCGTGGCTTATGACCACAATGTCATCTGCAAATCGTAAATGGTTTAGGTACTCTCCGTTCACATTGACTCCTTTCTGTGACCAGTCTAATCTTCTGAAAGCTTCCTCAAGGGCAGCAGTAAACAGCTTCGGAGATATTTTGTGTCTCCTTGTCGAACTCCTTTCTCGATTTTAAATTTCCTACTGTCCTATCTTCAGTATAGTACTATACTACTGAAAACTGTACACATTAATGAAGAAGCAAGTCTTCCTACTTCAAATAGAATTAATATTTTGAATAGCAACCTGTTACAACCTTTATGAGGTTATGACTACAAATGAATTATAACCAAAATATTTTTTTTTTTTACATGTAGGAGCATAAACAGATTTGGTCACAGATCCCCTCTTCTTCCGAGGCTCATTTGGAAGCAATATCCTTGCTTCCAAGGATATGCAATACTAATCTGAAGTTTGATTTGTGCAGTTCAGCTTCCCAAATCCAGCGATACATTTTCTTCCCAGCTTCCCATTTTCCAGCTACATTTAGGAAAATATGTAAATGCAACAAAATATTTGAGAATTGAAAATATAATTCTTGAGTTAGTTTTCAACAAGCAGAGCACCAGAGTCGATTAGGTAAAGTAAAGATTTCACCTCATGGCTGCAAAGATTTTGCAGCATGTCTATCAAATGAGAACATTGTTAAAAGGTCATGTATTGTCTACTGCTATTCATGAGCAAACTTAAGAGAAATTATGATAATTAATCAACAGTGGATTACTCAGTTTCTTGGTCACATGACTCGCACATAAAGCATTATATGCCAGTGTAACTCAATGAACATCAAACAACTTTTGGATTTCATGTTTGTAAATAACGTCAACACCGCAACTTTGGTCCATTTGTATATGTCCCTAATTAAAATATGTGGACTAAAAGATAAGCAAGTGGTTCAGAGGACTGCAGTATTTCAAAATGCAAACAGGCTGTTAACCATTGTGGAAAAGGTTACATTGTTAGCACTTACTTCAGTGATTATATGGTTTTTTTAATGGAATCAGTTACAGGGTTAACTATTGTCTTTCAATTTAAAAATACATTTTTGCACTCATATTTTGTCCCCCTCCCTTTTGTAATCTCATAAAAGCCACATATCATGTTTGTGTTGTTTGTTACTTGGTTTTTAGGA
Source organism: Mastigoproctus giganteus (assembly GCF_048544385.1). Lineage (NCBI taxonomy): Eukaryota > Metazoa > Arthropoda > Arachnida > Uropygi > Thelyphonidae > Mastigoproctus > Mastigoproctus giganteus. Next base: position 166,301,209 of record NC_143578.1, on the reverse strand, counting down.
GCATTAGCAACTAAGGTCATATTGCTCCAGGGATATGCAGTGGTCAATTCCCTGACCTTTCCAAACCCTCCATATTTGGTGGTCACGTGCTCGAACCCCGGTCTAATCAAGAACCGTGTGCTACGCACTGCTCCTGCCCTCCTGGCTATGGAGGTGCCTGCATGTCTCTAATCAGAGACATGATATATAGCTTTTAAGTTTCTGGGAAAAAAAAAAAACACTATCATAAATAATTGAACCATCTAATGCTCAAATACTGATAGAAAATGTTAGCATTTCAGTACTGAACATTCTGAAGAAATGCTTCTCTTGAAAAATAATAATTAAGTTGTTCTTTTAATGGTATAGTGTGCAGGTAAATCAAAATGTTGAATGGCAAAAAAATACGCACTTGAACCTGAGTAGAGTGCAATCTGTCTTTAATTCCTTGTAGGAATTAAAAATAATCTTCAGACATTTCACTGCACTTTCAGTATCGCTTCTTCATTGAATGAACTGCTATCCTTGTTGCACTTAAACTTGACACACACACACTCGCTGTAATAAGGAGAGCAATTCAGTCACTGAAGATGTGACACAAGTAGTGGGTACTACAAAACATCTACAAATTATTTGCATTTCTTCCAGAAATTAAAAGCAGGTTTAACTCTATGCAGGATGAAGTATCTTTCACTTCATCTTGCACTATTCTCCAAAAAAAATTATTGAATTGTACAGTATAAATACTATTTGTAAAATATAGAGATCTACTCATACCTTTTGATAGGAAAATTCTTCAGCCCGACACTCATATCAGATTGATCCAATTAATACATTATGTGAAAGGACTAAATTTATAACATGATCTTATGCTTTTTTAAAATATTGTTAATATATACGGGATTAGTTAATATTGTTAATATAAACGGGATTAATAAATACAAGATTAGTTTTAAAAAACCAACCAGCAATAAAATTGTTGCACAGCCCATTAGTAAACTCCACACAGTAAGGAAGATGAGGAAGACAACTACAATCGTTAGTATGAAACAAACCAACATAGTTTATAACATTGCATGTGGAAAATGTAACTCTTTATACGTTGGTTCTACCCAAAATTATCTTTCAATGCGAATTCAACAACACCAGGCATTTGTGAGGGCAAAGAGGACAGATGCATCTGAACTTTCCTTTCATGCCATCCATGAGAACCATGTTTTTCTTTTCAATGAGGCAAGAGTAATTAAAACACAACACAAATATACAAAGCTCTCAACAGCCGAAACACTCAAAATGAAGTTAAACCTTAACTCTATAAATGTACGTAGACCACACTATTTCAGACTCATGGACCTTTACGCACATGTGTAAATATAGCACTATTTACATTGGTTAACAAAAATACAGTAATCTTGTTGTGGAGCGCTAATTTTAATTGTACCTTATTGTATAAGAGAGTGGATATTGTTAAGTGTATCACTTTACTTCTTGTGAGCACGGATCATACCGAAATAACCTAGTCCCTTATAAAGAAGTTTAGTCAAAAATATTTTAGGTAATTTTGACAATTGTCTTCGGTTTCCAGTCTATTATTGCTGGTCGGTTTAGTTTTGGGTGGGTTGATGTACATCAGCTATGCTTTGCACTTTTGGCAGTAAGTGGATAATGGAAATTGAATATAAGGTTAGTTTTAAAAAACCCGTACATATTAACAATATTTAAAAAAGCATAAGATTGTGTTATAAATTTAGTCCTTTCACATAATGTATTAATTGGAACAATTTGATGTGAGCATCAGGCTGAAGAATTTGCCTATCAAAATGTATGAGTAGACTTCTATATTTTACAAATAGTACTTAAGTAGGAAGGATTGAGTTTCATTGTCTTATATTTTGAAATCTAAAACAGTATAAATACAGAAACAGTACTGATAGGTCAAACAGGAAACTTAGAAAAATGCTAATTTTTGCCCAAATGCTACATGGCAAAATATTATTATTATTTCTCCCTGACAGAGGGTTACATCCCCGTGACGGGTAATGCTACCAGGTTCAGAGGCTGGGTGTTATGCCAGGTGTTACTGTTAGTTGAGGAACTCTGACTATCCTACAGGTGTTCACAATTCCAACTTTCTGAAGTTCCTTGTAAGTGTTCTTCTCTGGGATACCTATTGTTGCAAGGGTGTTATCTGGGGTCTTTGGCACCATGCCGATGGTTGACATGATGATCGAGATGAACACTACTTGCTGCACATACCACATCTCTTTTAGTTTGGGGGGATACAAGGACTAATAGATTTACAGTAGCCACCGGCAGAGGTGAAAGTGATTCTTGCACTGCTTCTACTGGAATGAGCAGAAGCCTGGAAAACAAGATGCAGGATATTTCAGAGACTGCTGGGAGTCATTGCGGTACAAGTAAACACATGGGTTGTGTTAGGGTAGCTAAGAAAAAGAACAGGTGCATGTATACTTGCGTGTACACCAATGTTAGGAGTTTGGTAAATAAATTTGATGAATTTGAGGTATTGCTCAAAGCTTCAAAGGCAGATATTGTTAGGATATCAGAGATGTGGTGTCAGATATAAGGAAGGCAGAACTGGAATTTGGGGTGTATAACGTCCACAGAAAGAATAGACAGGATAGGAAGGGAGGAGGGGTTATGTTATTAGTTAAGAAACACATAAAATCCAAGGAAGTGAAGCCAGTCGACATCGCTTGACAGTGCAGTGTCGAGTCAGTTTGGTGTGACATAAGCATTGGGAGATCAAAATTGACAGTAGGAGTGTGCTATAGGCCTAATGACTCTGATGAGTATAATAAGAAACTGTACAGGGAAATAAAGTGAGCCAGTAAATCAGAGAATCTTATAATGGGGGATTTTAATTTCCCAGATATTGACTGGAATTTGTGGGTTGGTCACTCACATACTAGCAAGGCTTTTGTGGATTTATTGGATGATTGTTTACTACATCAGAATGTTCAGGAGGCAACTAGAGGGAGTAATACTCTTGATTTGATTATCAGTAGTGATTCTTCATGCATTAAGAATCTGCAGATAGAGGAACCACTAGGTGGCAGTGATCACAGTGTGTTGAAGTGGGATTTACTCAAAGAGGTAACTACCATCAGAGGTAAAGGGAAGAGTTTTTGCTTTCATAAAGGTGACTACAGAGATCTGAGACAGTATTTAAATTCTATATGGTGGGACCAACTGATGATGTTACCAACAGCAAATTCAAAATGGGAGGCATTCAAAGAATTAACCTTGGAAGCTACTAGGCTTTACATACCAACTAAGAAATATTGTTCAAGGTTTAGGCCTAAATGGATATCAGATGAACTAATGAAACATGTGGCAGAGAAGAAAAATGCATGGAATTCATATAAATTAATGGGTGATATGGATGCCTATGATAGACATAAGTTGGTCTGTGACCAAGTCACAAAGGAGATTAGGCAGGCAAAGACAGATTATGAGAAATCTTCGGCAAAGTATGCAAAGAAAAACAGCAAAGAGTTCTTTACCTATGTAAACTCTAGAAGGAAAGGGATGAATCAGATTGGTCCACTGGATATTGATAGTTCAACTGTTAATGATCCTTCTCAGGTGGCTAACAAACTAAATGAGTATTTTGCATCTACATTCACAAATGAGGAGTTATTCAGGGAGGGGAATGCCAGAGATCAATTAAACTCTGGCAGTGAGCAAGATGGTTTTGTAATAACTGAGAGGAAAGTGGAGTGAAAATTGTTGAAGATAAACTTAAAAAAAAGGCACCAGGGGTGGATGGGATCTATCCAGTTATATTAAAGGAGGCTGCAAAGGAAGTAAGAAAACCCTTAGCCATAATTGTGAGAGCTTCCTTGGACTCAGGGGAGGTACCCGTGGACTGGAGTTCTGCAAATGTGACCCCAATTCACAAAGGAGAATCAAAGGGCAACACAAGTAATTATAGACCTGTTAGTTTTAGTTTAACTCCTGTTCCAGGGAAATTAATGGAGGCACTGGTTAAAACACTGCAGGATCATCTGAACAAGACTTCAGTTATAGCTCAGACACAGCATGAGTTTGTTAAGGGGAAGTCTTGTCTGACCAATGTGATTGTATACTATGATGTGGTCACAAAGGAACTGAATGCGGGGAATAACTTTGATATCATATATTTGGATCTTAGAAAGGCTTTTGATACTGTTGCACATGGAAGGCTACTGCACAAACTGGAGCAGTGCGGCATTAGAGGCAAATTGCTGCTATGGATAAAGGGATGGTTGAGTGGGAGAAGACAGAGTGGAAATCAATGGACACTGCTCTTCGTGGACTAGCATTATTAGTGGAGTCCCTCAGGGTTCAGTGTTGGGTCCATTGTTGTTTTGTATATTTATACATGATATTGATGAAGGTATATGAAGCTTAATGTCCAAGTTTGCAGATGATACGAAGGCTGGTACGGTTGTTAATAACACTAATGACAGTACGCTGCTGCAACAGGATCTAAAAAAGTTGAGCAGATGGGCTGAGAGGTAGCAAATGAAGTTTAACATTGGCAAAGTACTGCATATGGGAAGCAGTAACCTCAGAGTAACATATCAAATGTGTGGTACTACACTGACAGTGGTAGAGAATGAAAAGGTGTCTTGTCAAGATATACAGGAATTTTTCTAGCAGGGATAAAGAGGTGATTATCCCCTTGTACAACGCAATGGTCAGGCCACACCTTGAGTATTGTATACAGGTCTGGAGGCCTCATTTTAAGAAGGATGTAGAGCTGTTGGAACGAGTACAGAGAAGGGCAACAAGATTAGTGAATGGAACGAAGGGTTGCTCTTACAAAGAAAGGCTTAAGTTTTGCAGATTGCAGTGTCTGGAGACTTGGCACCTGCGAGGTGATCTGATTGAGGTGTATAGAGCCTTGAATGGTTTGAGCATGCTCAATGCTGATGGGTTTCTTCCTTTTGCTCAGAATAATCACCTGAGAGGGCATAAATTGAAATCGAGGAAAGACAGTTGTAGGATAGATGTGTGGAAGTTTGCCTTTGGCCAGCAGGTAGTTGATTGGTGGAACAGACTTCCATCTTTTGTTGTGGAAGTTGATAGCCTAAATAAATTTAAGGCTGAGCTGGACAGGTATTTGGAACAAACGGAGGGGTGAAATGGGAGCATTTTTTTTTTTTTTTTTTTTTTTTTGGCTGATGCTGCATAAGCTTGCTTTCTTGCATTGTGTGCCTCTACTAATGCTAATACCAATTGTCATCAAAATGTATTGAGAAAAACGTTTTTGTTTTTAGAATACAGGTATTAATACTGGTATCCCAGTTTCATAACTTAAAAATACCGAAATACTGGTATTGTAAGCCCTAGTATATACATATTACAGTCTGTATTAATTATTCCAATTATCACATACATTCTTCTGATTTTCATGTATCATTTAATTTTTTAATTGGTAAGATAATAAAGGGTAAATTTGTGCTTAATATATCTTTACTTTTATAGCCTGTGAATAATATTCCTCCTATTTTCACTAATTAGAATCACTGTTTAATAGAATTAAAATTCAATTCACAACTGTGATCGCAATGACCAGCGCTTACTATATATCGTATAGTGAACAGTACTTTACTATGTTGAGTCCATCGTAATGTGATTTGATTGTACAGTGAACCAACTGTAAAGCGGGGGTCCATTGTATTTTTAACTATTTATGTAAAACTTCAGATAAATGGGGCAGCCACTTAATCAGGACAAAATGCATTAGTCCCGCTGTGTTCCAAATAACTGGAATCGACTGTATATGTACTGATATTCAAATTCCAGATATATATATATATATATATATATATATATATATATATATATATATATATATATCTGGATATTCAAACTGCCAAATTTGCAGTTTTCCTTACAACTGTTGGCTGCCATGCATGTATAGGATTAATAAAATATGTAACAGTTCTGAATACTTATATTTTTTGATGTATTACACTGGCATTGGTGACTTTGGTGTCCTTAAACATGACACAAGAGATTATTATTCAAGCAAAAACATATTCAATGTGTCATCTGTGGTGCATCCAAAATTTACCATGACTGAAATTTATTATAACTGCAGCCAATGTTTCCCCATAGTAATTCCAAATTTGAGGTTTTATAGAAATATTTATGAAGCCATCCCAAATTCAATAACAATGAACCAACAAAAAAATATTTTTTTTTTTTTTTTTTTTTTAATACTAAGAAACGAAATTTCAGAATCATCAAGAAAATATGCAATCTGGGATTTCAGGCTCTACTGTGGATCATCATGGAACAAATGAATACATCGGCTGTGTTAGGGTAACTAAGAGTAAGAAAATGTGCATGTATACTAATGCTTAGGAGCATTGTAAATAAATTTAATGAATCTGAAGTACTGATTAAGTCACTGAATAGCAGAGACGAGGTGTCATTCAGACATAAGTGATGCTGAATTTGAACATGGGGAATACAATGTGTACAGGTAAAACAGACAGGACAGGAGAGGAGAGATGGAGGGGTTATGCTCTTAGTCAAGAAGCATATTAAATTAAGGCAGTGCATCCATTCAACATGGGTGACCAGTGCAATGATGAGTTAGTTTGGTGTGATATAAGCACTGGGAAAACAAAATTGAGCGTAAAAAAGTGTTATAGGCCTAATGACTGTGACGAGTATACCAAACAGTTATAGAGAGAAATAGTGGGCCAGTAAATCAGAATGTCTTATACTGGGGGATTTTAACTTTTCAGATGTTGACTGCAATTTGTGGGTTGATTACTCACACTTGTGAGTTTTTTCTAAATTTCTTGGATAACATTTTTGGTCATACAACAGCATGGCAGAGAATCAACAAGAGGAACCAATACTCCTGATTTTATTATCAGCAGTTGTTTGTTTGTTATTTAGTTTTTAGGAGCATTAGCAACTAAGGCCATATTGCTCCGGGATATGCGGTGGTCATTCCCTGACCTTTCTGCATCTCTGTATTTGGTGGAAAACGGGCTCGAACCCCGGTCTAATCATGAAGCGTGTGCTATGCACAGCTGCTCCTTCCTACCTGGCTACGGAGGCACCATTATCAGCAGTGATTCTACATGCATAAGAACGCACGTGGCAGCGATCACAGTGTACTAATATACATAATTAGTTACAAACTTGTCAGCTTAACATCTGTTCTAGGGAAAATAATGGAGTCAAAGGTTTAAGAAGTAATGCAGGACTATCTGGACAAGAATGCAATTATACTGCAGTCACAGCATGGATTTGTTATGGTGCGATATTGTCTAACCAATCTGATAGGTTAGTATAATTTAGTGACCAAGGAACTGGATGCAAAAAATTATTTTGATATATACTCGGATTTCAGGAAGTAATTTGATACATAAAAGGCTGCTGTGGGGAGATCTGATTGGGGTGTTTAAAGCCTTGACTGGATTAAGTAAGCTGAATGTTAATGGTATTCTCCCACTTTCTGAGACTACACTCATGAGGAGGGAAGTTGAGGAAGGATGGTTGCAGGATAGATGTGTAGAAGTTTACCTTCAAACAGCAGGTGGTTGATTGTTGGAACAAACTTCCATCTGTTGTTGTTGTGGAAATGAATAAATTCAAGGGAGACCTAGACAAATTCTTGCAGGGTACAGATGGGTGCAATTTTTTTTTTTTTTTTTTTAGCTGGAGTCATTAAACCCGACAACAATAAAACGACAGCCTGTACACTCTGAAAAATGTATGGTGTGGTTGACATCGACATCCGATATTCTCAGGAACCGATATGCCTTCCATATGATCTTTTATTTTAAGGACCGATGATATTTGCAGGTACCAATAGCTTTCCAATATAGCTAGAATGATGCATGGGTGGAAATTTTCAGATGCGTGCTGCACAGAACATCACTCGTACGATTGTTCTCAACTAATTAGTGTCTTTGTTATTGTTCAACACGTGACACATGGAACATCACTCATACGATTGTTTCAGATCTATGGTGATCTGAAACTTAAAGCTCCATCAACCAGTGGCAGTGCTGTGCGCTTTGAAGACTTTAAAGCCAACATAGGCTGGTTCGAGTGCATCAAAAAAAAAGGGCAAATATAAAAAGTGTTGAAATGCATGGGGGAGGCATCCAGTGCTGATAAAAAAAAAGCAGCTGAGACCTTTAAAATAGTATTCTACGAGTTTGTTGATCAGGAGTGTTATCTTCCCCGGCAGGTTTTTAACACTGACGAAACTAGCCTCTTCTGGAAGCGAATGTCCAGGAGAACGTAATCACTAAGGATGAGACTAGTTTACCTGGGCATAAGCCTATGAAAGATAGGCTCACTTTCCTGTTGGGTGCCAATGCCTCTTGAAATTTTAATTTGAAGCCATTGTTTGTGCATCACTCTAACACTTCCACAGTATTTAAACAACAAAAGGTCGAGAAGGGCACGTTGAAGAGTATTTTGACATAGTAACAAGAAGGCCTGGGTTACAGGGTATGCCTTCAACGAATGGGCGCTTGAAGTTTTCTGTCCTTCAGTGAAGAGCAAAATAAGCTTCCTCTAAAGGCACTGCTCCTGCTGGATAATGCACCAGATCATGATCCCAACCTTGTTCAAACTCTTAAGGCACAATTTGACTTTATTCATGTCAAATTTTTGCCATCCAACACTACTCTTCTTCTTCAACCAATGGAACAGCAAGTGATTGCAAACTTCAAGAAAATCTACACCACGAAAATGTTCACGAGTTGCTTTGCAGTGACCTCTGGTGAAAATGCTGTTACCCTGAAAGAGTTTTGGAGGTCGAAGTTCAACATGCTGGACTGTGTGAGGCTTATTGTAAGTTCTTGGAATGATGTTTCCACCAGGCGCTTAAATTCAGCCTTGTAAAACATCTGGCCTTTAATTAGTCATAACACTGATGGAAATGAAGATGATGGTGCTTTGACAAATGATATTGACACTCTTAGTAAATCAATGGGTCTGGAAGTTGGTGAAGAGGATGGGGAGAACCTTATTGACACCCATGGGTGTAAGCTAACAACGGAGGAGCCACAAGAGTTGGAGAAAATTATGGAGCGTGACAATGGAGAGGAAGAAGGAGAGGAAGAAGACACCCAAAAAAGTGTCAGCTGAAGACTGTCATTTCTTGTTGGGAGCATTTAAGAGAAGTGGTAAAAAAACACCCTGACATTGAAAATACTGAATTCATGATGTGCAAAATGGAAGACAGTCATTTTTTACTTCAGGAAAATACAAAAAAAATCGTCAAAAACAGTCCACTTTGGACAGTTTCTTTGTCAATAGCAACAAAAAACTGAAAAGACACCTGACACTTGTTATAGTCCCACCACCAACATGCCACCACTGATTTCATCAGCTCTGCACTTCAGTTCTAAGGGAAATGCTAATTTATTGTTTGTTTTTTATTTTAAGATGTTTTATGACTATTTATTAAATAATCTTTATAAACCACTCATTTCAAATATAATTACTTATTTTATGTGTTGATGGGGAACGAATTACAGAAAATCAATGTATTATTGGTTACAACTTACAATATTTTCAACATACAATTGGTTTTGTAGAACGAATTACCATTGGATGTTGGGGACCCCACCGTACATGCAAATATACATGCATGTGTTCTTACGCTTAGTTACCCTAACACAGCCTATGTATTCATTTGTTCCATGATGACCCACAGTAGAGCATGAAATCCCAGGTACCTTGCTTTCCAAGCTGCTGCATATACTGATAGTAGCAATGCACGAATCACTTTCATCTCTGCCTGTGGCTCTAGTTAAACTATTAGTCTGTGTATCCCCAGACTAATAGTTAGACTAATAAATATCATGTATTTAAACATGATAGCATGTTTAAATGGCATAAAAAATTTTTAGAAAGAAGAGAGAATGTGTAAGACAATGAATGACCAATCTATCCAGTATCCATGAAAACTGATGAAAATGTGGACTGAGTATAAGTACATTGATTAGAAATTATTGTTTAAAAAATTAGAACGGTTGCATCAGAACTCAATATGGACACAGAAACCGTTAGACAAATTTTAACTAAATTTAGGCAATGAGAAAAATGAGTACTAAGACGATGCTAAAAATTTTGAATGAAGATCAAAGAATAAGAAGACTAAATCTGTGAAGATGTTTTGAAAAAAAAAAAAAAAAAAAAAAATTGAAGGTCCAGCCTTTCTGAATACTGTAATTACTAGCAGTGAAGGTTGCTGTTCCAGTATGACCCAGAAACTAAAAGACAGCAAACACAATGGAAAATAAAACAATTCCCTCCCCCACAAGTAAAAATAATATCAAAATCAAAAATTAAAACCATGCTCCTTGTTTTTCCAATATTAAAGGAATTATTATGGCTGAATTATGTCCCACCAAATCAGAATGTCAATCAAGCATACTACATTGAAGCTCTAAAAAGGCCTGTGTGAAAAAATTCAAAGGAAGAAACCTGAACTGTGGCAGGACGGTTGGATGTTCCATCAAGACAATGTTCCAGCACACAAACATGCTCTCTGTTTGCCAGTTTATAGCCAAAAAACAAATCCCTGTGTGAACATGCATCCTACTTGCTAGACTCTGTTAAAAAGAAGGTGGCAATAATGGCAACTGTATTAACATTAAAAATTAATACCATTCAAACATACCTTGTTCACAGAGTAATACATCAATTGTGGGTGGAATATTCAGAGAACGATTGGCAATGTGTTTGAGCAATGTAGTCTTTCCATGCCTGAAAAAAATATATATAAAATAAAATTATTATTATTATTCACAATACAAGGGGAACTCTGGCTAAGTAAAATTAGCATAAATACAGACTGTGTTTGTTTGTGTGCCAGTTAACAAAGATAACATATGGCAAAGCCAGATATCACGAAAAGTGTTAATGCCTAGAACAAATGGTTGGTGGGCACTAAACAAAGAATAAGGGTGTTGCAGAAGGAAATCAAATCCCTAAATGATGTAGAAAAATAGTTTCAATATAGTGAAAATACTAATACAGGTAGTTCCTGACTTTATGAATTAATTTGTTCCTAGCGCGTGCTCGTAAAGCGAAAACTCAGAGCAGAAATTTATTTCCCATAGACAATGTTAAAAACAGGGGTTACGTAATTAACAATGAAATTAGTTAGCTAATTTGTTTATGTTTAAACAATGATTTATCCAAAGAAATGAAAATGTAGCCTGTAAAATCAAGCAAATTATAATAATAAAGAAATTATTTATGACTTGCAAATGTTAAAGAATGTTTATTCTTCATCATCGTCGACTAAATGCACACTCATTGATCACTCATTATTGGCTCAGCACTCGTTGGTTTGTTACACAAAGTAGTCGTCTTCTTCAGAAATGCTTCAAGAGGCGTGTTTCCAAGATAATCTCTTCTCTTTATAAATTTCACGATAGCACTGCATAAGCATTTTGTCACAGCACACACAAATTGCAACTAACACGATTTGCATGGAGTAACAAGTTTACGAAGCCTAAAAAAAAAGGAATGAAGAGAATATTCTGAAATTTTATTTATGTTTTTTATATGACTGAAGATTTCAGTAAAGGGGAAACACATTTCACCATAATAACATAAAAACCCACACAATTCCAGCTATCGGTGTTTTCGAAAATGCGATAACATCAAGTTTACTACCCATTTATAATTGCTTGCACTAACAGAAAAGCCCAATAAATTGAAAGGTGCAAATTGTTTTTATTGTTTTATCGTTGCAACCTCCAGATATGTGCTTTAGAAAAAAATCAACAAAGGCATTCAAAATTGATTCTTATAACAGAACATATGATAACGATGAAAATGTAGTGCATTTTGATGATTTGGGTTGGTACCTAATAAAATTTACATTATAAAATTACCTTTTGGAGAGATAAATAGTTATGTAGTGAAAATTTTAACTTCCAAGGTCTTGGAACGAATTACCAAAAAACAATGTGTTATTGGCTTCACATTACGATATTTTCACAATACGATGGTGTCTCTGGAATGGATTAATATCTTAAAGTGGGGTACACTGTATTGTATAACTATGCATATGGTTTGAAAGCAGTATTTGTGAATGTTTAACATTCATTTTTCACAATTAATGTTCATATTTTGTTGATACATTAAAAAAACTCGGGAACTCATAAGCAAAAACTCGTTAAGCAGGAACTGCCTGTATAGCAAAACCACAAGCCAAATGAAATTCAATTAAATCTAAATTTAGCCAGTGTCCCCTTGAAAGCACCAAAACCAAATCAAGTGTTTGGTTAGTTGTCAATATCACAATGGTTACTGACATTGAACTACAACACGACCAATAAAAAGAATAATAAACAAACATACCATAGTGAAGGATAAGTATATTCCGACAGCATGAAGTTATGACTGCTTAGAAGCTTCCAACTTGTGTGTCTGTCTATTTTCCTTTGTTTATTTTATTTATTTATCTTTTAAAAATTAAATTTGAATTTATACATTCATGGTGGTAGTAGTAGGATACAATGTTTAGCACCACCACTACTGCCAATAGCTTGGCTTTCTAGGTGGCCTCCTCTGAAAAATCAGACAGCTATCAGTTTTATTTATCCACAGCTTCCAATTTTGCACACTGATGTCAATTACTTTAAAGTATGTATGGTTGAACATGTTTCCATAAAAACACTACACAGACATGAAGAAAGCTTTGCTTGAATAAAAAAAAGTTCTCATTCTTCGGAGGTAGGTTATATTAAGGATATAATAAGAAATATTAATCTCAAATACGTTGGAAATTCAAAATAATAATCTACAACTTTACAATTTAAATATGATTATGCAGCATTTACCAATTTTTTTAAGAGAAAAAACAACTTTCAAGAAAGCAACTATAACGAAAACTGAATGCAAACAAAATTAAACTTAGTATAAAGAGTGCACAAGCTGTTCAACTGCAGTAATCTGAAGCCAGAATGGGGAAAACGTGTGATCTATCAGACTTTGAAAAATATCTTATCATCAGTGCACATTTAGCAGGAGCCATAATTCAAGAAGTGAAAGACAATTAGTTTCTCAAAGGCATCCATCTCAAAGATGTAAATGTGACAGAAAAACAATACTTCAAGAGAAGCCATCACACTCTAAGTAGGATTATACAGAAAAATAGGTTATCCAGTGTACATCAAACAACAACTACCATGTGCAGAGAATTGAAGAAATTGGGTATTGGCAGGGACCTGCTTAATCACATGCCACTTGTTTCAGGGAAAAACAGAAAAATCTGCTTGCAGTGGTTCCAAGAACGTTGTGATTGAACATTGGAGCAATGAAAGAAACCCATGTGGTGAGATGAATCACAATACATTGCTTTGCACTGACATTAGGCAGTGAGTGGGGTGAGAACCTTTAGCATTAGTAGAGGCATTTGATGCAAGAAAGCAAGCTTATGCAGCATCAGCCAAAAAAAAAAAAAAAAAAAAAAAACCACTTCCACTTCACCCCTCTGTTCATTCGAAATACCTGCCCAGCTGAGCCTTAAACTTATTTAGGCTATCAACTTCCACGACAAGGGATGGAAGTCTGTTCCACCAACCAACCAACCACCCACTGGCTAAAGGCAAATTTCCACACGTCTATCCTACATCTGTCTTTCCTCAATTTGAATTTATGCCCTCTCAGGTGATTGTTCTGAGCGAGAGGAAGAATCCCATCAGCATTGAGCATGCTCAAACCATTCAAGGCTTTATACACCTCTATCAGATTACCTCGCTGGTGCCTAGCCTCCAGACACTGTAATTCGCAAAACTTAAGCCTTTCTTCGTAAGAGTACCCCTTTGTTCCATTCACTAATCTTGTTGCCCTTCTCTGTACTCGTTCCAGCAGCTCTACATCATTCTTGAAATGAGGCCTCCAGACCTGTTTACAGTACTCTAAGTGTGGCCTGACCATTGCCTTATACAAGGGAATAATCACCTCCTTATCCCTGCTAGAAAAATTACTATATATCATTGACAATACACCATGAGCTACTCTTGCAGCCCGTCTGCACTGCCCAGAGAACTTCATATCTGCCTGCACAACCACCCCCAGGTCCCTTTCATTCTCTAGCACTGTCAGTGTAGTACCACAGAGTTGATACGTTGCTCTGGGGTTGCTGTTTCCCATGTGTAGTACTTTACATTTGTCAATGTTAAACTTCATTTGCCACCTCTCAGCCCATCTGCTCAACCTTTCCAGATCCTGTTGCAGCAGCATAGTGTCAGTAGTGACCTTGACAACCCTGCCTACCTTTGTATAGTCTGCAAACTTCGACATTAAGCTTGATATACCATCATCAATATCATTTATAAATACAGAAAACAATAATGGACCCAGCCCTGAGGGACTCCACTAATAACATTAGTCCACGACGAGCAGTGTCCATTGATTACCACTCTCTGTCTTCTCCCCCTCAGCCACCCCTTTATCCACAGCAGCAATTTGCCTCCAATGTCACACTGCTCCAATTTGTGCAGCAGTCTTCCATGTGCAACAGTATCAAAAGACTTTCTAAGTATATAATATCAAAGTTATTCCCTGCATCCAGTTCCTTTGTGACTGCATCATAGTATCCAATCAAATTGGTCAGGCAAGACTTCCCCTTAACAAAACCATGCTGTGTCCGAGCTATAACTGAAGTCTTGTCTAAATGATCCTGCAGTGCTTCTTTAACTAGTGCCTACATTAATTTTCCTGGAACAGAATTTACACTCACCGGTCTATAATTACTTGTGTCAGCCTTTGATCCTTCTTTGTGAATTGGGGTCACATTTGCACATCTCCAGTCTGTGGATACCTCCCCTGAGTCCAAGGAAGCTCTCATAATTATAGCTAAGGGTTTGCTTACTTCCTCTGCTGCCTCCTTTAATATAACTGGATAGATCCCATCCACCCCGGGTGCCTTTCTTGTGTTTATCTTCAACAATTTCTCCTCCACTTTACTCTCAGTTATTACAAGATTCTCTAGCTTACTGCTAGAGTTGAATACACCTCTGGCATTCCCCTCGCTAAATAACTCCTCATGTGTGAATGCTGATGCAAAGTATTCATTTAGTTTGTTCGCTACCTGAGCAGGATCATCAACAGTTGACCCATCGATATCAAGTGGACCAATCTGATTCATCCCCTTCCTTCTAGAGTTTACATAAGTAAAGAACTCTTTGCTGTTTTTCTTTGCATCCCTTGCCAAAGATCTCTTGTAATCTGCCTTTGCCTGCCTAACCTCCTTTATAACTTGGTTACAGATCAACTTGTATCTATCATAGGCTTCTGTGTCATGTGTTAATTTGTATGTATCCCATGCATGTTTCTTCTCTGCCATATGCCTCATTAGTTCATCTGACATCCATTTTGGCCTAAACCTTGAACAATATTTCTTAGTTGGTATGTAAAGCCTAGTAGCTTCCAAGATAAGTTCTTTGAATGCTTCCCATTTTGCATTTGCTGTTGGCAACATCATCAGTTGTTCCCACTGTATAGAATTTAAATACTGTCTCAGTCCATCGTACTCGCCTTTACGAAAGCAATAACCCTTCCCTTTACCCCTAATGGTAGTTACCTCTTTGAGTAAATCCCACTTCAGCACACTGTGATCACTGCCACCTAGTGCTTCATTTATCTGCAGATTCTTAATGCATGAAGAATCACTGCTGATAATCAAATCAAGAGTATTCCTCCCTCTAGTTGTCTCCCAAACATGCTGATGTAGAAAACAATCATCCAATAAATCCACAAAAGCCTTGCTAGTGTGTGAGTGACCAGCCCCCAAATTCCAGTCAATATCTGGGAAATTAAAATCTCCCATTATAAGACTCTGATTTACTGGCCCATTCTATTTCCCTGTACAGTTTCTCATCAGAGTCATTAGGCCTATAGCACACTCCTACTCTCAATTTTGATCTCCCAATGCTTATGTCACACCAAACTGACTCGACACTGCACTGTTCAGCGATGTTGACTGGCTTCACTTCCTTGGATTTTATGTATTTCTTAACTAATAGCATAGCCCCTCCTCTCTTTCTATCCTGTCTGTCCTTTCTGTAGACATTGTACTCCCCAAATTCCAGTTCTGCATTCCTTATATCTGTGTGACACCATGTCTCTGAAATCCCAACAATATCTGCCTTTGATGTTTTAAGCAATACCTCAAATTCATCAATTTTATTTACTAAACTCCTAGCATTGGTGTACACGCAAGTATACATGCACCTATTTCTATTCTTAGCTACCCTAACACAACCCATGTGTTTACTTGTACCGCAATGACTCCCAGCAGTCACTGAAATATACTGCATCTTGTTTTTCAAAAACTGCAAAGCGATGGACCCTGCTTGCCTTGTTAAGATGACCCAAGCATCTGAAGGTGGTATTATGGTATGGTGAATGTTTTGGTGGCATGGACTGGCTCCTTTCACACCACCAAGTCACCTCCGTCCAGGTGGGCAGGAGCAGCAGTGCATAGCACATGCTTCTTGATTAGACTGGGGTTTGAGTCCATGACCACCAAATATGGAGGGTGCAGAAAGGTCAGGGAATGACCACCACATATCCCAGGAGCAATATGGCCTTTGTTGCTAATGCTTCTAAAAACCAAACAAACAACTTTCACACCAGTGGAAGGTCAAATAATATCCAGGAAGTACCTGAATTTTGTATCAGATCTACTGCACCCTGAAATGTTACACTTTTATAACAAAGCTGATGGCCACTTTATGGATGATAATACAACAGCACATCATGCCAGAATTATGCAAGAATGGGTTGGACAACATGACACAAATTTCCACCATCTTCTCTGGACCCTAGATTCACTTGATCTCAATCTTATTGAAAATGTGTAGGATATGCTGCAGAGAGAACTATTTGGCGTCCAACTCCTCTTCCTTCAACTTTGTTGCAGCTAAAACACCTTCAGAATCCATGCCGAGCCACACATTTGCTGTTTTTTGAAACAAAGATAGCCTAATTCAATAGTGAATAAAGGGGTTTTTTTTTTTTTTTTTGGGCCAATGTGTGTACCTGGCATTAATATATCCAGTATTTGTCAATTTTTTACTGGATAATAAGCTCAAATACTGGACTGTCCTGGGTCAAAACTGGACATCAGACAACCCTATTCGTACCAGAACTGCCCAACTGGCAGCACGCAGACCATGTGCACCTCTACAGTTGGTTTTGTAAGGCCAACAAGAGAATTCTCCTATTTCCCATGTCTGTATACATGGGTAAAGGGAGAATAACAAAATGTATTAGCACTACCTTCCTCTTTAATAAAGAAAGCAGATCTTGAAAATTTAGACTAAAAACTATCAATATTGATAGTAATAAAGAGAATACCACTTAATATTAATGTACATTACCAACCTGGACAAAATTAACATCAATAGGTGCATCAACAAGCACTGTGATCTCCTCCCTACCAACTGCCACAACCTACAAATAATATCAAGATTCAGCTACTCAAAGGCTTTCGAACTGATAGCATGTAGTTACAAAACCTTGGCCACCAATCTAGATAAATTTATACCAGATTCCAACAATTACATATGCAACCAACCACATTTTAAACCTTATGTCAATACTCATTTTGGACACATCATCACTGGTAATCTAAATATAATAATAATACCAAATGAAGAACTAAAAAACATCATGGCGCATGGCTTCAAATTCAGGCTGCACCATCATATCAACCAAATTAAGGTAAAAAAAAAAACAACTATCACAATTTACTGAACTTTTGCTTTATGTTATCATACAAATATAATACACCCATAGAAGCCTTCCAAATATGGATAAACTCAGTCCTCACTGACCTACTCAATAATTATCAAACACTAGCTGTACATGGTGCCACACTTGCCACAGATAAAAAATACAATTTCTCCACTATCAAAAAGCACCTAGCTGAACTGCATAAGCACTTAAAAAAACATTTTTATTATCATACGTTATATACAGAACTGAACTCAAGTAACACATACAAACCTATAAACAACAACAATAGTATCATCCTAAGAAGCTTACTGCCTTCAGTAAGAAATTAAAAATTAACTTTAACAATTATAACCTACGATACATCTATTTTATACCCAAATTCCACAAAAATCCAATAGGATTTAGATTCATCACCTCATGTAAGCATAGCTATGCACACAAACCAGGCAAGACTTTAGAACTACTTCTGAAACCCATCCTAAACACTTTACCAAATAGCAGAATTATTTATAACAACTATCCCCGTAATAGAAGCATTAAAAGCCAATAACCTCATCAGTATATCAATGTATGATTTTTACAGCCTCTTCACCAGCATAGACCTACCAAACTTAAAAATAGTCCGACAAACTGTACAATAACTAATCACCTGATAAATGCCAAACCAACATTTTGGAACAGCTTAACCAACCTCTGCATTGCAAACAACTATATTACTGATGGAAGAACCATCTACCTACAGACCAAAGGTACACCAATGGGTAGTCCAGCCAGCTGTGTCCTGGCTAACCTTTATTTATACTATGCTGAAACTGCATTACCATCTGAACTATCAATGTTCAGATATATTGACGACTTACTGGTAATAAACTGTACCAACTTCATACAACAGTTTGCCAACATTTACCCTCCAGGACTAACTCTGGAAAAAACCAATGACAACAACCAAACAGCAAATTAACTAGATCTGAATATTAATATTAATGGCTCACAAATATCCATCAACATCTACAATAAAAGACACCGTCAATTTCAATGTTGTCAACTATATGCGCTGGCACTCTAATATCAAAGAGTGCCAGCAAAAAGTTCTTTACTTATGTAAACTCTAGAAGGAAGGGGATGAATCAGATTGGTCCACTTGATATTGATGGGTCAACTGTTGATGATCCTGCTCAGGTAGCTAACAAACTAAATGAATATTTTGAATCAACATTCACACATGAGGAGTTATTCAGCGAGGGGAATGCCAGAGGTGTATTCAACTCTAGCAGTAAGCTACAGAATCTTGAAATAACTGGGAGTAAAGTGGAAGAGAAACTGTTGAAGATAAACACAAGAAAGGCACCCGGGGTGGATGGGATCTATCCAGTTATATTAAAGGAGCAGCAAAGGAAGTAAGCAAACCCTTAGCCATAATTATGAGAGCTTCCTTGGACTCAGGGGAGGTACCCATAGACTGGAAATGTGCAAATGTGACCCCAATTCACAAAGGAGGATCAAAGGCTGACACAAGTAATTATAGACCTGTGAGCTTAACTTCTGTTCCAGGAAAATTAATGGAGGCACTGGTTAAAGAAGCACTGCAGGATCATTTAGACAAGACTTCAGTTATAGCTCAGACACAGCATGGTTTTATTAAGGGGAAGTCTTGCCTGACCAACTTGATTGGATACTATGATGCAGTCACAAAAGAACTGGATGCAGGGAATAACTTTGATATTATATACTTGGATCTTAGAAAGGCTTTTGATACTGTTGCACATGGAAGACTGCTACACAAATTGGAGCAGTGTGACATTGGAGGCAAATTGCTGCTATGGATAAAGGGGTGGTTGAGGGGGAGAAGACAGAGAGTGGTAATCAATGGACACTGCTCATCGTGGACTAATGTTATTAGTGGAGTCCCTCAGGGCTCAGTGTTGGGTCCATTATTGTTTTCTGTATTTATAAATGATATTGATGATGGTATATCAAGCTTAATGTCCAAGTTTGCAGACGATACAAAGGTTGGCAGGGTTGTCAAGGACACTACTGACACTATGCTGCTGCAACAGGATCTGGAAAAGTTGAGCAGATGGGCTGAGAGGTGGCAAATGAAGTTTAACATTGACAAATGTAAAGTACTACACATGGGAAACAGCAACCCCAGAGCAACGTATCAACTCTGTGGTAGTACACTGACAGTGCTAGAGAATGAAAGGGACTTGGGGGTGGTTGTGCAGGCAGATATGAAGTTCTCTGAGCAGTGCAGATGGGCTGCAAGAGTAGCTCATGGAGTATTGTCAATGATATACAGGAATTTTTCCAGCAGGGATAAGGAGGTGATTATTCCATTGTATAAGGCAATGGTCAGGCCACACCTAGAGTACTGTATACACGTCTGGAGGCCTCATTTCAAGAAGGATGTAGAGCTGCTGGAACGAGTACAGAGAAGGGCAACAAGATTAGTGAATGGAACAAAGGGGTGCTCTTACGAAGAAAGGCTTAAGTTTTGCAAATTACAGTGTTTGGAGACTAGGCACCAGTGAGGTGATCTGATAGAGGTGTATAAAGCCTTGAATGGTTTAAGCATGCTCAATGCTGATGGCATTCTTCCTCTAGCTCAGAAAAATCACCTGAGAGGGCATAAATTCAAATTGAGCAAAGACAGATGTAGGATAGACGTGCGGAAATTTGCCTTTAGCCAGCAGGTGGTTGGTTGGTGGAACAGACTTCCATCCCTTGTGGTGGAGGTTGATAGCCTAAATAAGTTTAAGGCTCAGCTGGACAGGTATTTTGAACGAACAGAGGGGTGAAGTGGAAGTGGGTTTTTTTTTTTTTTGGCTGATGCTGCATAAGCTTGCTTTCTTGCATCAAATGCCTCTACTAATGCTAATCTCGAAAACAGTTATTCTTTCATAATGCTTCAGAATAGCTAACATATGTAATAGTAACTGGCTGATAAAGCATAATATAATAACCCTATATAACAGAGGTGGCCAACAAGTCGATCGCGATCTACCAGTCAATCGTGGCTTTAATTTCAGTCGATCATGTTACGGTGAATTTTAAATATACAAAAATAATAGATTAGTCTAAATCTAAATGTTGTTATTATTATATGCCCCACTGCCTACGCTTATTACAAATCCATTGAACAATGTGACTACTCTTGTTGCCACGCAGCCACTAGGCTTCGCTTGTGAAAATTCACGCAGTTACGTTGTGGAGAGAATAGTGTATGTGTTGAATTCTTATTTAACTTACTTAATATTAATAACTGAACAGTACTTATATGTTAATTTAATAACCTTTGATTTGAAATGAATACTATGAAAAACAAGTAAAACACATAATTTTCATCAAGAATGGGAACTAGAATACTTTTTTGTAATGATAAAAGAAAAATGTTGTTTGATTTGCAATGCTTCCGTGGCTATACTCAAAAAAGGAAATTTAGAAAGGCACTTCAATGCACTCCATGGTAATGCCAATCGAATTTTCCGCCTAATGTGGTGACCTTACAAAAAATAAAATAACTTAAATTCAGATTATTCGCACAACTAAATTTCTTCATGACACCTAATTTACAATCTAAAGCAGTAACTGTAGCATCATTTAAAGTGAGTCATCTTCTTGCAAAAAAACATGAAAACCAATTTCTGATGGTCAATTCATCAGACGCATTTTTAGAAATAACAGATTCTCTTTTTGAAAATTTTAAGAACAAAAATGAAATTAAAAGTGCTCTTCAAGATCTGCAATTATCTCGAAATACTGTGATGCGACGTGTCAAAAAATGAGTAAAAATGTGAGTGAACAATTGCGTGCTCATATTGCTCATTGTGTGTCCTTTTCTTTACAACTGGATGAATCTACAGACATCGGTGATACAGCTCAATTGCTCGTTTTTATTCGTATGGTTTTCGATGATTCTGCCACTAGAGAAGAACGGCTGGGTATGGTTTCGTTAAAAGAAAGAACTAGAGGTCTTGATATATTTAACACATTCAAAAATTTTATTCAAAAAATTAAATTACCACTCTTTAAGCTCATATCAATGGAGCTAAAGCAATAACGGGGCATCTTAACAGATTCATTGCATTGTGCCAAAAGGATGATGAATTCCCAGATTTTTTGAGTTACTACTGTATCATCCACCAACAAGTGTTAGCCAGCAAAAGATTAAATACTAAAAGTGTTATGGACATAGCTTTCAAAATCATGAATTCCATCAGAGGACGATCTCTTCAAAAGAGACATTTCAAAATGCAAGTCGATGAAAATGAACAAGATCTGATATTACACACAGATGTGAGGTGGGTGAATCGGAGTACGTTTCTACAGAGATTTCAAAATTTACTGAATGAAATTTTTAAAAAAATTGTTGATCAAAGGGGAGATGATTATCAGCAGCTACAATATATGGAGTGGTTGTGTGATCGAGCTTTTTTGGCAGATTTTACCAGTAAATCAAGTGATCTGAATTTGGAATTACAAGCGAAAAATAAAAATGTTGGTGACATGATTAGTAGCATTTCTGTATATAAATATCAGTTTTTGGTAATGGCTAAGGATCTCAAAGAAAAAAATTCGATCATTTTCCAAATATGCAAGATCACTTGCAGAAATATTATTTATTATTATTAGCGGTATGGTGCAAGGAAGGCTGAGGCTTATGCTGCACCAGCCAAAAAAAAAATTACCCTGAGAGAGAGAGAAAAGTAGAAGGAAATCACCAAGAAAGAGAAGAATGATGATATCCAGCTCAGGACCCTGGGTGTGCCAAGCCCACTCACCAGATGTGATATCCTGTTTTTGAATTTAATAGTAAGAAATATATGTTTCTGAAATTGAGAAAGTTGTGGATGATTTTTAAACCAGATTCAGTGATTTCAAAACAGTTGAAGAAACATTGTTCAATATATTTCTTATCCATTTAATGTCGACTGAGATACGAAACAAATTGCAGAAAAAAATCGCTGAGGTTTTTCACACGGAGAAAATATTACTTGAAAATGATATTATTACATTTTGAAACGATATCTTCCTAAAAGCCAGACCATCAGAAAAAGACTTTTGGAAATATGTTTGCCGAGAGAAGTACCCAAATGTAAAAAAAATGCTGTCAACTTTTCAAATTCTTGTTTTGGTTCCACATATCTATGCGAATCGGCCTTCTCGTATTTGAAACAAACAAAGAATCGCTGTACTCTTACGGACTTGCATACAGAAGATTCTTTACTGTTGGCTTTATCACAATATATCCCCGATTTTGAAAGCTTAGTAGGTGACATGAAGACACAAACTTCACATAAATTAAAAATTTTAAATATATGTTAATTTAAAATAAGAATTCTGAATTGTATTTAATTTTAAAATTTATAAACAACAATTTTCAATATGTGCTGATTAACTTTTTTAACCAGGTGCAATGAAATTCTTTAGATGGTAGATCGCGGCACATTTTGAAGAAAAAAAGTAGATCGCGGCACAAATTAAGTTGGCCACCCCTGCTATATAACAGGCTAATGGACAATCAGTTTCCGACAGCCTACCTTCACTACCACTTCAACAAAGCATTCCAAATCTAAATATATAAGAATATAATTAACCAACCCCTAAATATGACAAATATATTAGCATAATGACATCCTATACATCCAGGCTGCATAAATAATGTATAGGCAATATTCCTTAACATATATGCAATACTCCTTAACCTTTTTGGTGTCTCACAGTCTGAAAAACTTGTGTCCACAAATTGGTTATCATAGGAGTATTTTTTCATTATTTTTGACGATTTTTCACTATTTTTATTGGCATTATATGTAATTATATTTTCATCATGAATGGTAATATAATGGTCTACCTCCGCCATTATTAACATTATTGACTTAAAAACAAGACACAGTCCCAGAAATTATGTTCAGGGTCCTACTACAGGAACAGGCTAGCAACGCCGGACTGCCCAAGCATTACTAATTCCTCTGAACCTCACACCTTTTACTGTTCTGAATCCCCATCTTTTATTTCTTGTGCACAATTAGGTTTCGAAAGCAATATCAAGATGCTATTTTACTGCTATACATACTGACTTCGCCTCATACAAAATTCAGCATCTTTTCATGCTATTTTGTACGTTATGCCTTCTCCCCTATCCTGGGATGCATGGCCTCATCATGTTTAATCCCTCCGTCAATCCCATACATCTTACTGCATTCCAATGCCCGACGTCGCTTCTACACACCATATAGTCATTGAAACAAGCATAAAGCATTCTTTCTCTCCCCGTGGGCGCCTCCGTAGCCAGGCGGGAAGGAGCAGCAGTGCGTAGCACACACTTCTTGATTAGACCGGGATTCGAACCCATCACCACCAAATACGGCGGATGCGGAAAGGTCAGGGAATGACCACCGCATATCCCGGAGCAATATGGCCTTAGTTGCTAATGCTCCTAAAAATCAAAATAACAAAAATAATCTCTCCCCGCAGTATATCAGATGACCGTCCTCACTTCTCCAGCTTGCGAAATCAGTAAGTACGATTCGTGACAGCCTGCTCCATCTCGTGATTTCAACTTTCAATGATCTTTAGTAATTTTTTACTACCAATATATTGCTTACTATCTATCATTTCTCCGCCTCTGTCGGGTCAGCCATGTTATATACGTTAGCATTACAATTAACCTGACTTCCACACATTAACAATAAACTAAAAACCTGGGATTCTTCACCACAGGCTATGTATATTTCATGTTAGAGACAAGAGGCCTTACTTTTTGCTGCAATTTGACTGATTTTGAAGGCTGGCCCTCGTTAACGACGTTGAAATCATCTGAAGTACAATATAAGTACAGGCATACCTCGAATAACGAATAGGATGCGTTCCACGAAATTACTTCGTTAAGCGAAACTTCGTTTTCAGAGGTAAAAATACTATGGCCAGAATAGGGATACGTTCCCACTTAAAGAAAATGAAAAGCTTTTTTTTCGAACAAAGAAAAGTTTTATTAAATAAACAGTCAACTTACATACAAAGTGAAATCTCATTTTAAAATATGAGTCTAAAGGTGATTGCTTATGCTTTTTTTTTTTTTTTTTTTTCATTTAACAATTGCCTATACGGAGTTATTGCATTTAACACTGATCGCTTAACAATAAAACTTATTCCTAAATCAGGATCATTTTCACTAAAAAAATTTAAAACGTTTTCAATGTCATTTAAGCACCTTTTTAAATCTTTGGTTATTAACACTTTTTCGGCAGGAACTTCTTTAACTTCGTCTTCATTATCTTTGTCTTCGTTGCTAACAAGATTTTCTAAATCTTCCACTGAAAAACCATCATCTTCTGCATTCAATAAATTTCTAACATCCTCTTCATCGACATTTTCGAAACCTATTGATTGAGCCATCTGGATAACTTCATTTCTAATTTCTTGGATGTTATTTTCTTCTTCTAGTACAACTTCTGGACATATTTTGCGCTAAACTCCATTTAAGCATTTCTTAGTGACTTCTTTCCAATAACTACTATCAATGTTTTCAATTGCGTTTTTAATGGTGTAGTTTTTCCAAAAAAGTTTTAACTGTCATTTCCTCTTTATCCTCTAGTTCAGTTAAATTGCTTAATGTTCGACGCAGATAATAAGCTTTAAATGATGCTATTACTCCCTGATCCAATGGCTGAATCAGGGAAGTTGTGTTTGCTGGAAGAAACACAACTTTGACAGGAATGCATGTGTCCAACGTGTGAAGATCAGTAGGATGTCCCGGAGCATTTTCTAACAACAAAAGAGCTTTTTCATCAAAGTTGTTTTTTTGACAATACCGTTTTACTTCAGGACAAAAGTGGTTAACAAACCAATCAGTAAATAACTCTTGGTAACCCAAGCTTTTCTATTTGCTTTCCATATTACAGGTAAATTCATTTTTATGTTACCTTTTAACGCCCTCGGATTTTCTGAATGGTAAACTAATAACAATTTTAATTTATAATCGCCAGAGGCATTTGATCCAAAGAGTAACGTTAAACGGTCTTTGGCTGCTTTGAACAAAGCAGCTGATTTTTCTTCAATAGAAATAAAGCTTTTTGTTGGTAGCCGTTTCCAGAACAAACCGTTTTCGTCAACACTGAACACCGAATTTGGCAGAAAATTTTCACGTTCAGTTATTTCCTTTAGTTTTTCTGGAAACTTATTTGCAGTTTCTCCTGTTAATTTTACACTATGAATCCTGGCCCGTTTTTTAAATTTCTCGAACCAACCACGAGAAGCCCCAAAGGTTTCCGTAATTTCTTCAGTTTGTTTAGATTTCAGGTGATTAAACTGGAATATATTTTTTTTATGTTAAATGGGGCTTGAAATTGCGGACTTCGTTATATCGAAGCTTCGTTATCAGAAGTAACGTTAACCGAGGTATGCCTGTACTTATAAAATAATATTTTTTACTTTCTGTGTTGCAGGTTCGAATTGTGTTATTTTATGACTGCCTTTCCATGGTATCTAACCCGTTGGTTGATTATACTTCTCCACTCTACATAGTAGTAACACAGGTCTATATATTCCTTCATATATTCCTCTTATTACAACTCCCATACCTATTACTTCTATTCTATGTATATATATGTATATATATAGTAGTAGTAAAATTATAAGTTCTGTAAGCAAACTAAGCAGATGAGAAAAAAATAGAGAAACGTAGTATCGTATGCCAAATGCTCTAAAAACGTGCAGGGCAGCAGTACAGGAAGCAAAAGAATATATAAATGTGTAGTAAGAAACATTAATACAGGATCTGCAAAGATGGATATGAGAAGTACACAGTGCCTGAACTAAAACAGTGTAAAGAATAGCAGAAAAAAGAAATGAAGTAGTAATGAAAAAGGTGAAAGAACATTATAACCTAGTACGATTATGAATTAAGATAATTAATGGCATAATTAACAAGCCAAGAGGAAGAAATGGGACTGTGGAAAAAAAAATTAATAAAATTACGAAGGGATACACAAAAATTATTACAAAGGGATTTGCAAAATTAAATTATAAAATTATATATATATATATATATATATATATATATATATTTTTTTTTTTTTTTTTAATATATTGAAAATGTGTAGGAGAAGGCTGTTACAATCAAATCTACAGTATACCAAAAAATTAATAAAATAAATATCAAGAGCTAACAGAAATGAGTATGAAATGAGGTAAAAATAAAAACTAGAAAAAAGAATGTGAAATGAGGTTACATAAAACATCATAAAATAAAATAAAGCAAAATTAAATGAAATAAAATAAAATACATGAAATAAGATAAAATAAATAAAATAAATTTACACAAATTACTAGATGAAATTCCTCATGCTGTCTGACATTGTACGTAGTTTATGTATTTCGGTACTCTATCTCATTTTAGTTAAGTAGCCAATAACTATTTGGATAATTTCACCAATAAATGGATAAGCCACATAGCCATGTTTGCAGGGCCAGCTTGCTCCTCAGACCTGAATCCACTCAATTTTTACCTGAGATAATCAGGTAAAAATCATTTCTGCAACACTCGTTTTTTTTTTTTTTTTTGTTGTTTTGGTTTTTAGGAGCATTAGTAACTAAGGCCATATTGCTCCATGAATATATGATGGTCATTCCCTGCCCTTTCCGCATCCTCCGTATTTGGTGGTGACGGGCTCAAACCCCGGTCTAATCAAGAAGCGTGTGCTATGCACTGCTGCTCCTTCCCACCTGGCTACGGAGGCGCCCCCTGCAACACTCGCTGACAATATTTAAATGCTTTAGCAACATACAGAACAAGGATGTCAGCAAATTCAAACGATACTGGGCAAATTTGAAACATCAAGCAGTCTATGAAAGGCATGTTCAGGCATACAATCAAGCACAAGGAAGCCATAAAAGCACTTCATTAAAACTTAAGTTGAATAATCATTGAAATGCAAAATAGGTTTTAACTTAGAAACAGAACACTACAATATTAATTATATACTAACAGAACATATAAAAGAAATTACTGAAGAATTATACTTATCCTGTTCATTTTTAGAACTTCTTGCTACTTCTAAAACTTGCTATGTTATTGTGATATTTGTGGTGGCAACGACCAACTTTATTACATATATTTTTTTAAATATTTAGATGAATACAAAAATAAACAAATCTGCACAATTAATATGGTTAAAACTATACCTTTATTACAAATTAAAATGTTTGTTATGCATATAAAATCTCATCTCAAAATAACCCAAAAAAATGTCCTGAATTCACAAGAAAGCTATTTACCTCCCCCCCCCCAAAAGTCCATTACATTGAGATTTACCATATTACATTACAAAACATTAACAATAATAAAGAGAATCTGTATTATTATAACAGCTGGAACATTAACAGTGCATTAAAAAACAGTGCACTACAACATAGCATGCATTAATACATTGTGTACACTAATAATAGAGGTTCAACTTTTACCAATTCTTAATTCAATTACCAGTTCATACTTATTAATAACATATCTGCTGCATTAAACTTACCCATTTGGACCCACAAGCCCATATCTTCTGCCTGCCGTGATGTGCAAATTAGCATTAACAAAAAGATCTTTGCCCCTTGCAGATATAGAGAAATTGTCAACCTTAAAAGGAAATGAAATAAAAAAAAAATTACTAATGATAACCAAAGGACAACCAAACATTTTTAAAAATAAAATTAAATCTAGCAGAGAAATGGAATAAAACTTCACTCAGTTTACCAACTAAAAATAAAAGTATATTAAAACAACTTACAAATTTATTAAGATAAGATAAATACAGAAATAAGAATAAAAATAAATTTAAAACTGACACAATAAGGCAAAAAGGCTGCAAGAGTAGCTTGTGGTGTCTTGTCAATGACATACAGGAATTTTTCTAGCAGGGATAAGGGGGTAATTGTCCCCTTGTATAAGGCAATGGTCAGGCCACACCTTGAGTACTGTATACAGGTCTGGAGGCCTCATTTTAGGAAGGATGTAGGGCTGCTGGAACAAACACAGAGAAGGGCAATGAGATTGGTGAGTGGAACAAAAGGTTGGTGTTACCAGGAAAGGCTTAAGTTCTTCAAATTGCAGCTTCTGGCAACTAGGCACCTGTGAGGTAATCTAATTGAGGTGTATAAAGCCTTGAATGGATTGAGCAAGCTCAATGCTAATGGGATTCTTCTTCTTGCTCAGATTACTCACCTGATGGGGCATAAATTCAAATTGAGGAAAGACAATTATAGAACAGATGTGTGGAAATACACCTTTAGCGAGCAGGTGGTTGATAGTTGGAACAAATTTCCATCTGTCGTAGTGGAGGTCAGCAACTTAAATAAGTTCAAGGCAGAACTAGACAAACATTTCGAGTAAATGGATGGGCGAAATGGGAAGTGTTTTTTTTTTTTGTTTTGTTTTTTGGCTGATGCTATATAAGCTTTTTTTTCTTGCATCATATACCCTACTAATGCTAATAAATAAAAGCAGTAAAAATACAGAGATAATAAAATATATATTAGATAAAATTAATAAAATGAAAGAAAAGTAAATAAGAGTGCTTCAAGACAAGAAGCTTTTAAAGAAAAAAACCTCTTTATCAACTTGAAAATGAATGGTCAGGATGTTTGTTTGTTTGTTATGTTGTTGTTATTTGGTTTTTAGGAGCATTAGCAACTAAAGGCATATTGCTCCAGGATATGCAGTGGTCATTCCCTGACCTTTCCGCATCCTCTTGTATTTGGTGGTGACGGGCTCGAACCCCGGTCTAATCAAGAAGCGTGTGCTACGCACTGCTGCTCCTTCCCACCAGGCTACGGAGACGCCTGTTTGTTTGTTGTTTGGTTTTTAGGAGCATTAGCAACTAAGGCCATATTGCTCAGGGAATATGCGGTGGTCATTCCCTAACCTTTCCGCATCCTCCGTATTTGGTGGTGACGGGCTCGAACACCAGTCTAATCAAGAAGCATGTGCAACGCACTGTTGCTCCTTCCCACCTGGCTACGGAGGCGCCGAATGGTCAGGAGATAACATTCAAAGAAAGGGGGTGGGGGGAGAGACAGAGAAAAGTGGAAAGAAGAACAGAACTAATTAGGATCTGATGGTGACATATAACATTCATTTAAAAACAAAATTTAGTGTGTACCAATGCTCATCACCGTACAATATTGGACCCCATAACAACAATTAATATTGGGACCCACAGAAAAAATGTAACATACTTCAAAGTCTTATAACATGGCAACTGTGCTATTTAAATTGATGTGTAACCCACCTTCAAGTTAACAGAAAAGCACTCTGCCTTGAAAGCTTCTCTTCATGTAGCCAATTTTATTTACTTTTATTTGATCTTATTTATTTTATCTTTTTACTTGTGTATTTTTACTGCTTTTATTATTATTCATTATTACTTTATCAGTTTAAAGTAATTCTGTTCTTATTTCTGTATTTATGTTTTGCCAGCTCTTTCAAGAAATTTTTACTGTTATGATTCCCACATGCACAGCTGTTGTTGTTGTTAGGAGCATTAGCAACTAAAGCCATATTGCTCTGGGGATATGCGGTGGTCATTCCCTGACCTTTCCACATCCTCCATATTTGGTGGCTCATGGGCTCGAACTGCGGTCTAATCAAGAAGCTGTTATTTTGTTATTTGGTTTTTAGGAGCATTAGCAACTAAGGCCATATTGCTCCGGGAATATGCAGTGGTCATTTCCTGACCTTTCCGCGTCCTCCTTATTTGGTGGTGACGGGCTTGAACCCCGGTCTAATCAAGAAGCGTGTGCTACACACTGCTGCTCCTGCCCACCTGGCTACGGAGGCGCCACATGCACGGCCTTTTATCTAATATACATGATATATACAGGAAACCCTTGATTAATGCGGTTTTGAACAATGCGGTTTTAATTAGTGCGAAAAAAATTTTTGATACTATCCCCTTAATATATGCGTTATCAAATTTGATTAGTGCGCTGTTTTTTTCTTGCGGTGCTTGGCAACTCACAACGGCACCTAAAGCGGCAAATACGTGACACGCACTCACCAGGGTCTTCTAACTTAAATGAATGGGAATCGACTCCAAAATGCTCGACAGCAGCACCCCATACCACTCTGAAATTGAAATTTGCTCTGGTAACTCATATTCTTTTATTATTTTATTATTAATATTAAACTTCTTTAATATTATGATATTAAAGAAGCAGTTGAGAACATACACAAATTGTGGGAAGAAATGACGAACAGCTGCATGAGAGCTGTCTGGCAGAATCTTTTGCCTGAATGCGCAAATGATTTTTGCGGTTTCATTAATCCTGTCAATAAAGTTATTGATGAAATTACTACAATTGGAAAAGACCTCGGCTTTGAGGAAGTAGATTCAGAAAACGTTAGAGAATTATTGGAATCGCATTCAAAAGACTTAAGTAACGACAATCTTGAAATTGAGCATCAACATGCATACGAGGAAGAAGACGAAAATGAAGCAAAAGAAAAGCAATTTGCTCCCAAAGAAATTTCATTCAAAAAACTTGAACTATTTAATACACTTTAAAAAGCAAAAGAACTCATACTAGAGATTGATCCAGATGCAGAGAGAAGCATGAACGTTCGTTGAGGGTTAGATAAGCAAATTGATTGTTATCGCAAAATCATGGAGGAAAGGAAAAAAGCCACCACTGTTCAATTGAAGTTAGATAAGTTTTTTTTGCAAAAAATAAAATTTAAATCATACTATCTTTTTTTAAATTTATTCCTTAATAATTTAAGAACTATGCAGTGCATTATAGGTACGTATTGAGTAAGAAAAAATATATTTTTACAATTTCATAATTTTCAAGGATTCATTATAATTATTCCCATTGTTTCTTAAGTTTGATTAGTGCGGTTTTAATATGTGCGGTATATTTCAAGGATTCATTAACCGCACTAATCAAGGGTTTCCTGTATATATATATATATATAGGCACCATATGTGTATTGCACTGTCAGCAACTTGCTGAAAATGTTTCTGTTGGAGGTTGCAACATACAGCATTCACAGCTTGCCCATTGTTGTAAAGCCCACTGCATTGTACCTAAAAATTTTAAAACCAGTGTCCTTCATGAATGACAGAATGAAACATGCCTACTGGAATCTGACTCAATGACCTAAGGACTTGAATTGGTGTTGATCACCACAGGTTAAAGGAATTAACAGTCGATCAGCACCTACTTTTGAATCTTGGCATCAAATTTGTCACACTACCCTCTAAGCCTCCCATAGCCTGTTTACTCACAGACGTTGAAGCCTCTCTGGACAACTACCTGAAGAAATGAATGCAGAGGTTCGATTAAAGAGTAAACGAAAATTTCAGAATGCATATACACACACATTGCTCCTACACAAGATCTAGGACAACTCAGCACGGATGACTCAGTGCAGCCATCTGGGCATGGCCATCTCAACACAGACCGAACTGGGTGCCAACCATTCTGCTGCCACCCAACCTGCCACTAAGTACATTATTTATTTATTAATATAGGTTTTAACTTTAACATAAAATTACATTCAAATTAATTTTAAATAATATAATGTAATTTTAAAAAATTAATAAAAACAGGATCATGTAGGAATTCAGTATTGGAGGGACATGGCAGGCAGGGCTTAATTAGTCAAAGTATATAAGGATGTAAGTTTAAACAAGAAAATTAGTTATCGACATTCTTCAGTCTGCTTAGGTTAAATTAATGTGATATTTATATATATATATATATATATACAATGGACCTCTATATAACGAAATCGATTGTTCCCTTGAAAAAATTTGTTAAACAGAAATTTCTGTTATAAGGAAATATGACCTTTCAACAGTGAAAAATACTGTAAATTCAGAAATATGGTAAAAGATGGGAAATAAATTAGAAATAAGGCGAATGAATAAATTTTCTAACATTTTAAAACAATTAATTTATTAATATACACATATTAAGAAATAACTACTTACAATAATTTTTTGTTGTACACTGGATTCTATTGTACACCGTTCATAAAAAATGTTCACATTTGTTTAAATACTCAAATATATTTTCTGTTACATTTTCTTTCCACTGAAGGCCTCTAAGCAAAGTTTCAAATGCTACCAACATTTCTTGTTTGGTGGGTTTAATATTGCTATTTCCCCTCATCCCCTTTGTTGCCCTCATTTTCATTCAACTCACTGTCAATATTGTCACTAGTTCTTTAAATAGGCTCAAAAATGTTGGAGTCACTTGGATATTCAGCTACTATGACATCATTATCAACTCCTAAAAATTCATCAAGAACAATTTCTCCACTCATCAAACCTCTCGCTTGGAGTTATTCCCAACATTACTCAATGTCTTGTAGCACTTCATCCCTGTCATCGCTGATTCTCTTTATAAATAAATATGACCTTTTCGACAGTTAAAAATACTGTAAATTCAGAGATATTGTAAAAGATGGGAAATAAATCAGACTGCATACAAGCCTGGAAGCCTCATTTTAGAAAGGATGTAGAGTTGCTAGAACGAGTACAGAGAAGGGCAACAAGACTGCTGAAGGGAACAAAGGGGGGGGGTGCTCTTATGAAGAAAGGGTTAAGTTCTGCAAATTGCAGCTTCTGGAGACTAGGCACCTGCGAGATGATCTGATTGAGGTGTATAAGGCCTTGAATGGATTGAGCAGGCCCAATGCTCAAGAGGTAACTACCATCAGAGGTAAAGGGAAGGGTTTTTGTTTTCGTAAAGGCGACTATGATGGTCTGAGACAGTATTTAAATTCTATACAGTGGGACCAACTGATGATGTTACCAACAGCAAACTCAAAATGGGAAGCATTCAAGGAACTAATCTTGGAAGCTACCAGGCTTTACATACCAACTAAGAAATATTGTTCAAGGTTTAGGCCTAAATGGTTGTCAGATGAACTAATGAGACATGTGGCAGAGAAGAAAAATGCATGGAATACATACAAATTAATGGGCGACATGGAAGCCTACGATAGATATAAGTTGGTCTGTAACCAAGTCACAAAGGAGATTAGGCAGGCAAAGGCAGACTACGAAAAAAATCCTTGGCAAAGGATGCAAAGAAAAACAGAAAAGAGTTCTTTACCTATTTAAACTCAAGAAGGAAAGGGATGAATCAGATTGGTCTACTGGATATTGATGGTTCAACAGTTGAGGATCCTGCTCAGGTGGCTAACAATCTAAACGAGTATTTTGCATCT
Source organism: Mastigoproctus giganteus (assembly GCF_048544385.1). Taxonomy (NCBI): domain Eukaryota; kingdom Metazoa; phylum Arthropoda; class Arachnida; order Uropygi; family Thelyphonidae; genus Mastigoproctus; species Mastigoproctus giganteus. The sequence continues at coordinate 166,267,239 of NC_143578.1, read as the reverse complement.
ACATTCACGCATGAGGAATTATTCAGGAAGGAGAATGACGTAGGTAAAGTAGACATTGGCAGTGAGCTAGATGATTTTGTAATAACTGAGAGGAAAGTGGAGGAGAGATTGTTGAGGATAAACATAAAAAAGGCACCTGGGGTGGATGGGATCTATCCAGTTATATTAAAAGAGGGAGCAAAGGAAGTAAGCAAACCCCTTGCCATAATAATGAGAGTTTCTTTGGACTCAGGGGAGGTACCCATAGACTGGAGATGTGCAAATGTAACCCCAATTCACAAAGGAGGATCAAAGGCTGACACAAGTAATTATAGACCTGTTAGTTTAACTTCTGTTCCAGGAAAATTAATGGAATCACTGGTTAAAGAAGCACTGCAGGATCATCTAGACAAGAATTCAGTAATAGCTCAGACGCAGCATGGTTTTGTTAAGGGCAGGTCTTGCCTGACCAATTTGATTGGATACTATGATGTAGTCACAAAAGAACTGGATGCAGGGATTAACTTTGATATTATATATTTGGATCTTAGAAAGGCTTTTGATACTGTTGCACATGGAAGACTGCTGCACAAATTGGAGCAGTGTGGCATTGGAGGCAAATTGCTGCTATGGATAAGGGGATGGTTGAGTGGCAGAAGACAGAGAGTGGTAATCAATGGACACTGCTCAACGTGGACTAATGTTATTAGTGGAGTTCCTCAGGGTTCAGTGTTGGGTCCGTTGTTGTTTTCGGTGTTTATGAATGATATTGATGATGGTATATCAAGTTTAATGTCCAAGTTTGCAGATGATACAAAGGTAGGCAGGGTTGTCAAGGACACTACTGACGCTATGCTGCTGCAGCAGGATCTGAAAAGGTTGAACAGATGGGCTGAGAGGTGGCAAATGAAGTTTAACATTGACAAATGTAAAGTACTACATATGGGAAACAGTAACCCCAGAGCAACGTATCAACTCTGCGGTACTACACTGACAGTGGTGGAGAATGAAAAGGACCTGGGGGTAATTGTGCAGGCAGATATGAAGTTCTCTAAGCAGTGCAGACGAGCTGCAAGAGTAGCTCATGGTGTCTTGTCAATGATATACAGGAATTTTTCTAGCAGGGATAAGGAGGTGATTATTCCCTTGTATAAGGCAATGGTTAGGCCACATCTTGAGTACTGTATACAGGTCTGGAAGCCTCATTTCAAGAAGGATGTAGAGCTGCTGGAACGGGTACAGAGAAGGGCAACAAGATTAGTGAATGGAACAAAGGATTGCTCTTACGAAGAAAGGCTTAAGTTTTGGAAATTACAGAGTCTGGAGACTAGGCACTGGCGAGGTGATCTGATAGAGGTGTATAAGGCTTTGAATGGTTTGAGCATGCTCAATGCCAATGGGATTCTTCCTCTTGCTCAGAATAATCACCTCAGAGGGCATAAATTCAAATTGAGGAAGGACGGATGTTGGATAGATATGCAGAAATTTGCCTTTGGCCAGCGGGTGGTTGGTTGGTGGAACCGACTTCCATCATTTGTTGTTGAAGTTGATAGCCTAAACAAATTTAAGGCTCAACTGGACAGGTATTTCGAAGGAACGGAGGGGTAAAATGGGAGTGGTGTGTGTTTTTTTTTTTTTTTTCGCTGATGCTGAATAAGCTTGCTTTCTTGCATCATGTGCCTCTACTAATGCTAATGCTGATGGGATTCTTCCTCTTGCTCAGAATAATCACCTGAGAGGGCATAAATTCAAATTGAGGAGAGACAGTTGTAGAACAGATGTGCAGAAGTTTCCTTTAGCCAGTGGGTAGTTGATTGCTGGAACAAACCTCCATCTGTTGTTGTGGAAGTTGATAGCTTAAATAAATTCAAGGCAGAACTAGACAAACATTTGTAATGAATGGTTCAGTGAAATGGAAATGTGTTTTTTTTTTTGGCTCATGCTGTATAAGCTTGCTTTCTTGCATCATGTGTCTCTACTAATGCTAATTGTTTTAATTGTTCATTTTAGCAAAACCTGCTTTTGTGAAACAATTCATTAATCGTTGTTTCCATCACATCTTGACTCTACACTTTTGCTAACTCTGATATGCACATCCACAAATCTATAGGTTGGTTGGTTTCTATCCTTAGTATAATTTCTTTCAGTATGCACCTTAAGTAGTACATTTTCAAATCCTTGGCCCATTGGCTGCAGTTTAGACGAGGCATTTGGAGAGAAGAAAGCAAGCTTCACATTTGTAAGTTTCAAAATTACCAAGTGAAGATGGGCAGTTGTCGACAATCAACGCAATTTTTCTGTTTTCTTTTGTCATCTTTCTATCAAAATTTAAAATCCACTGTTCAAAAAATTTTTTTCAAAACTCTTTCTTTTCAATGGGTATAGTCTTCTTCAATTGCAACTCCACTGTCATCAGCAATAACTTTTTTGAGTAAGCCATAGAGCTCTTTAAATCTGTCCAGCCAACCAACTGGCTTGGAACGTTTCGTGCCCCAGAAAAGATGAATACTGCATAGCCTTTTCTATTAATGGCCCTGATATCTGCACGTTTTTGTCTCGAATCAACTTTATCTGCTTAAGACTGCTTCATTTACATCTTCACACAGGCATAATTTCACATGCTTCTGACTGGGTTCCAGTTCCTCCAACAGTTTGAAAATCAAAACACAGTTTTACAGAATGGTTAACACGCTACTGGCAGGAATACCAAATTTTAAAGCAATTTCTTTATTTTTTTTCAATGCCCCGATCTACACTATTAAGCACTTCAACTTTTCCACACTAAACTCAAAGATTTCCTCTTAGACATCATCAGCCATTTTCAATCCACTGCAGGATGAAGGCCTCTCCAGCAACTTTCCAGTTCCTTCTGTTTTGAGCACTGGCCATCCATTTACTACCCAAAAACTCATGAATTTCATCTATCCATCTCCGCCTTTGTCTTCCAGGTTTTCTTCTAGCTCCTCTTGGGTACCATTCTGTTATTTTCTTAGTCCATCTGTCATCATATCTTCGAGCTATGTGTCCTGCCCAAGACCATTTTAGTTCTTTAGTTTTGATAAGAATATCCTTTACTTGAGTTTGCTGCCTAATCCATGTGTTTCTCTTATCTAACAGCCTGATTCCTAATATAATTCGTTCATTTTTCGCTGTGTAGTTCTCAGCTTCTCTTCCATTCTTTTGGTGAGTGCCCAAGTTTCACTTCCAGAAGTCATGGTGGGGAGTATACATTGGTTCATTATTTTACGTTTCAGACAAACTGGGATATTGCTTGTCTTAGACACTGTACAGTTACTTGCACAGCAGCTAAAAACAAAATTGATTTATGGACTACTTGTACCTACCACGTAAACAGAGACAGGTGAATTTAGTGAAAGTGTGGATGACTCATTTCTTCAAAACAACAGATGAATTTCCAGTGAAAAGGAAAATCACTCTCTCCTAATTCTCTAATAGGGTGCTTACAGTAGAAAACAGAAAACAATGTCTGTGTCAGGAATATGCCTTAATCTTTGCCAATGGCTGTGGAAACATAGATAGCAGTTGACCAGCACGACTTCTCGGTACAGTAGTGTATAGGATGTATAGGTTTTACTTATTTTTAGCCATTGCTGACCCACTGCTGGGCAAAGGACTCTCCCAAAACTTTCCATCTTTTTCTATCCTGTGCTGTGGTTGGCCAGTTTCCTCCTGCAGGGTTTTACTGGCATCACTAAATTGTAAAATGTTTTAGCGCTTAATCTGCAGAATTAATCCCTTTAGCTCTTATAAGCTAAAGGAATTAAGTGCTATTGCCTAAAGGCCAGAGGTGGTATAACAATCATACACAATTTTCTCTGCAAGCTAAAATGATTAGTGCACTTCCATTTGTACCAAGTGAATACATCGACAAAGCAATTAAACACCTTGCTGATATTCTCCCCGATAAACTGCAACCACTCTTTGATTGGTTTGAGGACAACTATGTAGATAGAAGACGAGGAGACAAGGTAATGGTAGATATCTTCCACTTTTTCCACATGAAATGTGAAATTTATATACAATTTTAAACAATGATGACTGAACTAACAACCATGCAGAAGCGGCACACAGAAGACTGCAGTGTGAGCTAGGAATAGAACATTCTGATATCTGGAAGTTTATCAATGGGTTGCATAAAGTTCAAAGAAGAAGAGACCTTTACCATGAGTAGTTAATCATTGGACAGAACCCACCCTTCAAATTGAAAAAATACAGAGAAGAAAATGCAAAGATACGAGCTATCATTAGAAATTTTAATATTCAAAATTATGTTGAACATATGAGAGGCATTGCCGATAACTTTGAACTGTCAAACTAACTTGAAAGGTACCCTTTGGATAGTTTTGTTTTTAAGAAATTTTATATAAAAATTAAAATTAATAAATAAAAAATTTAGGACCATTTAAAAATACTTTACTTTATTCGTCTTCATTTCATCGCAAGATCAAAATATCATTGCATTCCTGCAGATAAAGGTTGTTGCATCATTGTCACACATTCAGATAGCTCAAGATCAGCAAGTTTATTAGATTTATTTAAATCTAATAAACTTGCTGATCCTTAATGATTTCCTTAATGATTATTTAAAACTTCATTTTGATTCAGAAAAGCCACCTACTGTTACTGACAGAAATTTATCTGCAAGGAGATTCTTAGTCAAATCAGATGATGGTTATGAAATTGACTTTTCAGAAGGAAAGTTATATATTGTGTTATGGTTTGAACAAAAGATATATAAAGATAGAATAAACAGAGATAAGTATATGCTAATATTGCTTTTGGAGTAAATAAAATATTAGTACATTGTTCAGTTGTAGAAAGAGTTAATGATAATAACATTCACTCCGATGTAATATATAACTTTAAACCTATAAGCTTTCCAGTTGCTGCTATAATTGAAAAACATAACCCACCAGTATATTTTCCTCTCAACAAAACAACATTTAATGAAAGTTATTTCACTAACGGATGAATATGAAAGATCAATTAACTTAAATGGAGAAGCTATATCATCTTATGTATTATTTATATACGTAGAAAATATGAAGACCTATTATATTAGCTGATTAAGAAGGTTAACCTTATTTTTAAATAAATGATTCTTAACAGAAATGAATTCGAAACACCTACAATCAAGGTGTTTATAGATTTGAGGATGAGCTTTGAAACAAACCGTTATATTACAAAGCTCATCCTCAAATCTATAAACATATTACTGGAAGTGGTATTATATTAGATACAATTAAAGGAAATAAAAACAATTTTTTTTCTTTTAGTGATATATGTAATATTTACAGAAGCACAACTTTTAAGCACAATTCATGTTATTTATTTATACAGCTATACATACATGAATTATATATTTTACTTACTTAAGCTGTCACACATAAGTAAGTTTTCTGATATAACTAGGATTTCTTAGAATACAAGTTTCTGATAATTAGTATTAGCATTAGTAGAGGCATATAATGCAAGAAAGCAAGCTTATGCAGCATCAGCAAAAAAAAAAAAAAAACCCCTCCCATTTCACCCCTCTATTCATTCCAAATGCCTGTCCATCTCAGCCTTAAATTAATTTAGGCTATCAACTTCCACAACAAAAGATGGAAGTCCGTTCCACCAATCAACCACCCGCTAGCTAAAGGCAAACTTCCGCACATCTATTCTACAAATGTCTTTCCTCAATTTGAATCTATGCTCCCTCAGATTCTTAATCTGAGCAAGAGGAAAAATCCCATCAGCATTCACAGCTTGCTCAACCCATTCAAGGCCTTATACACCTCAATCAGATCACCTTGCAGGTGCCTACTCTCCAGGTGCTGCAATTTGCAGAACTTAAGCTTTTCTTGGTAAGAGAAAGGCTTAAGTTCTGCAAAATTGGTGAGGTACTCTAGGTGTGGACTGACCATTGCCTTGTACAATGGGATAATCACCTCTCTGTCCCTGCTAGCAAAATTTCTATTGACAAAATTCCGTAACCTACCCTACCCTGGCAGCCCATCTGCACTGCTCACGAACTTCATATTTGACTGCACAATTACCCCCAGGTCTTTTTCATTTTCTACCACTTTAAGTGTAGTACCACACAACTGGTATGTTCCTCTGGGGTTACATCTACCCACATGCAGTACTTTACATTTGTCAATGTTAAACTTCAGTTGCCACTTCTCAGTCCATTTGCCCAACTTGTCTAGATCCAGTTGGAATAGCATACTGTCTTTACTGTCATTAATAACCCTGCCAACCTTTGTATCATCTGCAAAATTGGACATTAATCCTGATATACCTTCATCAATATCATTGATGAATACACAAAACAATAATGGGCCCAGCACCGAACCCTGGGGAACTCCACTAATAACATTTGTCCATGAAGAGCAGTGGATAATAATAGGTTTTCTTAGAATATGAGCATCTTGTACTGTGAGATTTTTGGTTTTAATTGAAGATTGGTTCAGGTTTCACTTGTAATAGATATGTTGTTCTTCTGAAAATAGTGCAGCTCAGCTTTGATTTGTTACAATTTTTTTTTTTTTTTTTTTTTTTTCAAGTAATGAAATTTGTGTGGTGTCTATGTTTTGAAATTCATTGGAGATGTTTATTTCATCTGCTATAATTATATCTTTTAAATTGCACATTTGGATTTCCAAGGAACATTGCTTAATTGTCTTCACTGGAGGAAAGGGAAACTGTATTATTGCTGTTAATGTCCATTTGTCCATGATTTATTCTTAGCTCATCAGATATACACTGAGTGAACAGAAATCATGGGATACTTACGTAGTAACAAGTAGGCCCACCTTTCACCAGGATAAGGGCAGTCACACAGTGAAGAATTGAGTCCACTAGTTCACAAAGGCGTATTTCCATCCGTGCTTGCTGCACCACTGTCCATAATTCCATTGCATTCCTGGGTGGAGGATCCAAAGCTCGTATGGACCTTTCCACAGCATCCCAAAGATGCTCTATAGGGTTCATGACCAGTGAATGGGGAGGCCATTCCATGGTGGTAAAATCTTTGGACTGCTCTTCAAACCATGTTCTAGTCACCAAGACTCTGTGGGGAAGCACACTGTCCTGCTGGAAGAGTCCATTGCCCTGTGGGTGCACAATGACCATGAAGGGATGCAGCTAGTCTGCAAGGGTGGACACGTAACCTGGGCCTGTACTATTCAGAAATGTGCCTAGTTGTACCAGAGGTCCCAACGTGTGCCAGTTGAACACACCCCAGACCATTATCGACTGTCCACCTGCCCGAACAGTTCCTTGTTGACATAATGGGTGCATAGCTTCTGCCAGATACACACCCTCCCATTCACTTGAAATAACTGGAAACAGGACTCATAGGACCAGGAGACCCATCTCCAATCATCCAAGGTCTAGTGCCAATGTTCTTTGGCGCAGTTGAGGCGTAGAGTCATGTGTTGTGGTGTTAGCAATGGGACTCTGGTTGGTTGGTTGGCGGCTCCCATAACCTATTGTGGCTAATGATCGCCTGATGGTCTTGGTGGAGATGTTTCTGACACCTCCCTTGGAGTTGGCAGTGATTTGTGCCACTGTTGCTCTCCAGCTGGCTGAAACAATGCGAGACAGACGTCAACGGCCAAGTTCATCCACCACCTTTCTCCACCCACAGCACTGTCCACGATGAGATGCTATTCCAGAAATGGTGTATTCCCGATACACTCTCAATACTGTTGAATGGGGATAGTGAAATTTCTGTACCACCTCAGCGATAGAGTGCCCCATATGTCAGGCATCCACTATCATCCCTCTTTCAAAGTCTGTTAACTCATGACATTTATCCATACTGGCATCGAATTCGTCTACATGAATGCAGTAATGCAGTTACCTATATACCTGCCATGCAGTGGGTTCGTTCACTAGCGAGAGGGATGACAGCACCACATTGCCCATAAACCAGGTATCCCATGAATTCTGTCCTTTCAGTGTATATATATTTACTACTTCCACTGGTTACCAGATGTTCATTTTTATGTAAACCCAAAATTAATAAAAGGAAAATATAATTTATTATCAGAATAATTAACAAATAATATTTTATAAATGATTCTGAAAGTATTCTCCACTGTTAGCAATACACATATTCACTATTTTGATCACATTGCAAGTGATGTGAAGAGTTTACATCGCTACACACGTAACAATTTTCAATACTCACTATGAGCTACTGAATGCTTTGTGGATTTCTCTCATAAGCTTTCTTGAACAAACTTCAAGTTTTGGAGTTTTTTGAATTCAAAGGTTTGAATTCAACAGAAAGAAACCTTCAAAGGTTTCTCACAATTCAATTTTTGTTACTTAAAGAAAAGTCAAGTTTAAAAACTATTAGAATAGTTTTCTTTTCTCTGAAATTAGGATCTAAAGATATTAAAATACCATTTAGAAAAAGAAGTGTCCTTAAAATGATTGAATGTTTTGATTCAATCATTTTAAGGTTCCGTGACAGCCAGTAGACTTTCTGACTTTTTGACAGCCAGCAGACTTTCTATTGTGAGTTCAAGTTCAAGACAATGGTGTAATTACTCACAAAAATCAAAATAACAAACATTTCTGGATGAACAACACAGAATCAGATTGCATGCTGCCAACTGAATTACATTTAAGTTAACTAACTACAGTAATACCCCGACTTACGCTACCCCGACTTACGCGAACTCAGAGTTACGCGGTTCCTGATTTTTTCGTTTGGCAACGCTGCCGCCCACTATCTTCAAGGTCGTTTTTCATATGTTATCGATATACGGTGCGACGGCGGAGAATGAGAGCGAAAGATGAACAAAATTCAACTTTGTTGCTTTTATGTTTTTTATATCAGTGAAGGGGAAACACATTTCACCATAATAACGTAAAAACCAACACAATTCCAGCTATCGGTATAACCGCAAATGCAATTAGATCGAGTTTACTACCAGTTTATAACAGATTTCACTAGCAGAAACGCAACTGGATTTTTATTGTTTTATGGTAGTAACCCCTAGAAATGTGAGGTGTTAATAGTGTATCTCTGCCTTTATGGTGTTGTTTATTCAGTTGCTACATGCGTGCAGCTTTGTTTATGCGTATCAAGCGTGCCTCCTCGTTTTGTAATTGTGCTTTATTCCCTAAAAATGAGTAAAATACTTAATTAAAAGGTGTGAAAAGGAAGCGTCCTGGTGAAGACACTGCAGATTCAGAGAGAAAAAGAAAAGCAATTATCGATAAACAGAGGCGGACTGGGTCAAAAATTCTTACCCGGGAAAATTTATAGTGGCCTCATACTATGGTTTATGGCCAAAATCACACTGGCCAACGGGGTTTCCCCGGTAAGGCTTATGGCCAGTCCGCCTCTGTCGATAGAGGAAAAAAATATGAAATTGTGAAACGCTTTGAGCGAAATGAAAGACCATGTGATATTGCACGTGCTACAGGCCTAAATGAAGCAACGGCGAAAAGCACATGACAATTGCAAACTTGACAGGTTGAAAATTGAAAAGGGCTCAATTGTAAAGGGCTTAAAAATTTTAGAAAACATAGACTCCAACGAAGAACGCGTTATAGCTACAAAGCAAGGAATAAAAAAATTATTAGCTTGCTACGAAGAAATTCTGTGTGAAAAAAAGAACGCGCTGTGTCGTCAGACGAATTTGTTAGATTTTATGAAGCCATCGACATCGAAATAACTTTTTAACGTAAGTCATTTGTTTTTTTAATACATATTTTGTATTAATATGTATAAAGAACTGCAATTTTATTAATATTTTTTTTCTAAACTAGTGTTTTTGTTAGTCCTTGGTCCCAATTAAGCAAAATTTATATGTATTTATATGCAAAGTTGTACCCCGACTTACGCGAATTCGACTTACGCGATTTTCGTCGGACCCACCTATCGCGTAACTTCGGGGTATTACTGTACTCACATAATACACTTCTCTGCACTGAAATAGAAAAATAATTTTTGGAACAGAATCACAAAAAATCAATTACATATCTTTCTATTTCAATACAGAGTGGCATATTACATGAGTAGTTCCATATTAGGTTGGAAATAAGTTAAATAATATTTAACTTAAATATAACTGAACTGGATAGTAGTGCTATTAATTTGTCATTAATAGCACTACTCAAAGAAAAAGTTTTGCACCAAATTGAAGTTTCACCCAAAAAAAAAAATCCGATTTGGGATGTTGCATTTGTATTGGCTATTCCAAAAGCTACCTAACATCATATTTTAAGTGTATTTCGAGAAACTTGGTTTCATAATTAAAAAAAAAAAACATACAACAGGTGTTGACCAAATCTCAGATTTGTGTGTTAAAGTTACTAGTTTCTATCTGGTAAATATTTTGGTTGAACTTTTCAATAAAACTGATTCTTGAGATGTGATTATACTACACAGTGGATCTAGTGCTGAATAAGAGGTGCTCAATAGAACTGAAGAATTTTCATCCAATAGCAAAAGGATCAGTGTTGTTAAATTTTCAGAAGTCTATTGCCTACATTGATTCTTCAGATTCTGGGAGAGAGAGACCAATAGCCATAATTATGGGTTATGTAACCATTTTGTTTTTACATGTTTAAATGCTTTAGCTGATAAAGTATACAGATCATGGCAAGGAAATCAAAAAAAAAAAAAAAAATTGTGACATTCTATTTTCTGATCTAACTTTGGCTTTTAATTATAAAAACATTCAAGCTTTGTAAGAATGTTTAAAGTACGTTTTCAAATTATAGGTTCAATGCAACAGATATCAGAATTAATTTGATCTAATAATGGTTTTATTACTCATTCGAAAGTCTCATTCGATGAAGATCTGGGAAAGAATTGTGGAAGGAAGGATAAGACAGGAGATGGAAATAGGAGAGGCACAGTTCGGTTCCATGCTGGGAATAGGAACAGCAGATGAGATCTTTGCTTTAAGGCAGGTGACGGAAAGGTACAGGGAGATGCAAGTAGAGTTGCACGTGGTGTTCATAGACCTGGAAAAAGCATATGATAGAGTGCCCAGACAAGAGGTATGGAGATGCATGAGGGAGAAGGGTGCATCAGAAAAGTACGTAAGGCTTGTGAAGGAAATGTACGAGGGAGCAGTGACTCATGTTAATTTCAGCATTCAGCAAAGTCTCAGAATGTGTGCGACTTGCAGTTACCACCAATAGGTCACCAGATCTGACCTATTGGTGGTAACTGCAAGTCGAAGACTCAAAATGCTGAGTCTTCTCACCATTTTGGGTGAGCCCGCTACATTTTCTAGACATTTCTGTGTCCTTCCGCAATCTTTTTGTCTTTGTTCCGTCATATGCAATTTCATGGTCAGCATCGCTGACTGTACTAGATGAGAGCCTAGGCTGTTCAAGAGCAGGGTAGTCATCATAGTCCATTGTTAGCTACTTTTTGCCCTGGGGGATTAACTTTCCCTCCCAGATTTCTGAGAAACTTAAATTTCTCAGATACTTTTAATCAGAATACTTAAAAATAAAAACAAAATATGATAATGTATTATTAAAACTGTTATTGGGACAACAGAAACGGGTATGCATGAGACATTCATTTAATATTGGCTATCTGTCCGCTCAAATCCCCTGGGGAAGTAGCAGAAAGATGCCCATGTGAATGAATGTAATTAACCTTAGTATAAAATTCTTTTAAAAAGTCTTTTAACTTTATTTCTTTTTAAATTTAAACATATAACAATAGGCTAACCGACTACAGCTAGCACCCCAATTGCTAGGCAGACAGTCAGGTCATAATGCCCGAAACACATCCCATACAAATAAAAATCACCCACAAAAATTTAAATAAAATCATGCCCCAATACTATTAGCGAGCATATAATGCACAATTGATTGCAATTGCATTAACGCCACATTACAAATGAAAGTTTAAATAGTTTATCCAATGCAGAGTAAAAACTTGAAACTAGCGGTCATACACACACACACACACACATATATATCTTGGAAATATCTAAAGCTGTTTTTTTTACACAGGGTCATCAAGAAAAGCAGAAACAGTTTTGATGTAATGGCAAGTTTGATGTCATTAAACACATAAGATACTTTTTTTTTTTTTTTTTTTTTTTACAAGTAGTAATATAGAAAATTCTGTTCTAAATAAGATGGAGTACACTACTAAACAGCACATAAGTTTGTGTGAAAAGGTTTTTTTTTTTTTTTTTTTTTTATCAAATTGGCAGTTTTGTTATGGCACAATGCGAGTTTAAAGTGAGATGTGGCTGCAAAAAAAAATGTCCAAAAAGATCAACAATTTTGAGGTTAGTAGTTTGAACAACTTGGTTCTATGACATTTTCCTCACGGAAAGAATAGCATTATCTCTAATCAACATTCTGGACAACATGGAACTGGATAGTCTTGGCCACCGTTACTTGGCAAATCTGAATTCCTGTAATTATTTACTGTGGGGATTCCTGGAGGAAAATATCTACAGGAATAATCCACATACTACTAAAGAACTGAAAGGTGAAATCACAGCTGCTGTGGAAGGCATCTGTAGAAACACGACTGTAGTTATGGCAAACTTCAATCAACATCTGAAAATGATGGACAAGGATTGTTTGTGCACAAATAATAAATTCTGTCTTAACAATACCCTTTTTAATGACACAAAACTAACCAATGTCAGTGCAACACATCAAAAAATATACACATTCAAAACTGTTGTGCCTTTTCTTGATGAACCTATACATACAATTCATACAAATTCTGTACATAGAGTTAAATTGTCTTCAAACAAAACATTGCCATCTGCCAATTATTTGGAGAGATCTGGGTTCAACTCCTAACAAGGACAAGAATAATTTTGAAACTCTGATTGAGGCTGAAATCACTGATCTTAGGCAAAGAAAGTAGGGTCCACCCTCCATGAGTTATTCTAGAATTCTTTTTAGCCTTCAATAACATGAAATTCAACAATGGAAACCCTCCATATTTGGTCTATGTAACTTCATAGCCAGTTTGGACACTTTGCACCTAAATCACTGATCCTCTGTAACACAAGGAAGCAAGTCAGAAGGACTAATGTTTTGTCAATACACTCTAAAATATATTTGCATAAATATACAATCCTGTTATCCACAAAAATTTCAAACAGTCCAAAAATTATGATCAATTTTTGTGTTGCTGATATTTTTTTAATTTAATTTCAGCCAAGGAGAGAAAATCTCTCTTATCTTGATAATTTTCATTTTATAACAAAATTGTAAATATGTACTGTATAAAAAATACACAACTTACAACAGGAACATAGCTCTTTTATTTTTTTATTTTCATTTTATTCTAATTTTATTGGAATGATATTCAGTTCAGTTTGTTTGAATCAATGAAATCCCTACCTTTTAACATAATTTTAAATCCTCAACTTTGGTGCAAAGCTAATTTTTTTTATTTAAAATTCTATTATGCACCTTTAAGCATCATGCACTTATTTTTTTAAAGGTCACAGCTCCTGAAACTAACACAAAATATAAAACTGATTCCATAAGTCTGACATTACTCCCAGCTTGTGCTTATGTTTTTTTTAACCTCCATGCCCTGCCTGTTAATTTTCTCTAGCACAGCAATACAATGAATAAACAGCAGAAGCCTGAGAATAAAGCTAACTTGCAAACAAAAACTAAAGCACATTTCATAAGCAAGATAAATAACAAACTTTCTTCCTTACTAGTTTTTATTGTTTAGCAATAATCTATGAGCTATAGCAACAGATTCAAGCACAGATGAAAAACAAAAACAGGGCAAAAGTTTGAAAGTCTCAGTAGTAATTCCTATAACTGTTCATCAATAATGGAGGTGCTTCATTTATTAATGTACTGATATAGATAGGTCTGCTAACACAAAGCAAATTCTCTACACTTATTTGTACTCTTTTAAAAATATGTACACATTTTTAAACTTTTCTTTCAACAATTTACACCTCATCATAATGTTGCTTCATTATTCTATATATAGGTTAAAGGTTTTATTCTTATACTTAATCACTGCTCAATTTTAATGCAATCTTTTAAGGAAAACACAATCTTCATAAATAAACTGGTTGTGTCATATATGTGAAACATTTTAAAATTAATTATAAAACATGTTCAATTATTAAAATTAAATAAAATAAAACTTTTTAACAGCTATAAATTTTAAATATAAATATACTGCTATTACTTTCAGAACACCTAATTCTTAAGTAAATTCAAGGATCTTCCATAATAACAAAACTTAATGCTTTCACACCAATGCTTCATTTATTACTTTTCTAATACTGATACAACTGAATTTTTTTTTCTTCAAGTAAAAGACTAGTAAATTTAATTTTAAAGTATCCTGTAATATATTAGATATCAATAACACTGAAACTGAATAAAATAAATAAACACTGTTGAACACCACTGTTGATACAAACCTTGATATCAACAGCATTCTCCTGCTGCATCTGTTGAGAAACAGATTTCTCTGCCTGGGACACCGTAAACTGATCTCCATCACTAAGAGTTTTGGTGGTATTACCTACTGCTTCTAGTTGCTTTTGATAATCATGCTGTAAATATAAAATTATCCTTTTGTATAAAAATACTGAATAGTGATCATTAAAATAAAATATTATTTGGAAATATGAACATCTTAAAATCAGTGTTTAATAAAGGAAGATATGTGATTCTATATATAAATTCAGTATATAGGATACAAAACCTTAATATTTATAAAAACTGTCCTGTGTGTCCCTATTCAAGACTGAAAAATTCTTGGCATATAACATCAGAAAAAAAGGCTAATTTGTTTAAAATATCATAGAATTCTATGTCAGTCTGTTTCAGGAGACTCATTCTCTCATTACTGAATGATGGTTGAAATTAGCAAATCAACTTATCAAAGGCTTGCTAATTGAAACCACTAAAATTTCATTAAAGAAAGTTAGACACCAAGTATTTAATACACACTTTATATTCCAAAATGCATGTGGGCTCATGGCAGCAAGTTTCAGAAATGTGTGTGGGCTGCTTGAGGTGGTCAGTTTTCCAAACATATGAAGGCTAGAAATACAATAATAGGTTTCGTGGTAGCAGGCTTGGGAAATTTTGAATTAAAAATCAACCTCATAATCAGTCTTTAACTTCTTAAAGGAATATAGGGCTGTTTGAGGCAATCAGTTTTCCAAACACATGAAGGCTACAAATAATAGATTTAGTAGCAGCAGGCTTGGGCAATTTTGAATTGAAAATCAACCTACATAATCAGTCTTTAACTTCTTAGAGGAATATAGATTATTCTCAGATATATTGTGGTACTTCCTGTATACCATTTCATTTCTTTGGTAACTATAAAGACAGCAGAAAAGGTGGAGGTTGTAATGAATTATACATAGCTATTTCTTAAATTAATTTTGAGCTTATTTAATCTTTAACTGATTAATTAATAAGCTGATATTAAGGTCAATTGTTAATTAATATACACATTTTAATTGTTAATATCTGTAGATGAAATGATAATAAATAATAAAACCAACATAATTCTTTTCTTATCATCATTCAACAACAGGTTTATTACAGTCCTATTTGTAGTTAATACAAGAATAAGGCTACAGTCTCCTGGAGAAAACATGTCATGTCCACTAAGGACCTAGTTCTAAAGTATTTAAGAGATTAGAGGTTCCTGTCAGGGGCGGATTGGGCCGCTGGTGCACCAGACAAAATCCCGACAGCCTGGGGGACTGTACTGTATATAAAATTGCATTCACACATAACTAAGTACATTAAAGTAGCACCACTTAATTTTCAGCACTCACCTCTTAACAAATCCGCTTGGATGTGGTGAGATAATAGAAGACACATAGTTAATAAGAATGAGACTTACTTATACTAAATCATTACTGAAGTCATGGTTCAATTTAAATTTTAAAAAAATTAAACATGAAATTAATTTAAACCCATTAAAATATGCACGTAAGCAAGGGAATGTGTTGTACTATTGGCTTTTCATTAATAATTAATCTATTCAAGGTTATCCCCACCTTCACGATTTTAATTGAAAACCATGGAATGGAATGTCATACCCTTTCTTACGTGCATATTTTAATGGGTTTAAATTAATTTCATGTTTAAATTTTTAAAATTTAAATTGAACCACGACTTCAGTAATGATTTAGTACAAGTAAGTCTCTCATTCTTATTAACTATGTGTCTTCTATAATCTCATCACATCCAAGTGGATTCGTTAAGAGATGAGTGCTGAAATTTAAGTGGGGCTACTCTAATATACTCAGTCATTATAATACAGCACATAAGGAGTCCTTAAACTTACAGTTAATTCACACATAACTTAATAGGCCACTTATGGATATTTGTCCAGTCAGTTTTATGCTCCCAATCTGCCCTTGGTTCCTTCCCATTACAGAACCCCTTTTTTCGACCAAGCTTTAGGATACTGAAAGATTAAGAGACTAGAGGCTAGCCATCTATCTCATATCTGAGAGCAATAATTATTCACTAAATCTGAAAGCAAACTTGAGTGTTAAGCATAGGCAGTGATCAGCATCCCGTGACTGCCTCTGTACTTAGATGGTAATATATGCCCCTTGTTATTACTGGCCATAGTGTCATTCACCATATGTAACACATCAGGGCTGATGGGTTCATCTGTTGTCTTTGGAATATATGAATGGAGGAACCGAATCTGCAAGTAGGCAGATTGTGGGATGGCTGCATTACACACACACGCACACACACACACACCATTCAGGAATAACTCAATCTAGTCAGTGAAATGCTGCAGAAGGCTAGTTTTGGGCTGAATGTGGACGCTCTTCAAATCTGAAATGGTCAATGAGATCAGTGAATGAATTCCTCTGAGGAGTTAAATCCATGTCTGTTTGGGTTTGTACATCATGCAATTTTTTTTTTTTTTTCTTTATGAAAACCCCAAACACAAAAGGTATCAAAACCTATAATACTTAGTACCGTGCATGGGGTGAAGGAGAAGTATAAGGGGAGGGGGATGCCGGAAACTTTCCTCTAGAGACTAAACATGGGTTTCACCACTTCAAGCCTCCAATAAGCAAAGTGGTGGTATTTCACCAGTTGATGAAAGTCATCTACCACTATCGTAAGGAGATAAGACAGTAATGTGGCCACATGCTCCACAATAGACTCAGCAGGTAGAGTATAAGAACTCATGTCAATGCCTGATGCTGAAGTACCGTTGCTGTTTTTAGTCACAGTATTCTGGCACGGCAAGTTGGCCAGAAGCATGGTTCTATGCATTAGTATGCTCATTTTCTGCACTACTTCATACACTTTTAAAAATCAACTTTTAAATTGAGGATCCATTTACATTTTGGGGGCTTAATTTTTGCTTCCTGACCACATTTGGGGTGTTAGTTTGGCATTGCCTGCATATAAAACAGGATCCTGATTCAAATGACATCACTGAGATTGAAACTCTGCCAGAACAAAATTCATATAGCCATCTAAGGCCTGTACACCATACAGTATGTTTTGTCTACTTATAACTGTCACAAATCAGTTGATTTGCAATTCAAGGTATTTGTATGGCATCGAGAACTAGTGATAGTTCTCGATGAATGTGGGGGAAAGTTGTAGTTCACATGTGCACAGAAAAGACAGACACGTGGGGGAGGAAGTAGAGACCTTGAGTGTGGCCTACTGCTGCAGAACTGCAGTAGGCACTTTTAATCAAAGGTATTACTTCAGTATTACTGATTAAGAGAATATGGGGTTGAATGCGTGACAGTATGAAGAAAAATGTAAACTCCGCAGAGAATTTTGTATCAGATTGTATAATCAGCCCCAAGGACTTTTTATTTATCATTTGCCTTGAATTGATGCCACTCAAATGACATTCTATTCTGGGATTACTGCCACCCAAAGGCAGTACCTTGCATCACAGCATACTGATGTGGGATTTACTTGAAGATTTAACTACTGTCAAGAGCAAAGGATAGGGCTTTTGCTTTCCTAAAAGTGGCTACAATAGTTTCAGAGTTTTGAAAATTCTATACAATAGGACCAACTGAAGAACTTACTAACAGCAAATTCCAAATGGGAAGCATTCAGGGGCATAATAATAGAAGCTACTAGGCTTTTTATACCAATTAAGAGATACCTATCAAGGCTTAAACCTAGAACGAATGTCAGAGGTAATGATGAGACTCGTGGTAGAGAGAGAGAGGGGTGCATGGGATGCATATAAATTTATACAGTGGATATAAACTAGTCTGCAATCAAATCACAAGCAAGATAATGCAGATTACAAGAAGTTTCTGACAAAGGATGTAATGATAAAAAGCAAAGATTTAATTTTACTTAGGTAAATACTAGAAACAAGGGGGATGAATAACATTGATCCACTAGTAGGAATGGTTTAACTGCTGATGAACCTGCTCGGGTTGCTGACAAATTGAACAGGTATTCTGCATTTATATTCACAAATGAGGAATATTTTAGAGATGGGGATGCCAAAAGAGTATCAAATTCTAACAGGGAACTAAATTTTATGATAACTGAGAGGAAGGTGGAAGAGCAATTGTTGAAGCTAAATGTAAAAAAGGCACCTGGGGTGGAGTGTCTATCCAATGATATTAAGAGGAAGAAAAGAGGTCAACCTTTAGCCATAATTATCACAGCATCCTGGGGTTCAGAGGAAGTCCCTATGGGCTAAAGATGTGCAAATGCATCCCCAATTCACAGAGGAGAATCAAAGGGAGAAGCGAGTAATTACGGACCTATAAGTTTGACTTCTGAACCAGGATAAATAATGGAATCGCTGGTTAAAGAAGAATTGCAGGACCTTCTAGACAGAAATGCATTTATACTGCAGTCACAGCATGTATTTGTTAAGAGGTGGTCTTTTCTGACCAGTCTGACTGGATACTAAGAAAGAGTGACAAAGGAACAAGATGCAAAAAATAAATCTGACATCATGTACCTAGATTTCAGAAAAGCTTTTGATACTGTTGCACATAAAAGACTGTTATACAAAATGATATATTAAGGAGAAGTTACTGATATGGATAAAGGGATGGTTGAGTGGGAGAAGACAGTTATTATCAAAGGGCACACTGGTCTTCTTGGAAAAATGTCATTAGTGGAGTTCCTCGGAGTTTGATGCTGTGCCCATCATATTAAAGAATCAACGTATTTCACAGCATGGCCAGTCTGCCTCAACAGTGATCACAAAACAGCGTTCAGGTGCTATACAAAGATGGAAAAGCTATTAATAATATGGATGGAAAATCAGATTCAGAAGTAAGTACCCCGAATCTAACAGCCATTCAAGCAAGAAGTGTTTATGAAGATAATGATAAGCACGGCAAACCCCAAGCAAAGTTCGTGGCAAGCAACGGGTGGTTTAATAGGTTCAAGCATCATGCTGGTTTCCAAAACATTAAAGTATGCAGTGAAGTTGCCATTGCCAATTCTGCACTTGTAGAAAAATTTCATGATGTGTTGGAAAAAAATCTCTTCAAAATCTCCACAGCCCTCAACTTCTGCAATGGTGTGCTTATCAGCTGGAGAGTTAATTCTGGCAACAATGCTCGAAAGATAAAACTTGCTGATGTTATGCCTGTCTCCTCTCTCTTTTTGTAATTTTAAATTTTTTAATTTTTCCTGCGCATGAGATAACAAAATCGAATAATTCTATTTACATGTTCGTCGAACATTTCTTTTTTGCTCCTATCAAATTCAGCGTGCATAGTTGCAAGTGCTCCATAAGCATTTAGGGAAATTCCGACTTACGTAAAATTCGAGTTGTGTAGCATTCCACGGAACGCAACCCTTACGTTAATCGGGGAGTGGCTGTACTGAATGTAGGTCTGGAAGCTTCATTTGCAGAAGGATGTGGCTCGGTTGCAAAGAAGAGCAACAAGATAAGTGAAGGGAACAAAAGGGTGCTCTTAGCGGGAAAGAGCTTCAGTTCTGCAAATAGTAATATCTGGAGACTAGACATCTGCAAGATTTGAATGCACTGAGTAAACTCAATGCCTTAGTAGTGGCAAATTTCTTGCATTATTTGCCAAACTAAATACTACTACTAATTGTCATTTTCTAGCCCAAAAGCTTAGTTTATCTATATCCTCTTGAAGTAGTCTCCTCTAATTACTATCATTAAGTACTGACCCACCTTTGTATCATCCACAAACTTAAGACATTAAACTAGAAACACTTGCATCAGTATCATTAATAAATATTAAAAATATAAAAAAGGTAGCGTGTGTATCCTATACGTGCAAAAGATGTTTTATTTTATGTGAAAACATCCATGGCGTCACTGACACGTATTCTTTGACAATTTAATGTTAGAATGGAAAGATCTTGACATTTTCTAATTAACTCGTATAAAGTATCTTATATGGCAAGTAGAAGGTTACTCTACAACCTGGTCATTTCAGATTGAAGTGCAAGAGTGGATGTAGCATTTCTCAGTCCATGATAAAATTTCTTTTTTTTCCATTTGTAGAAATAATGTAAAGATCATTGATATCGGTAACTCGAGATAATACAACATAAACCAGTTGTTGTTTGTGATATTTCTCGTATTCGTAAACTACGAAATCGAAGGTATCTCCCTGAGATTTAAGGATGGTAATAGCACAAGCTGGTATTAGCGAAAATGTATTTTGTTTAGTCGAGATCATTCTGTTGTTATTCAATGAAACACTCCTACTTCCTGTGATCAGTATATCTTCTAAATCGATTTCTCGAGATATAGCAAACCGACAAGCCTTTGTTCTAGCAAGTCTACCCACAGCAGGTGATCTTGTAAATTTCAACCAAAGACGTTTAATAAAATTAGTCTCTTCATCAGATTCAATACATGCCAATTTTCCTAAAGCTCCGTTAGCCAGACCATTGGGTACGTCAATATTAGTGGTTATCAAGTATGATTTGTTGATAAATAAAGGTTGCTTTTAAATTTGTTTTTCCGATGTATTTAAAAGCAACTCTTAATGAATCTCGAATTCTTAGTCTCGTTATTTACATGGCTATATAAAGAAGATGATAAGGCATCACCCCACAGCGATGTGAATGACAAAGTTCACTCGATGACATCATAAACGGTGTAACTTTAAAATTATCTGTAAACTCTTGGTACTGACCAAGGTAAATGCCAGGAAAGGACAATTCTTCAGTATGTTCGTAAACTTTGTAGCAAAAAGTAAAACAAAAAGTTCCATAAAGTTTACTTTTTGTACCAAAAAATAAACTTTGTGGAACATTTCGTGCACCAGGAGCTATTCATAAATATTTGTCATCACTCCACAAAAGAGTTTGTTGTTAAGCGACTAAACTTTCTTCAATAGGTATAGCTTCACTCATTTCATCACATGGAGTATCATTGTGTTCCATGTTTTCACTGAAGAATGCTTTGTCAATCTTGATATCATACAGACAATACAAAGGAGTCATAAGTAGATACTTTAACCAAACATTTACATCTTTTTTACGAACCAAGCACATTAAATAACTCAATTTGTGTATTTTTTTACATTTGATATGAACATTAATCAATAATCGTCATCTATTCTCCGAAGCAAATGATTGACCATAAAATTAACATTTACAGGATTATAATTAGGCCCAAAATTCCGTATTGGCTGAAGCCATGTCTTAGTCTTCTAACTTGCATGAATGGTATACGAGGAGAAATGATTCGCTCGGTTACTAAATCCAATCAAGGCAGATGAGGTTGTTGTTGTTTTGGTTTTTAGGAGCATTAGCAACTAAGGCCATATTGCTCCAGGATATGCGGTGGTCATTCCCTGACCTTTCCACATCTTCTGTATTTGGTGGTGACGGGCTCGAACCCCGGTCTAATCAAGAAGCATGTGATACGCACTACTGCTCCTTCCCACCTGGCTACGGAGGCGCCCTAACAGCAGATGAGGTGGAATAGCAAGATAAATTAAACCGTTGCTCTTCAAAAATGTTGGAATGGAATCATTTTTGAGAGATGCTCGACAAGCTTCGCAAGCCTTCATAGTGGTTACATCTGCAGTTGGAAATGCTAGAAAAATGTAAAATTGTGCACTTCAGGGTAACTTCCTGGAGTGCACAATTTTACATCATTTTCACACAATAATTGATCACAGATATCACAAATAGCTCCAAATATATTTTTCATAAATTGTAGTTCAAATTCTTTAGGAGTTCCGGTCATGTTCAATGTTCTTGTAAATGATTTCATATTAAAACCTGTAGAGGATTTAACAAGAGGCAATTGAAGTGAAATATGATTTTGTTTCTTTTTGGATGATGCAATCAAAGCTAGTTGTTGCAGTATACTCTGTCTAGTCATTTCAGGAATTGAAAATCCTCAAGTAATTCATTTGAACTCAAACCTTCTGGATCGAAATCTTCAGGAAGTTCTTGAATATAGTTTCGTGATGTTGATAGTCCAGCTTCTTGATAAGAAGTTGATGTTGATCAAAATCTTGAAAAGCAGATATTATTAAACTCTGCATTTTTTTTTTCATGGCTTTGAAACTTCTTGAAACTTGGATACTTTTCTCGATTTAGCTCAGCTGAAGTTTTAGCCATCTTCAAAATACTCTTATATAGGGCTTACAATACCGGGATCCCAGGATCTCGAATACTGGGATACCAGTCATTTTTTTCCGGTATTCAAATACCGGTATTGATGCAAAAAATACCGGTTTTTCAGTACTAATTTTAAAAAAATAATTGTTTATAATTTAATCAAATAAAGGTTATAAAATCACCTTTATGTGATTATGATGTCGTTATCTCTACTAGCAAATGTTCAATAAATCATCGATAGGACACCATGCAACATTGCAACATGTCCACAATTCTCAGACAACTTCATGTCTGACCATATCGTAACTCCCAAGTCCCGTTCCTCCACTACTGACTTTAGTTCAACTCCACCAAATGTATAAGTTATTTTGGGGTTTCTGTTCCCCAGGTGTAAGACCTTGCATTTTGCTGAATTAAAGCATAGCTGCCACTTTTCTGACCATCCCAGAAGTCTATCTAGGTCACTCTGAAGAAACTCTGCTTGGCAGTGATCATTAACTACTCTACTGATCTTTACAACACCTGCAAGTTTAGACCTCACACCCTCCATCCTTTCATGGATGTCATTTAAGATAGTCAAAAACAACAGTGGTCCCAATACTGATCCTTGGAGAACCCCACTACTTACATTAATCCAATCCAATATGAGAAATAACCATTTATCACACCCCTCTGCCTGGTGCCCTCAAGCCATCGTGCTATCCATTTAAGGATTTTCCCTATGATTCCAGCCTGCTCTAACTTATAAAGTAACCACTCATGTGGGACTTAGTCAAATGCTTTGCTGAAATCCAAATAATGTCGAAATTATTCTCTAAATCCAGCTCACGAGTGACCTGTCAAAATGGCTAACCAGATTTATTAAACACTACTTTCCCTTTACAAAACCATGCTGTGTATCCTACATGATTCCATTTCCATCTAAATGATCCTGAATTCCACCCTTGATCATTGCCTCCTTGATTTTCCCTACTACTGAAGTTAGACTGGCAGGTCGGTAATTTCCCGTTACACTCCTAGAACCGCCTTAATGTTCCAATTAACACCAATCCAATGGAATCTTCCTGAGTCCAGTGATGCTCTCATAACTAGCCTTAATGGTTCAATGTACTCACTTGTTGCCTCCTTTAAGATTATAGGGTATATGCCATCAACCACAGGAGCCTTAATCGCCTGTAGGCACGAAAGTTCTCATTAAATAATCATTTGAAATTTCAAAATCATTAATTACATTTTTTTAAACTTCACTTCCATAATATCTCATTAACACAAAAGGTTTTTTTAATGTAAAAAAACATATCAATGCAAAGTAACTGTTGAGTTCATCTGCAACTTCAGCTATAGTTGTCAGGCCTGCGGGTGCATAAGTACACGTGCCTTGAGTGACCGGGGTTCAAGCCCATGACTGCTGAATACGGTACTGTTTCTTATATTCTGTCTATCTTGTGAACTCCTCTGACCGTTTGGTCGTTCCCGGAGTATAAACAGAAAATTTAATTTAATTTTAATACTATCCCACGTCCATTACATAAGGGTCCAATCTCATTTGTTCTTCTGTTCTTTGCATTTATATATGTGAAGAATTCCTTAACTGCACTCACTGCTCTCTTCTTTATTCCTTATCCCCACTCTTTGCTCTCTCTCCCAGACTCAGTAAAGATACTATAGTGAAAATTATACTTCGCTGAATAAAATGTCTTGCTCCTTCAGAAAATGATGAACATAATTCAACCATGGAAGATCAACATGGAACAGAACATCAGTGTTCCACAAATTCTTTCCAAAATAAGAAATTTCCTGACTCCAATGAGATTTTAAAAGATGAACTTGAGTCAGAAATCAATGAAATACTTTTAACTATTTTTGCTAAAAAAGTTCACAAAGCCTAGAAAAGATGGACTGAGATCATCTACAATTATCTCAGTACAATAGTCCCAGAACAGAATCTGAAAGGGCATTGTTTTCTGCCGCTAATCAAATATTGTAGGTACCAAAATTAGATCCATTTTAAATGATCATACTATTGATTGCTTATGTTTCTTAAGAGCTCACTTTATTCGGACAGGTAGTGTGGATGCTTAAACATAACTAAACTTTGCAGTAACAATATGTATTTTTTTATTTTTAGAATAACTGTATTTTAATGATTTTTTTCAGAATACACTGTATTTATTATTGCCAAATAAAGTTTATTTAAAACATGAATTCAAGTAATTACATTACTTGATTTTTTTCCTTACTTTACTGCACCTAATTGTCATCAAAATTTACTGAGAAAAACATTTGTTTTTGGAATAACGGTATTAATACCGGTATCCCGGTTTCATAGATTAAAAATACCGAAATACCGGTATTAAGATTTTGACCGGTATTGTAAGCCCTACTCTTATAGGTTGTTAACTGAAATTAGATTTGGTATTTTTACAATTCAATAGTTAGTGAAATCCATTTGTACTCTAGTATGATCTCATAACCAAAAAGTACTGCAAGAAGTGATTGTTTGTTGAAGTTTTATTGTTGCATTCTTCAATCAAAACCATTTAAATTTTTAAATGGTATTGAAACTTACTTACTTATGCTACTTAGAAGGTTGATGTTGATCAAAACCTTGAGAAGCAGATTTTATTAAAGTCTGCATTTTTTTTCATTCTCTATGTTTTTGAACTCATTCTTTTTCAACACGAGAGGCATCTCATGTCAAAAAAGAACGACTGGCTTCGAAGATTTTATTCTTGCATAATATTACTACCCGCTGCTTACACTACCAAATCAATGTTAATGTGAGTTAGCATCATTAGCGCCATTTAGGAAGTGACATCATCTGTGTCATTTTAAATCTAACAGCCACATAATAGGAAGTGCCGTCAATTGCATCATTTCTATTAAGAAATTACGCAATTGACGGCACAATTTTACTCATGAGTAAAAGGTGCAGGTTCAGTAAAAGGTTCAGGGACTGGTGGGAGTCATCATGAAACAAATAAATACATGGGCTGTGTTAGAGTAACTAAGAATAAGAATAGGCACAAGTATACTTGCATGTGCACCAATGCTAGAAGAATAGTAAATAAATTTAATGAATTTGAAGTGATCGTCAAGACATCAAAGGCAGATGTTGTTGGGATATCAGAGACATGGTGTCACACAGATATAAGCAGTGCAGAATTGGAATTCGGGGAGTACAATGTGTACAGAAAGGATAGACAGTACAGGAAGGTAGGTGGGGTTATGCTGTTAATTAAGCACATAAAATCTAAGAAAGTGCATCCGGTTGACATAGATGGACAGTGCAATGTTGAGTCAGTTTGGTGTGACATAAACACTGGGAAAGCAAAATTGAGGGTAGGAGTGTGTTATAGGCTTAATGACTCTAATGAGTACAATGAACAATTGTACAGAGAAATAGAATGGTCCAGTAAATCAGACTGTGTTGTAATGGGGGATTTTAACTTCCCAGATATTGACTGGAACTTGTGGGTTGGTCACTCACATACTAGCAAGGCTTTTGTGGATTTATTGAATGATTGTTTTCTGCAGCAGCAGCATGTTCAAGAGGGAATCAGAGGGTAATACTCTTGATCTGGTTACCAGCAGTGATTATTCGTGTATAAAGAATTTGATGATAAAGGAATCACTGGGTAATAGTAATCACAGTGTACTAATGTGAGATTTACTTAAAGATATAATTACCAGCAGTGGTAAAGGAAAGAGTTTTGCTTCCGTAAAGGTGACTACAGCGGTCTCAAACAGTTTTTAAATTCTGTACGGTTGGACCAACTGCTGATGTCACCAACAGCAAATTCTAAGTGGGATGCATTCAAAGAACTGATCATGTAAGCTACTAACCTTTTCATTCCGATTAAGAAATATTGTTCATGGTTTAGGTATAAACGGATGTCAGATGAACTAACAAGACTCATGGCAGAGAGAAAAAAAAAAATGCATGAATGTATATAAATTATCAGGCAACAAAGAAGCCTATGGCAGATATAAGCTATTCTGTAATAAATTCACAAAGGAGGTTAGGCAAGCAAAGGCAGATTATGAGATATCTTTGGCAAAGGATGCTAAGAAAAACTGCAAGGACTTCTTTATACTTATTTACTTTTACTTTACTTATTCACTTCCTTCTTTACTCTAGAAGGAAGGGGATGAATCAGATTGGTCCACCTGATATCAATGGTGTGACTGTTGATGATCCTGCTCAGATAGATGATAATCTGAATGAGTATTTTGCATCTACATTCATACATGAGGAGTTATTAAGGGAGGAAAATGCCAAATGTTTATCAAACTGTAACAGTGTGTTTAATGATTTTGTAATAACTGAGAGCAAATTGGAAGAGAAATTGTTGAAGTTAAACATAACAAAGGCACCCAGGGTGGATGGGATTTATCCAGTTATATTAAAAGAGGCAGAAAAAAGGATGTAAGCAAACCCTTATCCATAATTATAAGAGCATCCTTGGACTCGGGGGAAGTCCCCACGGACTGGAGATTGCAAATGTATCCCCAATTCACAAAGGAGGGGGATCTAAGGGTGACACGAGTAATTACAGACCAGTTAGTTTAACTTCTGTTCCAGGGAAAATAATGGAGTCACTTGTTAAAGATGCATTGCAGGATCGTCTAGACAAGACTGCAGTAATAATTCTGACACAGCACGGCTTTTTTAAAGGAAAGTCTTGTCTGACAAATTTGATTAGATACTATGATGTGGTTACAAAGGAACTGGATGCTAAAAATAATTTTGATATCATATACTTGGATTTTAGGAAACCTTTTGACACTGTGCATGGAAGACTACTGTAAAAATTTAAGCAGTGTGGTATTAAGCATAAGTTGCTACAATTGATAAGAGGGTGGTAGAGTGGAAGAAGACAGAGTGGTAATCAATGAATGCTGCTCTTCATTGGCAAATATTATTAGGGTTAGGTGTTGGGCCCACTGTTGTTTTATATATTTATCAATGATACTGATGAAGGTATATCAGGCTTAATGTCGAAGTTTGCAGATGATACAAAGGTTGGCAGGGATGTTAATGACAGGAATGGCAGTGTGCTACTGCAACAGGATCTAGAAAATTTAGGCAGATGGGCCAAGAAGTGGCAACTAAAGTTTAACATTGACAAATGCGAAGTACTGCATATAGGTAGAAGTAAACCCAGGGAAATGGACCAACTGTGTGGTGCTATACTTATGGTGGTAGAAAATGAAAAAGATCTGGGAGTAATTGTGCAGTCAGATATGAAGTTTTCTGAGCAATGCAGACAGGCTGCCAGAGCAGGTCATGGGGTTTTGTCAATTATATACAAGAATTTTGCTAGCAGGTAAAAGGAGGTGATTATCCCTTTGTACAAGGCAATAGTCAGGCCACACCTTGAGTACTACGTACAGTCTGGAGACCTCATTTTAGGAAGGATGTAGATTTGCTGTAGCATGTATACAGAATGGCAACAAGACTGGTGAGGGGAACTGAGGGGTCCCCTTACCAAGAAAGGCCTTTTTCTTAAAATTGCAGCGGATGGAGACTAAGCACCTGCAAGATGATCTGAATGAGTTAAGCACACTGATTTCTGATCGGATTCTTGCGCTTGCTCAAATTATGAACCTGAGGGGGCAGAAATTCAAATTAAGGAAAGACAGTTGTAAAATCGATGTGCAGAAATTTGCCTTTAGCCAGCGGGTGGTTAATTGCTGAAACAAACTTCCATCTGTTATTGCGGAAGTTGATAGCTTAAATAAATTCAACGAGGAACTGGACAAACTTTTAGAGGGAATGGATGTATGAAATTGTTTTTTTTTTCTTTTGGCTGACGTTACATAAGCTCATGCACTTGCT
The DNA here is from genome assembly GCF_048544385.1 of Mastigoproctus giganteus. Classification (NCBI taxonomy): domain Eukaryota; kingdom Metazoa; phylum Arthropoda; class Arachnida; order Uropygi; family Thelyphonidae; genus Mastigoproctus; species Mastigoproctus giganteus. Next base: position 166,238,834 of record NC_143578.1, on the reverse strand, counting down.
TTCTTGCATCACATGCCTCCATTACTATTACTACCCCAAAATTATAGAATAAAAGAAACAGTGATGAATATAGTGAGGATTCTTGTGTTACAGGCATTTCTGGACTATCCACTTCAACACTTCTTGCTTAATTAAGTGCCCCACACTTAATTAAGCAAAAAGTGTTGAATGTTTTAGTTTGCAATTTAAACTTATCTCAAGAGCATGTAAATTCCTTGGTTCTAGCATACAATAGTGGAAGTTACCCAAAGCAGGATCTAAAATTACAATATACTGAAAACATCAGTGTTTTCAAAATATTTTGTTACAGAAGACATGTTTTTGTAAAGATATTAGTGGTCTTCTGAATGAATTGGATATTAAACACAAACCTAATGAATGGCATATATTTTATTGTTGCTGCAAAATTAAGTTTAGAAACAGTTTTGTTGCACAATGGAAATGCACTGAAATCAGTTCCTCTACTTCATGCTATTAGTTTGAAACACATTAAAAATATGTCTAAGATCCTGATGAAATAAAGCAGTGGTTCTCCAACTACCGAGACCTATGGATCCCTTCAAAAAAAAAAAAGTTTTACAGACCCCCTTCAAAAATCAAAAAATGTTTGTGTACCCCTATATATATATCTTCATTGGTGTGCTGGAGCCGGTTGTTAAATTTTCAAGAATTTGGAAGCCAGTTGTTAAACCAATAGTGGCTATAAACTGTAGAACAGCACACACTTCAATCCATAATGGCTAGCAACGTTTGGTCAATAAGCTTGTAAAGTAAACCCCCACTATTCGCGGTATCTGTGTTCGCAGTTTCACGATAGCTGATTTAATATAAAATGAAACCTAAAAAAATGTGAATTTTAAAGCGCCGTGAATATTATCTGCCATAAAAAAAACATGGGCTTGGCTAAAATTATTTTTCCCGGTCAAAACAGCGCTCAGTGGGTGGGGAGAGAGGGGTGACAAAATCGCGAGCGTGGATGTTTTTCGCTAATCCTTATTCAATATGTGTTATGCGCTTGTAATGGAAGTTTTCGTCATTTGCTTTTAATTTATATGCTTATAAATTGAATAAATTTTATCAATTTATAAATTGATATGCTTACAAAAGTGATAAATCTACCGTTTTGCAGAGTAAAACAGACTTTTTCGAGTGTGTTAACGGACGAAAGTGACTTTATTGTGGACAAGTTCTTTCTAACCCATACAAAAATATGGCTACGAATAACAAGAGAAATGTGAAAATATCAAAGAAGGTGATGACATTAGCGAATAAAATTGAGTTATTAGACAAAATTTCTAATGGTGAAAGTGTCTCCTCAGTGGCAAAACATAAAATCAATGAGTCAACGATACGATCAATCAAAAAATCGGAAGAAAAAATCTGCTGTAGTGTCCGGGAAAACACATTAATTGCTTCAAAAATTTGCTCTGTAACTCGTGATGTTAAATTAGAAAAAAAATGGAAAACGCTTTAAATCTGTGGATAGAAGACCGAACTCAAAATAAAATTCCATTAAATTCACTCATCATTCGTGAAAAGGCAAAATTCCTTTATCAACACTTTAGCGAAACTGGTGATAGCACTTGAGGAATAAGTTTTTTTTGCTAGCAAAGGCACTGGTTTGAAAGATTTGTTTGAAATTTCTAATAAATATTACATTTAATATTAAATTGTTTCTTATTTTCATTTCGATGCAATATGCTTGCATTTCACTATGTACTGTCTATGTACATAGTCATATTATGAAAATAGACAAAATTTTATTGATGAATAGACAAAAGAATTTGTCTATTGTCTATTGGATCTGATTGAGGTGTATAAGGCCTTAAATGGGTTGAGCAAGCTGAATGCTGATGGGATTCTTCCTCTTGCTCAGATTAAGAACCTCAGGGGGAATAGATTCAAATTGAGGAAAGACAATTGTAGAATAGATGTGTGGAAATTTGCCTTTAGCCAGCAGGTACAGACTTTCATCTTTTGTTCTGGAAGTTGATAATCTAAATAAATTTAAGACTGACTACACAGGCATTTGGAATGAATGGAGGGGTGAAATAGGAGGGTTTGTTTGTTTTTTGGCTGATGCTGTATAAGCTTGCTTTCTTGCATCATATGCCTCTATAATGCTAATGCTAATTATAAACTATAAAAGGAAACCTCATACTCTTTATGTAGAAATAGAATTCTCTCAAACATTCACATTAGAAGGATTATGTGATTATATAATTATACAAATAAATGTCCCATATTTAATATTAAATAAAATCAATTACGAAAATGGTGCCTGCACAGCCAGGTGGGCAGAAGCAGCAGTGCGTAGCAAACGCTTCTTGATTAGACCGGGGTTCGAGCCCGTGACCACCCAATACGGAGGATGCGGAAGATCAGGGAATGACCACCGCATATCCCCAGCCCAGATAATGGGTGAGGGTTGGCGTCAGGAAAGGCCGTAAAAAGTTTGTGCCAAAACAGTGTAAAAAAAAAAAAACACACTGACCTCATACATATAATGGGGAAAAAGGAGAGGACAAAATAAAAAAAATTACGAAAATTACATTAAAATTATATAAATAAATACTTATTAAAAGACTGTCATGCATATAATTCTCATCCACAACATAACGCATCATGAAGAGCCAGGAGAAGTTGACAGCCATCAACATCACCAAAAAAAATTAAACCGATACTGCACATTAACATGAGAACTAAACTCTATTGTCGAATTTATCCTTAAGGAACATAGGTTAAAGTATTTAAAATATAAAATTCTCTAAACTTCTTATAAGGGACAAAACTTATTTGAGAGTAAATGGGCCTGTAGTACTGGGATCCATTGCTTAAATATAAATAAGTATATCCAGTAAGAAGTTTAATACACATTTAATTACAAATGGTTTGTAGCTTTCGAGGCTAAATGAGCCTCTTCGTTACCAATTACTTTATCCTTTAAATTTTCTCTAACGTCTCCATTCTGTTTGTATTTGCTGATGAAGAGGCCTGTTTAGCCTCAAAAGCTACAAACCATTTGTAATTAAATGCGTATTAAAATTTTTACTGGATATACATATTTATATTTAAAACTTATTCGGATACACTCCATGCTCTCAAGAAGTAAAGGGTTTTTAGCGAATGATACTCACCCTTCTTTTATATTTAAACCAATCGACTACCTGCTACAAGATTATTTTTATTAAACCAAAGTGTGAATTACCGTTCACAAATGCGCTTTTCATTTCAAGAGTTTCGGCAATCAATAATTTAATATATTCAAGTTGCATATTTAAAACTTTCGCTTCATTAAAAAGAAAAACATGGCTATCATTTATAGCATGGAAAGAAAGTTCTGAGTCACATGTCCTTTTTGCCCTAACTGATGCCGCATGTTGTTGTATCCACATTGAAAGATAATTCTGTGTCGAACCAATATATTCAGAATTACATTCGCCAGAAGTAATATTGTAAACTACATTGTGTGAATCCATGGTTGAAATGGAGTCCACTGCTCTATGCTTCAAAACAACATGGAGCTTACTAATCGGTTGGGCCACTATCTTAAATTCTGTGTTTTTAAATATATTAACAAATCGTTCATCCCAATACTGTATATGTGGAACTTTAATAAAATATTTCTGTTCAGATTTATTGTTCATTATACCAGTCTCTAGTTTATGTTTTGCTTGTTGTCTTATCTTCATGATGGTACCAAATGGGTAACCTCTATTTAAAAATCTTTTTGCAAGTTCCATAAGTTCATCTAGTAATAACTCCTGAGTAAAGCTATATTTATATGTGTTATAAAACTGATTAAAAATAATACTTCGTTTATATGTAAACGGATGATAGCTAGAACAGTGTAGGAATTTACCAATATTTGTCGGTTTTCTATAAATTTTAAAATGTATATTCTCGTTAACTCTTGTTAAAGTAAAATTTAGGAAGTTTAACTTTTTTTTCTGTGGTGTATTTTGTTAGTGTCAAATAAATATGTGACACACTAACAAAATACACCATTTACTCCTTTTGAAAAACAGATGCATTATGGATACTACGTGGCTAGCAGGTTTTACTAAAAGTAGTGGAATGAGGCAAATTGAAGGGGGTGGTAAGTTACAGCAGTAATACACAACAGATATTTTCGGATATAGTGACACAAGACAATACAGTAAACCCCCGCTATTCGCGGTATCTGTATTCGCGGTTTCGCGTATTCGCGATCGCCGATTTAATATAAAATGAAACCTAAAAAAATGTGAATTTTAAAACGCCGTGAATATTTTCCGCCATAAAAACATGGGCGTGGCTAAAATTATCTTTCCCGGTCAAAACAGCGCTCAGTGGGTGGGGGGAGAGGGGTGAAAAAATCGCGAGCGTGGATGTTTCTCGCTAATCTTTGTTCAGTATGTGTTAGTCATGGAAGGTTTCGTCGTTTGATTTTAATTTATATGTTTATAAATTGAATAAATTTATCAATTTATAAATTGATATGCTTACAAAAATGATAACTCTACCTTTTGCAGTGTAAAACAGACTTTTTCGAGTGCGTTAACGGAAGAAAGTGACTTTATTGTGGTCAAGTTCTTTCTAACCCCTACAAAAATATGGTTACGAATAAAAAGAGAAATGTGAAAATATCAAAGAAGATGATGACACTAGCGAATAAAATTGAGTTATTAGACGAAATTTCAAAAGGTGAAAGTGTCTCCTCAGTGGCAAAACCATTATAAAATCAATGAGTAAACAGTACGATCAATCAAGAAATCGGAAGAAAAAATCTGCCGTAGTGTCCGTGAAACCGCGCTAATTGCTTCAAAAATTTGCTCTGTAACTCGTGATGTTAAATTAAAAAAAATGGAAAAGCTTTAAATCTGTGGATAGAAGACCGAATTCAAAATAAAATTCCGTTAAGTTCACTCATCATTCGTGAAAAGGCAAAACTTCTTTATCAACAACTTTAGCGAAACTGGTGATAGCACTGGCGGGATGTTTTTTTTTGCTAGCAAAGGCGCTGATTTGCAAGATTTGTTTGAAATTTCTAATAAATATTACATTTAATATTAAATTGTTTCTTATTTTCATTTCGATGCCATATGCTTGCATTTCACTATGTACTGTCTATGTACATAGTCATATTATGAAGGTACATATAATACATACATAGACAAAATTTTAGACTACTTTTTCTTATATATTTCATACTTTGGAACGGAACCCCTTTATTACTATGGGAGCCATAACTCAGTATTCGCGTTTTCGGTATTCGCGACATTTCTCAGGAACGTAACCCCCGCGAATAGCGAGGGTTTACTGTACTACTAAATTTAAAGAGGTTCACACATAGGATAACGTTACTGACCACAATGTTGTTAATTTATCTTCATATGATTTGTCTGCACCTCAGATAAATCTTTTAAGTAAGGGTCTTAATTATAATTTACCACTTGGGCGACTCCCCATGAAACAAACAGTTATTGAATTTGAATATGGGTTAAGAAATTCCAAAAACAGGGAGGGCCTAATACAGCAGATTAATGGGGTTATAAATCAATCTAGTGACCCTTATATACCTAAATTATCTAAAGAAGAGAGTATTGGTCTATGGAAATTAAGACAGAATAACAACATAATTATACAGAAAGCAGATAAAGGTGATGTGGTAGTTTTAAATAAAGGTAATTACATAGACAAACTCATGAATATTGTATCCGATAGTTCCACTTACCAATTGGTAGAAAAAACAATATTTGATGACTTAATTAAACAGTTTAATAAAATGTTAACTGAATAAAGGAAAAAAGATTATATTTCAATGGAACTGTTAAAAAAATTTAAAAACTAGAAGAATAATGTACCCACTCTTTTTGGGCAGGTAAAGTTTCACAAAATAGGACATCCAATTAGACCCATTGTCTCTTATAAAAACTCGGCTTTTTGATCACTCGTGACATATTTATATGGGATCATTAAACCTTTACATCAGACACTAGCATTTAGTATAAAGCAGGGGTGGCCAACGAGTCGATCACAATCTACCAGCCGATTGCAGCTTTAATTCTGGTCATCACGAAAAAATTTTAAATATACAGTCATCCCTCGATTTGCACGATCAGGTATACTACCAAAATTTTATATTGTGCAGAGGGTTTTCGCTACCTGCACGTTATTTTTATTATTTATTTTTTTTTTTTACAAAGCTTCAAAAATAGGAATGAAGAGCAGACTTTGAAAATTTATTTTTGTTTTTTTTTTTGCATGATTGAAGATTTCATTGAAGGAGAAACACATTTCACCATAATAATGTAAAATACCACAGAATTCCAGCTGTCGGTATTATTGCAAATGCAATAAAATTGAGTTTACTACCCGTTTACACTACCCGTAATTAGATTGCACTAACAGAAAAGTGCAAATTGTTTTTATAGTTTTATGGTTGTGACCTCCAGAAATAGCTTTAGAGAAATATCACAAAAGCATTCAAAACTGATTCTTGTAAGGATATAACCAAACAGAACAATAAACGGTGGTGTGTTTGTCTGGTTATTTTGGAAACAACTTCCTCATTCGGGAATCCTCTTCATCAATTATCCTACGTTAGCTGTTCAGACAGAATATTTTTCTGATTCGTGCAACTTAGTGTTTTAATCGGTAAGCATTGCTTTGGCTGATTTAATAACTGGACAGTACTTATATGTTAATTTAATACCTTTTGATTTAAAATGAATACTACGAAAAAAGAGTAAAACATATAATTTTCATCAAGAGTGGGAACAAGAATACTTTTTTTTGTAATGGTGAAAAAAAAAAATGTTGCTGTTGCTTCCGTGGCTATACCCAAAAAGGGACATTTAGAAGGGCACTTCAATGCATTCCATGGTAAATACCAATTGGATTTTCCGCCGAATAGTGACCTTAGAAAAAATAAATTAGAAGAACTTAAATCCAGATTATTCGCAAAACAAAATTTCTTCATGACACCTAATTTACAATCTAAAGCAGTAACTGTAGCATCATTTAAAGTGAGTCATCTTCTTGCAAAAAAATGCAAATCATTTTCTAATGGTTAATTCATCAAAGACGCATTTTTAGAAATAACATATTCTCTTTTTGAAAATTAAGTGTCCTTCAAGATGTGCAATTATCTCGAAATACTGTGATGCAACGCATTTAAAAAATGAGTAAAAATGTTGGCGAAAATTGAGTGCTCATAGTCCTAATTCTGGATGAATCTACGAACTTCAGTGATACAGCTCAATTGCTCGTTTTTGTTGGTATGTTTTTCTATGATTCTGCCACTAGAGAAGAACTGCTGGATATGGTCATTAAAAGAAAGAACTAGAGGTCTTGATATCTTTAACTCATTCAAACATTTTATTGAAAAAATTAAAATTAATTTACCACTATTTAAGCTCATATCAGTAACAACAGATGGAGCTAAAGCAATGACAGGTCATCTTAACGGATTCATCGCATTGTGCCAAAAGGATAATGAATTCCCAGATTTTTTGAGTTACCACTGTATCATCCACCAACAAGTGTGTGTGTGTGATGTGGTTTTTAGGAGCATTAGCAACTAAGGCCATATTGCTCCGGGAAATGTGGTGGTCATTCCCTGACCTTTCCACATCCTCTGTATTTGGTGGTAACGGGCTCAAACCCCGGTCTAATCAAGAAGCGTGTGCAACGCACTGCTGCTCCTTCCCACCTGGCTACAGAGGCTCCCCACCAACAAGTGTTAGCCAGCAAAAGATTAAATACTAAAAGTGTTATGCACATCGCTTTCGAAATCGTGAATTCCATCAGAGGACAATCTCTTCAAAGGACACTTTTCAAAATGCAACTCTATCAAAAAGAACCAGATCTGATATTAAACACAGATGTGAGGTGGCTGAGTAGGAGTAAGTTTCTACAGAGATTACGAAATTTGCTGAATGAAATTAAAAAATTTGTTGATCAAAGGGGAGATGATTATTAGCAGCTAAAGATACGGAGTGGTTGTGTGATCTGGCTTTTTTGGCAGATTTTACCAGTAAATTAAGTGATCTGAATTTGGAATTACAAGGAAAAAATAAAAATGTGGGTGACATGATTAGTAGTATTTCTGCATATAAATATCAATTTTTGGCAATGGCTAAGGATCTCAAAGAAAAAAAATTCAACCATTTTCCAAATATACAAGATCATTTGCAAAAATATCCTGTTTTTGAATTTAATAGTGAGAAATATGTTTCTGAAATGGAGAATGTTGTGGACGATTTTGAAACCAAAATCAGTGATTTTAAAACAATTGAAGACAATTCAATATATTTCTTATCCGTTTAATGTCCCCTTAGATTCAAAACAAATTACAGAAAAAAAAATCGCTGCAATTTTTCACATGGAGAAAATATTACTTGAAAATGAAATTATTACGTTGCAAAACGATATCTTCCTAAAAGCCAGATCATCAGAAGACTTTTTGAAATATGTTTGCCGAGAAAAGTACCCGAATGTAAAAAAATGCAGTGAACTTTTAAATTAACCGTTTTGGTGCCACATATGTGTGAATCGGCCTTTTCGTATTTGACACAAACAAAGGCGAAGAATCGATGTGCTCTTACTAACTTGCATACAGATTCTTTACAGTTGGCCTTACCACAGTATATCCCCGATTTTGAAAGCTTGGCAGATGACATGAAGACACAAACTTCATAAATTAAAATTTTAAATATATATGAATTTAAAATTAGAATTCTGAATTGTATTGAATTTTAAAATTTATAAACATTTTTCAATACATGTTGATTAACTTTTTTAAACTTGTGCAATGAAATTTTTGAGATGGTAGATCGCGGTAATCTGAAGGAAAAAAATAGATCGCATCACAAATTAAGTTGGCCACCCCTGGTATAAAGAATTCGGATATGCTGTTTAATCAGTTAAAAGAGAAAAAGTTAAATACAGATGATAAATTATTTTCCCTAGATGTAGTTTCTTTGTACATGAATGTACATGTTGAGTATGCATTAGGCACAATGTGGGATCTAATTCATGATGATTCCATAATTTTTAATAAGTCTAATTTACCAAAAACTGAAATATTTCATCTTCTAATCAAGTTTCTTGTTCAAGCAAATTATATTCATTTTCTATCCAAAATTTATTGACAAATATTTGGATTACCGATGGGTCTTAGCCTGAGTGGAATAATTGCCAAAATTTATCTCAATAAAACTTAACAGTTATATTTAAGATCGTTTCTTCCAAGTCTAACATTTTATGGTAGATACATGGATGGGTTTGGGTTTGGTTTTTAATGGCGCATTGGCAGCTAAGGCCATAATGCGCCAAGTCAAATTTAAAATGCTATTAAACATTTTGGTAGCCAAGGCTACCACGTCAAGCAATTAATTATTATGTTAAAAATGTATAAAAGTAAAAGCATAAAACTTAGATCTTTGTATAAAAATTAATAAATTGTAAAAAATTAAAAACGTCAGACATATGGTGTCTGTCACCTATAATCTGACTGAGTGTAAATGGCTCAGTCAAATTATTAAAAGCAGTAAAATACAAGCGTCGTGCTTCTATAAAAACAGGACATTCTATTAAAATATGACGGACGGTTAAAATAACATTACACATCTCGCACATAGGTGGGTCATCCGCCCTCAGCAAGTAGGAATGGGTTAGATGACTATGACCTATGCGGAGCCGAGCAAGAACAACTTCCTCTCTTCGGACCCTGCGTAGACTGGACTGCCATTGTGAAATTACAGGCTTTATGTGATGTAGTTTATTTGTGGCCTGTCCGTGCCATTGGGAATATAATTTAGAGCATATTATTTGCCTGTAGTCTGTATAGGGGACTGACAGGCAATGATTATCCAGGGAAATGGCTGATTTGGCAGCGGTATCAGCCGATTCATTTCCCCGGATCCCAATGTGGCTTGGGATCCAGCAAAAGCGAATGTCGAATTCTAATTTCATGAGAGAGAAAAGAATCTGCCGGATCCTGGACAGGATCGGATGAGGGTTAAAACTCACCGATACCAGGGCCTGTAGCACGCTCGATGAATCGCAATAAATCATATACCTCTGGTAGTCGCGATTTTGAATGTGATCTAGGGCTGTTTGTATTGAATGCAACTCTGCTTGTATACATGCTAGTATACAAGCAGAGTTGCTTGTATACATGCTAGTTTCTTGTGGGATCTTATAGAATAATGTTTTGTGAGGGAACACAACAGCAGATCCCACATGACATTCTAACTTTGAGCCATCTGTGTAGACTGACAGAAAGTCAGAATACTGCTGTCTATGTGATGCAAAGAGTTGCTGGTAGACAGATGGCGGTGTAGTAGCCTTCTCCCAGATCTTAAGGGAGAGGTCGCAAGTTGGAAAATAAGCATGCCAGGGTGGAAAGAATTGCCTTGGGGACTGGGCAACGTTGTCTACCGTCAAGTTTAGCTCATTCAGCAGCCCTTGAATGCGAATACCAAAAGGTTTGTAGGCAGTCCGACGGGTGTTGTAGAGGTTTTCCCAAAGCGGCTCAAAAACGGATGGCCACGTGGGATGATCGGGCAGGGATTTCAATTTGAAGGCGTACTGTAAGGACAACTGCTTACGTCGAAGAGACAGAGATGGTTCATTTGCTTCAACGTAAAGGCTTTGGACAGGAGATGTGCGAAATGCTCCAGTGGCTGTCCGGATGGCTTGGGTCTAACCACCGAAGTGCACTATCTCTAGCAGAACCGTAAACCTGAGACCCATAGTCGAGTTTGGAACGGACAAGTGCCCGGTAGAGACGAAGAAGGGTAGCACGATCTGCGCCCCATGAGGTTGACGAAAGGGCACGAAGGATGTTAAGCCCTTTGACACATCTTGTCCTCAGCTGACGAATATGTTGTAAAAATGTCAGCTTTTTGTCGAAAATAAGTCCAAGGAATTTGAATTCTGCTACAACTGGGATGTTATTTTGCCCAAGCCTTAATTCAGGGTCAGGATGAAGATTACGTTTGCGACAGAAGTGTACACAAACAGTCTTCTGTGATGAAAATCTGAACCCATTAGCCAAAGACCAAGCTGTAAGATGATCAATGGTTTGCTGCAGTTGCCTTTCAATGACCCTCATATTGCATGAATGACAAAATATAGCAAAGTCATCTACATAGAGGGCATTGTTTACAGTAGGTGGAAGTTGTTCTGTGATAGTTTATTTTGATTGCGAAAAGCGTGACACTTAGAACGGATCCTTGTGGGACTCCCTCTTCCTGAGAGAAAACTCGAGAGAGGGTAGATCCTAAACGGACTTGAAATTGGCGATTCGAAAGAAAGTTTTTAATAAAAACAGGAAGGTTACCTCTAAGACCAAGGTTATAGAGGTCTTTTAAAATTCCAAATCGGCAGGCTGTGTCGTACACTTTTTCAATATCAAAGAAAACTGCTACCAAATGCTCGGATTTAATAAAAGCATCACAAATGGACGTTTCCAATCGGATTAAATGGTCCAGAGTGGACCTATTTCTTCGGAAGCCGCACTGTGTCCTGGAAAGCAGACCGTTTGTTTCTAAATACCATACCAGTCGTGCATTAACCATTCTTTCCAGGACTTTGCACAGCTTGTCAGAGCAATAGGACGATAGTTACTTGTATTGCTAGGATCTTTTCTTGGTTTTGGGAAAGCAAGGACGATAGCCCTTTGCCAGGAATCCGGAAATTGTTTGTGAATAAAAATTCTGTTAAACAGAATTAAAAGGTGATCCTTAGATTGTGGTGAGAGGTGTTTTAGCATTTCGTAGTGGATGTCATCGGGCCCCACGACACTTGCATGCGTGAGAGAGAGTGCAGTATTTAACACTTCCTGTAAAAAGGGCTTGTTATACAATTCAAGCCCTTTTGAAAAGAAGTTCGGTGGGTTTTTCTCAATTTTCTTTTTCAGGGCCAAAAACTCTGCGGGAAAAGATGTTATCGCAGAGATTTTTGCAAATGTTTCCCCTAGACTATTTGCAACTGCAGTTCGATCTGCAATTGGACATCCGTTGTGCTAGATCACTGAAGGGCATGGTGGATATTTTCCCTTCATTTTCCAGATCTTATCCCAGACTACTTTTGAGCTAGCAGCCTGAGTTATGGATGATGTAAAACGAATCCAAGATTTCCTTTGGCTCTGACATTGTACATAACGTGCTTTTGCACGTGCACGTTTGAATGATATTAAATTTTCAGTGGTGGGATATCGGCGGAATATCCCCCAGGCTTTGTTTTGTGCTTTTTTTTGCTGCCGTGCATTCTGAATTCCACCAAGGTTTCGGGAATAGTGGGAACCGGATGATTTTGGGATTGCAATTGCAGCTGCTTGGACAATCGTTTCTGTGCCATGAATGATTGCTTCATTGATTGGCTCCTGACTGACTGTACGGATATCAAGGTTTGCCAGATGTTGAAAGGCATTCCAGTCAGCCTGATCAATCTTCCACCGCGGTAAACTAAATGGCAGACACGGTCTTCCCCTAGTTAGGGTGGTTATCACGGGGAAGTGATCGCTTCCATATGGATTTTCTTCTACCTCCCAAGTAAGTGAAGGGAGGAGAGAAGGGGAGCAAATAGAAAGATCAATGGCAGAGAATGTACGGGTAGGCATGTGGAAGAAGGTGTTTGTTCCCACATTTAAGAGGGAGAGGTCATTGTCAGTGAGCATATGCTCTATGACTCGTCCCCTTCCATTGATGTGAGCACTACCCCACAGAGTATTATGTCCATTGAAATCCCCAAGAATTAAACAAGGGGAAGGCAACTGCATGATAAGATCATCAAAGTCTTTCTGGGGGATGTCAATCCCAGGTGGCAAATAGACAGAGCAAACAGTTAATGACAACCCCACTGTACGGCAAATTGCTACAGCCTCAATGCTAGTTGTAAGCTGCAAAGGCTGAAATGCGATCTGGTTGCCAATGAGGATTGCGACTCCTCCATGAGCAGGACCATCCACAATTCTGTCCTTACGAATGATGGTAATGTTATGCATGGTGGGGTCATCATTTGCCTTTAAGTAAGTCTCCTGTATGCAAAAGCAAACTGGTTTGTGCTTTTGCAGGAGTGCCTTGATGTCATCAGTATTTTGCCGGAATCCACGACAGTTCCACTGTAGGAATTTAGCCATTATTTTGGCTTGGTGGGTCCATCAGGCGGCTTCCGAGGTGCTGAGGGCTTACCTTTTTCAGTCTTGGATTTATCCTTCCTGGGGAAGTATGGACGCTGTCCAGTGTCCATTTCCTCCTCAGCAAAGAGCTCCAAAAAACTGAGTCTTCTTGTACCTCCTTCTGCTCGACATCCATGTTTTCTTGGGTACTAGGTGGTATTTCACCTTTCTTATTCTTTTCTTTTCCAGTTGCTTTCATTACTTGCGGAGCATTAGGAGGTACTGATATAGGAGTGGCAGCTGATTGGTCCTTCTGTGCAGGTTTTTGGGAGCTTAAGAGATAACGTGCAATGGGAGTAAATGATTCTTTTGGAGGGATGGACATGTCCGTCTGAGTTCCAATGGAACACCTCCCTGCTACCTTCTGGGCGTAGGTAGGTTTTTTTGATGTTGAGAGGTTTCACTGCTTTCCTTGCCTCCTGGTACGATATGTTTAGCTCTGCCTTCAGCCGTTGAATTTCTTTTTCTTCTTTCCACCTCTGGCATGCTCGTGAGTAGGCCGGGTGTTCGCCTTCACAGTTAATACAGGTGGGTTTTGCGGCTGAACATGCTGTTGTTTCGTGGTCCTTTGCACCGCATCGAGCGCATGCAAGGACTCCACGGCAGGCCATTTGAGAATGTCCATACTTCTGGCATTTAAAACACCGTAAAGAGTTCGGAACATATGGACGCACTGAACAATTAATGTATCCAGCTTTAATCTCATCAGGAGGTTTAGGAGAGTTGAAAGTCAGGATAACGCTCCTGGTTTTAACAATTTTTCCATCCCTTCGCGCAGTAATTCTCTTAACGGCAGTAACTCCTTGTGGTTTCAATTCTAAGCAGATTTCCTCCTCGGTTACGTCGAGAAGGTCCCATTCCGAAATGACACTTCTCGATGAATTGAGTGTTCTATGTGGTGTCACTGTTATGGGTACTCCTCCCATTGATGTTGCACGGAGTAGCTGCTCAGACTGCCTGTCAGTTTTGGTTTCAATTAAGAGGTCTCCAGAATGGAGCCTCTTAACCGATTTGGGTGACCCTGCTAACCCATCTAACTCTTTCTGTATGAAGAAGGGCGACATTTTGCCAATCGGTTTTTCTGTGGTAGAATGAATAATTAAAAATCTTGGAACAGGCCCAGATGATATTTCTGTTCGCTGCCTCTTTGTAGCAATAATGCTATCTGCCTCTCCGTCTGTATTTTCAGATAGGGACCGGGTTGGGGCCCCTGAAGAAGTAAGTTTATCAGGATTCATATAGGTTTTAAGTTGTCAGTGCCCAGGCTCCCCCCCAACCACCATGGAGCCCAAATGGACGCCCACTACCCGCATGCAATAAATGCGCTCGGGAGTGGAACGCCAGGGCTACCCAGACACTATACCTGCACCGCCACCAGCCTGAATCCTGTCCCTCGGACCATGAGGTCCGAGGGACAGGATCCAAATTTCCATGGGTCGCAGCGCACGGCAAACACGCCGGATTCCATTGATGTAAGCCTGGAACCTGGGCTGTGGGCGTTGGATCCCAGTGATGCTAGTCTGGGAGTCCAGCAGCATCACTGGGAGGTCCTCTCACCACGTACAGGTGCCCACGTCGAGGGGTAGATACATGGATGATATTTTAATTATTATGAAGGATGATATAGTAAATAAGGTTTTGGATTGATTCAATAAGATACATAACAGACTTAATTTTACTTTAGAAATGGAAAAGCCACAGAAAAAAAAGCTATAAACTTTCTAAATTTTACTTTAACTAGAGTTAATGAGAATATGCATTTTAAAATTTATAAAAAAATCAACAAATACTGGTAAATTCCTACAATGTTCTAGCTATCATCCATTTACATATAAACGAAGTATTATTTTTAATCAGTTTTATAACACATAAATATAGCACTACTCAGGAGTTATTACTAGATGAACTTATGGAACTTGAGAAAAGATTTTTAAATATGGGTTACACATTTGGTGCCATCATGAAGATAACAAGCAAAACAAACTAGAGACTGGTATAATGAACAACAGATCTGAAGAGAAATATTTTATTAAAGTTCCATATATACAGTATTGGTACAAACAATTTGTTAATATATTTAAAAACACAGAATTTAAGATAGTGGCCCAACTGATTAGTAAACTCCATGTTGTTTTGAAGTATAGAGCAGTGGACTCCATTTCAATCATGGATTCACACAATGTAGTTTACAATATTACTTGTGGCGAATGTAATTCCACGTATATTGGTTTGACACAGAATTATCTTTCAATGTGGATACAGCAACATGTGGCATCACGTAGGGCAAAAAGGACATGTGACTCAGAACTTGCTTTCCATGCTATCAATGATAGACATGTTTTTCTTTTTAATGAAGCAAAAGTTTTAAATATGCAACATGAACATATTAAACTACTGATTGCTGAAACTCTTGAAATGAGGTTAAACACAAATTCCATAAATGTCCATAGGCCATGGACTTTCACGCGCATTTGCGAACGGCAATTCACACATTGGGTTAGTAAAAATAAAGTCATAATAGGTAGTCAATAAGTTTAAGTATAAAAGAAGAGAGGGTACGATTCACAAAAAACACTTTACTTCTTGTGAGAATGGAATATATTCGAATAAGTTTGGTCCCTTATAAGAAGTTTAGTGAAATTTATATTTCAAATATTTTAACCTATATTTTTTAAGGATAAATTCAACAACTGTTTTCAGTTCTCGTGTTAACATGCAGTATTGGTTTGGTTTTTTGGGAGTGTTGATGGCTGTCGACTTCTCCTGGCTTTTCCTGATGCATTATGTTGGGATGAGAATTGAATGCATGGCAATCTTTTAATAAATATTTATTTATATAATTTTAATGTAATTTTTGTAATTAGTATTAGTATTAGTAACGGCCGTATGGTGCAAGAAAGCCTATGGCTTATGCTGCACCAGCCAAAAAAAAAAAAAAAAAATCCGAACAAAACAATGATAAAAACAAAAATTAAATAAATAAATAATAATAATTAATAAATAAATAAAAATAATAAAATGAAATTAAAAATTAAATAAAAAGGAAATTAATCCTATCATCCTATGCGCTTCCCTTACCCGAAAGTACTATCCAGATGACCTTTGAATTTCCCCAAACTGTCGGCCTCCACCACCCATGAAGGCAACTTATTCCAGTAATTTATAACTCGCTGGCTAAAATAAAACTTCCTGCAGTCCAATCTAAACATTTCCCCGCGTAACTTGAATTTATGTCCCCTAGTTCTAGCATCATTTATAATCTTGAAAATTTTGTCCTCATTCATTTTACTGATGCCTCTCAGAGCCTTAAACACCTCAATCAAATCTCCTCTAAGGTGTCTAGTTTCCAAACTCTGCAACCCACATATTCGAAGTCTTTCTTCATAAGGACGCCCTTTTGCCGATCTCACCAGGCGAGTTACCCTTCTTTGCACCCTTTCAAGAAGCTCGATGTCTTTCTTTAGGTGCGGTCTCCATACTTGAACACAGTATTCCAAGTGTGGTCTAACATAGGCCTTATATAATGGGATTATCACGTCCCTATCTCTACTTGCAAAAGTTCGATAGATCATCGATAGGACACCATGGGCCTTCCTTGCAACCTGTTTACAATGCTCAGAGAATTTCATGTCTGACCGTATCGTAACACCCAAGTCCCTTTCCTCCAGTACTGGGTTTAGTTGAATTCCACCAAGTGAATAAGTTATTTTGGGATTACTGTTTCCCAGGTGTAATACCTTACACTTTGTTGGATTAAAGCACAGCTGCCATTTTTCTGACCATTCTTGAAGTCTATCTAGGTCTCTCTGAAGAAGCTCAGCTTGACAGTGATCATTAACTACTCTACCAATTTTAACATCATCTGCAAATTTAGACATCACGCCCTCTATCCCTTCATCAATGTCGTTTATGAAAATTAAAAACAACAGTGGTCCTAATACTGATCCTTGGGGAACCCCACTTCTTACATCAACCCAATCTGAGGAATAGCCATTTATCACAACCCTCTGCCTCCTGCCCTGAAGCCATCCTTCTATCCATCTAAGGATTTTCCCAGTGATTCCAACCTGTTCCAGCTTATAAAGCAACCGCTCATGTGGGACTGAGTCAAAAGCTTTGCTGAAAATTGCTTTTATTTAATATTAAATATGGGACATTTATTTGTATAATTATATAATCACATATATCCTTCTAACATGAGTGTTGAGAGAATTCTGTTCCAACATACAAGGGGTTTGCGAAAAGTAAGATAACGCATTTTTTATCTCGATGATGTTTAATAATGCAAAGTTGAAATTACACACCAAGAAATAAGTGAACATGCATTAGTTCTCCACAAAGTTTCCAGTTTTATTGATGCACTTGTCCCAACGATGGATCAGTTTATCAATACCAGTACTGAAGAAGTCCGTGTCCACACGCAGTAACCAACATTGCACCCCCTGATGAACTTCCTCATCCGTGGTGAAATGCTTTCCTGAAAGGTGTTTTTTCAGAGGGCCGAACAAATGGAAGTCTGAAGGAGCTAAGTCTAGACTTTTGGGGGGGGGGGATGTGACAGTTTTCCAACGATTACAGCGTAACCACTCACAAGTGGTGTGGGCAGTGTGTGGAGTTGCGTCATAGTGCAAAAAAAATCATGCCACTTGTCAGGAGTCCTGGTCGTTTGCGTCAAATGTTGGCTTTACAGTTTTTCCAATGTTGCACAGTAAAGCCGTGCATTGGTTGTTCCTCCCTTCGGCAAGAAATCCACCAACAGAACGCCTTGGTGATCCCAGAACACTGTGGCCATATTGTCGATCTTCAATGTCAAAACAGCCCAATTTAAATTCATTGCACCAAAAACACACCTGCTTCTTTGTCATCACCTTTTCGCCATACACAGCAACCAGTTCACGGTGAATGTCACTTGGTGAAAACTCTTTTGCTTGCAAAAAGCGAATAACTTCACGAACACCTGTTTCGGACCACACTCGCAGCTGCCATTTTGCAACAGGAATCTACTGTGAGGCAACAGTACCGCAACACTGCACTGGCGGTCTTTTTGAAGGTTATTAACAGGTCTATCTGTCCACCGCGTTTCATCTCATTCCCTTTCACCATTATTAAGAAAAAAAAAAAAATGTGTTACCTTACTTTTCGTAAACCTCTCATAAAAGGTATGAGGTTTCCTTTTATAGCTTATAATGAAAGGCCACTGTAAAAAATTAAAACAGGGTGGAATTAAGGGAAAGTTAATGCTGTCAATAAAGGGATGGTCAAGTGGGAGAAGACAGAGAGGTTATCAATGTGATGTTCATGGACTAATATTATTAGTGGAGTCCCAAAGGGTTTGGTGCTGGGCCCATTGTTTTCTGTATTTTTAATGATATTAATGAGGGTATATCCCGCTTAATGTCTAAGTTTGCAGATGATACAAAGGTTGGCAGGGGTGATTAATGGCAGTAAAGAAGGTATGCTGCTGCAACAAGATCAAGAAAAATTAGGCAGATGGGCTGAGAAATGGCAAGAAGTTTAACATTGACAAATCGAAAGAACTGCTTATGTGTAGCAGTAATCCTAGAGTAACATATCAACTGTGGTACTACACGCACGGTAGTAAAAAATGAAAAGGACCTGTGGTAATTGTGTAGTATGATATGAAGTTCTCTGAGCAGTGCAGACAGGCTGTCAGGACAGCTCACGGTGTTTTGTCAGTGATATACAGGAATTCTGCTAGCAGAAATAAGGTGATGATCCTATTATATAAGGCAATGGTCAGGCCACATCTTGAGAACTGCACACAGGTCCAGAAGCCTCACATTAGGAAAGATGAACTGCTGGAAAAGATGCAAAGAAGGGCAACGAGGTTAGTGAGGGGAATAAAAGGGTGCTCTTACCGAGAAAGACTTTGGTTTTGCAAATTGCAGTGTCTGGAGACTAGGCCCCTGTTTAAAGCTTTCAATGGCTTGAGAAAACTCACTGCTGATAAGATTCTTCCTCTTACTCAGATTATAACATAAATTAATTCAAATTGAGGAAGGATGGTTGCAGAATAGATGAGCAGAGTTTGCCTTCATTGATATTCCTATAAATCGGGCAAAAATTACTTAAAATTACAAATTATAGAGATTTTCGAATTATTTAAACATGAATGAAATTGGCTTCTTCAGTCTTTCAAGTATTAAAATATTTGAAATCATGTTGAATTTTAAAATATAGAGGTTTGAATTAACCAGGTTTTACTGTACTTTGCTTGCAGATAAATGCAGTGGTGGATGAGTCTAGCATGGTGACAAAGGTCTTTTCAGTTGTGGAGGAAGGAACTGCTTTTAGCTGGGAATGCCTGTCAGTTCAGTGGATGAAGCAACCACGCCTTTCACTGAGTAGAGAGAGAGATTTAATAAGTACAGCAATGCATTAAGGAAAAGGTCAAACACTGGCACACAGTAAGCAGAATTAAAAAAAAAAAAAAAAGAACTGGTAGCCTTACAAGGCTACCAGTTCTTTTTTACTTTTAACAAGTAAACAAGACCTTTTTTAGGTCTTGTTTACTACAATCAGGTGAACTACCAATGCCAGATTAAGCAGAATAACCATCAAAATAAAACTGGCTATTAAATCTATTACAATAATGGATGGATCCAATATTTGTGACATCTTCTCTTGTTTTCTCTAACAAAAGGAATTCTAATTTTTAAATCAGTGAGCATTACTATCTTTTTTGCATCAATATTTCAGCTCAAATCATTTAAATGAACTGAGATCAATTGAGCAGAACTCAGACTGATTGAAATAAGAGACTCAATGGCCCCACTGTTAATGACAGTTGAGCCATGCTGGTGATGAAGTATCATCCTAAAATCAGTATTTGAAATGATGTTTCAAATACTAATGGAACCATTGAATTAATTTTTTTTTTTTTTTTTTTTTTTATATATGAAATAAACTGAAATATGTAATTCACTATTAAAATAATGTCCTATTTTCCAGCATCCCTTCCCTTACTGTTAAAAATAAAGTTTGGTTATCAATGAAAAAAATTTAACTGTTTAATACTTCCAGACACAGTTTACATTTTAGGTGGCAGGACACTATTCAGTCACCCAAGAATTTTCCAGCTCTGGTATATGTACTCACAGGCTGGAAACCAGTGCTCTAAAAATATTTTAAAATAAATTTAAAAAAAAATTTAAAGCCTCAGATACATCCAAACTGTAAACACTTTCTTTCTGTTCAGAATTCAAGCTCAAACTTGTGAATGAGGAATTTCTGAAATGCTTCTTGATTTCAAGTCAAAAAACATTCATAATTTTGGCTTAGTGCTTGTGTGCTGTACCCACCAAAAAAAAAAAAAAAATACTGCTACATGTTCAAATGTATGTATTTAAAGTTAAATTTAACATTCATTACTAGTTTCCAAGAATAAATCAGAACTAGACAGGATAGTGGATGAGTAGCTATCTGAAAATAATTAAAACATTAATTTTTCGAAACAAATTTGCAACGTACAATTTGGAATATATAATTAGTATTCATAAATTGTTTTCCTTACTTTCTTCTTTAACTTTTTCTTTTCCTTGTGAGTCAATTTTGGTTTCAGCTTTCCTTCATCTGAAATTAAGAATACATGATTCATCATTTTGAAAGCATTGAAATAAAGCTGATAAAACTAGTTACATTTGGCATTCTATAGTGCTGCATTGTTATTATTATTAGCCATATGATTCAAGGAAGCCAAATCATTAGCCATATCATTCAAGGAAGCAAAAAAAAATTTCTAAATTACCCAGAGAGAGAGAGAGAGAGAGAGAGAGAGAGAGAGAGAGAGAGAGAGAGAGAGAGAGAGAGAGAGAGAGAGAGAGAAGTAGTAGGGAACCACCAAGAAAGAGAAGAATGATGATATCCAGCTCAGGACCCTGGGTGTGCCAAGCCCAGATGTGAGCCCCTAGGGTTCTTCTCAACTTCATAGTTAGTTCTATTAAAATAATAATAAAATTGTCTATATCATTGGCTAATTTTTCAGGAATTCCACAAATGCTAGACTGGCACATAGGAACAGTTAAAAACAATTGCCATATTGAAAAGAAAGCTGTTCCAGAAAACAGAAATTGAAAGGATAAATGAGGAAGAAATGTTGGTTCTGTGAGTTTGAAGTTGGTCCCTAAATGCAGTTTCTCAAACTGTGTTGCGTGAAAAATCGTAATTAATAATTAAAGAAATAAAATAAAATAAATAAATTTTGTATATCTGTAGCAAAATTTATTTCTTTTATTTTATTTCTTTAATTATTAATTACGATTTTTCACGGAACACAGCCTGTAGAGGGGCTTAAAGGGGAACAGGTATCCTGTGTGTTATCAGACACTCAGCCTAAAACACTGATGGATCCAATATCTCTCTACTACAGAAGATTTAGGAGAAGTCCGGTTGGCCTGCCTCCCTAAAATACACTCATGCACACCTTCTCAATGGTAAGCCCTGTTACGTCACTTAGGTGGCAACGAACGTGTAGAGTGGTTCTCTTCAAGACGCCTGGTCAGCGTGAAGAGGAAAAGACCAAACCTTCCAGCATACGAGAGCACAACAATACAAATGGCCCTCAGTCCCCAGCAGCTTTCACTCTCCCTCTTACGGCAGCGAGAGGATCAGAGTGGAAGCAGAGGGTGCTAAGAATCTCTGGGTATGACCAGGCTGCCATGCACGGAAACTGAACTTGGCCTGTTATAACGTAAGAACACTCATCGGTGAAGACAGGATATTAGAGCTCGAAAAGGAATTAGAAAATGTTAATTGGAATATCATCGGTTTGGCTGAAACAAGAAGAAGAAATGAATCACTTATAAGTTTATCAAGTGGAAATCTGCTGTACACTAATGGAAACAGTGAAAGGAGTGAAGGTGGAGTTGGGTTTCTGGTCCATAAAGATTTTAAAATCAACATTTTGGAATTCAAAAGTACATCACCAAGAGTGTCAAGACTAATACTCACGATTTCTAAGAGATAAAGCTAAAGATTATAATGATTTATGCACCAACATCGAGCCATGATGATGAAGAGGTTGAAGAAATATACACCGAAATTGAGAGTCTTCTAGATGAGCAGAAAACCCACTACACTATTATTATGGGAGACTTCAATGCTAAGGTTGGAAAAAGACAAAACAGTGCAGAAAGGGGAACTATAGGAAATTTTGGAATTGGTGAAAGAAATGAAAGAGGTGAAAGACTTGTGGAATTTTCAGAATCTCAAGGACTGTCAGTAATGAACACGTTTTTCAAGAAAAGGGTGAACAGAAAGTGGACATGGAATCCAAATGGATTAACTACTAATGAAATCGACTTCATCCTCACTAACAGAAGATATATTGTGAATGATGTTACCGTCCTGAATAAGGTAAATGTTGGAAGTGATCACAGAATTGTAAGATGTACACTTGATATGGATGTAGGAAAGGAAAGGAAAAAACTGACTCGAGTAAATAATACAAAGGTCTTTGAGATAACAGAAGAGGATTGTTTGTTTGTTTGTTTGTTTATTTGGTTTTTAGGAGCATTATCAACTAAGGCCATATTGCTCCGGGATATGCGGTGGTCATTCCCTGACCTTTCCGCATCCTCCGTATTTGGTGGTGACGGGCTCGAACCTCGGTCTAATCAAGAAGCGTGTGCTACGCACTGCTGCTCCTTCCCACCTGGCTACGGAGGCGCCTAACAGAAGAGGAGAAAAAGCAGTATATACTGGAACTTAAGAACAAGTATGAGCTTCTGCAGACTGCTGAGGACCAAGATATCAACGAGGAATATTACAACTTTTTGAAAGTGATAAAGCCCAAGAAACCTATAGGGAAAAAGAAATCCAAAGAAGAAAAAATTAGTCAAGAAACACTTGTCATGATGAACCGAAGACGACAAATGAAAAGCAAGAAAAACACTGACAGGGAGAAAATTGAGTATACTGAGTTATGCAAAGCCATTAGAAAGAGACTCAGAGAGGACATAAGATTTAACACAAGAAAAGTAGAACAAGCATTAAGGGAAAACAAAGGATTTAAATCAGCAGCCATGAGCAGTAATACAGAAAGACAAATGATACTGAAACTGAAGAATAATGATGGTGTACTTATAAACAGCAGAGAAGGCATAATTCAAATAGCAGAAGACTATTATAGAGAATTATACAAGGAGCAGGGGAATGATGCCAGCAGTGGGGAAAATGGACTGCAAAGTAGCAACACATAGGACATACCCAATATTCTTCCTGATGAGGTAGAACATGCATTGAAGAAAATGAAGAATCAGAAAACCCCGGGGGAAGATCAAGTTACTGCAGAGTTGTTAAAATTGGGAGGAAGAGACATAACACAAAAACTGGCAAGGCTCTTCACAAAGTGCATTAGAAAAGGTGTGACGCCTAAGCAGTGGAATAATGCAATCAAAGTTTTGCTGCATAAGAAAGGAGATAAATCAGAAATTGGAAATTATAGACCAATCAGCTTGTTATCCCACATCTACAAGTTGTTCACAAGGGTCATTACTAACAGACTAGAAAGAACACTTGATGAGAATCAACCGAAAGAGCAAGCTGGCTTTAGGACAGGATTCTCAACTATGGATCACCTTCACGTAATATCACAGCTAATGGAGAAAGCAAATGAATATAAAACACCATTATGCCTGGCATTTGTGGATTATGAAAAGGCATTTGACTCCATACAGCATAAGGCAATGTTTCGGGCACTGGAAAGACAAGGCATTGATACCCCATATATTATGATTTTGAAGAAAATATATGAGAGTGCTACCTCCTTTATTAGACTAGACAAAGACAGTAGGAAATTTAAAATTGGGAAAGGAGTTTGACGAGGAGACACAATATCTCCGAAGCTGTTTACTGCTGCCCTTGAGGAAGCGTTCAGAAGATTAGACTGGTCGCAGAAAGGAGTCAAGGTGAACGGAGAGTACCTAAACCATTTACGATTTGCAGATGACATTGTGGTCATAAGCCATGATCCCAAAGAATTAGAGGAAAATCTTAATCAGTTATGCACAGCTAGTAAGGATTTTGGACTAAAGATGAATATGGCTAAAACAAAAGTAATGAACAAGTATACCACAGTAAGGGAAATAATGATTGAAGGAGCAGTAATTGAAAAGGTGGAGTCATATACTTATCTGGGACAAGTTATTAGCTGTAATAATGATAAATGGCTGGAAGTCAAGAGAAGAATAAATTTTGGATGGATACCATTCAGGAAATATAGTCACATACTGAAGAGCAATATCCCAGTTTGTCTGAAACGTAAAATAATGAATCAATGTATACTCCCCACCATGACTTATGGAAGTGAAACTTGGGCACTCACCAAAAGAATGGAAGAGAAGCTGAGAACTACACAGTGAAGAATGTAACGAATCATATTGGGAATCAGACTGTTGGATAAGAAGAGAAACACATAGGCAGCAAACTCAAGTAAAGGACATTCTTATCAAAACTAAAGAACTAAAATGGTCTTGGGCAGGACACATAGCTCGAAGACATGATGACAGATGGACTAAGAAAATAACAGAATGGTATCCAAGAGGAGCTAGAAGAAAACCTGGAAGACAAAGGCAGAGATGGATAGATGAAATTCATGAGTTTGTGGGTAGCAAATGGATGGCCAGTGCTCAAAACAGAAGGAACTGGAAAGTTGCTGGAGAGGCCTTCATCCTGCAGTGGATTGAAAATGGCTGATGATGATATCTGTAGCATACACCACTTTTGTATCATTATAATTTTTAACTTTTTTTTTTTTCGGTTATGAATATACTGGCATAGACTAGTAATCAAACAGACAGTGGAACACTTTATTTTGGCAGGCTTTTGCATAAAGAAGTATGCATTGAGGTAATGACATCTATGAAAAAGTAGCAATATAGTTATCTAATATGCCATTCGTATGCAAATTAGCCGGGAGTACACAGGTTGAGGGGGAAGCGAACTGATATCATAGCTAAACTCACTTCCTTGTATAAATTTTTTTGATAACTATTAGTATTCCGAAATATTAGTATTAAAACAAATCACCATGGATTTGTGGTTTAAAACAGGAACTTTAAAACGAAAAGCAAGTACTTCTAGTATTGCAACTGTGGTTGATGAAAATGAACACAATATTGTCACACTTCAAAGTGGAGATGAACAATCGCAGCCTTTTGTTTCCCAAAAATCCAAAGTGAAAAACCAGGAACAAACTAATAAAAGACCAAAATGAAAGTATGATGACAGTTATCTGAATTTTGGCGTTACATGTGTTGGAAAGCACATGCACTCTGTACGATACACTGTGAACCCCTGATGCACAATGCGTCATACGTAATAAAATATTAGCAAACACTTCTTTGGCTCCTTCTAAACTTGTGATTCATAAATATATTGTAAGATGAAAAGTGTTCTGTAAATATATAAGTGTTTTGTAAATATATTGCTAGATGAAAAGTGTTCTATGACTAAAAAGTTTGGGAAACACTGTTAAATGGATTTTAACTGATTGTAGCATGTGTTTGGACAGGTTTGGAAGAGAGTGGGAGAATAGAGATGCCAATTCAAAACAACAGTTTCCATGAAGGTATCTATGGGAACATAAACAAGTATGAGACAGAGACTGAAGAAACTTTGTAAGAGAGAGATCATTATTAACCTTACTGCTCAGTAAGTAACCTTACTGAAAGTAACTTTACTGAAATTAATCGAAATCATGACTCAGACCAGAGTAGCAAAGCAAAAGGCTCAAGATAATGGGAGTGCTGTGGCTCAGAGGAGAACTGAGGGGGGCAGTTGCCCTCTGAATCACAGCCTTTTAAAATGCACTGCTTGCATGATGTTTGTGGAGTGTATCAGGTACGGGACATGATATTGCCATGGGGGATGTCTTTGTGTGTGTGTGTGTGCGCGATGCAAAGGGTGTAAAGAAATCAGGCAACAACTCAGCGTTGTTATGGGCCTATATGAGAGCTTGAAGGACAATTTGGATGCCCTCGAAGGAACTAAATTGAGGGGCCCATCAAACTCTCAGCTCCCCACATCAACGCCAGAGCTTGCACTTGTTCATCATGCAACACAGCGACAACCCCCAAGGCAGAATGCGCTGCTCCCACAGGAACTAGTAGTTGTTGGTGACTCTATTGTCAGGGAAATGGGGAACATGCTTTGTAAAAAGTGAAACAGGACCAGGGTATGTCTGCCAGGGGCAAAGGTTAATGACGTTGTAGAGCGGATATCATCTTTTAAGGGCACAAAAGGTGATATAGTTGTACACGTTGGCACAAATGATATCAAGAGTAGGAGACCGGCAGAATTACTTAAAAAGAACAGATCACTATTGAAAAAAAGCAGTGAATTAGGGTTGAATTTAAAAGTGTCTGCAATTTTGCCCAGACATGATAGGAGGGAGTATATGATGAGAGCCTTGTAGATCAATTCGGCCTTGGAAAGACTGTGCAAGCTCCAAGGGATAGAATTTTTTTCAGCCTGGACTGTATTTGTTGACAGGAGAGACTGCTTCTACAGAGATGGGATACACTTAAATAGAAAGGGTGCAAGAATATTTGCTGATGCTATCGAGGCAGTGTTAGGTGGGTCGGAAAACTGCTGGCTTGGAGGCATACAAAGACTAATAGATTAGCAGTAGCCACTGGCAGAGGTGAAAGTGATTCTTGCACTGCTTCTATTGGAATGAGCAGAAGCCTGAAAAACAAGATGCGGAATATCTCGGAGACTGCTGGGAGTCACTGCGGTACAAGTAAACACATGAGTTGTGTTAGGGCAGCTAAGAATAGAAACAGGTGCATGTATACTTGCGTGTACACCGATGCTAGGAGTTGGGTAAATAAATTTGATGAATTTGAGGTATTGTCAAAACATCAAAGGTGGATATTGTTGGGATATCAGAGACGTGGTATCACACAGATATAAGGAATGAAGAACCGGAATTTGGGGAGTACGATGTCTACAGAAAGGATAGACAGGATAGGAAGGGAGGAGGGGTTATGCTATTAGTTAAAAAACACATAAAATCCTAGGAAGTGAAGCCAGTCGACATTGCTGGACAGTGCAGTGTCGTGTCAGTTTGGTGTGACGTAAGCATTAGGAGATCAAAATTGAGAGTAGGAGTGTGCTATAGGCCTAATGACTCAGATGAGTATAATAAGAAACTGTACAGGGAAATAGAGTGGGCGAGTAAATCAGAGTCTTATAATAGGGAATTTTAATTTCCCAGATATTGACTGGAATTTGTGGGTTGGTCACTCACACACTAGCAAGGCTTTTGTGGATTTATTGGATGATTGTTTTCTACATCAGCATGTTCGGGAGGCAACTAGAGGGAGTAATACTCTTGATTTGATTATCAGTAGTGATTCTTCATGCATTAAGAATCTGCAGATAAAGGAACCACTAAGTGGCAGTGATCACAGTGTGCTGAAGTGGGATTTACTCAAAGAGGTAACTACCACCAGGGGTAAAGGGAAGGGTTATTGCTTTCGTAAAGGCGACTAAGATGGTCTGAGACAGTATTTAAATTCTATACAGTGGGACCAACTGAAGATGTTACCAACAGCAAATTCAAAATGGGAAGCATTCAAAGAATTTATCTCGGAAACTACTAGGCTTTACATACCAACTAAGAAATATTGTTCAAGGTCTAAATATTGTTAGGCCTAAATGGATGTCAGATGAACTGATGAGGCATATGGCAGAGAAGAAACATGGATGGGATACATACAAATTAACACATGACACAGAAGCCTATGATAGATACAAGTTGATCTGTAACCAAGTTACAAAGGAGGTTAGGCAGGCGAAGGCAGATTACGAGAAATCTTTGGCAAGGGATACAAAGAAAAACAGCAAAGAGTTCTTTACTTATGTAAACTCTACAAGGAAGGGGATGAATCAGATTGGTCCACTTGATATCAATGGGTCAACTGTTGATGATCCTGCTCAGGTAGCTAACAAACTAAATGAATATTTTGCATCGACATTCACACATGAGGAGTTATTCAACGAGGGGAATGCCAGAGGTGTATTCAACTCTGGCAGCAAGCTAGAGAATCTTATAATAACTGAGAGTAAAGTGGAGGAGAAATTGTTGAAGATAAACACAAGAAAGGCACCTGGGGTGGATATATTAAAGGAGGCAGCAAAGGAAGTAAGCAAACCCTTAGCCATAATTATGAGAGCTTCCTTGGACTCAATGGAGGTACCCACAAACTGGAGATGTGCAACTGTGACGCCAATTCACAAAGAAGGATCAAAGGCCGACACAAATAATTATAGACCTGTGAGTTTAACTTCTGTTGTAGGAAAATTAATGGAGGCACTGGTTAAAGAAGCACTACAGGATCATCTAGACAAGACTTCAGTTATAGCTAGGACACAGCATGGTTTTGTTAAGGGGAAGTCTTGCCTGACCAATTTGATTGGATACTATGATGCAGTCACAAAAGAACTGGATGCAGGGAATAACTTTGATATTATATACTTGGATCTTAGAAAGGCTTTTGATACTGTTGCACATGGAAGACTGCTGCACAAATTGGAGCAGTGTGGCATTGGAGGCAAATTGCTGGTATGGATAAAGGGGTGGTTGAGGGGGAGAAGACAGAGAGTGGTAATCAATGGACACTGCTCATCGTGGACTAATGTTATTAGTGGAGTCCCTCAGGATTCAGTGTTGGGTCCCTTATTGTTTTCTGTATTTATAAATGGTATTGATGATGGTATATCAAGCTTAATGATATCAAGCTTATATCAAGCTTAATGTCCAAGTTTGCAGACGATACAAAGGTTTGCAGGGTTGTTAAGGACATTACTAACACTATGCTGCTGCAACAGGATCTGGAAAGGTTGAGCAGATGGGCTGAGAGGTGGCAAATGAAGTTTAACATTGACAAATGTAAAGTACTACATATGGGAAACAGCAACCCCAGAGCAACGTATCAACTCTGTGGTACTAAACTGACAGTGGTAGTGAATGAAAAGGACCTGGGGGTAATTGTGCAGGCGGTTATGAAGTTCTCTGTGCAGTGCAGACGGGCTGCAAGAGTAGCTCATGGAGTATTGTCAATGATATACAGGAATTTTTCCAGCAGGGATAGGGAGGTGATTATTCCCTTGTACAAAGGGTACTAGGAAAGTTTTGCAATATGATGCAACAATGAATCACAGGAAGCTGCTTGTTGCTGCATGTTGAGACATGTTCATACGTGCATAGTAGCCGCCACGCCAAGTCGATGGGCTCAGTTATTCATTAGTAGTGAGAGTGTAAAGTGCTTGCGATGGCATCGTGGTCACGAAATGAGAAGGACAGTTTTGCGGTATAATTTCGTGCGTGGTTTAACTATAGACCAATGCTTAGAAGAAATGACTCTTGCACTAGATGATGATTGTCCACATCGTACAACGATATTCAGGTGGTATAGAGAATTCCAAAGGGGAAATTTCACTCTGGAGGATTCTGAGAGCCCGGGAAGGCCACGAACGTCAGTTACGGAGGAAAACGTTACTGCTGTGAGGAAAATGCTTGACGAAAACAGGCGAGTGACCTACCAACAGATAGAGGATACTTTGGGCCTAAATGCACCAGCAATTCGTTCGATTCTGCAAGATTATTTGCACGTGAAGAAACTTTGTTCTCTCTGGGTGCCGCATCAACTGACTGAAGAGCAGATGACACGACGTGTGACTTGGTGCCGGGAGATGTTAAAAAAGTTTGATAAGGGACAATCTCGGTATGTGAACAACATCGTGACAGGTGACGAGACTTGGCTGTACTATTACGATCTGCCGACCAAGGCTCAAAACAAAGTTTGGGTCTTTGATGATGACGACACACCCGTAATTGTCAGAAAATCCCGATCTGTAAAGAAGAAAATGATAGCTGTATTTTTCAAATCGAGTGGAATTGTGGAACGTGTCGTTTTGGACACGCAGAAGACAGTCACAGCTAAGTGGTATACTGAACAATGCCTGCCTAAAGTCATTAGATCTATGAAGAACCTGCGGCTAAAGTCAAGAATGGACACCTGGTACCGCCATCACGATAATGCTCGAGCTCACCGCGCCAAAGCCTGCACCGAATATTTGACCACGACAGGACTGAAACTTCTCGAGCACCCTCCCTACAGTCCAGACCTTGCTCCCTGTGACTTTGCACTGTTCCCGCATGTGAAAATGAAGCTAAAAGGGAGGCGGTTTTCCAGTGATGAGGACCTTCTACGGGCTTGGGACAACGAGTGTGCTTTACTCCCTAGTGAAACTTGGCAGAACTGGTTTAAAGATTGGTTTCGGAGGATGGAGAGGTGTATTGAATGTAGAGGAAAGTACTTTGAAAAAATTAAATAAACAAAGCTGTATTGCAAAACTTTCCTAGTACCCTTTGTATAAGGCAATGGTCAGGCCACACCTAGAGTATTGTATACAGGTCTGGAGGCCTCATTTCAAGAAGGATGTAGAGCTGCTGGAACAAGTACAGAGAAGGGCAACAAGATTAGTGAATGGAACAAAGGGGTACTCTTACGAAGAAAGGTTTAAGTTTTGCAAATTACAGTGTCTGGAGACTAGGCACCAGCGAGGTGATCTCATAGAGGTGTATAAAGCCTTGAATGGTTTGAGCATGCTCAATGCTGATGGGATTCTCTCTCTTGCTCAGAATAATCACCTGAGAGGGCATAAATTCAAATTGAGGAAAGATAGATGTAGGATAGATGTGCGGAAATTTGCCTTTAGCCAGCAGGTAGTTGGTTGGTGGAACAGACTTCCATCCCTTATCGTGGAAGTTGATAGCCTAAATAAATTTAAGGCTCAGCTGGACAGGTATTTCAAACGAACGGAGGGGTGAAGTGGAAGTGGGTTTTTTTTTTTTCTTTTTTCTTTTTTTTTTTTTTTTGGCTGATGCTGCATAAGCTTGCTTTCTTGCATTATATGCCTCTACTAATGCTAAATACTCTCATTTAAATGGAGTCTAGGAACCCGAGAGGGTTTTAGGTACACCACCACAAATGCGAAATCATATTTCATGGAAGGGCAGAGAGCATATCTGAGATTTTTACAGAATGAATAGCTATTTAAAAGAAAAATAATGCAGAAAGAAAAAGAAAAACAGTTTTTTAGATGCAGATGATGCAATATTTATGATGTGCCTATGCCAAGAGAGTCAGAAGTCAGGGTAATACGTAATAGAAATATGTAATCCTGTCTAGAAATCTGAGCATCAAAGAAGAGTATAGGAGTAGTACTCCTATACTTCTGTAGCCAAGTGGACAGGAGCAGGAGTGCAGTAGCACACGCTCTTTGAGTAGACCGGGGTTCAAGCTCCTGACTGCTGGATACGGTCGATCTGCCAACCCGCACTGGACCAGCGTGGCAGATTATGGTCCATTTTCCTCAGGATGAATTGTTGAGGAGGCTTCCATCCTGCAGTGGGTTGATAATGGCTGCACTTTACTTTTTACTTTACTTACTCCTATACTCTTCTTTTTTTTGGAAGAAATAACAGAGGACTGAGTTTTAGAAGGATTAAAATTAAGAAAGTAATCTTCAACCCATCGGAGATCAGCATTTAAGAAATTGGTGGTTGACATTCAAGAAGATGAAGCTGTTTGAGCAGGGCAAGGCAAGGCTTCTCACCCTGGAAGGTGGAATGCAATGTGTTATCATCAAAACTATGGATAGGATTTCCAGTCAGTGGAAAAAGTTCATTAATATACAAGAAAAAAAAAGTGGGAGAAACAACTGAATCTTGAGGAACACCAAATTACTCGAAAAGTAAGAAGACAAAGAGTCATCATCACAAGTGGCAGAGAGCAGTCAGAGAAAGAAACTGGATACTCAACTGCAAAAAACAGTCAGAAATCCATAAGCTGGGAGCTTTTTTTAGAAGACCTTTATACCAAACAATCTTAGCATCCGCAAAATCTTGACATTTCAAAGGCACATTATAGCAAGAAATACCAGGAGCAAGTTTCGCCAAACTGTTCCACTGATTTATCCATAGATGAGTAACATAAGCCAATATGAGGGGGGTATCAAAAAGTTTGTAACCTTACCTAGATAAAACATCAATAGGAAGATGCCGTTTTTAATATAAGTTGTCTACATATTCAATAACATATAAAATTTCATTCCCGTAGGTGATCCTACCCCCAGAGGTGGATCTGAGGAAGGATGCTATGGTTGATAAAGTGGAGTATCGAGCAGTGATCAAGTTTCTGCACTTGCAGGGCAAGAAAGCTCAGGAAATTGACAAATCAACGAAATCTGTGTATGGGCAGAATTGTCCATACTATGAACCTGTAAAAAAGTAAAAACTGGAGTTCCAGTGCAGTCGTATAAGTGTCTTTGACAAGCCAAGAGAATGAAAGCCATCAACATCCACAGACAATGAGACAGTTGCAAAGGTTGAGCAGCTGGTGCTGAGTGACAGACATGTGACAATTCATTTCATCGCAAATGCAGTGGGAATTAAATGGTCATGTAAAATGGCCACAGCATTTTACATGACCATCTGCACGTGTTTAAGGTCTCCGAACAATGGGTTCCAAGACTGCTGATGCCTTTGCAGAAGTAATGTCGAACGCAATATTCTTGCCAACTGTTGGATTTGCGTAATGCAGATGTTGAGAACATTTTTGATCAGTTGGTTACAAATGACGAATGCTGGATGTACCAGTATGATCTAGAGACTAAAGACATGTCAAACTGCATTGCATGGATGCTGCTTTGATTCGTCTCAGGAAATCATCAATGAAGTTTGTGATTTCAATCAAAAAGTGCAGACTTCTATGATCAAGGCATTAAACAACTGATCCAAAGATGGGAGAAATGTGTAACTATACATGAAGAGTACATAGAAAAGGATTAAAGTTCCTGTGAAGTTTCACCTTTCTATAGCTTTAATTTCTAGGTAAGGGTACGAACTATACCACCAGTGGATCGACAATGACAGAACTTATATCAACAATCAGTGACCAGATGGATGTTTTTGAGATAGCTTAGGAGTTGGCAATTAATGTATTTCTCCATTACTCTGGGATAACTGGATTGGAGAGATTTTGACACCCTTTTCAGGAACTAGCCAGATATAAGCAACTTTCCAAGCAGAAAGAAAAATTCCAATAGAATAAGAAAGCGTAAATAGGCAACGCTTGTTCTCAAAACCTGTACTCTTGAGCAAGCATAGGAGAACAGGTTTTGAAAATAAGTGGAAAAATGCCTTCAGGACCTGGAGTTTTCTCGGCATCAAGACCATTCAAAAATTTTCTGACACCCTTCTAATGGAAGACCATGGGAAGCATTGGGTGGAGTGTGTCAGGAATAGTAGGAAGTGACTTATCAAGACTGTCAATAACTTCTAACTTATTGTTATTGTCAATAACAATAAGTTAGAAGAAAAGCAGAATGCTAGCACATCTGCTTTAGTTGAAGAGGCAACAGAGCCATCAGGTTTTAACAGAGTGGGAACATGATGGATAAAAGTTGCAGCCAAACAGCCTTGACAACAGACCAGAATGCTTGACTACCATTTTGACAAAAGGAAAGCTTTCTACTCTTAGCCTATTTAAAATCCAGTTTGGATTGATT
Organism: Mastigoproctus giganteus; assembly: GCF_048544385.1. Taxonomy (NCBI): domain Eukaryota; kingdom Metazoa; phylum Arthropoda; class Arachnida; order Uropygi; family Thelyphonidae; genus Mastigoproctus; species Mastigoproctus giganteus. Next base: position 166,205,062 of record NC_143578.1, on the reverse strand, counting down.
AATAACTGCTTTACAAGTGTTGCAAGTTTTAGTATAGCTAGAAAATGAAGCTGGAGATTTGGTTGCAAGTCAACTGCAATATGCAATACTGATATCCTGAACAGCCTTAGTATATTTACTGGAAAACCAAGGTTAGATAACAATATTTATGATGGATTCTGGAATAAAGGATTTCATCCCTACAAGAATAATTTCACTGATACAATCTGAGCAAACATTGACTTCAGAAGAACTAAAACAGTAATATCCAAAGACAATAATAGAAATCTCGCAGATCATCCCACATCACATTCTTATAATACAAAATAACACAAGGCTGAGAATGCCATAAGAAAAAGGCTCCATCGGAAAAGAGACTGACACCGAGTTCTGATCTGAGATGCCTAGAGGACCACTCCCTTGACCATGTACTTTTAAGGGCTGTTTGGGAGAAAAAGATCAAGAGTGTGTGTGTTAGGTGTATTGTTCAGATTTTCTGGCATTCTGTTAAGTAAATGAACAACCTATATGAGGTCATTAGTAAATGCAATATCCTCAGAATCTTGACCAGCTGGGTGGTCTGTGTGACTAGAAAACTAAAGCCAGCTGGCGTTATGAACATTCACATCGCCAACATAAATTACCTCACTCTTAGGAAAGTTGGACTGGAAAAAGTCTAGCTTCAAAGAAAGGAAGTCAAAAAAATTCAGAGATTAGTGCAATTGGAAGAATGACAGAAGCAACAAATAAATTTGGCAGAATGGTGTAGAAAGATTTTATGCCAGAGGTCCAGAAGAGGAAAACAGAAATTAGTAAGTCCTTGACAGGGAATGTCAGAGTGTAGGAATGCACAAGTGCTGCCTCTGAAGTGAAAGTAAACAGAGAGAATAATTAGAACTGAGATGAGCAGTGGTTGACTAGGATTTTGTCAGAAAAATAAGTGGGGATCGGTAAACTGTTGGTGGAAATGGACATCATTAAGCTTGTATTAGTTTGACTATTCATGATATATTCATGAATAGTCACCAGATAAAGTAAAAGTTGAGGCAGGGGGATATGGTATACGAAATAATGAAATTTTTGAATATGGCATTCACACTGCAAGAACACACCCAGCTCCTTGACAACATGGCCTCAAAAATACCCCTCCCCTAAATACACACTACTCAGGCTCCATTCAGTCACTAGCTGTCAGGGTAGAGAAAGAAAGATTGAACACTATTTCATCTAGATGCTGCCTAGAGAGTTACCAATAGGTTCCATCTGGTAGCTTATCCAGCAGCAGCCTATGAAAACAGTTTTAGAGCTGTTTCCTCGAAATACAAGGAAAATTTGATCTCACCAAGTTGCCCATCATAACTTTAGACATCAACCGTACTGCATGATAGAAGAGATGGGGATTGCCAGAACTTTGCCCTGAAGCAGTGAAACATGGGTTTCACCACTTACACCAGTTAATGAGAGTCAGCTACCTAGTACTGCCTGGTAGAAAAGAGCGGAGCATTGCTCTGTGTGGTGTGGACACGACAGCTTGAAACCTGCTTCCACAGGTTCACAACTGGGTGGTCATCTCCATTATGCTAGGTGCAATGTTCCAGGACTTGCACACAGAACTAGTACATCCAGGATTACTAATAGTCCCACCACTGTAAAGTTGTAAGCAGAGGATTTGATTGTCACAGACTTACAAAATTCAGTCCAGTTGACTAGTGAGTGCCATCTGAATATCAGTTCGTTCCATCAGCATTTTAGACTCCCATGTGGCAAGCTCTAGCTTGTCATACCTGAGAAAATGTCTGTGATAAGTCTCAAGGACCTAACATACAATATACTGGTAGCCCATGGGCATAACTGTCTTGGGCAAAAATTTTAAACACAACCAAACCCAATCAATCGTGCTTCAGTAGCATCAATATCATTATTGCAAGAATGTAATCCTTTATTCATGATTAAGCCTTAAACTTACATTCATTTAACTATTGAATTTACAACAAATAACCTAAGGCATTAGCAAAGAAAAGAATAAAGCATATCACAACTGGCTTTCAAACCAACCTACCACAGTACTTTGTTTTCTGCCTACACTTACAACAGTTGCAAACAAGTTATTATTAAGGCTCTCCCCCTTCCCAAACAGACTATCAAATAATTTTCTCTTAAGTCAAAGCACTGGTTCTGATCCTCAGCCACATCCCCTTCTCAACCACCAAAGAAATATCCTGGATGCACTCCTGTTGTATCACAGTCAGGGTTACTAGTTTTTTTGGCAGACACATGGGCAACAATTTTATTTCAATATCAATACAGTATATTGGTTCTTTATACATATTCACAAAATCTGTAATTAAGCAATATGTATATAATGATTTTATTAATCAATGCATACATAAATTGCTTTTATTAATCAACTGATTTACCAAGTGTGCTGAAAAGAACTAGACTCTCCAAGTTTGGGAACAAAATATTATTGAAAAAAAAAAAGAGGCATTAGTATTTTATTATTAGATGACATTATTGCACACTATTGTTGTTTATATTGAAGAATAAGTAATCGATTAACTTTACTCATAAAATCCATCTTATTTTTTTTTATAAGGTTCTTTTATTTTGTGTAACCAAGACATCTGATGGTCCCGAAAGGTATATTCAGAACTCTGAGACACAGAACAACACTAATCCCAACTGTCAAAATGAGGAACTTAATCAGTAACAGATAAGGCTTTGCATACCATTGACGATTCCAGTGAATTAAAATCAAAATAAATTTTCCTTACTGGTAATGGATAACTTAACACCAACCATAACTGAACCTTCTTTTAAAACAGTTCAGTTGTAAGTAAGTCCGGCAATCAGATTGATTTCTCAGTCTCCTTCAGCAACTCTTCGGGGATCTTCTGCTGGCTGACACAATGGGATGTATGTTGATTAGATATAATGACTTCAGGACAAATAACCTTACATCACAGTAACAACCATCAACAAATTTGTCCATCGCAATAATAAACAGCATCGTGACAGTTCACACACTTATCCTTATTACAGTAACTTTTATGTAATTCACAATATGGGCCGTCCTACTCATTGTAAACTTTATGCTTTCTGTGACTTAGGAGATGTATACAGAATTCTGATATCTTAAAAAACATCACAAAGTTGTCTCATTTTCTAATGCAGTTGATGCATTATACTGATACTTGTTAAACATCTTGAAAACTTCCTGAATATCACCGAAATCTGAAGTCACTTTTCCGTCCTTCAAATTCTCATCCAGAGGTTAAGTAGAAAATTTGCTTTCTATAACTACTCCACTTTCCATTTTCTTAGCAATGGGTAATTATGTCTATAAGAACATTCCATTTCTGAAGTAGACACCACTAGTTACACAGTGTGGTTTACAAAGACAGCAACCGCCATCATCCCTCAAACATTGGAATGACATGTAATAAAATGCATTGTGGCCACTAAGGAAACAAGAATCACTTTTCCCTATCAGACCTGTTTATATAACTGTGCTAGTGTTCGAATGCCACTTATTAAAACTTTGTTTTCGTTAGCTCAGAAACAAATATAAAAAAATTTTTTCACCACAAATTTCAAAATCATGAGATATAAAACAGTAACTTCATTAATTACCCTGACAAAGATATGAAGTTAAAAAGTAAAAATAAATAGCAATACTTGTAATTTAGAAATATCTTTATAAACTTGTGATATTTCAAGGATAATACCTCTAGAGGTTAAAAGCAGAGTATTTTATCAAGATGAAGTGGAATGTTCAATCATCAACTGTTTTATCAGTTAAGCAATATACAAGTAAGTAAATTTTATGAAAATTATGACAAAGATTGGTTAATAGTGTAGAAGAGTTTACACAGTATAAAAACACGTCTAAAGAAACAATTATTGCAATAGCACGGAACAACGGTTATACTGCTTTGCAGTTCATTATGAAGAGGAACAGACAAAAAGGTTTACTCATTTTTTAAATTATTATTTTAAGCTTAATAAATTTGCATTTCAAAAGTTGTGCCAGTTGATGCTAATGGTTTTTAGGAGCATTAGCAACTAAGGCCATATTGCTCTGGGATATGCGGTGGTCATTCCCTGACCTTTCTGCATCGTCCGTATTTGGTGGTGACGGGCTCGAACCCCGGTCTAATCAAGAAGCATGTGCTACGCACTGCTGCTCCTTCCCACCTGGCTACGGAGGCGCCGTTGTGCCAGTGAAATGTCAAGATAATGTTCAAATTCATAGGAGTTGTAGCAAGGATGATTTGTCTCATCCGAAATCTGTCGAAATTTTGAATGCTTTTGATAACTTTTGATGATAAATATTTTTCACTGATATCATATCATGTTGATTGATCGATGTTGAATGACAATGTGAGGCATGAAAATGCTTTATTTTTCTTCTTTTTTTTTTTTTGTACAGATGGGGCAACCTTGCCTTATATTTAATGATGCAAAAATGTATTATTTTTCAATCAAGCTAAATTTTTGTATATAGGTATGAGAAAAGTTTATAGTACACTCCACATTGCACTTGCGGAGAGATAGAAGACTGAAACCATCTTATCTTTGACTATACCAACTACAAGGAAGTAAGATGTATTCTGATTATAAAAGTGAGATATCTTCCAAAATGACAAGAATTTCTCCTCAAAACAGAACAAGATTATAAAGCTTCGTTACGATTCGCCCAGGACCTCTTTGCGAGAAGGGCGTAAATTGCCACACACTGAGAAAAAGAGCATATGCCACCTGACTATGACAACCCAAGGACAAAACATCACCAACCACAACTTCTCCTTGAAATGGAAGAAGATTATAACCAAAAACTCGAAGACAGACTGCTAGCCGCAACCTCAACAGCCTGAACTGCAAGGACAGGACTTGCCACAGGAGTGACCGACAGCTCTGGCAGTTGACTTCTCTTTAGAAAAACTAGAAGAACTACCATGGACTTGATCTCACTGCAGCTCTGCTGCCAATATCACAGGCAATCCTATACCTGTGCTCGGTGGCCTAACTAGAGGGGGGGGGGGGCGCCCCGGGTGGTACTTTTCACGTGAGAGACAATTTAATTTTCGACGATCTATAGAACAGCAACTGAGTGATGACATAGACTTCGACAATGTCACTGACGACTTTGCTAACTGAAATGCAAGAAAAATAACATTTTAGAATGTTGGAATTAAAGTGTTACTTCAAAAATAAAGTCTTAATTTATTTCCCTATACATCATTTTGACTTTTTGTAATAATTTTGGTGTATATTGAAAGGGGTGGCAAACTCAGGGACCACCCTGGATGGCAAAAGCTCTAGTTACAGTACAGCCTGTGCTCTCTTGCATGGTACTTTCTTTCCACTTCCCTGGGAGGGAGGAGATGATTTCACTGTCTCCCCCCTTTTCCTCCTAGGGACAAGGACCTGCCCCACTGATCACAGGGATCACCTCCTCTATCGACCCCTTACTTCCTGTTTCCTCCCCACAGCCTTCAGTCTCCCCCTACTCTATTCACTTTCACAGCGTAAACCCCACAGTCTAAATTTAAAACTTTCAAATTCCATTGTACAAGTATTCCTCTCGGCCTCTAACCTACAGCGTTTTTTAGATCCTAGCCACTGAAATCTCAGGAAACTAGGTGGCAGGACTTGCCAGAGTACTTACTTAAAATACTGGTGTACCTGGTCTGCTTCCACAGGGCCAAGTGTGGGCCCCAATAGCGGTCCAATGGCTAAATGAACAATGGTACACGACACTACTCTTAACAATATCCATACACTTTTAAATCTCTGGCCTTTACATGGAGATGGGGGACAACCCTGGTGCCAACAGACCCTAACTTTAGAGTACACCCATTTGGGGGAGGAGGTGATTATTAGTAATAGTTTGACTGAAAAATAATACAAGAAGGTCAATTACATAAAAACTTGAGATTCCGATCATGAAGAGAAGAATATTATTCAAGCCGGCAGGTGTCTAGCGAAGGAAGATCTTTAATCACACCTTTTGGGATATAAATCCTCTTCAGAATGCAAAGACTTTTTCACTGAAATTCACAATGTCTTCCAAACAGCAGTTAAAATCTGCCAGTATGGAGTAAAAGATATTCGGGTAAATTCTCGAATTATATCTTAGTATGTATATTTTATTTTAATGATTGTTATTCAGTGTTTTGTACTTTTCTCCCATATGTGAATAAGAATTCTGAGATGACGTTAAACTGTTTCTTCAAAATCATGAATAGACGTGGTGTGTGTCTTAAAAAAAATAAAAAATTAAGCATACGGATTGTATCGAGGTCCTCATCTTTTCATTCAGTAATAAAGCAAAGAAACAAAAAACTGTGTTGGGAGAGAACAATTAACATAATCTGAAACAAATCCTGCCCTTTTCTTCAAGAAAAAAACCGGTCTCCAAGAACTCTAAGAAGGAAAGAGGGGAGATAAAAAAAAAAAGATGGTAAAAATATTATCATGACCTTACCATCATTTCTTTCAACCTCATTAGATTCGACTTCAACGTTGTCGTTAGAACCAGTATCATTGTCATTCGTTTGCTCTTCAATTAGGTCATCCTGATCACCTTGATCCAGAGTTAGGTTAGTTAATTCCTCCTCAAGTGGCATTTTCCTCCCCACATCTGTTTTATTAGTTTCTGTATCTTCTCTTTTATTTGATTTTGCTTTACTCTTTTTTGGCATATTTGCAATAGAGTACGACACAAAAAAAAAAAAAAAAAATATGAAATACGAAAAATTGTAAATGAGTAACTCACAAATGACAACACATCCAGGAAAAACCACGTGATTAACAGACGTCTTATTGTAGTATACAGCCCTCTAGTGTGCAAAGAAATTCATGCTGTGAATTTCTTTGCACACTAACGGACACTTATAGCAGCAGTTCTTAAACTTTATCAGCCCTAGAGGCGCATTATACCCTCAAGGTGCCAAAGACAAAATTAGCATCAGTATTAGTAGAGCCATTTGATGCCAGAAAGCAAGATTATGCAGCATCAGCCATAAGCTTGCTTTCTTGCATCAAATGCCTCTACTAATGCAAATGCTAATGCTAATTTTGCCATTGGCACCTTGAGGGTATAATGCGCCTCTGAGGCTTATAACGTTTAAGAGTTTTGGGAGCCTCATAGAAAGAACATTTTCAATTTCATTTTATTGTGACAACAAAACAAATTATGTGACAAATGAAAAATATATAATCCAGAAGAATAATTCAGAAAAAATACATACACTTAACTAATAAGTAATTTTAATACTACTTTATTATTATTATTGTTGTTGCTCTTATATTATTTCTCCCTGATTGAGGGATTCTACTCCGTAACGGGTACTGTTCCAAGTACACAGGGTGGTTGTAATGTCTGGTGTTACTGTCGGTCAATGAAATATTTGACTATCCTAGTGGTTCATTTATCTGTAGATTCATTTATCTGCAGATCAAGGAGATGTGGCATATGTAAGAAGTATCAACCATCCCAATCATCGTGTTGACAACTGGTATGGTACCAAAGACTCTACATAGCAGCCTAGCATTAATATGTCTCCCAGAGAACGACTACAAGGAACTCCAGAAAGTCGGAATCCTGCACACCTGTAGGATATTATTATTATTATTATTATTATTATTATTATTATTATTATTATTATTATTATTAGCCATATAGTGCAAGGAAGCCAGAGGCTTATGCTGCACCAGCCAAAAAAAAAAATTCCTGAGTTACCCTGAGAGAGAGAGAGAGAGAGAGAGAGAATCAGAAGTAGAAAGGAATCACCAAGAAAGAGAAGCTGGATATCATCATTCTTCTCTTTCTTGGTGATTCCTTTCTACTTCTGATTCTCTCTCTCTCTCTCTCTCTCTCAGGGTAACTCAGGAATTTTTTTTTTTGGCTGGTGCAGCATAAGCCTCTGGCTTCCTTGCACTATATGGCTAATAATAATAATAATAATAATAATAATAATAATAATAATAATAATAATAATAATAATAATAATATCCTACAGGTGTTCAGGATTCCGACTTTCTGGAGTTCCTTGTAGGCGTTCTCTGGGAGACATATTAATGCTAGGCTGCTATGTAGAGTCTTTGGTACCATACCAGTTGTCAACACGATGATTGGGATGGTTGATACTTCTTACATATGCCACATCTCCTTGATTTGCAGATAAATGAATCTGCAGATAAATGAACCACTAGGTGGCAGTGATCACAGTGTGCTGAAGTGGGATTTACTCAAAGAGGTAACTACCATTAGGGGTAAAGGGAAGGGTTATTGCTTCCGTAAAGGTGACTACGATGGACTGAGACAGTATTTGAATTCTATACAGTGGGACCAACTGATGATGTTACCAATAGCAAATTCAAAATGGGAAGCATTCAAAGAACTTATCTTGGAAGCTACTAGACTTTACATACCAACTAAGAAATATTGTTCAAGGTTTAGGCCAAAATGGATGTCAGATGAATTAATGAGGCATATGGCAGAGAAGAAAAATGCATGGGATACATATAAATTAACATGTGACACAGAAGCCTATGATAGATACAAGTTGATCTGTAACCAGGTTACAAAGGAGGTTAGGCAGGCGAGGGCAGATTACGAGAAATCTTTGGCAAGGGATGCAAAGAAAAACAGCAAAGAGTTCTTTACTTATGTAAACTCTAGAAGGAAGGGGATGAATCAGATTGGTCCACTTGATATTGATGGGTCAACTGTTGATTCTGCTCAGGTAGCTAACAAACTAAATGAATATTTTGCATCGACATTCACACATGAGGAGTTATTCAGCGAGGGGAATGCCAGAGGTGTATTCAACTCTAGCAGTAAGCTACAGAATCTTGATATAACTGGGAGTAAAGTGGAGGAGAAATTGTTGAAGATAAACACAAGAAAGGTACCCGGGGTGGATGGGATCTATCCAGTTATATTAAAGGAGGCAGCAAAGGAAGTAATCAAACCGTTGGTCATAATTATGAGAGCTTCCTTGGACTCAGGGGAGGTACCCATAGACTGGAAATGTGCAAATGTAACCCCAAAGGCGCATTATAGCCATAGTAGTTTATGCGCCATTAAACACCCATAACAACAACAACAAATAACCCCAATTCACAAAGGAGGATCAAAGGCTGACACAAGTAATTATAGACCTGTGAGTTTAACTTCTGTTGTAGGAAAATTAATGGAGGCACTGGTTAAAGAAGCACTGCAGGAACATTTAGACAAGACTTCAGTTATAGCTCGGACACAGCATGGTTTTGTTAAGGGGAAGTCTTGCCTGACCAATTTGATGGGATACTATGATGCAGTCACAAAAGAACTGGATGCAGGGAATAGCTTTGATATTATATACTTGGATCTTATAAAGGCTTTTGATACTGTTGCACATGGAAGACTGCTACACAAATTGGAGCAGTGTGACATTGGAGGCAAATTGCTGCTATGGATAAAGGGGTGGTTGAGGGGGAGAAGACAGAGAGTGGTAATCAATGGACACTGCTCATTGTGGACTAATGTTATTAGTGGAGTCCCTCAGGGCTCAGTGTTGGGTCCATTATTGTTTTCTGTATTTATAAATGATATTGATGATGGTATATCAAGCTTAATGTCCAAGTTTGCAGACGATACAAAGGTTGGCAGGGTTGTCAAGGACACAATTGACACTATGCTTCTGCAATAGGATCTGGAAAGGTTGAGCAGATGGGTGGCAAATGAAGTTTAACATTGACAAATGTAAAGTACTACACATGGGAAACAGCAACTCCAGAGCAACGTATCAACTCTGTGGTACTACACTGACAGTGGTAGAGAATGAAAGGGGCTTGGGGGTGGTTGTGCAGGCAGATATGAAGTTCTCTGAGCAGTGCAGACGGGCTGCAAGAGTAGCTCATGGAGTATTGTCAATGATATACAGGAATTCTTCCAGCAGGGATAAGGAGGTGATTATTCCCTTGTATAAGGCAATGGTCAGGCCACACCTAGAGTACTGTATACAGGTCTGGAGGCCTCATTTCAAGAAGGATGTAGAGCTACTGGAACGAGTACAGAAAAGGGCAACAAGATTAGTGAATGGAACAAAGGGGTGCTCTTACGAAGAAAGGCTTAAGTTTTGCAAATTACAGTGTCTGGAGATTAGGCACCAGCGAGGTGATCTGATAGAGGTGTATAAAGCCTTGAATGGTTTGCGCATGCTCAATGCTGATGGGATTCTTCCTCTAGCTCAGAATAATCACCTGAGAGGGCATAAATTCAAATTGAGGAAAGACAGATGTAGGATAGACGTGCGGAAATTTGCCTTTAGCCGGCGGGTGGTTGGTTGGTTGGTGGAACAGACTTCCATCCCTTGTCGTGGAGGTTGATAGCCTAAATAAGGTTAAGGCTCAGCTGGACAGGTATTTTGAACGAACAGAGGGGTGAAGTGGAAATGGGTTTTTTTTTTTTTTTTTTTTTTTGGCTGATGCTGAATAAGCTTGCTTTCTTGTATCAAATGCCTCTACTAATGCTAATGCTAATCTCAAGCCTCAGGTTCGAGTACTTCCAAATTTTTTCCTCATGGGTTTTCTGGACATTGCTAGTGTTCGGCAACGCTATGTCAATCAGGTAGGTATCATTTTCCATCTTGTCCACAAGGGTTATGTCCGGTCTGCTGTGCGGGATTGTCTTATCCGTTATTATGGCGCGATCCCAGTACAGCTTGTGGGTTCGGGTCTCTAGTACTGCCTGGGGTTCGTACTTGTAGGATGGTACACTTTCTTTTGTCAATTGGCATTTCCTCGCTAGCTTCTGATGTATTATCCTGGCTACCTGGTCGCGTCTGTGAGAGTACTCAGTCTGGGTGATCACCTTGCACCCCGCGGCGATGTGTTGAATCGTTTCTGAGGCCAGGTGGCATCGTCGACATGTGTCATCTAACATTTCGGGCTCCTTTGCAATGTATTTTCTATAGTTTCTGGTGTTGATTACCTGGTCTTGGATGGCCAGCATGAATCCTTTAGTCGCGGGGAAGAGCATCCCGCTTGTGAGCCATGTATTGCAAGCAATGTTATCGATATGATCTTGATCGAGATCATTCTAGTGTCTGCCATGGAGTGTCTTCTTTGCCCAGCTTTCTAATTTCGTTTCTTGTGCCGTCTGGGCGGGAAGGGTTTCCTCGCTTAGGTTTAGTGGGGTATACCACTTATCTACCTTCCTTATGGCCTGGTGGAGTGGTGCTGTGTTGTTCTCTAAGTAATCCTTTAGGTTAACTATCACTGTTTTCTGTTATTCTATGAGGTCTATCAGATCTCTTCCTCAGTCTTTCCAAGGTATAGTTATTCTCTCCACTGCTGACTTTGGGTGGTGTTGACGACTCTTGGTCATCATTGTCCTTATCTTTCGCATGATATCTTCTAGCTCGGTGTTAGTTCAATCTATGAACCCTAATGTGTATGTTAGTACTGGAGCTGCGTAGATGTTTATGGCTTTAACAGTATTCCCTCCCTTCTTTTTTGCTTTCAGCAGGCTTCTTAGTCTTTGATGATATTTTTCGTTCAGACACTTCGTGATTTCTTCGTGTTCTAACTACTCATCCTGCATCGTTCCTAGGTATTTGTAGGTCTCTCCTTCTGTTATAGCTTCGATCTCTTTACCAGTCAGCAGCTGGTAGTTTCGACAAACTAATTTTCCCTGGTGCAGTGTGTGGGTCTTGCATTTTTCTAGACCAAATTCCTTGCTCATTGATGTCCTTGCTCAATTCTTCGGTGATCCGGTGTAGTTGCTGGAGTTGCTTCTGGGTTGCCACGTAGAGCTTGATGTCATCCATGTACATCATGTGGGTGAGGGTATACAAGTTCTTTCTTCCTGAGGTTATATCCATATCTGCTGCCGTTGAGCATCGTGGAGAGCGGGTTGAGTGCTAGACAAAACCATAGTGTGCTCAGAGCATCTCCCTGAAAGATTCCTCTTCTAATGGGGATTGGCCTTATTATTATTATTATTATTATTATTATTATTATTATTATTATTATTAGGGGCTAACTCTAGAGTAAGCATGTCTACTATATCAACGCTCTTAAAGAAAATGGGAAATCTTTGCCATTTGTAAGTTGTCTAATCCTTTCTTTTGCTGTTTATTTAGTGCAAGTGCATTAGCTAAAGCGTATTGTGTTTACTACTCCAAAGATTTACAATTATGAATCAAAATATATGCAAAAAGTGCAATCTACCTCTACACGTGGTACAGATGACATGTCATGGCTGCAACAATGGATATCATTTTCGATGCTCATTCAAAGAAGCAACCTATAAAGGGACGGCGAAGCTGAAGAAACAGTAGTGGAGGTGTATATTGTGCAGGAAAGAAGACAGGGAAGAAAGAAGTGAAATTTCCTATTCGGAGGAAGATTTTCACGAACTGCTGAATTCAACAACAGGCATAAATGAAGACTTAGAGGTTAGACAAATGCAGGTGAACACACTAAATTCAGAAGCTGTACTAAGGAAACTATACAGTAAAATATATTTATTGGATTTACTAACATAAATTGTACCAATAAGGAAGAAAATGGAAAACCTCAAGACAGAAGTAGATGATATGAAAAAATCGATTGCTTTTGTCTCAGATTCCTTCGACAAAATACAAAATAGCATAAACAAGCTGCAGGACTCCAACGCTGCTCTCAATAAAAGACCTGTGGATCTGGAAGCTTCTTTCAAGAAAAATGAGGAGAATTCTATTCTACTTAACTCACGGATTGACTCGATAGAACAACAGTTATTAGAAAATAATGTAGAAATAGTAGGATTAACAGGATTAGCGGGCCAAGACCTAGGGAATGTTATTCAGCAGCTGGGGCTTGCATTAAAGCTACAGCACAATAACGAAGTGGAACACTACTACAAACCTAACAACAAAAAAATAAATGAGAAGCCTAAACTAATTGTGAAATTTTGAAATCATGTGGTAAAGGAAAAATGGATGAGAAAGGCAAAGGAAATTCGACTCACAGCAAATGATGTATTTCAGAACAACAGCAGTGCTCCAATCTACATAAATAACCACTTAACAACACACCTCAAGCAATTATTTTAGGAAACAAAACAATTAGTAAAAACTCACAGTTTCAAATTTTTATGGTTAAAATATGGAAGGATTTACATGAAGAAGAATGACTCTTCAGGTGCCATACGAATCTTGAGTTCAAAAGACCTGCAGTATATAAAATAGACTCCTTCATTGTGAATAATTGTAATTTAGTAACGAATAGTACTTATGTATATATCATTTTTATTTTTATAAATTTATTTTAACCAGTTAGTCGGTCTTCGCAAGAAACTTCGATGATATGTCCCTTTCAAGTTATTAATACATGTATAAAAGCTTCAAGTTTTTCATTTCTTAGATGAACGTGTTGAACAGAGGTAAAAAAATACCCTTATCTTAATAGGGAGGGAAAAATTCAGGAAAAAAACCTTTGCCAAAGATTTCTCGTAATATGCCTTCACTTGCCTAACCTCCTTTGGCATTTCATTACAGACTAGCTTATTTCTACCAGAGGATTTTGTCTCTTGATAATTTATATGCATCCCATTCATTTTTTTCTCTTCCACGAGTCTCATTAGTTCATCTGACATCCATTTATGCCTAAAACTTGAACAGTATTTCTTAATCAGTTGAAAAACCTACTAGCTTCCACGATTATTTCCTTGAATGCCTCCCATTTAGAATTTGCTGTTGGTAACATAATCATTTGGTCCCACTGTACAGAACATAAAAACTGTCTGAGACCACTGTGGTCACCTTTACGATAGCAAAAACTCTTCCCTTTACCCCTGATGGTTGGTGTTTGGTTTTAATGGCGCATTAGCAACTAGGGCTATAATATGCCAAAACCTCGATCCCTGATGGTAAAGGAAAGGGTAGGTACGTATTATGCTACACCATTACATTTGCAGAGTTTTAAATTAGTCATAACCTTAACAAAAATAAAATTTGCTAGCTAAAACAGAAAAAAAAAATCCCACCTTTCGTGAATAGAACAATCAATCTCTTATTTACTACAATTAAAACCGTACAATTCCACTACCATGCACTACAGTACTAGTTACCTAATACAATATTAATTATATTAATACAATATTTGCTCCAAATCAGCGATACAAAAGGAATAAAAATAATAATAAGTCCAATGAAGGGCTTGCTACGTATAAACTATATGGTCCTTATTGTTCTTATAGTAGGGTTTTCGGAGCAACTGCAACTAAGGCTGTATTTCTTTGTATATTGCCTGTAAATTATGTGTGCTCTGAGGTCGATTATTTTGTATTCTAGATGAAAATCCATAATCATATTATGACTATGGATTTTTGTATGTAGGATTAATGTATGTATGGTGGCACCAAGACTTAAAGTCAATCTTCACCGTATGATCAGTATCAAGTAGAACATCAACCAACAGTTAAAAAAAAAAGAAAAAAAAAAAGGACCCACTGTGCCACCGGTGAGCAAACACCAAATTGGCGATCGCTTCCCGGTGCCCGAATCCCTAGAGCCTGGTCACTTTTCTTGTTTGTTCACAATGCACGAACCTCATACCCATCGGGTGAAGTGCAATACCGATAGGTGTCACCTTCCCCTCATCTTGGCTGCCGACACCAGGAAGCACCAAAAAAAAAAAAAAAAAAAAACGCCGATGACAGCCTAGATAAAAAAGAAGTGTAAAGAAAGAAATGCTACACTTAATCACTGTCAATCGGTACTTTAAGCTGCCTTCTCTTCTGAAAAGTTCTTCAGGCAAACTCTTGAAATGTCTGAAAATACTCAACTAGATAACAATTTATGTTCATTACCTCTGTATAAATCAACCACCTCTTTTACAAGACTAATTCTGATCTGATCGTAAACGGAACAATCAAATAACACATGGTCCCAAGTCTCTAAAGCCTGACAAACATAATACGGGTCAGATTCTATCCCTAGCTCGCACAACTTGCACTTCAAAGATCCATGACCAGTTAATAAGTAGGAAGTCTCCCTTCTCAAATTAAACCACTTGTTCTTATAATCTATATTAAAAGTTATATCAGGAATAAACCTTCTGGTCACAGCCCCAGTCACATTGGAATTCCATCTTTCTTGCCAATTTTCTATTAGTTTTGACATAATAATCCAATCAGCTTTGTTTCGGCCCACCTTAATATCATTAGTGATAACAATAACAGTAACTAGCCCACACTTCTTGGTGTAGGCCAGTTAATAGCAAAATGCCGTAAAAATTATAAACAAATCCGAAGGAAGAGCACCCGCAATAACCTGTAAGGCGTTCGTAGAAACCGTTTTACGCACACAAAATTGTTAATAACATAGATCTTTGTAATGAATTTAACTTATTCCTAAATTTAACATGCTTCCAATTTACAGACATAATACATAATGCACGTCAGATGAATTTAAGTATTCAGGTGGCCTTAAAATATAATAGTACTCACTCGCAAAAACCAAACAGATGAAGTATATGGCACAATAGGCAAAAATACAGGTTTGTAGTACAAGGAAAGAACGCTTCTATTCAACCCTCGGTCTTTTCTTGTAATTCTGACAATAGAGGCTGTACAATTTTAAACTTACTAGCTAAATATTCTAATTGAGCAGTAAATGTAAATTTATCATCCAAAACAACTCCAAGCTTTTTAACCTGAAGAACAAGAGGTATTTGTTTATCAATAACTACCTTTGGTGGACGATTGCAATCAAGTTTACCTTTCGTAAGCATCTTCACTGTTTTAGAAGTAGAAATCTTGAGTTTGTTATTCGGAGCCCAATTAGCAAGATTTTTCACCACTGCCCCAATTTTATGTTCAATTTCTTGTTTAGATTTACCCTCTACCAACCAAACCAAATTGTCCGCAAAAGCTATCTAATGCACTCAGATTTATCAAAGACTAACCACAAGTTTAAAACCAAGTTCAAAAAAACCAGGCCCAACACTGATACCTAAGGACATCCGTGGTTTATAACCCTCTCATATTTCAAATCCTGGGACCTGACTATGAATTTCCTGTCACTAAAATAATAACTTATTATTATTTTAAATAGCATATCCGGGCATTTTAATAATCTTAATTCTAATAGCACACTCTCAAACAAACCAGTATCGAATGCTCCTACAAATCAACAAATGAGGCCAATACTTAATTGCTATTAGATTGCTTACTGAAATTCAATAAATCATTAATGGCGTCCTCAGTAGAGCCCTTTCAAAACCATATTGAACGTTGAATTTGAAACTTTTATCCAAAAATAAAGATTCCAATCTTAATAGTATTAATTTCTCAAACACTATACCTACGTTTGCCAATAATAAGATTGTGCTAACCCCCCTGAGATCAGTTAAAGATTTTACAAAAGCTTTTGATAGTGTGGCACATAGAACACAAACAAATTAGAGCAGTGTGGCATTACAGACAAGTTGCTACAATGGATAAAAGGATGGTTGAGTGGGAGAAGACAGAGAGTCGTTATCAATGGATACTGTGCTTCATGGACTAATATTATTAGTGGAGTACCACAGGATTCAGTGTTGGACCCATTATTGTTTTCGGTATTTATCAATGATATTGATGAAGGTATATCAGGGGTAATGTACCAGTTTGCAGACGATACGAAGGTTGCACTGTTCTTCATGACAGTAATGATAGTATGCTACTCCAACAGGATCTGGGAAAGTTCAGCAGCTGGGCCCAGTAGTGGCAACTGAAGTTTAACATTGACAAATGTAAAGTACTGCTTATGGGGAGCAGTAACCCCTGTGTAACGTATCAACTGGGTGATACAACACTCAGGGTAGTGGAGAATGAAAAGGACCTGGGAATCGGTAATTGTACAGCCAGATATGAAGTTTTCTGAGCCGTTAAAAAGGCTGCAAGAGTAGCCCTCGGTGTCTTGTCAATGATATACAGGGATTTTGCTAGGGGAAATAAGTGGGTGATTGTACCCTTATATAAGGCAATGGTCAGGCCACACCTTGAGTACTGCGTACAAGTCTGTAGGTCTCATTTTAGGAAAGATGTAGAGCTGTTGGAACGAGTACAGAGAAGGGCAACAAGAACTTGGTGAACAGAACTTGCCCTTAAGAAGAAATGCTTAAGTTTTGCAAATTTCAGCTTCTGGAGACTAGGCACCTGCTAGGTGATCTAATTGAGGTGTATAAGGCATGTACGGATTGACAAGCTCAATGCTTGCTGAATTCTTCCTATTGTTCAGATTATTCACCTGAGGGGACATAAATTCAAATTGAGGAAAGACAATTGTAGAAGAGATGTGCGGAAATACGCCTCTAGCCAGCGGGTAGTTGATAGTTGGAGCAAACTTCCATCTGTTATAGTGGGGCTCAGCAACTTAAATAAGTTTGAGTCAGATCTAAACAAATATTTGGAGTGAATGGATTGCTTTGGGTGAAATGGGAAGGTGTTTTTTTTTTTTTTTGGTTGATGTTACATAAGCTTGCCTTCTTGCATCATATGCCTTACTAAATGCTAATGCTAAGTTTGCATTCAGCCAGAGGGTGGTTGATTGTTGCAAAAGGCTTCCATCTGTTGTTGTGGAAGTGCATGGGTTGAATAAATTCATGAGAGAACTAGACAATTTCTTGGATGGTATGGATGAGTGAACTGTGTAATTTATTTATTTATTTTTATTTTTTACTGAAGCTACTGAGCTTCGTTTCTTTGGCCACCATATTTTTTGCTGGTTTTTGAAGCTATATTGGCAGCTTCCTAGATCAAGAAATATTTTGAAGTGAAACTTCTTTAGGCCCGCTGACGGCAGTTCACAGATGGAAGTAACTTATCTTTGTGGATTTACAAAAAGCGAAACGAAAATGCGACAGTTGCCATAAGTAAACGCATTACAAGCATTCTGAATAACCAACTATCAATGTCCTGGTTCTCGTACGATAACCAAAGTTAAACAGCATTAGGCCTGCTGAATAATTGTGGGGATGCCCACCTGGGAATACCCGGCGTAGTTCCCTTTTTGCCTCCCTTTCTTTTTAATTGGTAAGGTAATAAATTGTAAATCTGTGCTTTACGAGGTACTACAGAAATGTTCCCGAAATTTGAATGTTGCGCAGGAACTACGTCTAGTACGGACTTGTGGCGTAGGTAACACTGCATGCATCCTTTGGGAATCAGTGGGCCACGTGGCCTTGGGCTGAATAGCGTCATTTAATATTTATGCGTAGTTCTTTGGCGGTGTGTTTCGCGTAGTTTGCGATTGTTGCGATGGCTGATGTGAGAGAGCAACGTGCTTGCATCAGGTTTTGTTTCCTTTTTAACGATACAGCAGCAGAAACACATAAGAAATTGAAACAAGCTTTTGGTAACAATGCTTTAGCATTGTTACCAAAAGCTTGTTTCAAAAAGCATTGTTACCTAAAGCATTGTTACCAAAAGCTTTTGGTAACAATGCTTTAGCATTGTTACCAAAAGTTTGTTACCAGACGCAGACCTACTGTTGTTTGAACCGTTTTAAAAACGGTCGAATGTCGGTTTATAACGACTATCGCTCTTGGCGTCCATCACCATCACGGAAAATGTCGCAAAAGTTCGGGCGGCTATCCGTGAACACCGCAGGCCGACTAGCACGTGCCAGCGTATTTTGTCAGACGAGTTGAACATGAGAAGGATTGCGGCCAAGTTCGTGCCAGCGTATTTTGTCAGACGAGTTGAACATGAGAAGGATTGCGGCCAAGTTCGTGCCAAGGTTACTGAGTGAACACCAAATGCAACGTCGCATGGAAGTTAGCAGACATCTTCAAGAACTGGCCAGGAATGATCAAAACTTCCTTTCTACGGTCGTCACTGGTGACGAGAGTTCGGTTTAAGGGTATGCCCCAGAAACCCTGCAACAATCAGACCAGTGGAAGAGCTTATCTTCGCCCCTACCGAAGAAAGCGCGACAAGTGACAAGCAATGTGAAGTCCATGGTGATGTTTTTTAGACATTGACAGAATTATCCATATGGAATTCGTCCCTCCTGGCCTGACCGTCAACGCAAAGTTCAACTGTGACATCCTGAAGGATAATGGAAGCCGTCAGTAGGAAACGTCCAGAGAATTGGCGTACAAAGAACTGGGTCCGTCATCATGACAATGCTCTGCCTCACACATCTCTCGGTTTGGGGCAGTTTTTGGCATCCAACAACATGATAATCGTCCCCTACTCCACTTATTCCCGAGACCTATCCCCCTACGATTCTTCCTCTTCCCAAGAATGAAAATCAAACTGAATGGTCGAAGATTTGACAGCATAGAGGATATCCAAACTGAATCGCAAGCGGTGTTGAACACTATAACGAAGGACTTTCAGGCCCCATTCAAATCATGGGAGAAGCTCTGGGATCGGTGTTTCCGCTCTCAAGGGGACTACTTCAAAAGTGATGGTGGTGAATAAAACCGAGGATGAGTGAGTCAAATTTATTTTGTAAATACATTTAGGAACTTTTGGGTAGAACCTCGTATATCTTTACTTTTATAGCCCGTGGATATAAGGTATAAGGTATGTTCGTGTCAGACGGCGCCTGGGATTTCTTCCATCTCCGCATGTGTTTGATGTATCGAGGACAGTACACTGTCAAGCCAGAGACTTGAAAGTGTGTGGGCCATGTCTGTGCAGTGTGATATGTTGTGCCTATTGTTTGTCTGGTTCATTGGCCGCCAGACCCCTAGTGGGGCGCGACGTTGCCCATACTTCGCCACGTGGAGGCTACCCGGGTGTACAGAATCATGATAAGTTGCTCCGGCAGGTCCTGCCACCTAGTTTCCTGGGATTTCAGTGGCTAGGACCTAAGAAAAAAAAAAAAAAAAAAAAAATATATATATATATACAGTATACAGGGTGTTTCAGTTAAACGTTTCAGAACTTCTAAGAGGGGTAAGGTACATCCTGACAACTCGAAATCATATAGTAATGTGGGGTCGGAAATGCTTTCCTGAAGCGGTGTTGTACACAGAAGCACCATAAAGAAAAGAGACCGTAAGTGAGAAATCGTTTTAATAATACATGAAAAGAAGCAAAAGGCACATGGATTAAAGTAAGTGTTCGAAGTTTCTTCCACGGGCTACAATGCACGCCTCACATCTCCGACGCATGGACATCCGAACATTCTGGAATACTCCAGGCGAATTTCGAATTTCTTCGGCAGCTGCTGCGATTCTTGCAACCAGCTCCTCAGCATTGTCAACAGGGGTGTCATAAACTAGCGATTTCATATGACCCCAGAAATAAAAATCAAGACATGATAGGTCGGGTGACCGAGCAGGCCAACGCACGGGACCACCACGTCCGATCCACTGTTGACCAAATGTGACATCCAGGTAGTTACGAACATCTCCGCTATAATGGGCAGGGGCTCCATCGTGTTGGAACCACATTGTCTGTTGCGTCGATGCAGAAATCTGTTCATCTCTCAAAAGTTGTGGCAATACTTGCTGCAGAAAGATCAAGTAGATAGGTCCGGTTAGACGACACGGTAACAGGTAAGGTCCGATGAGGTGATCTCCCATAATACCGGCCCATACATTGACCGAAAATCGAATCTGTGCTGCACGACGTCGTATTGCATGCGGGTTCTCGACCTCCCAGATATGGTCGTTATGCGTGTTGAAAATTCCTTCCCTTGTGAAGGATGCCTCATCGGAAAACAACACTTCAGCAGGAAAAAGGGGATTTGTAGCACATTTTCCAAGGTACCACTGTGCGAAAGCAATACGAGGTGCATAATCCTCCGGTTGCTGTGTCTGGACACGCTGCACGTGAAACGGATGCATGTCTTGTTCTCGGAGAATCCTCCAGACGCTGCAATGAGAAACCCCGACTGCGTTTGCTAGACTTCGTGTACTCGTTCTTGGATTCCCCTGTACATGCTGCAGCACATTCTGTTCGACGGCTGGAGTCCGTGTTGTTCTTACCCTGTCCCTGTCAGCTCTTTCAAATGAACCTCTCTCAGCTAACCTCTGGTGCAGTCTTGCAAAGAAATTATGACTGGAAATACGCCTCGTCGGATATCGTTCCGCGTACAAACGCTGTGCGACTGGCCCACTACAATTTGCAGCCCCGTACGCCAAATGCATATCGGCTAACTCTGCGTTCGTGTAATCATCCATCCTACTAACTTGGCGTTCTTGTTCAAGAAATTCGAAATTCGCCTGGAGTATTCCAGAATGTTCGGATGTCCATGCGTCGGAGATGTGAGGCGTGCATTGTAGCCCGTGGAAGAAACTTCGAACACTTACTTTAATCCATGTACCTTTTGCTTCTTTTCATGTATTATTAAAACAATTTCTCACTTACGGTCTCTTTTCTTTATGGTGCTTCTGTGTACAACACCGCTTCAGGAAAGCATTTCCGACCCCACATTGCTATATGATTTCGAGTTGTCAGGATGTACCCTACCCCTCTTAGAAGTTCTGAAACGTTTAACTGAAACACCCTGTATACGCGTTTGACGTTAATTCTTAATAAGATTGCTGTTAGCAAATCGCTGGTTGGGATTGAACGCTAGAGAGATGTGTTAAAAGGCCTAATAGGTCGGGCAGCATTTTGTTGTTATTAAATTTAGACGTGTGAGCTATACGTTAGATGAAAGATAAAAGTGGGAGGGAGGGGAGGCTGAAGACTGGGGGGTAGAAGTAGAAATAAGGGGTCGATAGAGGAGATGACCCCTGCTAGGCAGTATGGCATGCCCATGCCACACTAGAGGGGAGTTTGGATGGCGGGTGGGGGGAGACAAAGAAAAATTATCTCCCCCTGCCATGGATAAGGTATACAGGTAGAGTGGAGGAAGAGGCTGAAGACTGGGGGGGGGGTGAAAGGCAGAAGCATGGGGACGATAGAGAAGGCTAAGCTGTCAGTGGTCAGTGAGGCAGGCCCATGCTTCACCAGGCGAAGAGATGGGTCGGCGTGGGGACATAGTGACATAGTGACATAGTGTTTTTTGACAGGCGGCACCGGTGCTTTCGCACAACTCCGCATTTGAATCTCTTGTGAAGTAAGACAGTACTGTCAACGCCAGATAACATATGTTAGTGTATGTTCATGTTTGCTTGGTGCGGATTATGTTGTTCATCTGGCTGCTTAGCCTAGATTCTGTGGAACACCACAGACTGCTAGTTACCGTTACTGGCACTGGGAGCCGGACCAGGTAAGTGGGAAGAGAACTCTGGCTGGCCGACCCTGGGGTTAGCCTGAGCTCCCCAGGAAGGGCCAAAAAAAAAAAATAATAATAATAAATAAATAAACAAAACAAAAAAAAAATAATAATAATAAATAAAATAAATTAAATTAATATTAAAAAAATAATAATAATAAATAAAATCAAAAAAAAAAACATCTAAAATTAATAAAAAATATATAATAATAATAATAATAATAATAATAATAATAAATAAATAAAATAAATAAATAATTTTTTTTGAAACAGGAGAAGGGGTGAGATATTGAGGAGAAGAAAGAAGAGGGAGCCCACCCTTCCTCCTGAGGTAGGTTGGGCTCCCCCTTTGGGGGGCGCCCACCCTACCTCAGGATGAAGAGAAAAGATTGTGAGGTCAAGTGACCCACAAGGTCAGGTTGCCTAATAGCATGACCCGGCATTTGGAAAGTCAAATGCCAGTCCCACTCCCAGAGGAGTATTTATGTGAGTTCCTACCCAGGTAGGAAAATCAGTATTGTCCTACACCTCGAAGAGAAGAGGTGCCAGCAAGTGAGTGGGTCCCACATTGGGCAAGAGCTCAGTGTCAGCAATTTAATCTTCTTCAGCCAAGGGTGACTTGTAGGCAATGAGCAGTGTCCCACACTGGGTAGAGGACTTGGATAATCTTCTCTTAGGAGATGAGAAGAGGCACAAGGATTCATGAAGCTCAAGGATTGCTTGGAGTTCTTGTGTCTATTGTAGAAAAGTCCTTTTTTGGGTTGGTGGGTTTGTCAGATAGCTTCCTTTGTGAATGTCGAGAGATTCCTGTTAGGTCAGGATAAAGATCAATATCCTGTTGGTGTTTTCTTTGATTCCATTCAGGATAAGTTCTGTGAATTGAGTTTTGGGTTTATTATAAGATGGGGGTGCGCTGAACAGTTTGCTGTAGGTGAATTTGACGCATTTCAAATACAGTCTGTGCAAAAGTAGTGAAGGCTTTGTAGTTGGTTTCGTCAATTATGTAGAGATGTTCCTAGAAGTCTCCTAATGATTTACCTAGAAGTCTCCTAATTACCAGAACTGGAAATATACCCAGTGGGCAGGAGCCCACTGGGTATATTTCCAGTTCTGGTAATTAGGAGACTTCTAGGTAAATCATAAAGAGGACAATTATACATGAGGTGAATCCAGTCTTCATTGTCACCGCATGTGCAGAGAGAGGAGAATTGGTGAGATCCAGTGCAAGCAGCTTGGCCCAAAACGATCCATGACCAGTGAGGAAGAACGAGACTTGAAGGCCTGGTGAGTACCACGGAGGAGGTTTTGGTGCAGTTATCATAACTTGTGGAAGAAATCTTTTAGTTGTTTCACCTTTGGCTGTTTGCTCCCAAGATCTTTGCCAATGCTGGAAGAGCTTAGAGTAAATCTGTTACATTTCGTTTTTTGGATCATTAGCTAGATTGAGTGTTATATCCAGAATGGTGGTGGGAATTCCTCTCTTTATGCGGTATGCAAGGCCGCGACGAATAACCTCCAGGTCCAGAGGAAGAGTACCTGCTAAGACCTGCAAGGCAGGATTACTGGCTGTGCGGCAAGCTCTAGTCACGGTGAGTAGGATATTGCGTTGAATTGTATGTAGTTTTGCTTTATTACGTGCAATGATGGCACGAGGGAACCATATGGCTGCACCATAGCATACAGCTGGTAAGAAGATGGTTTTGTAAAGTAGCACGAGAGTCCTCCTCTTCAAACCCCAGTCTGTTCTGCTAATTCTTACGATCATGGCAGTATAACGACGTATTTTGTTGGAGAGGTAATTAAGATGAGGTAAGAATGTTAATCGGGAGTTGAAGGTTACTCCTAGATATTTTAGTTCTGTTTTGAGTTGCAATGTCTGCCCAGAGATTTTAATTTGGGGCGGTCTTCTTATGTCCAAGGATCCTTTGAGGAGGATAGTCTTCGTTTTTTCCCCAGAGATGACTAACTTGTGGTTGTTTGCCCAATTTTGGAGGATCGTTAAGGCAGGGGAGGCAATTTGCTCAAGCTGAGTTCTAGAATCAGCTTTGATAAGGAGGATGAGGTCATCTGCATAGGCCATGCAGTCCACAGGACCTAGATCCATAAGAAGAAACTCATCTAGTATTAAATTCCAGAAGTAGGGCCCAAGAACTGAGCCCTGTGGACACCCTCTTACAACTGGTCGTTAGGTTTTCTGAAAATTAGTTTGAACAGGTACTGAATAGTTGAAGAGGTAGTTCTGGAGACAGCGGTAGAGGTTGAGTGGAATATTGAGTTGACGTAGTCTCCTGACAATGCTGGGCCAACAGATGGAATCGAAGGCACCAGCAAAGTCAATGGAGATAGCCAGTAGATATTTTTCTGTGGTTGAGTTTGCTGTGTTGAGGAGATTGTTCATAGCGTCTTCAGTGGAGCATCCTGGCTTAAAGCCATACTGCTTTGGAGAGTCTAAGTTGGCTGTCTGGTAGTAGGTGGATAATCTGGATTGAAGGAGCTGCTCCATTACCTTTCCCAAAACCGGGAGAAGAGCAATGGGGCGGTAAGATTTGGGTAGAGTAGGATCTTTATCTGGACCTTTTAGGATGAGTCGAAGCACCGCCTGTTTCCAAGAATCAGGGAAAATTCCTTTCTCAAGGCATTTGTTGAACAGTGCTAATAGGTGGTTTGGGAGATGTGTTGCTGCTTTCTTGATGACCTCAGCCTCAATATTATCATGACCAGGGCATTTATTTATTTTTGTTCTGTCAAGTGCTTTGTTCATTTCCTCAGAGGTGAAAGGAGGTTCTATTTTATTGTTGGAGAAGGCCTGGTTGTCTTGTTTAATTTGCTTTTGTTCATCATTTACGGGACTCTCATCAGTCTGAAGTAGGGCATTCAGAATATTATTCATGGATTCAGCCCATGTATGTGTTGGATTGCCATCGGGAGTCAGGGTTGCATTTAACATCTCTCCCCTGGGCAGCTTGTTCATAACAATGCGATAAACGACCCCCCAAGGATCTGCGTTACCAATAGTTGTCACAAGGTTCTGCCAAGACACTTTCTTTTTCTGCCGAATGAGGCTTGTGTAGTCGTTACGATATCTTCTATATACTTCCCGTAGAGCCCGGACCTCAGCAGGAGGCCAGGAGTGCCTCGCTCTCTGGAAGGCTTTTCGGGCAGTGTGGACTTGGTACCTTAGGTTTTCTAGTTCCCTGAACCACCAAGGGACTGCTTTTAGATGCTTCTGACGTTTTTTCATAGTTCTCTCACATGCTTGTTGGATTGTGGTTGTTAAGAGGGAGAGGTGCTCCTGTGGATCAAGATGGTTTAGTTGGGATGTATCCATTTATAGCTTTGAATTTACATTGTTCTTGAAGGCATTCCAATCAGCTGTTTTGGTGGAGGATCTGATGATATCGTGGTATATGGGAGGAGTACTATCAAGTTGTCTAGATAGATGGAAGGAGATGGCTATGTGGTTTAAGGTGGTCCAGGCCTCATGAACCATCCATGATGAGAACTTTTGTGCTATGGACCGTGTGGCGAGGGTATCGTCAATGTTACTTTCCCACAGTGTATTGCTGAAGGTTGAAGGGTGATGTGGTTGGTTAAGGACCTCAAATGGAGAAGATGAAAGTAAATCTTCTAATCGCTGTCCATTCTGGGAAACGATGTGGCCATCCACCCGGCTATGCCACAGGCGAGATCTACAATTGGCATCCATCGTTACTAGGATTTTGCTGGAAGGTAAGAGAGTTATGACTGACTGGAGATATTCAATATATGGTGCGATATCAGTTCGTGGTTGGCAGTACAACGAGACCACGCGAAGAGAGCCTTGTTGGCAGATAATGTATGCACAAACACCAAAGGGGGTGCATAAGGAGTCGATCTTTGTGACTGTAATTGTAGTATTCCTAATAATGATGGCTGCCCATGGAGTATCTGTGGTTGTCTCAATGATCCTATATGCTCGAGGGTAGCCCTGTACCCGTCCCTTGTGGGTGTAGGGCTCCTGAGCACAGAGGATATCAATTTCTTCTTCATCCATTTTCATTCTAATTTGTTCGACCACATTTCTGGCTCTTTGAGCATTTAGTTGGAGAAACTTGACATTGGTGGAATGGCGATTATGGTGTACAGCCATAATCGGCATGGGGAGGGAGGAAACAGAGCATGCTCCTCTCTGTCCTGCTGGGGATACGGAATTAAAGATGAATAGGGTTAGGATACCCCATTCAGCTCGCCATATAACATTTGGCAGCGGAGCTGCTAGTGGTCCTAGTCCGTTTCCAGGAGCGATCGGACCGAAGCGTGATCGTCCGTGGTGTGGTTCCCGTCCGTTCTGCAGTCTTTACCCTCAAAAGGTCCGGGTTTGCTTGTCTGCGTTTGTGGGGTCTTTCTTGTGTCATTTCCCATCCATGTGTTGTTTGCGTCAATGTTGTTTATAGAGTCATTTCTCATTGATTCGAATTTAGGTCCACTTCAGGGTTTAGTGCGTTGATTATCGAAGGCCATTTGGTTCCGGGTGTCTTCTGCGGGACGATTTCCTTCGAGGTTTGTTCATTTCCTTATTGTGTCAGTGTTGTTTGCGGTTCGTTGCTATAAGAGCTCTCCGTCTTGTGATCAGGGCCAGTGCATAGCTGGAGAAAGCCTGATATTCTTCCCTGGTGTCCAAGATGTGGTGCCCCTGGCCGTATGGCAGATACTGTATTTTGGTCATGAATGCACTGCGGAGGTCGTCATAGAGCTGGCAATCATGCATGAGGTGCTGCCAGCTCTCCAGCCCCCCCGCAGGTGCATGTGGGATATTCCTGTATTCCGAGTAGGGATAGCTTTGCATTCAGAGCTCCATGTCCTGTCAGTAAGTATGTGACTTGTAGGTCCGGGAAAAATCAGGGTGGAAAGTTCGGAAAAACCCGGCCAATGTTGGGTTGAAACTTTCTGGTGATTTCGCCTTTTTGCGAGGTGGCCCATCTATCCTGCCACCCCTGCAGCAGGTGAGCATGCAGTTTTTTCTTTTCCATAGTCTTGCTATTGATGATGTCGGTGGTGAATCCCAAACATGTCTGTGGGATACCCTTGTCCAGGTGGTGCGTGAGGCCCCGTCGAATGATCTCTAAGTCCAGTGGAAGGACACCAGCAAGGACTTGCAGGGCATGCGTGCTCACTGTGCTGCAAGCTGGAGTAATGGTCAAAAGGATTGATCGGTGAATCGAGTCAATGATTCGTTTATTGACAACGGTTGTGTCTTTTGGATACCACACGCCAGATGTATACGTGATTATTGGTGTGAAGATGGTTTTATAGAAAAGACGTAGCACCCGTCCGTCTAGGCCCCAGTCTCTGCGAGTGACTCTGGCAACCAATGCAGTGTATCATCTCACTTTTGTGCGCAAGTATTTCAGGTGGTCCTGAAATGATAGTTTCGGATCAAGAATCATGCTTAGGTACTTTAGCTACTTTGAGAATTTAATTGTTTTCGGGTCAATCTTGATTTGTTGAGGCCGCCTGAGGTTGAGGCACCCCTTGAGCAGAATGGAGTTTGTCTTTGAAGGGGATATTCTAAGTTGTTTTTGCTTTGCCCATTCCTGAAGGGTAGACAGAGCCCCGTTGGCCAATGTCTCCAGTTGTGCCTTTGAGTCCGCTGGAACTGTTAGCAACAGGTCGTCAGCAAAGGCCTGTGAATTTACCTCGTCAAGGTCTATGGCTAGGAAGGAGTCCATTACTATGTTCCACAGTAGTAATCCAAGGACTGAACCCTGTGGACAGCCGCGAAATGTATTCTAGGAGAGGGTCTCATAGGGTGCAACAATCCTGATGGATCTGTTTGTGAGGTAACTCTTGATGACGCTGTAGAGGTTGCCTGGGATCCCATCAACCCAAAGCCTTGCCAAGACGCTCACCCACCAAAGTGTGTCGAACGCCCAAGCAAAGTCCACGGCAATCACGAGGAAATACATCTTGATGCATCTTCTTACTTGTTCTTGTAGGTGTGTTAAGACATCCACGGCTGAGCGAACCCGCCTGAAGCCAAGTTGGTTGGGTGAGGCCAGGCCAGTCCTGTCATAATATTACTGTATTCATCCATAGAGGAGGCGTTCGAGTAGTTTACTTGCAATTGCGAGAAGTGCGATCGGTCTGTACGATTCTGGGAGGTGTGATGGTTTGGTCGGATTTTTCAGGATTAGTTTGACGTTTGCTTTCTTCCACGAGGTCTGGAAGGTGCCACAGTGAAGACAAAGGTTGAGGAGGTTGAGCAACAGGTTCGGGGAACACTCTACTGTCTTTGTGAAGATTTCGGGCTCCAAAAGGTCCGGTCCAGGGCATTTATTTCCCCTAATGAAGGTGACAGCACCGTTGAGCTCCTCCACTGTGAAGTGAGGTTCTGTCGTTGCTGTTTGACAGCTTTCATTTTCTAAGCAGAGATGGATCTGCTCTGTTGTCTCCGGTTGTACAGCCGGGTGGAAGACTGTGTCCAGGATATTGGAAATGGTCTGCTCCCCGGTTGTGAACATGCCTCCTTGGGTCAATATGGTGGCGGCAATAACTTCCCCTCGGGGGAGTTTATTCATGGTCAGTTTGTAGACGATTCCCCAAGGGTATTCGTTTCCCATAGTGGAAATCAGGCGCTCCCAAGATTGCTGTTTACAGCTGCTGATTTGGACTGTGTAAGTGTTCCTCGCTTCTTTGTAGCGTTGTCGGAGTACTTCGACCTCTGCCGTCGGCCAGGAACGCCTGGCCCGCTGAAAGGCCTTTCTTCTGGTATGTGTTTCTTTCCGGAGTTGTTGCAGTTCTTGGTTCCACCAGGGCACAGCCCCATGGGTTGGATTTTTCTTTTTAATAGGGATGTCGCTTGTGTGCGTTATGATCTCTGTTATCTTGCTTTGGAGGTGATCTGGGTCTTCGAGGCGCTCAAGCTCCCTCTGTCTCTGTTGTATGCTGGTTTTTAAGGTACTTTGGAAGAGTTCCCAGTTGGCTTTGGATATGGAGTATCTGTGAGTAGTTTGTCTAGCTGCCGGTACCCTAGTCAGTGATCTGTTGTGTTGGAACATAATGGCTCGATGATCGGACGTTGTCCAGGCCTCTTGGACAGACCAGTCGGTAGTATTATTAGCGATGTTCCTGGAAGCCAAGGAGACATCTATCGTGGCCTCCCAAGTGTATTACTGAATGTGAGCAGATTGTTTGATCGGTTTAACACTGTCAACATTGAATTTGCAAGGAACTCTTCCAGTATAGTTCCGTTTCTGGGTGCCATGTCTGTCTGGCGTGTGACTATGCCACATTGGTGACCGGCAGTTCACTTTTGCACCGACTATAATTTTAACAATGGGAAGGGTGTCAGCATCCAGTTGGAGGTATCTTGTGGTGAAGGTTAGTCTTTGCCCGGGCGACAGTAGAAGGCAATAACATAAAATGCCCCCAGAGCTGTGGTGAGGTGGGCCCATGCAGCCCAGGCTGTGCAAAACTGTGTGATTTTGGTCACCATAATATGCGGATTTCTGACCGCGACTGAGGTCCAAGGGGTGTCGTCCTCGAATTGTACTATCTTGTAGGTCAGGGGGTATCCCCTGATAATGTCTCCGTGGGTAGCAGAGTGGTATCGTCACTGTCATCCCCATAGCGGATGGAAAAGGCTCGGGTTCGAATCCCGTCGATGACGCGAGGAATATTGATGGGCTTTTTTCACTCTGTGGCTGAGTTAGTCGGTCTCAGGCATAGATAACAAGGTTTGCTCCCAAGAAATTGGGGTTTCTCGTCCAGCCAACAGACAAATCGTCCATAGAACACACGCAATTGACAAAAATAAGCCACAGCACGGCAGATGAATTTAATTAGTCAGGTTGCCTAAATATAATAGTTTTTTTTTTTTGACCGTGTATAATGTTCCTCCTATTTTCGCTTATTAGAATCGCTGTTAATAGAATGAAAACTCAATTCGTAAACGAGATCACAATGACCGACGCTTACTACATATCGTGTAGTGAACGCTATTTTGTTATGGAGTGACCATCGTAAAGTGATTTCTACAGGGAACCAATCGTAAAGCAGGGTACACTGTACTGAGCGTTGTAAGGCGCGTAGAGCACGTATACTTGCAATATGTCCATGGATTGCCAAAAATCGCCAAAAAAATGCGACACGAAATCATTCATTCCCCACCATTGTACCACTCCATTCGTACCAGGCACGAGCGACGTATAACGGAATCAGTACCCCTACTGATTGCGTCATGCTACTTCTTTCGTCATTCTCCACAGTATTTAATTTAAAAAACGGAAAAAAATTTATAATTCAACATGTCGAAGTGAGCGTTGTAAGGCATATAGAGCACTTATACGTGCAATGGGACCACCGAAACCTCCTCCATTGAGTACAAAGGATAGATCTAAGCTATTTCGTCAGCGAAAGAAATTACAGTGTGCGACGGAGTTCAACAAAGAAGCCGGAGAAGATCCATTTACATCTTAAGAGCCTTACATCTCCCGAGAAACGTTAGAAGTGTATTTGGAAGAAGGAGTCATGGAGGTTGATACTGCAAATTAAAACAATGAAGGGCCCTCGAAGCCCAGTCGTAAACGAAAAGTGAAGAAGCCAAAACCCATTGCCAGAAGTACTCCATAAAA
This sequence comes from Mastigoproctus giganteus, assembly GCF_048544385.1. Classification (NCBI taxonomy): domain Eukaryota; kingdom Metazoa; phylum Arthropoda; class Arachnida; order Uropygi; family Thelyphonidae; genus Mastigoproctus; species Mastigoproctus giganteus. Next base: position 166,174,266 of record NC_143578.1, on the reverse strand, counting down.
TCGTTCAACACGTAGCGGATGTAATACACAGCAGGAGCAGCAACAGGAGTTTAAGAAACACCGAAGCATCTATGCACAGTTTAAATTTACATTCCTGGATAATGATTTTGGTTCAGTCTGTTCCAGGTGTGATCGGCTTTGGTTGAAGAACTAGGTGAAGATTGTAGCATCTCGAGGTCACGCTCTTATTCAAACAGCATTTCCAAATAATGATGAAATTAGATGTCGGCCTGTAACAGCTGTCGTGGCTCTCAAAGACAAAATGATTCCGGCTTTATCGAAGTCAAATGGATTTAAATATCATCCGATGCCACAGCACTTGCCAAAACTAGATTTGGTAACGGAACGTCTCATATCTCCGAGGTTCCTATTCGTGCAGATTCTCACCAGCAGCATTCATACGATTAATACGGGATCCTCAGTCAAGTGATAAATGCTCAAAGAAGTTTCACTTAACTTCCGCTATGCATGCTCGACACACACACAATTTTGGTTTGTTTTTTTCCTACCTTGCTAATCTAAAATTACTTTTTGTAAGATTATATCTTACCTAAGATACTAATTTCATAACAGAGAAGATATGTTCTTCTTTGCTGTTTTGATATATTCTATTTTTTATTAACCTTGGTATCAAAGAGAACGGAAATTATAGTCATAAAAGATGCCAATTTCATTTTTTACCTCCTGTCTAAAAATACCTACTCAATGATCCTGGAATCTATATATAATCTAAATGTAATAAATAAATAAAAATGATCTTTATTGTAAGGTTCCTAGGTACACGCAGCTGACCTACCTTTACAAACCCTTCAAGGCACTAAGATAGGGGTTAACAAGCAGCAGAGATATCATCTCGCCGGAAATGTAATAAATAAATAACATACAACAGATTGAATTTAGTTAAAAAGAAAATATAATAATAACAATAATACATCAAATTAAAATAACACAGGACAGTTTCTTGAATTCAAGTTTCCCTGAAATTCTTGCCGAACCTGAGCTTTCCCACATCAGTTGATGGTTGTGGAACACACGATTAGATCTAGGATGCGCCGTCTGTACTTTTTGTCATCAACGATTTTGCACAGGTCCGCGTTCAAAGACTGAGCTAGATGGAGTTCAGTCCTTGGTGTGAGTTTTTGATAAGGGAGGAACCGATCTTTAAAACTTAACCTCGACCGAAGAGCAAGAAACTTGGTAGTGGAGTGGAGTGCTGGTTGGGGGATTCTCCAGCACACGGTGTCCCAAATGTTGGGCGCTGAGATTCTTCCAGCGATCATTTTGATGGTGAAGATTAGTTTTCTTTCGTTCATTAAGGCTGCAAATCTGTTTAAATTCAGTGATTTGGCCATCGGTGTTATGTGAAGTTGTGGCGGGAGGTGACACTTCCAGATATCCCACTTGAGGAGCCACTAATCCGTGGCCTTCAATGGTTTGATTGTTTTGTCTGTGGGCGAGTCCCACAACTCTACCTCATACTGTACTGTATGAGGTGTACTGTATGAGTCCCACAACTCTACCTCATACAGTACACCTCCGAAGATCATCGTCCTGATATACGTTCTTATCAGATTTGTGTTATGAATATGTAGCAAGTGCTGCTTGGCAATCCACCATTTCCTGTTGAATTTAGCACAGAATTCTTCAATGTGATGATGGAACCTTAATTTTCATTCAATGGTCACACCCAGGTCTTTCTGCTTTTCGACCCAGGGGATCAAGCCTCCGTTTTTTGCTGGTGAATTACGGTTGGTGTGGGTTTCATTGAAAAGACCATGATGGCGGATTTTGCAGGATTAACTTGCTGGTCAAATCTCATGAGGTATTGCTTTATTTCTGATAAAATCTTCTTGATGGTTGCTGTTGTGTCTCTTGCTTCATCGGTTGATTTTATTTTTGTTAAGAGCTTCAAATCATCCGCATATGATGACATATATGGTCTGTTAGGTACTAGCGGGTTAATTTTATCTGTGAAAGGAATTCCAGACAGGACTCCCCTTGTGGCATGCCTGCTTGTATTTGCCTAGTAAACGTCTGCTTTCCTATGGACATTTTGATGGCTATATTCTGAAGAAGGGGTTTTTTTTCATTCATTCATTTATTAATTACACACAATATGCAGTTTCAAGATTATGTACATCAAAGTATATACATGATTTATGTACAAGATATATTTACATATAATTATATGCTCTGTACATATCATTAAACACCCGTGTGTGTGTGTGTGTGTGTGTGTGTGTGTGTGTGTGTGTGTGTGTGTGTGTGTGTGTGTGTGTGTGTGTGTGTGTGTGTGTGTGTGTGTGTGTGTGCGTGCGTGCGTGCGTGCGTGCGTGTGTGTGTGTGTGTGTGCGTGCGTGCGTGCGTGCGTGCGTGCGTGTGTGTGTGTGTGTGTGTGTGTGTGTGTGTGTGTGTAAATGTGTTCTTTAATCAGGGTAGCTCCAAGGCATAAGCCCAACTCTACCTTGAGAACTTGTAAATATATAGTCTTTACAAAGCAGTCCTGGAAAAGTATGTTGAATTACCTGGGTCTGAATTTACAGTAGCACAATTCGCGCATGAAATCCAGCACCCACTGGAGGTAGTGCAATACAAGTGAGTGCCAGCAATCCCGCTCCCTGGGCTGTCCATACCATGAAGCCAGCAGAAAAAAAAAAAAAAAAAAAATATATATATATATAAAACAACAATAATATTCAATAGTCTGGAGGGCACAACTATAAACTTCAAAAATCACAGTTCGACTGAATATTTCCTCATTTTCTGTTCTACATGCACTGGAACATCCAAACCCAATAAAGGTACTGTCCAGCAAATCTCCAACTATACGCTTTGGATAATAGAACCATTAGAACCCAGACCCGACGCAATGAATCAGGTCCAGCACCCCAGAATCCAGAAGGGAGTATTCATGATCGCAGCACAAAAGACAATTAACCAGAAGAAGGGATTTTTTTTCATTTTTTTCATTTATTTACTCACTCAAATATTACGTACAATCACAAGAAACGTATACAATAAATGTACATTTTCATTCTCATATATAATTATCCTGTCATATATTATATCTTTTGTTCAGAATACAGTTGAGGAAACACTGTACAAAACACATGTGTGTATCCTGGTATAAAGGGTGGCCCCTAGGCATAGCCCAGCTCCACCTAGTGGATCTGTATTGAATGTAGGACCTCTGCAGAGGAGCAGCCAACACCTGGGCAGCTGCTGCCTAGTGCCTGTCCACAGGCACGAGTAGCCAGGCCTGGTTTTTTTTTTATCCTCTTACATACCAAAGTGCACGAAATCCCGCACCCACTGGAGATAGTGCAATACCAGTGGGTGCCACTATCCCGCTCCCAGGCTGCCCAGGCCTGAGAAGCCGCAAAAAAAAAAAAAAAAAAAAAAACCAAGGCTGGAGCTCCAAAAACCCATTGAAGTCACACAGCCAAGATAAACAATTTTTAAAGAACCCTGCAGTTTTCAATAGCATTGTATATCAGTTACCCTATTAAATTTAGCATTAACAATGGAATAAACTGTTAACATTTATTACACTATTTACATTCCAGTGATGTTTACCACTCTCTCTCTGATTAGTTCTAGCAACAGAATTTGAAAATTATTTACAGTCGTTTTACAGCAACATTAGTTGTCACTTACCAATAGTTACATGTATTTATGTTTTATACAATTGTGAAGACTGTCCAGCAGTCTAACTGTTCAGGAAATATATAGTCTGATTTAATTTCTTCCCTAGTAGAATCTGAGCTTGTAGAGTAGGGCTATAGAAGTTCCTCAAGGCGATTTCCATGTAGAGACTTCACATAGTGTTCCTGAGCTTTAGGCAGGTTTGCCTCTCAAAGAAAGGCTCTGAGAACAGTTCTTCTTGCAAAAACAGCAGCTGAAAACTCCTGAAATAAATTAAAACAGTCACGATTTGCAATAAGCAAATGCACTGTATCAAATGATAAGTCAGGAATATACGCCATCAAAATCCGCCTTTGGTCTTCATACTCCCGACATAAAAAAATTACATGCATCCAAGTCTCCTGCTTGCCACATGTACAGAAAGGATCTGTCTCCAACCCTCTCTCATATAATTTGGCCCTAAGTGAGCCGTGTCCTGTTAACAAATAAGAAGTGTACATAGAAGGCGTAAACCAAGATGCCACGGTTTTTGACAATGCATAGTTCACCCGGGGAATATATTTCCTTGTCACAGCTCCAACATCACCACTTTCCCATCTGGTCTGCCATAAATCCATTAATTTATTCCATATTCGTTGTTTTTCTTCTTTAATATTATTCTCCAAATCGATTGTGATATTCAAAAACGTTAACAACATACCCTTTTTCATTTTTACAAAAACCCTCTGTAGACAATAAATAAATCCAATGGCATGGTACCAGCAATTACCTGTAGGGCGTTTGTAGACGCTGTTCTAGGTACTTTCAATAGAGCTTGGAAGCGATAAAAGTTTCGATCGAATCCTAGTTTTAGTTACCACAGAAAACCAAGCAACAGCCGCATATGCCACTATCTGGAGAAAAACAGTCTTATAATACAATAACAACACCCTCTTATTCAATCCCCACTCCTTACGAGAAATCTTAGCAATGGAGCCTGTAAAGCGTCTTACTTCTATATTTAGGTGTGTAAGGTGTAAAGTGTATTTAGTGTCAGACGGCACCAGGGGTTTCCCCCATCTCCGTGTTGCTTTCATTGTGGGCGTACCAGTTCACTGGGAAATGCCAGAGATTTAAAAGTGTGTGGGTTTTGTATCTGTATGATGTCGTGTACCGTTGTTCATCTGGTCGTTTAGCCGCTGGACCCCTGCTGAGGCCCAACGTTGCCCCACCTTCGCCCCGTGGAGGCAGCTCAGGAACCCAGTAGTTTTAGTTTCACTCTGGCAGGTCCTGCCACCTATTTTCCTGAGATTTCAGAGGCTAGGACCTAAAAAAAAACGCGCGCGCTCTTTTATATGCACGTACGTACCGACAGATACATATATCCATCATCGTCGGTTTGATGATCGTTAGGTGAGGGGAATAATGCTTGCATAATAAAGACCGAAAGAATGGACGAATGGGAATTTTGACATAATTAAGTTTTTGTGTGTGGGACATTCACTAGCATAAAGATAGAGTGGGTGAGAGACTGAAGGCTGGGGGGTTAAGGCAGAAATATGGGGATGATAGAGTAGGCAACCCCAGAAGTCAGTGAGGCATGCCCATGCCTCACCAGGAGAAAGTAGGGGGCGCCGGGGGGTACCGTCCCACCACCGGCGCAGGGGAGGGGTGGAAAGCCACCAGGCAAGGGAGCCCGGTGCGATCGCCAACAATCGTCTGCAGGAAAACTATACAATGACGCTGTTGGTGGTGTCCAATCTGGTGTCATGTCCGAGTTGTCATCCTTGGGACCTGGGTCCCGTCCATGTTAGTCCTTTACCTTAGTGTGGTTTATTTCCTAAGCTTTCCAGTTCTCAGGAGTGTGTCTTGTTTACATAGACCCAGCTGGTGGGGTGTCTAAGTTTGGTAGTCGTCTCCATTTGTCTTTCATAGGACATGGGTCCCATCCATGTTAGTCTATTTTGGTATAGTTTGTTTCCTGAGTTTTCTAATTCTTGGGGGTGGGTCATTTCTGGTGTCCCAGTCCTAGCGAGCTGAAGAACAGATGTTCTTTGGTTATAATGGTAGTAGATTGTGGCTGCAGCCATTTGGTTTCTCCTCGTCCTCCCCCTCGTGAACAGTACCTGTGCGTAATCCGAGAAGGCTTGATACTCCTCCTTCGTGTCTAAGAGGTGATGTTCTTGTCCCTGTGGTACGTAGTGGATTCTGGTGAGTAAAACACCATGTAGGTCTTCATAGAGCCTGCAGTCATACATTAGGTGCTGCCAGCTCTCCGTCCCCCGCAAGTGCAAGTCGGATCAACCTGAATCCCAAGTAGAGACAGTTTGGCATTAATCGCTCCGTGTCCAGTTAAGAGGTACGTTGCTTATAGACCTGGGGAGAACCAGTTGGGTGAGGTTCGGTAGTTTTGTTCAATATTGGGTAGAAATTTCTTTGTGATTTCTCCCTTTTGAGAGTTGCATAACTTTTCCTGCCATCCTGCTGCAGGTGAGTTTGTATCCTCTTCTTTTCCACATTTCTGTTGCTGGTTAGGTCAATAGTGAACCCCGGAAAAGTCTGTGGGGTGCCTTTATCTAGGTGGTATATAGTGTATAGTGTGTTTAGGGTCTAACGGCACCAGGGGTTTCCCCCATCTCCGCGTAATATACATTGTGGTGTTATACAGAACACTGTAGGGGCCAGAGGTTTAAAAGTGTGTGGATATTGTGGCATGTAATGTTTTGTACCGTTGTTCATCTGGTCTTTTAGCCGTTGGGTCTCAAATGAGGCCCACCGTTGCCCACACTATACCTCGTGGAGGCAGACCAGGTACACCAGTATTTTAGAAATTTACTATTTACTCTGGCAGGTCCTGCCACCTAATTTCCTGAGATTTCAGTGGCTAGGACCTAAAAAAAAAAAAAATAAAAATTAAAAAAAAATAAAAAAAATAAAAAAAATGGATGGGGGGCGAGAAACGCTAGAAATTGGGTCAGGCCGAGATATAAGTTATATGGGTTAGAGTTCTTTTTTTTTTTTTGTTTAATTTTAGTGTGGGGCTTGTGTAGTTTTGGCAAGGGTCAAACGCTAGTCGCAAGATAGCTAGAGAGGGAAGGGAGACTGAAGACTGGGGGGTGAAAGACAGAAATATGGGGTCAATAGTGAAGATAACCCCAAAAGTCGGCGGGGCAGGCCCATGCCTCACCAGGTGAAGATAGGGGATGGCAGGGGGGCTACAGAGTAACCATTCCCTGCCAAGGGAAGGGAAAGAAAGTGAACCAAGTGAGGGTACCCGGTTCAGATCGCCTAATGATGTTTCGGCAGCAAACTGCACAATGTCTTTGTCAGGTCTTCGTATGCCATTCCTGGGACATGTTGTCCCGTCCATGTGAGTGGTCAAGTCCAGATAATGACTCCAGTTTAAGCCAGTGGTCAGATCCAGGTTAAGTTAATGATTAGTTTTTCAGATTGTAGCTGTTAGGTTTTTGTTTGGTTGACACATCTAAGGATCTTTATTGTGGATGACGAGTGGTTAATTTGTGGGAAAATTCCAGCTAAGGTTGTGGGTATGTTCTTCTTCTAGTAAAACGATCCTGCGCAAACTGCGTTAAGGCTTTATAGTTGTCCTCGGTCTCCAGGAGATATTGTTCTTGGTTTATTGGCGAGAAACGTATTCTAGTTATTAAGAGGCAGCGGAGGTGTTCGTATAATTGGCAGTGGTTCATGAGGTACTCCCACGTCTCTGGCTGTCCACAGTGGCAGAGAGGGGTGTCACTCAATCCGAAACTGGAGAGTTTTGCTCTTATTGCGCCGCGTCCCGTGAGCAGGTAAGATGTCAACAGTCCCGGTGAAAACCAGTTTGGGCTTTTGGAAAACACTAGTTGATTATCCAGTATGAATCTTCGGGTGACTTCCCCTTTTGTCGAAGTCGTCCAGCGGGTTTGCCAGGCCTGCTGTAGGTGGGTGAGAAGGCGTTTTTTCTCAAGTGTACGATCGTTCGCCGGATCAGTTGTGTAGTCTAGGCAGGTGATTGATTTGCCTTTGGATAGTTGATAAAGCAACCCACAGCGGACGATCTCCAGGTCCAGGGGGAGAGCGCCCAAGAGGACCTGGAGGGCGTGGGTGCTTACAGTACAGCAGGCTCTCGAGATTGTCAGTAGGACTGAACGTTGAATTGTGTCTAGCTTCCTTTTATTTACTGCTGTTACCGCCTTGTGGAACCAGATTCCTGATGCGTATGTTATTGCTGGTAAGAAGACTGCCTTATAGAAGAGGGCTAGGGTTCTCTTCTTAAGCCCCCAGTCGCGTCGAGTGACTCTAGCTATTAGTGCGGAGTATTTTTTGATTTTGCTTCGGAGGTAAGTAAGATGGGGTGTGAATGACAGATTTTTATCCAGCAGAATACCAATATATTTGTATCTGTATGATGCAAATATTTTCGTGGAAAGCTTAATTGTTGTTTCCTGAATCTTTATCTGGGGAGGCCTTCTGATATTGAGAGAACCTTTAAGTAGGATGGAGCAGGTTTTTGTTGGGGATATCTTTATAGCATGGTTTGCAGAGATCTCTAGTTGAGTTCTTGAGTCTGCCGCCAGCATCAGGATCAGGTCATCCGCATAGGCCTGTGATCTCACATTACCAAGGTCGAAGTTTAGAAAGCTGTCGAGCACCACGTTCCAGAGAAGTGGACCAAGTACTGAGCCTTGTGGGCATCCTCTATAGATTGGTCGTGTGACTGAACAGTACGGAGCACTGACGGTTACTGTTCTGTTTGCAAGATAGGTTTTTATACAATTGTACAAATTAGTGGTGGTTTTGCTTTCCGGAGTCTGCCGAGGACGCTTGGCCACCAGAGGGAGTCAAACGCCCCGGCAAAATCCACTGAAATGACAAGGAAGTATTTATGGCTGGTAGTGGTAGCTGCTTTGACGATATTCTCTAAGGCGTCCACCGTGGAGCAACCCCTTCTAAAGCCGTATTGGTTGTCAGAGTGAAGGCCAGCCTTGGAGTAATGAATTTGTATTCTATTGCTTAGAAGATGTTCTAGGAGTTTGCTTAGTATGGATAGAAGAGCGATGGGCCGGTATGACTCCGGAAGGTCTTGTGGTTTTGTCGGATTCTTGAGAATACGCCTTAATTTTGCAGATCTCCATACTGCTGGGAAATGGCCTGCTTCAAGGTAATGGTTGAAGAGGTTTAGGATCTCATTTGGGATGGTTTCAACAGCCTTCTTTACGATCTCGGGCTCCAGCATATCTTCTCCTGGAGATTTCTTGTTTTTTATTTTTGCTGCAGCGGTGTCCAGTTCTTCCTTGGTGAATCTGTCTTCCACTTGGGCCGTGGTGTATGTGCTGTTTTCCTCACATAGTAGTATTTGCTCTGGGGTGCTTGGTGACATGTGTTGATGGAACATGGCGTCAAGGATGTTATTTATAGATTCGGACCATGTCTTTGTATACGTGCCTTGTGGCGTCTTGGTGGCTGGGATGACTTCTCCCCTGGGGAGTTTGTTTGTGATTACTCTGTAGACCACTCCCCAGGGAGCAGAATTTCCAACTGTGGAGACTAGGTGCTCCCAAGAGCGCTTCGTCCTTTGTTTAATCAGGGCTGTGTATTCATTTCTTGCTGTTCGGTACTGCTGCTTGAGATACTCTACTTCCGCTTCCGGCCATGTCCGTCTTGCGCGTTGAAAATTTTTCTGCCGAGTGTAAACCTCCCGTCGCAGTTGTTGGAGTTCTGGGCACCACCAAGGTACGGCTCCAAGAGAAGGTTTCTTCCTTTTAATAGAGTTAATTGAGCTTTCAGTGACTAGGCTTACAATTGCCTTTTGGTGCTGGTCTGCGTTCAGTCCAACTGTGCTAAGAGAGTGGGCAGCCATGATCAGTGAATCCTTAAATTCCTGCCAGTTTGCCTTGTCAATTGCAAATCTATGTAGAGTTTGCCTTATAATTGGTTGTCGGCTTACTGATCGGTGCAGTTGGAAAGTTATTACACGGTGGTCCGAAGTGGTCCAGCTTTCTCTAACTGTCCAGGATGAAAGGTGTCGTGCAACGGATCTTGTGGCCAGGGTGATATCAATTGTGGCTTCCCACATTGTACTAGAGAAGGTCGGTAGGTTATTTGATTGGTTCAGAATTCAGAAAGAACTGTTTGAGAGATATTCTTCCAGTCTTTGTCCGTTGTTTGTGCCTCGTCTATCTTGAGTTTCACTGAACCACGCTGGCGACCTGCAGTTTATGTCGGCGGCAACGATGATTTTCGCATTTGGGAATTCCAGAGAGATGCTTTGTAAGTATCTAATAATCAGGAGAATATCCTCCCCCGGCTGAGAGTAGAGAGAAACTGCGTAAAATTCCCCCAAAGGGGTGATGATATGGGCACAGGCTGCCCAGGGAAGGCAGTAATGTGGTATTTTGGTAACAGTGAGATCAGAGTTTCTGACCAGAATAGCCGCTCATGGGGTCTCCCCATCCACTTGAACGATCTTATAAGTCAACGGATACCCTCTGACTGTCTTACTATGCGAATATGGCTCTTGAAGAAAGAGGATATCGAGGTTCTCCTCATCTGCCTTTTTCCTCAACTGCGCTGCAACTGCTTTAGCTCGCTGGGCATTAATTTGTGCAAATTTTACAGTGGTAGTATTAAATGGCTTAAGGTAAGTCCCCATAATCGAGCCTTAGTTGGCATGTGCTCTTAGCTTTTGTGTAGACAGGGCATTTATTGTCCCGGATGAAATGATCTGCCTGCATTTTCATTGATTTGCAGTTTGCGCAAGTGGGTGGGTCTTCTTTTTTAGTGCACGAGTTAAAGTCGTGGCCTCTCTCAGCACAGTGTCCAGGCCGTGTTGTATGATTTCTAAGTCCAGCGGAAGAGTGCCTGCGAGCACTTGAAGGGCGTGGGTGCTCACTGTGCGGCAAGCGCGAGTGATGGTTAGGAGGATGGATCTGTGAATTTGGTCCGTGATACGTCTGTTTACTGCTGTTGTAGCTTTTTGAAACCATGCGCCGGATGCGTAGGTGAAGATCGGAGTGAAGATAGCTTTGTGGAACAGTTTGAGGACTCGCTAGGTGTGAAACATGTGGTAAAAAAGGAAAGTTTATCATCTATGATTAATCCCAAATACTTAGTTTTTGCAACAGAAGGAATTTGAATTCCGCCTAAAAGAACTCTTGGAGGTCTGCCGTAATCAAATTGTTTCTTAAAAACCATAAAACAGGTCTTACTTGCAGAGATCTTCAATTTGTTCAAATTGGCCCACTGCATTAAATCATCTAAAACTGACTGTATTTTTCCTTCCAATATAAGTCTGGAGCGCCTAGAAACTCCAATCACAAGGTCATCAGCATAGGCTATCTTAGCAAACTCTGTACTCTCCTTAACAAGCCACTGCTCTAAAACTGCATTCCAAAAGAGAGGTCCCAAAACCGAACCTTGAGGACAGCCTCTCGAGACACTGGCACTATATGACAGATGACGTGCACGCACAGTAATAAATCTGTCCTGAAAGTATGACCTTATAGTGTTAAATATGTAACTATTACACTCTGCAAGCACAAGAGATCGAAGGGCACTTTCCCACCATACGGAATCAAATGCTCTTTCAAAGTCTATAAAGACCGTAAGAACATATTTATCAGAAGAATCCTTGATGTAATTTAAAAGAGATGTTATGGCATCCTCTGTAGAGTGCCCCTTCTTAAATCCATGCTGATCAGCAGAACACAGATGCTTATCCCCTAACATTGCAGAAATTCTGGGAGCAAGTAACCTTTCATAAGCCTTACACATGTTCGCCAAGAGAGAAATTGGTCTGTATGCTCTCGGATCAGTCCTGGGGTTACCAGGCTTATGCAATATCTTTAGGAGTATCATCTTCCACGGTCTTGGAAAAGTACCTTCAGTGAAACATTTATTAAACAAATTTAACATAGTTTGAGGAAAGTAATCATAAAACTTAATGATTACTTGATTTTCAGTTAAGTCCAAACCTGGACATTTCTTAACGTTCAATTTAGCTACTGCTGCACCCAACTCCACCAAACTGAAGAGTTCAGCTTCAGAGTCACCTGCTCCTGTAAACTCAGATTTCATCCGGCGTATCTCCGCTTGTTCAGGTGAATCATCTTGAGGAAGGTCCTCAGGAAATAGTCTTCTAACGATCGTTTCCACAGTAGAAACCAATCCGATGTCTCATCATTATTGTTCAATAAGTGTTGTATATTTCTCCACAAAGCAATTTATTACGAGAAATGTTATACACGAGACCCTAGGGATTTCTGTTACCAACTTCATTAACCAAATTTTGCCAACAAGTTCTCTTGCTCTCAGCAATAGCCTTATGAATTTCTTGTCTCTTTATTGGCATTTTTAAATGATCCCACATCAACACTAGAGAGATGTCTATTTCTTTGGTATACTTTCCTAGCCTGGCATACCTGAGACCTCAAAGCAGACAAAGCAGGAGTCCACCACGGCACAGACAACTTTTTAGTCCTTTTTCTCCTCGTGGAGTGCACACAAGCCTGGAAAATATGATACTGTACATAGTTTACATATTCATAAGCTGTCATAGCATTTAAACTCTCTCCAGGTGTCTCACAATTATCACTATCGAAAACTGTAGTCAAATAATTTTTAAAATTGTTCCAGTTAACACGGTCCATAGAAAATCTAGACAGATCACTCACAGCGAAGCTCTTTTCCCTTACTTCGAAACAGAGATCAAATGAAATTGACGGTGATCACTATTTACTAAGCCAGAATTGACTTCCCAATTCAAAATAGAATCGCACATACGAATAGATGTCACAGTAACGTCAATATTAGACTCTCCATTTACAGTTGAAAAGGTGAACGGCTTATTTGGAAGGTTTTGAACAACAAGATTATGAGATAATAAGAGGTCTTCAAATTGGTTCCCTCTCACATCAGTATATCCACTGTACCAAAAATGTGATTTTGCATTAAAATCAGCAGTCACAATGAGATTATGGGATGCATATCTTAAACAAATATTTTCCAAATTATGAAGCGCTATCTGAATATCTTCCGATGGAGAACAATACAGTGACGCCAGGCAGAAAGAAGAAACTTGTGAAGACACAAGAATGATGGTCATACACGCCGAGAACAAACCTGTGATTGTCGTTACAACAAGGTCTTGATTAAAAATCACAATAGCGGATTTTGGAGGAACATCCACAGCTGCTACTATTCTAGTAGAAGTAGGAAAACCCATAATCTTATGGGCTGCCCCTCCCAACTGTGAGGAATGAAATGGCTCCTGGATACAAACAATGTCTATACAATGCTCCAAGGTAATCACCCTTATTTCATCAGCAACTGCCCGACAGCGCTGACCATTTATTTCCAAAATTTTTAAATCACTATGTCCTTGCAAAGCTCAAGGGGTAAAATCAGAGAAGGAGTTATTATCCATGATTGATGTGCATGTTTGCTAATTCCACTGCTCTCATGTACTCAGGACACTTAATGTCCCTTACGGAATGATTACAATCTCTGTTTCTTCTCTTACAATTAATACATTGTGGAGGATCCACCTTGTGCAGGCACTCAGCGAAAACATGACCCCCATTAGCACAGTGGCACAAGAAATTAGCATTAGCATTAGCATTAGCATTAGTAGAGGCATTTGATGCAAGAAAGCAAGCTTATGCAGCATCAGCCAAAAAAAAAAAAAAAAACCCACTTCCACTTCACCCCTCTGTTCGTTCAAAATACCTGTCCAGCTGAGCCTTAAACTTATTTAGGCTATCAACCTCCACCACAAGGGATGGCAGTCTGTTCCACCAACCAACCAACCACCCGCCGGCTAAAGGCAAATTTCCGCACGTCTATCCTACATCTGTCTTTCCTCAATTTCAATTTATGCCCTCTCAGGTGATTTTTCTGAGCTAGAGGAAGAATCCCATCAGCATTGAGCATGCTTAAACCATTCAAGGCTTTATACACCTCTATCAGATCACCTCGCTGGTGCCTAGTCTCCAGACACTGTAATTTGCAAAACTTAAGCCTTTCTTCGTAAAAGCACCCCTTTGTTCCATTCACTAATCTTGTTGCCCTTCTCTGTACTCGTTCCAGCAGCTCTACATCCTTCTTGAAATGAGGCCTCCAGACCTCTATACAGTACTCTAGGTGTGGCCTGACCATTGCCTTATACAATGGAATAATCACCTCCTTATCCGTGCCGGAAAAATTCCTGTATATCATTGACAATACTCCATGAGCTACTCTTGCATGCAGCCCGTCTGCACTGCTCAGAGAACTTCATATCTGCCTGCACAACCACCCCCAAGTCCCTTTAATTCTCTACCACTGTCAGTGTAGTACCACAGAGTTGATACGTTGCTCTGGGGTTGCTGTTTCCCATATGTAGTACTTTACATTTGTCAATGTTAAACTTCATTTGCCACCTCTCAGCCCATCTGCTCAACCTTTCCAGATCCTGTTGCAGCAGCATAGTGTCAGTAGCGTCCTTGACAACTGTGCCAACCTTTGTATCATCTGCAAACTTGGACATTAAGCTTGATATACCATCATCAATATCATTTATAAATACAGAAAACAATAATGGACCCAACACTGAGCCCTGAGGGACTCCACTAATAACATTAGTCCACGATGAGCAGTGTCCATTGATTACCACTCTCTGTCTTCTCCCCCACAACCACCCCTTTATCCATAGCAGCAATTTGCCTCCAATGTCACACTGCTCCAATTTGTGTAGCAGTCTTCCATGTGCAACAGTATCAAAAGCCTTTCTAAGATCCAAGTATATAATATCAAAGTTATTCCCTGCATCCAGTTCTTTTGTGACTGCAACATGGTATCCAATCAAGTTGGTCAGGCAAGACTTCCCCTTAACAAAACCATGCTGTGTCTGAGCTATAACTGAATTCTTGTCCAGATGATCCTGCAGTGCTTCTTTAACCAGTGCCTCCATTAATTTTCCTAGAACAGAAGTTAAACTCACAGGTCTATAATTACTTGTGTCAGCCTTTGATCCTTCTTTGTGAATTGGGGTTACATTTGCACATTTCCAGTCTATGGGTACCTCCCCTGAGTCCAAGGAAGCTCTCATAATTATGGCTAAGGGTTTGCTTACTTCCTTTGCTGCCTCCCTTAATATAACTGGATAGATCCCATCCACACCGGGTGCCTTTCTTGTGTTTATCTTCAACAGTTTCTCCTCCACTTTACTCCCAGTTATTTCAAGATTCTGTAGCTTTCTGCTAGAGTTGAATACACCTCTGGCATTCCCCTTGCTGAATAACTCCTCATGTGTGAATGTCGATGCAAAATATTCATTTAGTTTGTTAGCTACCTGAGCAGGATCATCAACAGTTGACCCATCAATATCAAGTGGACCAATCTGATCATCTCCTTCCTTCTAGAGTTTACATAAGTAAAGAACTCTTTGCTGTTTTTCTTTGCATCCCTTGCCAAAGATTTCTCGTAATCTGCCTTCGCCTGCCTAACCTCCTTTGTAACTTGGTTGCATATGAACTTGTATCTATCATAGGCTTCTGTGTCATGTGTTAATTTGTAAGTATCCCATACATTTTTCTTCTCTGCCATATGCCTCATTAGTTCATCTGACATCCATTTTGGCCTAAACCTTGAACAATATTTCTTAGTTGGTATGAAAAGCCTAGTAGCTTCCAAGATAAGTTCTTTGAATGCTTCCCATATTGAATTTGCTGTTGGTAACATCATCAGTTGGTCCCACTTATAGAATTTAAATACTGTCTCAGTCCATCGTAGTCGCCTTTACGGAAGCAATAACCCTTCCCTTTACCCCTAATGGTAGTTACCTCTTTGAGTAAATCCCACTTCAGCACACTGTAATCACTGCCACCTAGTGGTTCATTTATCTGCAGATTCTTAATGCATGAAGAATCACTGCTGATAATCAAATCAAGAGTATTACTCCCTCTAGTTGCCTCCCGAACATGCTGATATAGAAAACAATCATCCAATAAATCCACAAAAGCCCTGCTAGTGTGTGAGTAACCGGCCCCCAAATTCCAGTCAATATCTGGGAAATAAAAATCTCCCATTATTAGACTCTCTGATTTACTGGCCCACTCTATTTCCCTGTACAATATCTTATTATACTCAGCAGAGTCATTAGGCCTATAGCACACTCCTACTCTCAATTTTGATCTCCCAATGCTTATGTCACACCAAACTGACTCAACACTGCACTGTCCAGCGATGCCGACTGGCTTCACTTCCTTGGTTTTTATGTGTTTCTTAACTAATAGCATAACCCCTCCCCCCTTCCTATCCTGTCTATCCTTTCTGTAGACGTTGTACTCCCCAAATTGCAGTTCTGCATCCCTTATATCTGTGTGACACCACGTCTCTGATATCCCAACAATATCTGCCTTTGATGTTTTGAGCAATACCTCAAATTCATCAAATTTATTTACTAAACTCCTAGCATTGGTGTACACGCAAGTATACCTGCACCTGTTTCTATTCTTAGCTACCCTAACACAACCCATGTGTTTACTTGTACCGCAATGTCTCCCAGCAGTCTCTGAAATACCATGCATCTTGTTTTCCAGGCTTCTGCTCATTCTAATAGAAGCAGTGCAAGAATCTCTTTCACCTCTGCCAGTGGCTACTGTTAATCTATTCGTCTTTGTCTCCCCGCAAGCTAGCAGTTTTCCGACCCACCTAACACTGCCTCGATAGCATCAGCAAATATTCTGGCACCCTTTCTATTTAAGTGTATCCCATCCCTGTAGAAGCAATCTCTCCTGTTAACAAGTACAGTCCAGGCTGAAAAAAATTCTACCCCTTGAGCCTTTCACAATCTTTCCAGGGCCGAATTGATCGACAAGGCTCTCATCATATACTCCCTCCTATCGTGTCTGGGCAGAATTGCAGACACTTTCAAATTCAACCCTAATTCTCGGCTTTTGTTCAACAGTGACCTGTACTTGTTAAGTAATTCTGCAGGTCTCCTACTCTTAATATTATTAGTGCCAACGTGTACAACTATATCACCTTTTGTGCCCTTAAAAGATGATATTCGCTCTACAACGTCATCAACCTTTGCCCCTGGCAGACATACCCTGGTCCTGTTCCACCTATCTTTTTTACAAAGCATGTTCCCCGTTTCCCTGACAATAGAGTCACCAACAACTACTAGTTCCTTCGGGACCAGCGCATTCTGCCTTGGGGGTTGTCTCTGTGTCACGCGATGACCAAGTGCAAGCTCTGGCGTTGATGTGGGGAGCTGAGAGCTTGATGGGCACCTCAATTTAGTTTCTTCGAGGGTATCCACCCTGTCCTTCAAGCTCTCATATAGGCCCACAAGAACGCCGAGTTGTTGCCTGATATCGATACACTCCTTGCATCGCGCACACACAAAGACATCCCCCTTGGCAGTATCATGTCCCGTACCCGATTGCTGTGCAAACATCAAACAAACAGTGCATTTTATAAGGCTGTGAGTCAGAGGACAACTGCCCCCCCTCAGTTCTGCTCTGAGCCACAGCACTTCCATTAGCTTCCAAATACAGTAGTCGTGTTAACATGACTGTGCACCATGTTCAAGAAGAAGGGATGTCAGAAAATTCAGTACTTGGCCTGTGATATGATAGCCATTTTGAAGGAGCTTAAGCATGGCAGGGATGTTGACACTATCGAACGCCGCTTGTAGATCAAGGTATGAGATAGCAATTTCTTCTTTTTCCTCAAACGATCCAAAGATGGCATTGGTGCTCATAAGCAGATTACTAATTTTTGATCTGTCGTGCAAAGCATAATGAATTTGATGTGGCCTGTGTGCGTGGTAAGCGTTTTCAGTACTGTGTTCTCAAGCAGCTTCAGTAACAACGAGGAGCGAATGATGGGTCTAAGGTGCTTGGCTTTAGTTGGCTGAGAGACTTTTGGGAGTGGCCTAACAGAATACGCATTCCATGTTGGACGGGAAAATTCTCCTTTTAATATGTTATTAAAAATTGTTAATAGGCTATCAATTAGATATGGACTCAAACATTTTATGATAAACTCTGGAACTTCGTAAATCCCTGCAGTAGCAGTTGCAGGCAATTGATTAATTGCAGTTATAAGATCGTGTCTTGTGATTAGGACTGTTGCAAGTGCATCTCTGGGCACATCATTATCAAGCAGAGGAATATCACTGTACTTATGGTTACCCTGCTGAAATCGTGCAATAAAGTCCATCCAGATATCAGAGTCGAGCTGTGAGGAGATATCACAATGTTTTTGTGGGTATGATGGGCACCCTTACATAGCGTGACTTCAGTTTTATGGCTTGAGACTTGAGTTGATTGAAACTTGCTCGTACTTTAGAATATGCAATTCGGTCTGGGATCTGTCCTGTTCTTTTCCATTGTTTGTAATGTTGCTGTTTAATCATAAAACTTTTGCTGAGCTCATGGGTCCACCATCCTCTCGTGCGTGTCGAGATCGTTATTTCCTTTGAGGCTACAAATTTAGAAATTGTGACGAGCCAGCTAGTTAACTGATCCAAGGCAGGTTGACTATCACCCTGCTGAAGTACATTCCAAGGAATTTCTGCTTCAAGGCATTTACTAGTTTTCATTAATTTCGGGCTGGTTATTGCCTTTGTGTGGACCTTAGTCGAGACAGTGCAGTTTAGAGTCGGAAAAGACAAGTTAATGAAATTTGGCATATGATCAGATTGAAAGGCAGTTTGTGCTGTTGAATCAATTTCAGTCGTTTGATGGTGATTGCACAAGATCAAGATAGTTGTCACCCCTTGTCGGGAGCTGATTAATTAGATAGATTCCTAATGGATGAAGGTTATTCAGCATTCTGGACTGAAGATGCATACGTTGAGGGGATAAGTTGAAATTTCTACAGATTACGTGCCTTGCATACGGACGAAGTCCATGAATGAGCCAATTAGTTTTCTCATTGATGGTTTCAGCATTTAGTCCTGAGGGTGTACAGATAACTGCAATATCAGTGCGGGCTGATTTAAATTGGCATGACGCAATTAGGCCTTCGAACTTAGTGGAATGGCTTTTGTAGTTCTTAGTTACAATCATGCGTGTGGTTTTATAGAAAAGTTCCACTCCACCCCCTCTTTTGTCCTGTCAGGAGCAAAGAATCATATTGTAACCAGTCGAAACTGCAAATGGAAATCTTCTTCATTACAGTCAAGCCAAGTTTCGGTCAGGCCATTTTGTGGGCAATTGGGACACATCAACACATAGGTTTAGATTTTCTTTTATGCCATTGTTAACCTGTTCTATGGTTGTTTGTGGAACCAATCGTGAAATGAACAGGTTTCAGCGAGTGAGTTGTTGGTCGCCATGTTTTTTTTCCCCGCTGGACTGGAGGCAGTTAGTTGGAGCTGTCCCAATTATATGTGATCGTCTGGATCTCTTGTTTATTCGTCTGCAGTACTACCCTTGTCTTATGGGTTTTGTAATTTTCCTTGGCCGTGTTCCCTCTGGATACGTGAGAGAATCTCATAGCGACAACCTCAGCCCAGAAGTGTGGGCCAGAGTCAATATGACAATGAGCTTCTGTATGGATTTGTTAAGGAGAAGTATGGAGTTTTGTTAAGGGGAAAGTCTTGCCCGACCAAATTGATTGGATACTATGATACAGTCACAAAAGAACTGGATGCAGGGAATCACTTTGATATTATATATTTCGATCTTAGAAAGCCTTTTGATACTGTTGCATGTGGAAGACTGCTGCACAAATTGGAGCAGTGTGGCATTGGAGGAAAATTGCTGCTATGGATAAAGGGATGGTTGAGGGGGAGAAGACAGAAAATGGTAATCAATTGACACTGCTCATCGTGGACTAATGTAATTAGTGGAGTCCCACAGGGTTCAGTGTTGAGTCCATTATTATTTTCTGTATTTATAAATGATATTGATGACGGTGTATCAAGCTTAATGTCCAAGTTTGCAGACGATACAAAGGTTGGCAGGGTTGTTAGGGACACTACTGACACTATGCTGCTGCTGTTGCTGCAACAGGATCTGGAAAGATTGAGCTGAGAGGTGGCAAATGAAATTTAACATTGACAAATGTAAAGTACTACATATGGGAAACAACAATCCCAGAGCAATGTATCAACTCTGTGGTACTACACTGACAGTGGTAGAGAATGGAAAGGACCTGGGGGTCATTGTGCAGGCAGATATGAAGTTCTCTGAGCAGTGCAGATGGTCTGCAAAAGTAGTTCATGCTGTCTTGTCAATTATATACAGGAATTTTTCTAGCAGGGATAAGGAGGTGATTATTCCCTTGTATAAGGCAATGGAAAGGCACACCTTGAGTACTGTATACAGGTCTGGAGGCCTCATTTCAAGAAGGATGTAGAGCTTCTGGAACGAGTACATAGAAGGACAACAAGATTAGTGAATTGAACAAAAGGTTGCTCTTATGAAGAAAGGCTTAAGTTTTGCAAATTACAGTGTCTGGAGACGAGGCACCGGCGAGGTGATCTGATAGAGGTGTATAAAGCCTTGAATGGTTTGAGCATGCTCAATGCTGATAGGATTCTTCCTCTTGCTCAGAATAATCACCTGAGAGGGCATAAATTCAGATTGAGGAAAGACAGATGTGCGGAAATTTGCCTTTAGCCAGCCGGTAGTTGGTTGGTTGGTGGAACAGACTTTCATCCCTTGTTGTGGAAGTTGATAGCCTAAATAAATTTAAGGCTCAGTTGGACAGATATTTCGAACGGAGTGGGAAAATGGAAGCGTTTTTTGTTTTTTTTTCTTTAGGCTGATGCTGCATAAGCTTGCTTTCTTGTATCATATGCCTCTACTAATGCTAAATGCTAATGGATTTCATGATAGTTTTTAATAACATAATTGGGACGTCGAGTAGGTATAATCATGGATCCATTCGAGGTTTGTTTTGGTGTGTCTCTTTGGCGAGGTGTGCGTGTTAAACCTGCTATTGAAAGAGCAGGGGGATGTTCACCAGAGGTGTATTGCTAAAAAAATAGTACCGAAACGTTCGTTCTCCAGAATTCTATATGATAACGCCACATGAACTGTACAGTAACTGAATCAGACTTCAGACTCGCGGTTCATAGAACAATCAGTTCTAGCATTCAGCTCATGGCGAATCAAAATGCAGCGTTCGCATGCATCATAGTATATCTCGTTCATGGGATGTCTTTAGCTAACACATTGTACTTTAGTAAGAAACGTTCAAGTTTCATTGCGAAATTTATATTTTTGTTTTTAAATAATTTTTTTAAAGAAATCTATGAATTTTAAAGATTACTATTAATATATGTTTTTAGTAGCAATGAGTAAAATATATATTTCTCCCTCTCCTTTGATTACGCCATTGTTTCATTATATTAGGTGTATAAATTTAATGATTTTCTATTATGACATTTAGAAAAAGTACCGGAACGTAGTTTCTGTGCGTTCCGGCCCGAATACAACACTGATTTTAACTTTAAACATTACGTTTATCAATTGGTTCTTCATAGGTTTCTTTCTGATTCCGCGTTTGGTTTTTGCCAGTGCGGTAGTGTGATGGTGTTCAGGTACATCACTTAGATCACTATCTGATGTAAGTGATATAATCTATTGAATCTATATATAATCTAAATGAACATATATCTTTAGCAGATGTACTGAGCATTGCCTTGTCGTTCAGTAAAGCTTTCCCTTTCGATCCAGTAAAACTCACATTTAGCTTTCAATTAACTATTTCTTCTTTTTCACTCCAGCATCGCCAGCGGTGGCA
The DNA here is from genome assembly GCF_048544385.1 of Mastigoproctus giganteus. Lineage (NCBI taxonomy): Eukaryota > Metazoa > Arthropoda > Arachnida > Uropygi > Thelyphonidae > Mastigoproctus > Mastigoproctus giganteus. The sequence continues at coordinate 166,152,897 of NC_143578.1, read as the reverse complement.
TGCATATCAGAATTACGTGTGGCACGTGAATGAAATCTTCACTAGAACGATGTTTTTTTTTTTCTTTTTTGAGTTATTTGTGTAAATGGATAATACTAAAATATGTAAATGCTTTGAATTAAATAAAACAGTTAAGATAACAGTCATACGGTTTAGGTTTATAAAAGCAACAAATATGTTCTTAAATAAGAGCTCTGTGTATAAAAATGAAAGTTGGATTAGAAAGAGTTCGAAAGTTCAATAAATCATCACCTTTTCACAGGCAAGCCAACTTGAGGAGCGAAACGACAGGAAGGGTGTCCAGAGCCTGGATTCTCCCTTGTTCAATTTTTTATACATTACAGAACAGAATTTTATTTCCACAGATCCGTAAGTACTGTACAGTACAGTACTTATACCCTGTGTTCAGTACTACTGATGCTCAGTTATACTTCGTTTCTTCCCATCAGATGGCAGCACAGATTACTTCGAATTTGTGGTGCTAGTATCACGCAGAGTGTTTGCACTAGTTATACTGTACTTGTTTTTTTTTTTTTTTTTGACACCTGGTTTTGCATGCTCTAAGCATGGTTTGGTGTTTTTTTGGGTTTCTGAATTCTTGCTTTGTGCAAGAACTTTTGATAATTAATTAAATTCGTTACTTAATTCTAGTTTACTCCATAATTTCGCAGTTTAACTAACTGTGTGATAGCCGTACTTTAAACGAAGTAGTAATTTCCTTGTATACGAGAAAATTCCATGTGTATTGGGGGACTCTTTTCTAAAATTAGCCGGTGTCCTTTCCTAGCTAAATATATGTATTTTTTAATTAGTAATTCCCATCTAAAGTTTTCATGAGCAGAAGTCTTCGTATTGATCAAATAAAGATTACACCACCATTTATATTGATCAGTGTTAACATTATATTTTAATAGCTACTATATAACAAACATTATAAAAACTTTGTTTTCAAAAGGAAGGATAAACTTAACAGCACAATAGTGATTTTTCTTCCACTGGAAATCATACGCTGTTGCAACAAGGTCTAGAGATGGTCGGTTATAAGTTAGGTGATGTGATTATGATCTCCGAACCTTTCGTATATACAGTAAATAACGTTGAACGTGGAAATGTATGTGACTCGTGTCTCAGAAGGTAGGAAGGGAGTTTTTAGGAAGTAGATGCTCACTTATTGCAGTTAATAGATTAGTCTAGGTTTCTCTATTGTCGTTTAATAACCAGCGTAGGTACTTTATCATTCTAATGCTGTTTCATTCTTTCAGGAAGGATGGCTTACATCGATGCTCACAGTGCAATTTCACATACTACTGTGATAGAAGCTGTCAGGTTAGTAGTAGCAGCTGCCCAAATTAATTTAATAAAAATAATTATCTCTGATTCCAGTTAGGGATTAATGGAATACTTTGAATTTACTATATTCATCCTCACCACTTAAAAAAAAAAAAAAAAATCCACAGGATGACCTTTATTTACACTGTGTGAAGACTGCAATAATAATTGAGACAGCATGGGTTTGTTAAAGGAAAGTCTTGTATGACAAAGTTGATTAGATATAATGTGGTTACAGAGGAACTGGATACAAAAAATAATTTTGATATCATGTACTTGGATTTCAGGAAAGCTTTTGGTACTGTTGCACATGGAAGACTACTGTACAAATTGGAGCAGTATGGAAGCTGCCCTTCGTGGACTAATTTTATTAGTGGAGGCCCCCAGGGTTCGGTGTTGGGCCCATTTGTTTTATATATTTATCAATGGTATTGATGAAGGTATATCAGACTAGTATCGAAGTTTGCAGATAATACTAAGGTTGGCAGGGTTGTTAATGACAGTAAAGGCAGTGTGCTACTGCAACAGGATCTCAAAGTTGGGCAGATGGGCTGAGAAGTGGCAATGTAGTTTAACATTTGCAAATGCAAAGTACTGTATATGGGTAGAAGTAACCCCAGAGAAACATACCAACTGTGTGGTACTACACTTAGGATGGTAGAAAATGAAAAAAAAACCTAGCAGTAATTGAGCAGTGCAGACAGGCTGCCAGAGCAGGTCATGGGGTATTGTCAATGATATACAAGAATTTTGCTAGTAGGGAAAAGGAGGTGATTATCCCTTTGTATAAGGTGGTCAGGCCACGCCTTGAGTATTGCATACAGGTTTGTAAGCCTCATTTTAGGAAGTATGTAGAGTTGCTTAAGTGAGTACAGAGATGGGCTACAAAATTGGCGAGGGGAATGAAGGGGTCCTCTTACCAAGAACTGCTCAAGTTATGCAAATTGCAGCATCTGGAGCCTAGACACCTGCGAGGTGATATGATTGAGGTGTATAAGGCCTTGAATGGGTTGAGCAGGCTCAATTCTGACGGGATTCTTCCTCTTGCCCAGACTAGTAGTAGTAGTAGTGGCATGTGATGCAAGAAAGCAAGTGTATGAGCTTATGGGTTATGCAGCATCAGCCAAAAAAAAATTTCACACAATCATTCCATCTAAATATTTCTCCAGTTCCTCCTTAAATTAATTTAGCCTATCAACTACAACAACAGATGGAAGTTTGTTCCAGCAATTAATCACCCACTGGCTAAAGGCAAATTTCCGTACATCTATTCTACATCTGTCTTTCCTTAATTTCAATTTATTCCCCTGTTAGATTCTTAATCTGAACAAGTGGAAAAATCCCATCAGAATTCAGCGTGCTCAACCCATTCAAGGCCTTATACACCTTAATCAAAGGTGCAGGTGCCTAGTCTCCAGCCACTGTAATTTCCAGAACTTAAGCCCCTCTTTGTAAGAGGATCCCTTCATTTCCCTCACCAGTCTTGTTGCCCTTCTCTGTACACGCTCAAGCAAATCTACATCCTTATTAAAAACAGGCCTCCAGACCTGTATGCAGTACTCAAGGCGTGACCTGACCATTGCCTTATACAGAAGGACAATCACCACCTTTTCCCTGCTAACAAAATTCCTATATATCATTGATAAAGCCCCATGACCTGCTCTGGCAGCCTGTCTGCATTGCTCAGAAAACTTCATACCTGACTGCACGATAACTCCCAGGTCTTTTTCATTTTCTACCACATTAAGTGTAGTACCACACAGTTGGTACATTTCTCTGGGGTTACTTCTACCCATATGCAGTACTTTACGTTTGTCAAGGTTAAACGTCAGTTGCCACTTCTCAGCCTATCTGCCCAAATTTTCCAGATCCTGTTGCAGTAGCACACTTTATGCCATTACTGTCATTAACAACCCAGCCAACCTTTGTATCATCTGCAAACTTCGACACTAAGCCTGATATACCTTCATCAATATCATATACAAAACAACAGTGGACCCAACACCGAACCCTGTGGGACTCCACTAATAACATTAGTCCACGAAGGGCAACACCCATTGATTACTTCCTCTGTATTAGCATTAGTAGAGGCATATGATGCAAGAAAGCAAGCTTATTCAGCATCAGCCAAAAAAAAAAAAAAAAAAAAAAAAAACAACCACTACTCCCATTTCACCCCTCCATTCGTTCGAAATACCTGTCCAGCTGAGCCTTAAATTTGTTTAGGCTATCAACTTCAACAACAAGCGATGGAAGTCTATTCCACAAACCAACTGCCCGCTGGCTAAAGGTAAATTTCCACACATCTATCCGACATCCGTCCTTCCTCAATTTGAATTTATGCCCTCTCAGGTGATTATTCTGAGCAAGAGGAAGAATCCCATCGGCATTGAGCATGCTCAAGCCATTCAAAGCCTTATACACCTCTATCAGATCACCTCGCCGATGCCTAGTCTCCAGGCTCTGTAATTTGCAAAACTTAAGCCTTTCTTCGTAAGAGCAACCCTTTGTTCCATTCACTAATCTTGTTGCCCTCCCTGTACTCATTCCAGCAGTTCTACATCCTTCTTGAAATGAGGCCTCCAGACCTGTATACAGTACTCAAGGTGTGGCCTGACCAATGCCTTATACAAGGGAATAATCACATCCTTGTCCCTGCTAGAAAAATTCCTGTATATCATTGACAAGACACCATGAGCTACTCTTGCAGCTCATCTGCACTGCTCAGAGAACTTCATATCTGCCTGCACAATTACCCCCAGGTCCTTTTCATTCTCTACCACTGTCAGCGTAGTACCACAGAGTTGATACGTTGATCTGGGGTTACTGTTTCCCATATGTAGTACTTTACATTTGTCAATGTTAAACTTCATTTGCCACCTCTCAGCCCATCTGCTCTACCTTTCCAGATCCTGTTGCAGCAGCATAGTATCAGTAGTGTCCTTAACAACCCTGCCAACCTTTGTATCGTCTGCAAACTTGGACATTAAGCCTGATACACCATCATCAATATCATTTATACATACAGAAAACAACAATGGACCCAACACTGAACCCTGAGGAATCCACTAATAACATTAGTCCACGTTGAGCAGTGTCCATTGATTACCACTCTGTCTTCTGCCACTCAACCATCCCTTTATCCATAGCAGCAATTTGCCTCCAATGCCACACTTCTTCAATTTGTGCAGCAGTCTTCCATGCGCAACAGTATCAAAAGCCTTTCTAAGATCCAAATATATAATATCAAAGTTATTCCCTGCATCCAGTTCTTTTGTGACTACATCATAGTATCCAATCAAATTGGTCAGACAAGACCTGCCCTTAACAAACCCATGCTGTGTCTGACCTATAACTGAATTCTTGTCCAGATGATCCTGCAGTGCTTCTTTAACCAGTGCCTCCATTAATTTTCCTAGAACATAAGTTAAACTCACAGGTCTATAATTACTTGTGTCAGCCTTTGATCCTTCTTTGTGAATTGGGGTTACATTTGCATATCTCCAGTCCATGGGTACCTCCCCTGAGTCCAAAGAAGCTCTCATAATTATGGCTAGGGGTTTGCTTACTTCCTTTGCTGCCTCCTTTAATATAACTGGATAGATCCCATCCCCCGGCTGCCTTTTTTATGTTTATCCTCAACAATTTCTCCTCCACTTTCCTCTCAGTTATTAGAAAATCATCTAGCTCACTGCCAATGTTTACTTCACCTACGACATTCCCCTTCCTGAATAACTCTTCCCTCATGTGTGAATGTAGATGCAAAATACTCGTTTAGATTGTTAGCCACCTGAGCAGGATCCTCAACTGTTTAACCATCAACGTCCAGTGGACCAATCTGATTCATCCCTTTCCTTCTTGAGTTTAAATAGGTAAAGAACTCTTTTCTGTTTTTCGTTGCATCCTTTGCCAAGGATTTCTCATAATCTGCCTTTGCCTGCCTAATCTCCTTTGTGACTTGGTTACAGACCAACTTATATCTATCATAGGCTTCCATGTCACCCATTAATTTGTATGTATCCCATGCATTTTTCTTCTCTGCCATATGTCTCATTAGTTCATCTGACAACCATTTAGGCCTGAACCTGAACAATATTTCTTGGTTGGTATGTAAAGCCTGGTAGCTTCCAAGATTAGTTCCTTGAATGCTTCCCATTTTGAATTTGCTGTTGGTAACATCATCAGTTGGTCCCACTGTATAGAATTTAAATACTGTCTCAGACCATCATAGTCGCCTCTACGAAAGCAAAAACCCTTCCCTTTACCTCTGATGGTAGTTACCTCCTTGAGTAAATCCCACTTCAGCACACTGTGATCACTGCCACCCAGTGGTTCCTTTATCTGCAGATTCCTAATGCATGAAGAATCACTACTGAAAATCAGATCAAGAGTAATACTCCCTCTAGTTGCCTCCCGAACATGCTGATGTAGAAAACAATCATCCAATAAATCCACAAAAGCCTTGCTAGTGTGTGAGTGACCAACCCACAAATTACAGTCAATATCTGGGAAATTAAAATCCCCCATTATAAGACTCTCTGATTTACTGGCCCATTCTATTTCCCTGTACAGTATCTTATTATACTCATCAGAGTCATTAGGCCTATAGCACACTCCTACTCTCAATTTTGATTTACCTATGCTTATGTCACTGTCACACCAAACTGACTCGACACTGCCCTGTCCATCGATGTCGACTGGCTTCACTTCCTTGGATTTTATGTGTTTTTTAACTAATAGCATAACCCCTCCTCCCTTCCTATCCTGTCTATCCTTTCTGTAGACATTGTAATCCCCAAATTCCAGTTCTGCATTCCTTATATCTGTGTGACACCACGTCTCTGATATCCCAACAATATCTGGCTTTGATGTTTTGAGTAATACCTCAAATTCATCAAATTTATTTACTAAACTCCTAGCATTGGGGTACACGCAAGTATACATGCACCTGTTTCTATTCTTAGCTACCCTAACACAATCCATGTGTTTACTTGTACCGCAATGACTTCCAGCAGTCTCTGAAATATCCTGCATCTTGTTTTTCGGGCTTCTGCTCATTCCAATAGAAGAAGTGCAAGAATCTCTTTCACCTCTGCCAGTGGCTAATGTTAATCCATTAGTCTTTGTCTCCCCCCAAGCTAGCAGTTTTCCGACCCACCTAACACTGCCTCGATAGCATCAGCAAATATTCTTGCACCCTTTCTATTTAAGTGTATCCCATCCCTGTAGAAGCAATCTCTCCTGTTAACAAGTACATTCCTGGCTGAAAAAAATTCTACCCCTTGAGCCTTGCACAATCTTTCCAGGGCCGAATTGATCGACAAGGCTCTCATCATATACTCCCTCCTATCGTGTCTGGGCAGAATTGCAGACACTTTCAAATTCAACCCTACTTCACGGCTTTTTTTTCAACAGTGACCTGTACTTGCTAAGTAATTCCGCTGGTCTCCTACTCTTAATATCATTAGTGCCAAATAATATCAAACGTGTACAACTATATCACCTTTTGTGCCCTTAAAAGATGATATCTGCTCTACAACGTCATCAACCTTTGCCCCTGGCAGACATGCCCTGGTCCTGTTCCACCTATCCTTTTTACAAAGCATGTTTCCCGTTTCCCTGACAATTGAGTCACCAACAACTACTAGTTCCTGTTGGACCAGTGCCTTTTCCCACTCAACCATCCTTTTATCCATTGTAGCAATTTACCCTTAATACCATTCTGCTACAATTTGTACAGTACTCTTCCATGCACAACTGTGTCAAAAGCTTTCCTGAAATCCAAGTAAATGATATCAAAATTATTTTTTGCATCCTGTTCCTTTGTAACCACATCATAACAACCAATCAAATTTGTCAGACAAGACTTTCCCTTAACAAACCCATGCTGTATCTGAATTATTGCTGCAGTCTTGTCTTGGTGATCCTGCAATGCATCTTTAACTAGTGACTCCATTATTTTACCTGGCTTATTTTATCATTATTTGACTCCATTATTTTACAAACTGGTCTGTAATTACTCTTGTCACCCTTCGATCCCCCTTTGTGAATTGGGGATACATTTGCACATCTGCAGTCCGTGGGGACCTCCCCTAAATCCAAGGATGCTCTCATAATTATGGCTAAGTGTTTGCTTACTTCCTTTGCCACCTCCTTTAATATAACTGGATAGATCCCAACCGCCCCAGGTGTCTTTCTTATGTTTAACTTCAACAATTTCTCCTCCACTTTGTTCTCAGTTATTACAAAATCATTAAGCACCATGCTACAATTTGATAACCTTCTGGCATTTTCAAACCTTAATAACTCCTCATGTGTGAATGTAGATACAAAATACTCATTCAGTTTGTTTACCATCTGAGCAGGATCATCAACAGTTGCACTATTGATATCAGGCAGACCAATCTGATTCATCCCTCTCCTTTTACAGTTTATATAAGTAATGAAATCCTTGCTGTTTTTCTTAGCATCCTTAGCCAAAGATTTCTCGTAATCTGCCTGACCTCCTTTGTGACTTGATTACAAACTAGCTTATATCTGCCATAGGCTGCTGTGTCACCTGATAATTTATATGCATTCCATGCATTTTTTTTCTCTGCCACAAGTCTCATTAGTTCATTTGACAACCATTTAGGCCTGAGGGGGCACAGTTTCAAATTGAGGAAAGATAGTTGTAGAAAAGATGTGAGGAAATTTGCCTTTAGCCAGTGGGTAGCTGATTGGTGGAACAGGCTTCCATATTTTGTTGTGGAAACTAATAGCCTAAATAAAATTAAGGCTGAGCTGGAAAAATGCTCCCATTTCACCCGTCCATTTGGAACAAATGGGCGGGTGAAATGGGAACATTTTTTTTGGCTGATGCTGCATAAGCTTGCTTTCTTGCATCGTATGCCTCTACTAATGCTAAATGCAATAAAATGTATATTTGGTTGTCATGATTGGCATATGCATGATTTCTCATATTGCCATTGATTATGCATTTTACCCTTTGGTAAGATATTTATGGCAATTAGTTATATCAAGTGGAGTTTTTTTATTGGATTTCATTCACAGAGATATATATTCCATCTAACAAATGCATTTCGAACATTTCTGCAACCCACAATGCAGTGCAAAACACATTATTTGCAAAATTCACAAGTGATGTAGTTTTTTTGTCCGCCACTAAGTACTTTCAGTGTGGGAAGTATCAACTTTTCACCAATAGTATGAGGGTATCCTGTCTCGGATATTAGTTTTGCAACTTCATATGAAGCCATAACTAAGTCTTCATTGCAACATCTCATGGAAACTGTCTGTAGAAAACTTTTTTTAGATGAAATATATTCATTTTTCTTATCAATAAAAAATTCCTTTGGCTTATTTGAGTATTCTGGATTCACACAATCTAAGTGCCGTTTCTGTTTTGACGGTTTAATGCAGTAATTTGACAACGTTTCAAAACAAATAACGCACAGTGGCATGTAGTTATTGCAGATAAAACCAAATTTTAAATATTCTTCATAATACTGTTTTATCCTAGAGGTTTTGGATTTCTTTTCCACACTGTCAATCTGCCCCTTGCCAGGGCATTTATTAATATTATTTCTATTATCTCTACTTATATTATCTGCACATCACTTGACTTGTTAGGTGGGCATTTCTTCAGCCACACTCCATATTAAAAATAACTGGATGTTTATATAAATATTTATTTTTAAAAAAAATGTGTATGTAATAAATTTATCACATCACAGGAAACAGTGACGAAAACGAATAAGACACAACAACAGGCACTTGCATTTCGCTTGTCGGGTTTTCACTTACTGCTGATGACTGCGGCGTGGTTCGTAAATTAGAGATGGCACAGGCAGTCCATCACCTCAGACGCAAGATGTATGCATGTGTGCTAATTACATGGCATAAAAAAATTTATGAGTGCATCAGCCACTTTTTTTTTTTTTGTTTGTTTGTTAAGAGCAGAGTCGTCTGGAGGCATCATAGATATAAATTATAAAAGCATTAAATTTATTTTTAGTATTACCGAGTATTTGGTATTTTATTACATTTTCATTTTATCAGGAAATCTTATAGTTTTATGTAGCTATGTTTCAAATAAGTTGTTTGCAGACCGGTATTTTCTTTTCGCGGACCACACTTTGGAAAACCTTGTTATAGAGTTCTGTTAAGTGTTCTATAAAGACATTAAATAAATGGAAACCTAAAAGGTAAAGGACTAAAGCTTTAGTTTTTAGGTTTGTCCATAAATCTAATATAGTGTTCTATCAAGTTATAATTTTAGTAATTAATTGATGAGAAGAGACTATTTGTTTTAACTTCTATTAATCAGAGAAAAAAAATAAAAAAAATTTAATTTCTTCTCAACTTTGTTCTCAGTTATTACAAAATCATTAAGCACCCTGCTACAATTTAATAACCATCAAATGTGCCTGAAATATAACTCACTGCATACATTAACTTGTTTATGTTTAGCTTCAACAATTTCTCTTTCATTTCCTTGTCAGCTCTCACAAAATCTGATATCCCCATCCCTAAAAATTCCTGTATGTGAATGTAGATGAAGAATCCCCAATTAGTTTGTCAGCAACCTGAACTGAATCTTCAACAGTTAAAATCAGTCATATCTGGTGGACCAATGTGATTCATAATTCATACCCTTCCATCTAGTGTTTATGTAAGTAATAGTATTCACCCTATAGTTCAAGGAAGCCGCAGGCTTTTGGTGCAAAAAAAAAAAAAAAAAAAAAAAGAAGCCCAAGTAGATAAGAAAATACAAATTATATGCTTCCCTTCTCACACAGTAACTATCCAGTTGATCTTTGAATTTATTCAAACTGTCAGCATCAACTACCTGTGAGAGGAACTTGTTCCAGCAATCAATGACTCTCTGCCTAAAAGAAAATTTTCTACAATCCAATATAAACCTCAGCCTCTGTAATTTGAATTTATGATCCCTAGTTCTGGAATTGTTTATAGAATTAGCTCAATCAGGTCACTTTTGATGTGCCTAGTTGCCAAGCTCTGTAGCCCACTAATGCTCTTCTTTGCATTCTTAGCCAGAGAAATTTCATAGTATGCCTTAACTTGCTTAACCTTATTTGTGACATAATTGCAAACTAGTTATTGTTTTAGATAATAAACTTGTTTGTTACTTTGAATTTAATTGTTTAATTTTTGATTGTGGCAAATTGGTTGCTTGAAATTCAATCACATAGCATTAGTAGAGGCATGTTATGTCAGAAAGCTTGCTTTCTGACATCACATCTATATAGCATCAGCCAAAAAAAAGAAACCCCTTCCCATTTCACCCATCTATTAATTCCAAATGTTTGGCTACTTCTGCCTTGAATTTATTTAAGCTGTCAACTTCCAGAACTACAGATAGCAGTTTGTTCTAGCAATCACCAACCGATGGCTAAAGGCAAATTTCTGCACATCTACTCTTCAACCATCCTTCCTCAATTTGAATTTATGTCCCCTCAGGTGACTAATCTGGGCAAGAGGAAGAATCCCATCAGCATTGAGCCTACTCAACCATTTATAATATACACCTCGACCAGATTACCTCGCAGGTGCCTAGTCTCAAGACACTGCAATTTGCAGAACTTAAGTCTTTGTAAGAGCAAACCTTCCTGCATACAGCACTCAATGTGTAGCCTGACCACTGCCTCATACAAGGGTATAATCACCTCCTTATCCCTGCTAGAAAATAATCCTGCATATCATTGACAAGACACCATGAGCTACTCTTGCAGACTGTCTGTACTGCTAAGAAAACTTCATATCTGACTGCACAATTACCTCCAGGTCTTTTCATTGTGTACCACCCTAAGTGTGGTACACTGGTGTGCAAAACGTAAGGACCAACACTATTTCTAAAGGTTACAACCACAAAATCAAACGAAACAGCCTGCGGCAATTTGCATAACTGACCGTTCAGTAGAAAGCTAGCGCACATACAAAAATTTGAATCGTGATGAGAGGGCTCGCATAAACAGATAAAAGCAGCAGTTATGTGCAAATTACTGAATGGTGAGCACCATTGTTACATATTCAATTGGTTTCATACAGTGCTACAGACAATGAAATGGCCAGTAGATATCTGGGTGATTTTACCCAGGATCGAATAATTAGGAAGGTCGAAGTGCGAGGAGTGTGGCTGCATAGTTCGGTATTGCCCATAGCATCATCTCACATGCGTGGTCGGCCTTCGGGACGACAGGTACAGCTGTTCGAAGGATCAGTGGTGATCTTCCATGAAAAACAACGCCCAACGATGACTGCTATATACACCTATAGGCTAAGGGGAACCATCACCAGACAGCACAAATCCATTTAGGATCCATTGCAAATCAGCTGCACAGGACGCAGGATATCGTGGTTTACTGTGGCCAGGCGACTCCACAGAGGTGGACTGTTTGCCCAATGGCCTGTATGCTGTGTCCCTTTAACACCTGCCCATCAGAGGAGACACCGTTTACAGTGGTGCGTCGAACACAAGGACTGGACAACAGCGCAATGGGGTAAGGTACTTACTGAGGGCAAGGTACTCTCAGCTAATCTGGTGAGAGGTTGGCACACGGTATCACCCTGCAAACATCACTGAAAGGGATCGATATGGTGGTTGAGGTGTTATTGTCTAGGGAGTTGTTATCTTGGAACGACATTCACAACTCCAGATACTACAAGGCGGTACTGTACTGAGGTAATCCTTCCCTATGTGCATCTGTTCCGAGGTGCCATTGGCCCGAGTTCGTGTTTATGGATAATAAAACCATACCCCATCGCACTGCAGCTGTTGATATGCTTTTGGAAAGTGAGGACATTGTTCATATGGATTGGCCTGCCTGTTTCCGCCCGATCTAAATCCCATCGAACACATACACATATGGGATGCTCTGGGGAGACGCATGGTGGCACATCCACACCCACCAGAAAATGTTCACCAGCTGAAGATGGCTCTGACAGAAGAATGGATGATGTTACTCTAAGAACTTATCAACAACATTATTCTAAGTATGGACAGGTGGTGCAAAGCCTGCATCAATATTAGGGGTGGCCATATCTCCTACTGAGGACCACCTCTTCCCTTTGTTTTATCTTTGGCAGTGATGCATCTGTATCATGGCAGCCAGTGCTATGTTGCCATTTTTGAATAAAGTCCCTCTGTACAGTTTTGTTTCTGTTGTTGTGTCAGTCGTTTCCTTCATCATTTCTGTACTTCACAAGGTATGCTTGTGAAGTACAGAAATGATAGGCTTTTCCCATATCCAGGCCACTCCTATGACAAGCTACAGGTGAAAACCTGACTGGTCCTTAAGTTTTGCACACCAGTGTATCATGCAGTTGATACGTTACTCTGTGGTTACTGCTACCCATATGCAGTACTTTACATTTGTCAATGTTAAACCTCAGTTGCCACCTCTCAGGCCATCTCAACTTTTCTAGCTGTTTCAGCAGCGTATTGTCATTAGCATTAGCATTAGTAGAGGCATATGATGCAAGAAAGCAAGCTTATTCAGCATCAGCCAAAAAAAAAAAAAAAAAAACACACACCACTCCCATTTCACCCCTCCGTTCGTTCGAAATACCTGTCCCAGTTGAGCTTTAAATTTGTTTAGGCTATCAACTTCAACAACAAGTGATGGAAGTCGGTTCCACCAACAAATCACCCGCTGGCCAAAGGCAAATTCCGCACATCTATCCGACATCCGTCCTTCCTCAATTTGAATTTATGCCCTCTGAGGTGATTATTCTGAGCAAGATGAAGAATCCCATTGGCATTGAGCATGCTCAAACCATTCAAAGCCTTATACACCTCTATCAGATCACCTCGCCGGTGCCTAGTCTCCAGACTCTGTAATTTGCAAAACTTAAGCCTTTCTTCGTAAGAGCATTGTTCCATTCACTAATCTTGTTGCCCTTCTCTGTACCCGTTCCAGCAGCCCTACATCCTTCTTGAAAAGAGGCCTCCAGACCTGTATACAGTACTCAAGATGTGGCCTAACATTGCCTTATACAAGGGAATAATCACCTCCTTATCCCTGCTAGAAAAATTCCTGTATATCATTGACAAGACACCATGAGCTACTCTTCCAGCTCGTCTGCACTGCTCAGAGAACTTCATATCTGCCTGCACAATTACCCCCAGGTCCTTTTCATTCTCTACCACTGTCAGTGTAGTACCGCAGAGTTGATACGTTGCTCCGTGGTTACTGGTTCCCATATGTAGTACTTTACATTTGTCAATGTTAAACTTCATTTGCCACCTCTCAGCCCATCTGTTCAACCTTTCCAGATCCTGTTGCAGCAGCATAGCGTCAGTAGTGTCCTTAACAACCCTGCCAACCTTTGTATCATCTGCAAACTTGGACATTAAACTTGATATCCCATCATCAATATCATTCATAAACACCGAAAACAACAACGGACCCAACACTGAACCCTGAGGAACTCCACTAATAACATTAGTCCACGTTGAGCAGTGTCCATTGATTACCACTCTCTGTCTTCTGCCACTCAACCATCCCCTTATCCATAGCAGCAATTTGCCTCCAATGCCACACTGCTCCAATTTGTGCAGCAGTCTTCCATGTGCAACAGTATCAAAAGCCTTTCTAACATCCAAATATATAATATCAAAGTTATTCCCTGCATCCAGTTCTTTTGTGACTACATCATAGTATCCAATCAAATTGGTCAGTCAAGACCTGCCCTTAACAAAACCATGCTGCATCTGAGCTATAACTGAATTCTTGTCTAGATGATTCTGCAGTGCTTCTTTAACCAGTGCCTCCATTAATTTACCTGGAACAGAAGTTAAACTAACAGGGCTATAATTATTTGTGTCAGCCTTTGATCCTCCTTTGTGAATTGGGGTTACATTTGCACATCTCCAGTCTATGGGTACCTCCCCTGAGTCCAAAGAAGCTCTCATAATTATGGCTAGGGGTTTGCTTACTTCCTTTGCTGCCTCCTTTAATATAACTGGATAGATCCCATCCACCCCAGGTGCATTTTTTATGTTTATCGTCAACAATCTCTCCTCCACTTTCCTCTCAGTTATTACAAAATCATCCAGCTCACTGCCAATGTTTACTTTACCTACATCATTCTCCTTCCTGAATAACTCCTCATGCGTGAATGTAGATGCAAAATACTCGTTTAGATTGTTAGCCACCTGAGCAGGATCCTCAACTGTTGAACCATCAATATCCAGTGGACCAATCTGATTCATCCCTTTCCTTCTTGAGTTTAAATATGTAAAGAACTCTTTTCTGTTTTTCTTTGCATCCTTTGCCAAGGTTTTTTTGTAGTCTGCCTTTGCCTGCCTAATCTCCTTTGTGACTTGGTTACAGACCATCTTATATTTATCATAGGCTTCCATGTCACCCATTAATTTTTATGTATCCCATGCATTTTTCTTCTCTGCCACATGTCTCATTAGTTCATCTGACAACCATTTAGGCCTAAACCTTGAACAATATTTTTTAGTTGGTATGTAAAGCCTGGTAGCCTCCAAGATTAGTTCCTTGAATGCTTCCCATTTTGAGTTTGCTGTTGGTAACATCATCAGTTGGTCCCACTGTATAGAATTTAAATACTGTCTCAGACCATCATAGTCACCTTTACGAAAACAAAAACCCTTCCCTTTACCTCTGATGGTAGTTACCTCCTTGAGTAAATCCCACTTCAACACACTGTGATCACTGCCACCTAGTGGTTCATTTATCTGCAGATTCTTAATGCATGAAGAATCACTACTGATAATCAGATCAAGAGTATTGCACCCTCTTGTTGCCTCACGAACATGCTGATGTAGAAAACAATCATCCAATAAATCCACAAAAGCCTTGCTAGTGTGCGAGTGACCAACCCACAAATTCCAGTCAATATCTGGGAAATTAAAATCCCCCATTATAAGACTCTCTGATTTACTGGCCCACTCTATTTCCCTGTACAATATCTTATTATACTTATCAGAGTCATTAGGCCTATAGCACACTCCTACTCTCAATTTTGATTTCCCTATGCTTATGTCACACTGAACTGACTCGACACTGCCCTGTCCATCGATGTCGACTGGCTTCACTTCCTTGGACTTTGTGTTTCTTAACTAATAGCATAACCCCTCCTGTCCTGTCTATCCTTTCTATACACATTGTATTCCCCAAATTCCAGTTCCGCATTACTTATATCTGTGTGACGCCACGTCTCTGATATCCCAACAATATCTGCCTTTGATGTTTTGAGCAATACCTCAAATTCATCAGATTTATTTACCAAACTCCTAGCATTGGTGTACACGCAGGTATACATGCACCTGTTTATATTCTTAGCTACGCTAACACAACCCATGTGTTTATTTGTACCGCAATGAGTTCCAGCAGTCTCTGAAATATCCTGTATCTTGTTTTTCAGGCTTCTGCTCATTTCAATAGAAGCAGTGCAAGAATCACTTCCACCTCTGCCAGTGGCTACTGTTAATCTATTAGTCCTTGTATCCCCCCCCCCCAACTAGCAGTTTTCCGACCCACCTAACACTGCCTCGACAGCATCAGCAAAAATTCTTGCACCCTTTCTATTTAAGTGTATCCCATCCCTGTAGAAGCAATCTCTCCTGTTAACAAGTACAGTACAGGCTGAAAAAAATTCTACCCCTTTAGCCTTGCACAATCCCTCCAGGGTCGAATTGATCGACAAGGCTCTCATCATATACTCCCTCCTATCGTGTCTGGGCAGAATTGCAGACACTTTCAAATTCAACCCTAATTCAAGGCTTTTTTTCAACAGTGACCTGTACTTGCTAAGTAATTCCGCCGGTCTCCTACTCTTAATATCATTAGTGCCAACGTGTACAACTATATCACCTTTTGTGCCCTTAAAAGATGATATCCGCTCTACAACATCATCAACCTTTGCCCCTGGCAGACATACCCTGGTCCTGTTCCACCTATCCTTTTTACAAAGCATGTTCCCTGTTTCCCTGACAATAGAGTCACCAACAACTACTAGTTCCTGTGGGGACCAGCGCATTCTGCCTAGGGGGCCACCTCTGTGTTGCCTGATGACCAAGTGCAAGCTCTGGCGTTGATGTGGGCAGCTGAGCTATAGTCTCATTAACAACCCTGTCAACCTTTGTATTGTCCGCAGGCCCAATATACCTTCATCAATATCATCGATAAATACAGAAAGCAAAAATGGGCCCAACACGGATCCTGGGGACATTAGTCCACGAAGAGTGGTGACCATTGATTACCACTCTGTCTTCTCCCACTGAACCATCTCTCCCTCCATAGCAACAGCTTGCCCATAATGCCATAGTTCTCTAATTTGTGCAACAGTCTTAGCATTAGCATTAGCATTAGCATTTGTAGAGGCATTTGATGCAAGAAAGCAAGCTTATGCAGCATCAGCCAAAAAAAAAAAAGAAAAAAAAAAAAAAAAAAAAAAAAGTAACATAAATAAATAAAAATAACCACTTCCACTTCACCCCTCTGTTCGTTCGAAATACCTGTCCAGCTGAGCCTTAAACTTATTTAGACTATCAACTTCCACGACAAGGGATGGAAGTCTGTTCCACCCACCAACCACCCGCTGGCTAAAGGCAAATTTCCGCACATCTATCCTACATCTGTCTTTCCTCAATTTGAATTTATGCCCTCTCAGGTGATTTTTCTGAGCTAGAGGAAGAATCCCATCAGCATTGAGCATGCTCAAACCATTCAAGGCTTTGTACACCTCTATCAGATCACCCCGCTGGTGCCTAGTTTCCAGACACTGTAATTTGCAAAACTTAAGCCTTTCTTCGTAAGAGAACCCCTTTGTCCCATTCACCAATCTAGTTGCCCTTCTCTGTACTCGTTCCAGCAGCTCTACATCCTTCCTGAAATGAGGCCTCCAGGCCTGTATACAGTACTCTAGGTGTGGCCTGACCATTGCCTTATACAAGGGAATAATCACCTCCTTATCCCTGCTAGAAAAATTCCTATATATCATTGACAATACACCATGAGCTACTCTTGCAGCTCGTCTGCACTGCTCAGAGAACTTCATATCTGCCTGCACCACCACCCCCAGGTCCCTTTCATTCTCTACCACTGTCAGTGTAGTACCACAGAGTTGATACGTTGCTCTGGGGTTGCCGTTTCCCATATGTAGTACTTTACATTTGTCAATGTTAAACTTCATTTGCCACCTCGAAGCCCATCTGCTCAACCTTTCCAAATCCTGTTGCAGCAGCATAGTGTCAGTAGTGTCCTTGACAACCCTGCCAACCTTCGTATCGTCTGCAAACTTGGACATTAAGCCTGATATACCATCATCAATATCATTTATAAATACAGAAAACAATAAAGGCCCCAATACTGAACCCTGAGGGACTCCACTAATAACATTAGTCCACGATGAGCAGTGTCCATTGATTACCACTCTCTGTCTTCTCCCCCTCAACCACCCCTTTATCCATAGCAGCAACTTGCCTCCAATGCCACACTGCTCCAATTTGTGCAGCAGTCTTCCATGTGCAACAGTATCAAAAGCCTTTCTAAGATCCAAGTATATAATATCCAAGTTATTCCCTGCATCCAGTTCTTTTGTGACTGCATCATAGTATCCAATCAAATTGGTCAGGCAAGACTTCCCCTTAACAAAACCATGCTGTGTCCTAGCTATAACTGAAGTCTTGTCTAGATGATCCTGCAGTGCTTCTTTCACCAGTGCCTCCATTAATTTTCCGGGAACAGAAGTTAAACTCACAGGTCTATAATTACTTGTGTCAGCCTTTGATCCCCCTTTGTGAATTGGGGTCACATTTGCACATCTCCAGTCAATGGGTACCTCCCCTGAGTCCAAGGAAGCTCTCATAATTATGGCTAAGGGTTTGCTTACCTCCTTTGCTGCCTCCTTTAATATAACTGGATAGATCCCATCCACCCCAGGTGCCTTTCTTGTGTTTATCTTCAACAATTTCTCCTCCACTTTGCTCTCAGTTATTACAAGATTCTCTAGCTTACTGCTAGATTTGAATACACCTCTGGCATTCCCCTCGCTGAATAACTCCTCATGTGTGAATGTCGATGCAAAATATTCATTTAGTTTGTTAGCTACCCGAGCAGGGTCATCAACAGTTGACCCATCGATCTCAAGTGGACCAATCTGATTCATCCCCTTCCTTCTAGAGTTTACATAAGTAAAGAACTCTTTGCTGTTTTTCTTCGCATCCCTTGCCAAGGATCTCTCGTAATCTGCCTTCGCCTGCCTAACCTCCTTTGTAACTTGGTTACAGATCAACTTGTATCTATCATAGGCGTCCGTGTCACGTGTTAATTTGTATGTATCCCATGCATTTTTCTTCTCTGCCATATGCCTCATTAGTTCATCTGACAACCATTTAGGCCTAAACCTTGAACAATATTTCTTAGTTGGTATGTAAAGCCTAGTAGCTTCCACGATAAGTTCTTTGAATGCTTCCCATTTTGAACTTGCTGTTGGCAATATCATCAGTTGATCCCACTGTATAGAATTTAAATATTGTCTCAGTCCATTGTAGTCGCCTTTACGAAAGCAATACCCCTTCCCTTTACCCCTAATGGTAGTTACCTCTTTGAGTAACTCCCACTTCAGCACACTGTGATCACTGCCACCAAGTGGTTCATTTATCTGCAGATTCTTAATGCATGAAGAATCACTACTGATAATCAAATCAAGAGTATTACTCCCTCTAGTTGCCTCCCGAACATGCTGATGTAGAAAACAATCATCCAATAAATCCACAAAAGCCTTGCTACTGTGTGAGTGACCAGCCCCCAAATTCCAGTCAATATCTGGGAAATTAAAATCCCCCATTATAAGACTCTCTGATTTACTGGCCCACTCTATTTCTCCGAACAGTTTCTTATTATACTCATCAGAGTCATTAGGCCTATAGCACACTCCTACTCTCAATTTTGATCTCCCAATGCTTATGTCACACCAAACTGACTCGACACTGCACTGTCCAGCGATGTCGACTGGCTTCACTTCCTTGGATTTTATGTGTTTTTTAACTAATAGCATAACCCCTCCTCCCTTCCTATCCTGTCTATCCTTTCTGTAGACATTGTACTCCCCAAATTCCAGTTCTGCATTTCTTATATCTGTGTGACACCGCGTCTCTGAAATCCCCACAATATCTGCCTTTGATGTTTTGAGCAATACCTCAAATTCATCAAATTTATTTACTAAACTCCTAGCATTGGTGTATACACAAGTATACATGCACCTGTTCTTTTTCTTAGCTACCCTAACACAACCCATGTGTTTACTTGTACCCCAATGATTCCCAGCAGTCTCTGAAATATCCTGCATCTTATTTTCCAGGCTGCGGCTCATTCCAATAGAAGCAGTGCAAGAATCACTTTCACCTCTGCCAGTGGCTACTGTTAATCTATTAGTCCTTTTAGTCCTTGTCTTCCATATGCAACAGTATCAAAAGCCTTTCTAAGATCCAAATTTATGATATAAAAATTATTTTTTGCATCCAGTTCCTTTGTGACTTCATTGCAACATCCAATCAAACTGGTCAGATAAGACCTCTCCTTAACAAACCCATGCAGTGTCTGAACTATAACTGCAGCCTTCTAGGTGATCCTACAGTGCTTCTTTAACCAGTGTCTCCATTAATTTCTCCAGAACAGAAGTTAAACAGGTCTGTAATTACTTGTGTCACCCTTTGATCCTACTTTGTGAATTGGGGTCACATTTGCATATCTCCTGTCCATAGGGACTTCCCCTGAATCAAAGGAAGCTCTCATAACTATGGCCAAGGGTTTGCTTACTTCCTTTGCCACCTCCTTTAATATAACTGAATAGATCCCATTCACCCCAGGTGCCTTTCTGATGTCTGACTTCAACAGTTTCTCTTCCACTTTGCTCTCAGTCACTACGAAATCACACAGCTCCCTGCCAGAGTTTGATAAACCTCTGGCATTCCCCCCTGAATAGCTTCTCATGTGTGAATGTAGATGCAAAACACTCATTCAGTCTGTCAGCTACCTGAGCACGGTCCTCAACAGTCGAACTTTCGATATCAAGTAAACCAATCTGATTCATCCCCCTCCCTCTAGAGTCCACACAAGCAAAGAACTCTCTGCTGTCTTTGGATCCCTTGACAAAAGATTCCTCGTAATCTGCCCAACCTCCTTTGTAACCCGCCTGCACACACTGACATAGGCTTCTATGTCACCTGATGATTTTTATACATCCCATGCATTTTCCCTCTCTGCCACTAGTGTACGAGTCCCACTAGCTCATCATTTAGCATTAGCATAGGCATATGATGCAAGAAAGCAAGCTTATGCAGCATCAGCCAAAAAAGAGAAAAACACTCCCATTTCACCCCTCCGTTTGTTCGAAATACCTGTCCAGTTGAGCGTTAAGTTTATTTAGGCTATCAACTTGCACAACAGTGGATGGAAGTCTGTTCCACCAACCAACTACCCACTGGCTAAAAGGCAAATTTTCACACATCTATTCTACCTCTGTCTTTCTTCAATTTTAATTTATGCCCTCTCATGTGATTATTCTGAGCAAGAGGAAGAATTGCATCAGCATTCTCAAAAAATTCAAGGCTTTATACACAGATCTCTATCAGATCATCTCACCAGTGCCTAGTCTCCAGGCACTGTAATTTGCAAAACTTTAGCCTTTCTTTGTAAGAGCAACCCTTTGTTCCATTCACTAATCGTGTTGCCCTTCTCTGTACTTGTTCCAGCAGTTCTACATCCTTCTTGAAATGAGGCCTCCAGACCTGTATACCGTACTCAAGGTGTGGCATCTGCCTTCACAATTATCCCCAGTCCTTTTCATTCTCTACCACTGTCAGTATAGTACCACAGACTTGATATGTTACTCTGGGATTACTGTTTCCTCATATGTAGTACTTTACATTTGTCAATGTTAAACTTCATTTGCCACCTCTCAGCTCATCTCCTCAACCTTTCCAGATCCTGGTGCAGCAGCATACTGTCAGTAGTGTGCTTAACAGCCCTGCCAACCTTTGTGTCGTCTGTTAAATTGGACATTAAGCTTGATATACCATCATCAATATCATTTATAAATACAGAAAACAACAATGGACCCAACACTGAACCCTGAGGGACTCCACTAATAAAATTAGTCCACGATGAGCAGAGTTCATTGATTACCACTCTGTCTTCTCCCCCTCAACCATCCCTTTATCCATAGCAGCAATTTGCCTCTAATGCCACACTGCTCCAATTTGTGCCGCAGTCTTCCATGTGCAACAGAATTAAAAGCCTTTCTAAGATCCAAATATATAATATCAAAGTAGTAGTAGTAGTGGCATGTGATGCAAGAAAGCAAGAATATGAGCTTATGCAGCATCAGCCAAAAAAAAAAAAAAAAAAAAATCACACCTTTCCTTCCAAATGCCAGTCCAGTTCCTCCTTAAATTTATTCAACCTATCAATTTCCACAACGACAGATGGAAGTTTGTTCCAGCAATTAACTACCCGCTAGCTAAAGGCAAATTTCTGCACATTTATTCTACATTTTTCCTTTCTTAATTTGAATTTATGCCCCCTTAGGTTCGTAATCTTAACAAGTGGAAGGATCCAATCAGAATTCAGCGTGCTCAACCCATTCAAGGCCTTATTCACCTCAATTAGATCACCGTGCAGGTGCCTAGTCTCCAACCACTGCAATTTGCAGAACTGAAGCCTCTCTTGGTAAGAGGATCCCTTTATTCCCCTCACCAATCTTGTTGCCCTTCTCTGCACACGCTGAAGTAAATCTACCCTAAAATGAGGCCTCTAGACCTGTACGCAGTACTCAAGGTGTGGCGTGACCATTGCCTTATACAGAGGGACAATTGCCTCCTTCTCCCTGCTAGCAAAATTCCTATATATCATTGACAAAACCCCATGACCTGCCCTGGCAGCCTCTCTGCATTGCTCAGAAAACTTCATATCTGACTGCACAATTACTCCCAGGTCTTTTTCATTTTCTACCACATTAAATGTAGTACCACACAGTTGGTACGTTTCTCTAGGGTTACTTCTACCCATATGCAGTACTTTGCATTTGTCAAGTTTAAACTTCAGTTGCCACTTCTTAGCTCATCTGCCCAAATTATCTAGATCCTTTTGCAGTAGCACACTGCCATTACTGTCATTAACAACCCTGCCAACCTTTGTATCATCTGCAAACTTCGACATTAAGCCTGATATACGTTCATCAATATCATTGATAAATATAAAAAACAACAGTGGACCTCCACTAATAACATTAGTCCACGAAGAGCAGCACCCATTGATTACCACCCTCTGTCTTCTCCCACTTAACCATTCTTTTATCCATTGTAGCAACTTACCCTTAATACCATTCTGCTCCAATTTATACAGTAGTCTTCTATGTGCAATGGTGTCAAAAGCTTTCCTGAAATCCAAATATATGATATCAAAATTATTTTTTGCATCCAGTTCCTTTGTAACCACATCATAATAACCAATCAAATTTATCAGAAAAGACTTTCCCTTAACAAACCCATGCTGTGTCTGAATTATTGCTGCAGTCTTGTCTAGATGATCCTGCAATGCATCTTTAACCAGTGACTTCATTATTTTACCTGGAACAGAAGTTAAACTAACTGGTATATAATTACTCGTGTCACCCTTCGATCCCCCCTTTGTGAATTGGGGATACATTTGCACATCTCCAGTCTATGGGAACCTCCCCCGAGTCCAAGGATGCTCTCATAATTATGGCTAAGGGTTTGCTTAGTTGCTTTGCCACCACCTTTAATATAACTGGATAGATCCCATCCACCCCAGGTGTTTTTTTTTTTTTTATGTTAAACTTCAACAATTTCTCCTCCACTTTACTCTCAGTTATTACAAAATCAATCAGTATCCTGCTACAATTTGAGAACCTTCTGCAATTTTCAAATCTTAATAATTCTTCATGTGTGAATGTAGATGCAAAATACGCATTCAGTTTGTTTGCTATCTGAACAGGATCATCAACAGTGGAACCATCAATGTCAAGTGGACCAATCAGATTCATCCCCTTCCTTTTAGAGTTTATATAAGTACAAAAATCCTTGCTGTTTTTCTTAGCATCTTTTGCCAAGCATTTCTCGTAATCTTCCTTCACCTACCTAACCTCTTTTGTGACCTTATTACAGATTAGCTTATATCTGCCATAGGCTTCTAAGTCGCTTGATAATTTATATGCATCGAATGCCTTTGTCTTCTCTGTTACGAGTTTCATTAGATAACCATTTAGGCCTAAACCTTGAACAATATTTCTTAATAGGTATGAAACTTTTAGTAGTTTCCACGATTAATTCCTTGAATGCTTCCCACTTAGAATTTACTGTTGGTAACATCGTCACTTGATTCCACTGTATAGAATTTAAAAACTGTCTGAGACCACTGTACTCACCTTTACGGAAGCAAAAACCCTTTCCTTTACCCCTGATGGTAATTAAATCTTTAAGTAAATCCCACATCAGTACACTGTGATCACTGCCACCTAGTGGTTCCTTTATTTGCAAATTCTTAATACACGAATGATCACTGCTGATAACCAGATCAAGAGTATTACTTTCTCTGGTTGCCTCTCGAACATGCTGATGCAGAAAACAATCATCCAATAAATCCACAATAGTCTGGCTAGTGTGTGAGTGACCAGCCCACAAGTTCCAGTCAATATCTGGGAAGTTAAAATCCCCGTTTATAAGACATTCCGATTTACTAGCCCACTCTATTTCTCTGTACAATTGTTCATTGTACTCATTCGAGTCATTAGGCCTATAACACACTCCTACTCTTATTTTTGCTTTCGCAGTGCTTATGTCACACCAAACTGACTGAACAGTGCACTGTTCATCTATATCAACTGGATGCACTTCTTTTGATTTTATGTGTTTCCTAATTAACAGCATAACACCTCCTCCCTTTCTATCCTGTCTATCCTTACTATCACGTCTCTGCTATACCAACAATATCCGCCTTTGATGTCTTGACCAACACGTCAAATTCATCAAATTTATTTACTATACTTCTACCATTGGTATACATGCAAGCATACGTGCTCCTATTCCTAGTTACCCTAACACATCCCATATACCCACCTATTTCATGAAGACTGCCATCCGTCCCTGAAACCCCCAACACACCTCACTCCAGGTCGCTACTTATTCTAATAGAAGTTGTGCAAGAATCACCTTCACCTCTGCCTACAGCTACTGTTAAACTGTTAGTCCTTGTATCCCCCCAAGCTATCAGTTTTCTGACCCACCTAACACTGCCTCGATAGCATCAGCAAATATTCTTGCACCCTTTCTATTTAAGTGTATCCCATCCCTGTAGAAGCAGTCTCTCCTGTTAACAAGTACAGTCCAGGCTGAAAAAAATTCTATCCCTTGAGCCTTGCACAATCTTTCCAGGGCCGAATTGATCGACAAGGCTGTCATCATATACTCCCTCCTATCGTGTCTGGGCAGAATTGCAGACAGTTTCAAATTCAACCCTAATTCTCGGCTTTTGTTCAACAGTGACCTATACTTGTTAAGTAATTCTACCGGTCTCCTACTCTTAATATCATTAGTGCCAACGTGTACAACTATATCACCTTTTGTGCCCTTAAAAGATGATATCCGCTCTACAGCGTCATCACCCTTTGCCCCTAGCAGACATACCCTGGTCCTTTTCCATCTATCCTTTTTTACAAAGCATGTTTCCCGTTTCCCTGACAATAGAGTCACTAACAAATAGTAGTTCCTGTGGGACCAGCGCATTCTGCCTTGTGGGTTGCCGCTGTGTTGCATGATAACCAAGTGCAAGCTCTGGCGTTGATGTGGGTAGCTATTCCCTGCATCCAGTCCTTTTGTGACTGCATCATAGTATCCAATCAAATTGGTCAGGCAAGACTTTCCGTTAACAAAACCATGCTGTGTCCGAGCTATAACTGAATTCTTGTCTAGATGATCCTGCAGTGCTTCTTTTAATTAGTGCCTCCATTAATTTTCCTGGAACAGAAGTTAAACAAACAGGTCTATAATTACTTTTGTCAGCCTTTGATCCTCCTTTGTGAATTGAGGTCACATTTGCACATCTCCAGTCTATCGGTACCTCCCCTAAGTCCAAAGAAGCTCTCATAATTATGGCAATAGGCTTGCTTGCTTCCTTTGCTGCCTCCTTCAATATAACTGAATAGATTCCATCCACCTGATGTGCCTTTTTTATGTTTATCCTCAACAATTTCTACTCCACTTTCCTCTCACGTATTACAAAATCATCTAGCTCACTGCCAGAGTTTACTTCACCTCTGGCATTCCCCTTATTGAATAACTCATATGTAAATGTAGATGCAAAATATTTGATTAGTTTGTTAGCCACCTGAGCAGGATCATCAGCAATTGAACCATCAATATCCAGTGTACCATCTAATTCAACCCCCTCCTTGTACAGTTTACATAGGTAAACAACTCTTTTCTGTTTTTCTTTAAATCCTTTGCCAAGGATTTCTCATAATCTGCCTTTGCCTTCCTAATCTCCTTTGTGACTTGGTTACGGATCAGCTTTTATCTATCATAGGCTTCTGTGTCACGTGTTAATTTATATATATCCCATGCATTCTTCTTCTTTGCCATATCTCTCATTAGTTCATCTGACATCCATTTAAGCCTAAACCTTGAACAATATTTCTTAGTTGGTATGTAAAGCCTAGTAGCTTCCAAGATAAATTCTTTGAATGCTTCCCATTTTGAATTTGCTGTTGGTAACATCATCAGTTGGTCCCACTGTATAGAATTTAAATACTGTCTCAGACCATTTTAGTCACCTTTACGAAAGCAAAAACCCTTCCCTTTACCCCTGATGGTAGTTACCTCTTGCACTGCTAGCTTAGGGAGATACAAGGACTAACAGATTAACAGTAGCCACTGACAGAGGCAAAAGTGATACTTGCATTGCTGGCTGCTGCTCATTGGATACTGTTAATCTGTTAGTCCTTGTATCTCCCTAAGCTAGCAGTTTTCCGACCCACCTAACACTGCCCCAGTAGTGTCAGCAAATATTCTTGCACCCTTTCTATTTAAGTGTATCCCATCCCCGTAGAAGTAGTCTCTACTGTTAACATCATCCGATATCCATTCAGGCCCTAACTTGAACCGCACTTCGTAGTTGGGACAAAATGCCCAGTATCCTCCAAGAATTCCTTTTTGAATGCTTCCCATCTAGAACTTGTTGGTAACATTATCATCATGATGTGGTTACAAAGGAACTGAATGCAAAAAATAATTTTGATATCATATATTTGGATTTCAGGAAAGCTTTTGACACTATTGCACATGGAAGACTATTGTACAAATTGGAGCAGAATGGTATTAAGGGTAAGTTGTTACAATGGATGAAAGGATTGTTGAGTGGGAGAAGACAGAGGGTGGTAATTAATGGGTGCTGCTCTTCATGGACTAATGTTATTAGTGGAGTCCCACAGGGTTCGGTGTTGGGTGCTCTGTTGTTTTGTATATTTATCAATGATATAGATGAAGGTATATCAGGCTTAGTGTTGAAGTTTGCATATGATACAAAGTTAGGCAGGGTTGTTAATGACCGTAATGGCAGTGTGCAATTGCAACAGGATCTAGATAATTTGGGCAGATGGGCTAAGAAGTGGCAACTGAAGTTTAACCTTGACAAATGCAAAGTACTGCATATGGGTAGAAGTAACCAAGGAGAAAAGTACAAATGTGTGGTACTACACTTTAGGTGGTAGAAAAAGAAAAAGACCTTGGAGTAATTGTGCAGTCAGATATGATATTTTCTGAGCAGTTCAGACAGGCTGCCAGGGCAGGTCATGGTATTTTGTCAATGATATATAGGAATTTTGTTAGCAGGGAAAAGGAGGTGATTGTCCCTCTGTATAAGGCAATGGTCAAGCCACACCTTGAATACTGCGTACAGGTCTGGAGGCCTCATTTTAGGAAGAATGTAGATTTGCTTGAGCATGTACAGAGAAGGGCAGCAAAATTGGTGAGGGGAATGAAGGGATCCTCTTACTGAGAGAGGCTTAAGTTCTGCAAATTGCAGTGGCTGGAGACTAGGCACCTGTGCGGTGATCTGATTGAGGTGCATAAGGCCTTGAATGGGTTGGGCATGCTGAATTCTGATGGGATCCTTCCACTTGTTCAGATTACGAACCTAAGGGGAGATAAATTCAAATTAAGAAACGACAGATGTAGAATTGATGTGCAGAAATTTGCCTTTAGCCAGCGGGTGGTTGATTGCTGGAACAAACTTCCATCTGTCGTTGTGGAAGTTGATAGGTTGAATAAATTTAAGCAGGAACTAGACAGGCATTTGGAGGGAATGGTGTGATTATTATTTTTTTTTTTTTTTCTTTTTGTTTTTGGCTGATGTTGCATAAGCTCATACACTTGCTTTCTTGCATCACATGCCACTACTACATCATCATCAGTTGGTCCCACTCTATTGAATTCAAAAACTGTCTCAGACAATCATAATCATCATTACGAAAGCAAATGCCTTTCCTTTCACCCCACTGGCAGCTACACCCTTGAGTAAATCCCACATCAGCACAATGTGATCACTGCCACCTAGTGGCTCCTCCATCTGCAGATCCCTAATGCATGCATCATCACTGTTGATAATCAGATCAAGAGTATTAACCCACCTCTAGTTGCCCTTTGAACATGTTGCTGTAGAAAACAATCCTCCAATAAATCCACAAAAGTCTTGCTAGTGTGAGAGTGACCAACCCATTAGTTCCAGTCAATATCTGGAAAGTTAAAATCCCCCATTACAAGACATTCTGATTTACTGGCCCACTCTATTTCTCTGCACAATTGTTTGTTGTACTCATCAGAATCATTAGGCCTATGACACACTCCTGCTCTCATTTTCCCAGTGCCTACATCACACCAAACTGACTCAACATTTCACTGTCCACCCATGTCAACTGGATGCACGTCCCTAGATTTTATGGCGCCTCTGTAGCCAGGTGAGCATTAGCTGCAGTGCATAGCACACGCTTCTTGATTAGACCGAGGTTCGAGCCCGTGACCACCAAATACGGAGGATGCGGAAAGGTCAGGCAATGACCACCTCATATCCCCGGAGCAATACGGCCTTAGTTGCTAATGCTCCTAAAAACCAAATAACAACAACAACTACCTAGATTTTATATGTTTCTTAACTAACAGCATAACCCCTGCTCCCCTCCTATCCTGTCTATCCTTTCTGTACACATTGTACTCCCCAAATTCCAATTCTGCATTCCTTATATGTGTGACAACACGTCTGTGATATCCCCACAATATCTGCCTTTGATGTCCTACCAGCACCTCAAATATATCCAATAAACTCCCTGCACCAGTGCACATGCAAGCATACATGCACCTGTTCTTATTCTTAGCTACCCTCACACAGCCCATCTAACTGAGCTGTGTGAAGCTAGCTAACTCCCAGCAGTCCGAAATCCCCAGCAACCCGCTTTCCAGGCTGCTGCTCATTCCAATAGAATGCAGTGCAAGAATCACCTTCACATCTGCTCCATCCATCCATGTATCCCCCAAGCTAGCAGTTTTCCGACCCACCCAACACTGCGCCGACAGCATCAGCAAACATTACTACACTCCCTTCACCTAAGTGCATTCCATCCCTGTAGAAGCAGTCTCTCCTCTTTCAAGGCTTATCAATCTTTTGTATATACAGTGATGATAGAAGACAGTTCAAAGAACACGTGCAACAGAGAAAGGAAAAACTGATAAGTTGGTGCATACACATTGCAGTTGTAAGATCCTCATATTAAAAAAAATATGCAAAAAGTATTAAAGCTTTCTATTATACTAACCTATTAGTAACATCACTATGAGCATGGTTTCAGATGGAGAAGTTTGTTGTTTTGATAGAGGAGGCCTGGAATTTTCATTCACAGAAGTATTTATTTCTCTGGAACTTTGTTCATGTGCTGAATCAACTGTTACCAAGGGCTGTTCAAGAGTAGGCGTCTGCTTAAAACTATATTTTTTACACTACGTTGTGGAACAAATGTATCATTGTCTAAGCCAGGGCATTCATCTAAATCATCAAAGAGTTAAACATTTCCACTGGGCATAGGCTGATAGGTAGGCATTAGATAAATTTATTATCAATTATAACTACTTAGAACTTACAAATGTAGTGGTATAATGTAAACCTGATAGGAGATATGAAATATGTATACTGTGAGCTATCTTCCATCTGTCATTGTGGAAGTTGATGGCTTAAATAAATTCAAGGAGGAACTGGACAAACTTTTAGCGGGAATGGATTTGTGAAATTGTTTTTTTTTTTTGTCTAATGCTCATACACTTGCTTTCTTGCATCACATGCCTCTACTACTACTATACTGCATTAGCTGTATAAGTTTAGTGTAGTATTTTAATTATATTGAATTTGAATGGAAATCAAACTCAGACCAGAGCAGCCAGGGGGATGTCTTTGTATGTGCTCGACATAGATTGCAAGGATGTTAGGTACCAGCTTAATTTTTTTATGGGCATTTATGAGAGCTTGAAGAACAGAGTAGATGCCCTTAAATGATTTAATTTTGGAGCTCTCCTCATTTTATAATTTCTTAGGCCATATAGCAAAGCTGTATGGCCTGAGAAATAAAATGTTTGCAAAGCTATCCTGTCCTTTCATCTGTATTTGTCCAGTAGTATTTAAAGTGCATTGACATTGTAATGGTTTTGATTCTCGTAGTGTTGCAAACATGCCTTTGTAACAAGTTCCCCTGCCCCCAAATATTCACACTACTTTCAAACTGATGCTCTTGCCAAAAGTTGAATTGCTAATTGACTATTTGTTTAAGAGATGGGGCTGCTATGACATTGTTTCCACTACCTATGGTCTGTGATCAGATAGTAGTTTGTCTTTAGTGAAAACATTCAAACAAAACAGAAAGCTTTAACTGTATTACCTCTTCTACTATTGCTACTTCCACCACCACTATACTGCATTAGGTATATAAGTTTAGTGTAGTATTTTTAATTATATTATTATTATTAATAGCCATATGGTGCAAGGAAGCCTGAGGCTTATGATGCACCAGGAAAAAAAAAGTTCCCGAGTTACCCTGAGAGAGAGAGAGAGAGAGAGAGAGAGAGAGAGAGAGAGAGAGAGTCAAAAGTAGAAGGGAATCACCAAGAAAGAGAAGAATGAGGATATCCAGCTCAGGACCCTGGGTGTGCCAAGTCCATACTCACCAGATGTGAGTTCCTGGGATTGTGATTTGAGTGGAAATTGTACTCAGACCAGAGCAGCAAAGCAAATGGCTCAAGATAGTGGAAGTGCCATGGCTTGGGGTGGAACTGAGCAGGGGGCTTGGGGAGATTCACAGACTAATAGATTAACAGTAGCCACAGGCAGAGGTGAAAGTGATTCTTGCACTGCTTCTATTAGAATGAGCAGCTGCCTGGTGGGCGAAATGCTGGGGATTTTAGGGACTGGTGGGAGTCATCATGGAACAAATAAATACATGGACTGTGTTAGGGTAACTAAGAGTAAGAACAGCATGTACACCAATGCTAGAAGTATAGTAAATAAATTTGATGAATTTGAAGTGCTGGTCAAGACATGAAAGGTGGATATTGTTGGGATCTAGAGACGTGGTGTCATACAGATATAAGTAATGCAGAATTGGAATTTGGGGAGAACAATGTGTACAGAAAGGAAAAAAGACAGGATAGGAAGGGAGGAGGAGTTATGCTGTTCGTTAAGAAACATAAAATCTAAAGAAGTGCATTCAGTTGACATAGATGGACAATGCAATGTTGAGTCAGTTTGTTGTGATAACCACTAGGAAAGCAAAAATGAGGGTAGAAGTTTGTTATAGGCCTAATGACTCTGATGAGTACAATGAACAATTATACAGAGAAATAGTGGGCCAGTAAATCAGTGTATTATAATGGGGGATTTTAACTACCCAGATACTATGTATATAAAGTGCTTAGCATCATAATACACAGCCATTTCTGAATAAACAGAAAATTTTTAAGGTGGCATCGTTTTAGGTTATATCTCATATTGTGAATACCTTCACAACGAGTTGCCATGATATTGCACTACTTCGAATAAGTAACGCTTCACCTAAGGAGAAAACTAGTGTTACTTATTCTCAGATAGGTACCACCACCCAGACAGCACTGTTTCAGGGCTATTTGGCCCTTCGTCAGTGAGTGGGTAGGTACCCAAGTGATGCAATGATGGCAAAAACAGTTATGAAGTATATGTTTTTGCCATCATTGCATCACTTGGGTACCTACCCACTCACTGACGAAGGGCCAAATAGCCCTGAAACAGTGCTGTCTGGGTGGTGGTACCTATCTGAGAATAAGTAACACTAGTTTTCTCCTTAGGTGAAGCGTTACTTATTCGAAGTAGTGCAATATCATGGCAACTCGTTGTGAAGGTATTCACAATATGAGATATAACCTAAAACGATGCCACCTTAAAAATTTTCTGTTTATTCAGAAATGGCTGTGTATTATGATGCTAAGCACTTTATATACATAGTCTAAATTTGTTCGCAGCTTGAGGCTCTAGCCCTAAATGCGCCTTAGTCTAAATACATCATACACCATCAGGCATCTCTCATATTGTGGAGTTATACTTCATAACTGTTTTTGCCATCATTGCATCACTTGTGTACCTACCCACTCACTGACGAAGGGCCAAATAGCCCTGAAACAGTGCTGTCTGGGTGGTGGTACCTATCTGAGAATAAGTAACACTAGTTTTCTCCTTAGGTGAAGCGTTACTTATTCGAAGTAGTGCAATATCATGGCAACTCGTTGTGAAGGTATTCACAATATGAGATATAACCTAAAACGATGCCACCTTAAAAATTTTCTGTTTATTCAGAAATGGCTGTGTATTATGATGCTAAGCACTTTATATACATAGTCTAAATTTGTTCGCAGCTTGAGGCTCTAGCCCTAAATGCGCCTTAGTCTAAATACATCATACACCATCAGGCATCTCTCATATTGTGGAGTTATACTTCATAACTGTTTTTGCCATCATTGCATCACTTGTGTACCTACCCACTCACTGACGAAGGGCCAAATAGCCCTGAAACAGTGCTGTCTGGGTGGTGGTACCTATCTGAGAATAAGTAACACTAGTTTTCTCCTTAGGTGAAGCGTTACTTATTCGAAGTAGTGCAATATCATGGCAACTCGTTGTGAAGGTATTCACAATATGAGATATAACCTAAAACGATGCCACCTTAAAAATTTTCTGTTTATTCAGAAATGGCTGTGTATTATGATGCTAAGCACTTTATATACATAGTCTAAATTTGTTCGCAGCTTGAGGCTCTAGCCCTAAATGCGCCTTAGTCTAAATACATCATACACCATCAGGCATCTCTCATATTGTGGAGTTATACTTCATAACTGTTTTTGCCATCATTGCATCACTTGGGTACCTACCCACTCACTGACGAAGGGCCAAATAGCCCTGAAACAGTGCTGTCTGGGTGGTGGTACCTATCTGAGAATAAGTAACACTAGTTTTCTCCTTAGGTGAAGCGTTACTTATTCGAAGTAGTGCAATATCATGGCAACTCGTTGTGAAGGTATTCACAATATGAGATATAACCTAAAACGATGCCACCTTAAAAATTTTCTGTTTATTCAGAAATGGCTGTGTATTATGATGCTAAGCACTTTATATACATAGTCTAAATTTGTTCGCAGCTTGAGGCTCTAGCCCTAAATGCGCCTTAGTCTACCCAGATATTAACTGGAACTTGTGATTTGGTCACGCACACTAGCAAGGCTTTTGTGGATTTATTGGATGATCTGTTTTCTATAGCAGCATGATAGAGAAGCAACTAGAGGGAGTAACATTCTTGATCTGAATATCAGCAGCGATTATTCATGTATTAAGAATTTACAGATAAAGGAACCAATAGGTAGCAGAGATCACAGTATACTGATGTTGGATTTGCTTAAAGATGTAACTACCCTGATGGGTAAAGTTAAGGGTTTTAGCTTTCATAAAGGGGACTACAGTGGTCTTAGAGATTTTTTTAAATTCTATACATTGGGACCAGCTGATGATGTTACCAACAGCAAATTCTAAATGGGAAGCATTCAAGGACGTAATCTTGGAAGCTACTAGGCTTTTTGTTCCAACTAAGAAATACTGTTCTAGGTTTAGGCCCAAATGGATGTCAGATGAACTAATGAGGCTTGTGGCAGAGAAAAAAAATGCATGAGATGCATATAAATTATCAAGTGACACAGAAGTCTGTGGTAGATATAAGCTAGTCTGTAATCAAGTCACAAAGGAGGTTAGGCAAAGGATGCAAAGAAAAACTGCAAAGACCTGTTTACTTATATAAACTTTAAAAAGAAGGGGCTGAATCAGATTGGTCCACTTGATATCAGTGGTTTGACTGTAGATGATTATTCTCAGAGAGCTGCCAAACTAAATGAGTATTTTGCCTCTACATTCACATATGAGGAGTTATTCAAGGAGGAGAAGGCCAGATGTTTATCAAACTCTAAGAGGTTAAATGATTTTGCAATAACTGAGAGCAAAGTGAAGGAGGGATGGGATCTATCCAGTTATATTAAAGGAAGTAAGCAAACCCCCAGCCTTCATCTTACTTATTAAGTTCTGCAAATTGCAGTGGCTGGAGACTAGGCACCTGCATGGTGATCTGATTGAGGTGTATAAAAGGCCTTGAATGGGTTGAGCATGCTGAGAATTCTGATGGGATCCTTCCACTTGTTCAGATTACGAACTTAAGGGGGCATAAATTCAAATTAAGAAACGACAGATGTAGAATAGATGTGCGGAAATTTGCCTTTAGCCAGCGGGTGGTTAATTGCTGGAACAAACTTCCATCTGTCGTGGAAGTTGATAGGTTGAATAAATTTAAGGAGGAACTGGACAGGCATTTGGAGGGAATGGTGTGATTTTTTTTTTTTTTTTGGCTGATGCTGCATAAGCTCATACACTTGCTTTCTTACATCACATGCCAGTACTACTACTACAAATCTGAATTCCACACGATACTTGTTAATGTTTGGCCACTTTCATACATCCTTATTATTTTAATTTTCTGATCCAACTCGATCGCTTTCCTTGTCTTTATAGATTTCCTAGTACCGCTATCACTAGTAAATGTACCATGATAATGGTCAAAATGAAAATTTCTGTAAAGAACTTCACGGGATTAAGGCAAAAGCTCACTATCACCCCAGCAAGCTCACATTTTACTAAAGCACATTTCTGGAGGTCACTGCCATGAAACAATTTGCACTTTCTGGGTTTATTAGTGCATCTAATTATAAATGGCTAGTAAACTCGATCTTGTTGCATTTGCGTTAATACCAATAGCTGGAATTGTGTGGGTTTTTACGATGTTATAGTGAAATGTGTGCCCCTTCAGTCATATAAAAATAATATAAATATTGTAACGTAAGTCTGAAGCTACATAATTTGGGGACTTACTCTATCAGAAAATGTACAGCAACCTATGTAAAAAGTATGGCGATAGATAAAAAATGAAAAAAACTTAGCATACACTACTCGCATGTCCAATACAGTATGATGCTTCCCTTTATTTTTTACGATGTCAATTTTAAATCTAGTAGCTTCCCTTTATTTTTTTCTATTTCACGTGGTCACCAACATTATTATTGTTATTATTAGTATTAACCATATGGTGCAAGGAAGCCTGAAGCTTATTCATTCACCAACTTTATTATTATTATTAGCCATATGGTGCAGGAAGCCTGAGACTTATGTGCACCAGCCAAAAAAAAAAATTCCTGAGTTACTCTGAGAGAGAGAGAGAGAGAGAGAGAGAGATGGTTTGGTGTTTGGTTTTTTTTTTTTAGGAGCATTAGCAACTAAGGCCATATTGCTCCGGGATATGCGGTGGTCATTCCCTGACCTTTCCGCATCCTCCGTATTTGGTGGTGACGGGCTCGAACCCCGGTCTAATCAAGAAACGTGTGCTACGCACTGCTGCTCCTTCCCACCTGGCTACGGAGGCGCCTAGAGAGAGAGAGAGAGAGAATGATGATATCCTGCTCAGGATTGGGTTTGCCAAGCCCGTACTCATCAGATTAACGGATACACCGGTTTCAAACTTTTGAATAATTTCAAGTTTTTGTTTAATTGAAAGCCCAACTCTTGCGTTTACCCATCATTTTCATGATTTCTAAACAAAAAAAAAATAGTTACTATAAAAAAAAAAAAATTCCAACATCCCTGACATAAATAATGAAACAAAATTTGTCCTTTTGCAGTGTGACGGAACACAACAATTGACACAACACACTGAAGTGAACTAAGCATTTGGTCTCTCTCTATTTTTTTTTTTTTTTTTTTTTGGGCAGTGGATGTGTAGACAGTGGGGGTTGCAAGATAATAGATACACTAGTCTCCCAATGATAACTTATAACGCCACTTCTTGTCTCTTATTTACGACTTGTGAAACATCTGTTTATACCTTTATATTTATTACTTGAATTTTATGATTTCTGGTTTATTTTATTATTTTTTTTTTAATTTCGAATCTTGAAGTGTCCCGGTTAATCTGCTTCCTGGCTAATCCGATCCCGGTAAATTGAGAGTCTGCTGTACTTAGATTTCAGGAAAGCTTTTGATACTGTTGAACATGGAAGACTACTATACAAATTGGAGTGGTATAGCATTAAGGGCAAGTTGCTACAATGGATAAAAGGATGGTTGGGTGGGAGAAGGCAGAGTGGTAATCAGTGGACTAATGTTATTAGTGATGTTCCCCACAGTTTGGTGTTGGGCCCATTGTTGATGTATATTTATTAATGATATTGATGAAGCTATATCAAGCTTAATGTCAAAGTTTGCAGATGATACAAAGGTGGGCCTGGGTTGTTAATGACAGTATGCCGCTGCAACAGGATTTGGAAAAATTGGGCAGATGGGCTGAGAAGTGTCAACTGAAGTTTAACATTGACAAATGCAAAGTACTGCATATGGATAGCAGTATCCCCAGAGAAATGTACCAACTGTGTGGTGTTACACTCAGGGTAGTGGAGAATGGAAGAGACCTGGTGGTAATTGTGCAGCCAGATATGAAGTTTTCTGAGCAGTGCAGACAGCCTGCCAGAGTAGTTCATGGTGTCTTGTCAATGATATACAGGAATTTTGCTAGCAGGGATAAGGAGGTGATTATCTCCTTGTATGAAGCAATGGTCAGACCAAACCCCTTGAGTACTGTGTACAGGTCTGGAAGCCTCATTTTAGGAAGGATGTAGAATTGCTAGAACGATTACAGAGAAGGGCAAAAAGACTGGTGAGGGGAACAAAGGGGTACTCTTATGAAGAAAGGCATAAGTTCTGCTAATTGCAGCATCTAAAGACTAGGCATCTGTGAGTTGATCTGATTGAGGTGCATAAGGCCTTGAATGGATTGAGCAGGTTCAATGCTGATGGGATCCTTCTTCTTGCTCAGATTACAAACCTGAGGGGGTATAAACTAAAATTGAGGTAAGACAGTTTTCAAATAGATGTGCAGAAATTTGCCTTTAGCC
Organism: Mastigoproctus giganteus; assembly: GCF_048544385.1. Classification (NCBI taxonomy): domain Eukaryota; kingdom Metazoa; phylum Arthropoda; class Arachnida; order Uropygi; family Thelyphonidae; genus Mastigoproctus; species Mastigoproctus giganteus. Next base: position 166,115,954 of record NC_143578.1, on the reverse strand, counting down.
AGCGGATAGTTGATTGCCGGAACAAATTTCCATCTGTCGTTGTTGAAATTGATAGTTTACATAAATTCAAGGAAGGAGTGGATATACTTTTGGAGCGAATGGATGGGTGAAATGGTAAGGTTTTCTTTTTTTTTTTTTTTTTGTTGGTGATGTGTCCTTGCCCTTCATGGACATTAGTTCACGAAGGGCAAGACCACTGGTCTTCATGGTAAATGTTATTAGTTAAGTTTTCACTAAGGGTACTGTGCTGGGTCCACTGTTGTTTTCTTTATTTATTAATGATATTGATGGAAGTATATCAGGCATAATGTCTAATTTTGCAGTAATATAAAGGTTGGCAGGGTAGTTAATGACAATAAGCAGGATAAGATCTAACAACAAAATTTAAAAGAATTAAGCATATGGGCTGAGAAATGGCTGTTAAAGTTTAACATTGATAGATGTAAGATACTGCATATGGGTAGCTGTAATTGCTGATTAACCTACCATCTGTATTTATTATTAGTATTAGCCATATGGTGCAAGGAAGCCTGAGGCTTATGTTGCCTCAATAAAAAAAAAAAAAAATTCCCAAGTTACCCTGAGAGAGAGAGAGAAGTAGAAAGGCATCACCAAGAAAGAGAAGAATGATGATATCCAGCTCAGGACCCTGGGTTTGCCAAGCCCATACTCACCAGATGTGTGCCCCCGGGGTGATTGGTACTGCACTCAGGGTAGTGGAAAATGAAAAAAGATCTGGGGGTTGGGCTAATTGTGCAGCCAGATATGAAGTTCTCTGACCAGTGCAGATAGTCTGCAAGAGTAGCTCATGGTGTCTTGCTAATGATATACAGTAACTTTGCTAGCAGGGATAAGAAGTTGATTATCCCTTTGTATAAGGCAATGGTCAGGCCACACCTTCAGTACTGCATACAGGTCTGGGGGGCCGTTGTTTTAGGAAGGATATAGATCTTCCAGAACAAAATGGTCTTACCAAGAAAGGCTTCAGTTTTGCAAATTTGGAGACTAGGCACTTGTGAGGTGATTGGGGCATTTAAACCTTTGAATGGCTTGAGCAAGCTGAATGCTGATGGCATTTTTACTCATGCTCAGAATACATGCATTAGGGGCTATAAATTTGAATTGAGAAAGGATGATTGCAGGATAGATGTGTAGAGGTGTGCCTTCAGCCAGTTGGTGGTTTATTGTTGGAACAAACTTACATCTTTTGTTGTGGAAGTGGGAAGTTTGAATAAAATTTAGTGTTGACCAGTTTCAATGGCATTTCTTTGAAGAACATAGCAACACCACCTCCCTTTCTGCTTCTCCCGGAGGTAAACTTTATCCTGTAGGCTGTTAGTGTAGCTATCATTATGTTCTGTTGCCACCATACTGAATCACTAGCTGACAATGATTTTTTATTCAGTCTTATAAAAAATGTCATCAGCACAACAGGCAGGAATTCTTGCAAGGATTAAGCCCTATCCCACTCACAACATTCCATCACCAAGAGTCAAATAGTTAAACGGATCTGATGCATGGATAAAAAAGGCATGTGTAACAGGCATGTCAAATTCCTCTAGGCCATGATGCCACTGCAACAACACCTCTAAGAATTTTTTCATTTTGAGGTTGCATTCCCTAACAACTTCTGAACAAGTAGTAGCTAATGTCCTCCTTCAAGACACCTCAATGTTAGTGTAGAAGCCACTAAGCTATCTACCACAAGTAGTAACTATGTTTCTTTCAAGTTATCTTGTGAAGCAACATCTGTTGAAGCCATCAGTAACCTTCCTTCCTGGCAGATCGGTGTTATTGTCTGACTTCGACCCAAGCCACAACATCAGGAGAAACCTCATGGAGTCCGCACCAGACGCTCAGCTGAATGGAAGCTGACTTGAGACCCAAGCACAACAGTAATCGTGCCTTTTATGCATTCAGAGAACAAGATAGTCAGATCTACCATCGTAGTAGACAATGCTTCCATTTCATCCCATAGTGCAAATTCGCCAGGCAAACAAGACAAGCTATGCCTGCCAATCCCAGTGATGATCACAGCAAATCAGCCATGACCTCATATTGGTCTTCCTTTCTTGAGGCCCAGAAATTGAATTCAAATGCCTTGCTCTGACACTGTAATGTATCAGAATGTTAGAAGCTTAAGAAATAAAATAAAAATTACTGAGCAAATCCTGCTAGTGGGCACATTCGATATCTTAGCTATATCCATAACATGGCTTAAGCATAAGCAACAGAATATAGTGATAACTACACTAGCAGGCTGTGGGGCGGAGTTTACCTCCAGGAGAAGCAGATAGGTAGGTGATGTTGCTATGTTCTTTAACCTGATCAACACTAAATCCAGTTACTCACCAAATTTTGAGGCCCTAGCCATCACACTTCTCAGAAATGCATCCACAGTAGATATCTTAATGTATATTGTGCCCCCATACCAACTATTGATATTACTCAGGTGGCCAACTGGGCTATAAAAACCATTTGCACCCTCAGCTCACCATATTGTCATAGGGAATTTCAACCTCACACACAGCTCACAGCCCGCAAGATGGTTCTTGTTGGCTACCTGAAGTCAGCAAATATACAGCTAATCGATCATTGCCCTACTAGAGGAGAGAACCATCTTGACTTGCTATTTTCCTCCTTAACATGTATGATTAAAGAATTGCCTCAGATGCATTACAAATTGGATCACAAACCTATCCGTGCAAAATTAATTATACTTATTCGGGGACCACTTGCTTGAAAAAACCTCTGTCATCATTAGCTCCAAGTTCCTTAACAGCCAAAAATTCCTGCAAGCTGCCACCCCTATACCTTAGAACATAGTTTCCCAAACTTTTTTAGTCACGGAACTTTTCATCTCACAATATATTTACAGAAAACTTTTCATCTTGCAATATGTTTATGGAATACTTTTCATCTCACAATGTATTTACTGAACACTTACAAAACACAAGTTTAGCTGAAGCCAAAGAACTATTTGCTAATATTTTATTACATACGACACACTATGCATCAGAGGCATCTTTATTTCCAAAATATGTAAAGCTGAAATTCAGATAACTCTCATCATACTTTTGTTTTCATCTTTTATTAGTTGGTTCCTGTTTTTTCACTTCAGATTTTTGGGGAACAAAAGGCTGTGATTGTTCATCCTCACTTTGAAGTGTGACAATATTGTGTTCATTTTCATCGACTACAGTTGCAATCCTAGAAGTACTTGCTTCTCAATTTAAAGTTCCCTTTTTCAACCACAAATCCATGGTCATTTATTTTAATAATAATATTTCGAAATACTGATTATCAAAAAAAATTTATACAAGGAAGTGAGTTTAGTTATGATATCGGTTCGCTTTCCCACCTCCTTCAACCTGTGTATGCCAGGCTAAATTGCATATGAATGGCACATTAGACCACTACATTGCTACTTTTTCGTAGATAGCATTACCTCTATGCATGCTTTTCTATTCAAAGCCCGCCAAAATAGTGTTCTGTGGTCTATTTGATTATCAGTCTATGCCAGTATATTAATAACTGAAAAAAAATTACTTTAAAAATTATAATAATACAAAAGTGGTGTATGCTACAAATATGCAAAATTTATTTATTTTATTATTAATTACGAATTTTTGCAGAACACTTGTTCGCATCTCACAGAACACAGTTTGGGAAACACTGCCTTAGAATATCCTTGAAATGTGTGACGTCTCACTTGCTGTAACTCTATTAACAATCAGCATTGCACAGTATGCTGCATCAGAGAAGATAAGGATCTTGTCTCACTCCAAAGCTTGGTAGAATCCAGAAGGACATGTCTTTTCTATTAAAGCAGCAGCTGCACCAGATTTGGAAAAGTACTCAACAGGTTCTGACAATATATTTTATTCAAGAGCACAAGCACAATTTAACAGGGAGAAATCAAGAGCAATAACAGCACACCTTGGGTCCAACTTCAACAAGGGAAAATCCCATTCAACTTCAGATCCCATAGCTTCTGTAGCCAGCTGAACCCAGCTCAATGACCAGACCATGTCACCAGATTCAATACACCCACAGGACAGATTCAATATGCCCAGGACAGATTCAATACGCTGGTGTGTAGACTATTGAATACCAGATTCAGTACTCTACACACCAACTGATAGCAGCATAAATTCGCTTCCAGCAACTGCAACTGACAAAGTGCCACAATTCATGATAAAATGCCTCATCCCGTTCTTTCAATCACTCAGGTCCATCTTCAACGGAATTCTGACCACAGGAATCTTTACTAAATCCTGGAACAGCTACCTTGTGAGACCCCATCAAGAGTTCGACACCCCCACCGTATTCGAGCACTTTCGGCTGATATCTAACCCTTCAATGCTCCTAAAATTATTCTGGAAAAAATTATGCTGCCCATCTTAATGAATCATGTCCTTGGGGATAAGTCGCCACAGATCTACCCACACCATCCGAAACCGGTCTGTAGAGATGAACCTCCTTGCAGCCACGCTTTATAGCCTTAGTCGCTGATGCGCCAATAAAACTAAACTAAACCAAGCAGCCACGCTTATTTTGTTTGCTTTTGAACAGCACGAGGAACTCTATCACATACTAGATATTGAAGCTGCCTTTGATGCTGTCAACATGTTAGCACTCCTGTGCTTAATTGAGGCCCACTATCTAATCCAAGGTAATATCCTCTGGTTCATAGCATCACTCCTCCATGACAGGATATTACAGATTGATGCCCATGGACAAGGCGATCTCTGCTGGTGTTCCACAAGGAGGAGTCCTATCTGACTTGTTATTTACAGCCATCGTTGCACCTGTTGTTTGTAACAATGAGAAAATCATCACATATACAGATGATATAAAAATTCTAATGCCTATTGCTCCCAACGATGACTGTGAGGATACAGCATGTATTAATATTAGTCTTATCAACATCACCTCTTACCTAAAACAGTATGTTTTTGTTTATGCTCCAGCACGACTACCAAGTCATTGGAGTTTACAATAAATCATTAATTCAAACCCCGTGTTTAGCAGTCACTGGCCGCTCAAAGAGCACATGCTACTGCACTCCCACTCCTGACCACTCAGCTATGTTGCGATGTTTTCCCTCAAAACAACCCCTACAGGAATAGCTCAAGCATTCAATGGAATTGTAATATCAGGCACTCCCACCCATGCAGATTTGGGAATAGTATTTGACCCAAAACTTCGGTTTTATGCTCATGTAGACATCGAAGAGAGGCTGCTCTGGATATGAGTCCAGAGCAGCTGTTCTTCAATGGGCAGCTAAACAACACTTAATCTATGTCAAGGATCCCCAAATAATTAGGAAATTAATTAGAACAGTAATTTATACTCCACTCCTCTAGCTACTGAAGTGTGAACATCAGCAGCTACTACAACGAAGAAGCAAATCCTTACTGCACAATTCTGGCTCCTTAAATGTGCTAACCGGAAAGCTTGTCTCCCACCACAGGAAAGAACTACAACCTTAGCTACTTCACTGGGGATGCAGCAGATATTATTGAAATATAGCAACTAGTAGCCACAGTTAAAATGGTCACAGACCAAATCTCAACACCATCCATTTGGGATTTGTGTTAGTGGCAAATACCCAAGTGAGAACTTTGGTCAACCCCCGATGCTCTACATGAAGCATTGGAGACTTTATATTTCAGATTGCTTCCTTCCAAATCAAATGCTAATGGAAATATAGCACCTCAGTGCTGACTTGAATGAGTTTTGCACCAATAAAATTTATAGGAAAGAAGCCTTAGCAGCTTGCTCAAATCCCATAATCCAATAAGAGCAAGCCTGTTCTCCTCTCCATACCATCTGCCAAGATCTGTGTTATGACAAAATTCCCTTGTTATATGTGGGGGCTAAGTCTCACCATCTGTAAACAAGAGCACGTTGATGCATATACACAGAGAAAGTATGAATGCCATTCATACAATATATATGTGGCGCCTCCGTAGCCAAGTGGGAAGGAGCAGCAGTGCGTAGCACACTCTTCTTGATTAGACCGAGGTTCAAGCCCATCACCACCAAATACGGAGGATGCGGAAAGGTCAGGGAATGACCACTGCATATCCCGGAACAATATGGCCTTAGTTGCTAATGCTCCTAAAAACCCAATAACAAACAAAAACAATATATATGATATATATTTACATCATATATATATATATGATATTTATTGTAAATATAAACTATTTAAATACAAGGAAGACCTGACAGATTATTAGGAGGGATGGATAGGTGACGTGGAAGTGTTTTTAATTTTGGCTGATGCTTTATAAGCTTGTTTTCTTGCATTATATGCCACGACTACTACTGTTATTAATAATAATAACCAGCTCAACAACAGCAACCTATGAGGAGGTACATAGACCTAAAATAGGAAGTCAAAGAAATCTAGCATATAGAAAGTAATGACTATTCCAGTCACTGTGTGACTGTTCCAACCACCGGCATGGTGTCAAAGAGTCTCCATAAAACCTAGCAGCAATAGGCCTCACAGAGAACACTTACATAGAACTCCAGAAAGCAGCGATCCTGAACACCTGTAGGATAGTCAGAGAGTTCCTCGACCAATATTAATAACTGGACATAAAAACAACCCCATGCACCTGGTACCAATACCCTTCACAGATAGAGAAAAAAAAATAGAAGAAAGAGGTAATAATAATAACTATGCATTTGGTTACTGTCTCCCCACAACTCTTCAGAGTTGTGGGGATTCAGTGTTCTCAATGCTACTACAGTAGCATTGAGAACATTGAATTTCTTAATGTCCACTGTACCATTTGTGTAATGTCACCATTAATGGCTGGAATTTGGACTTTAAATCGATGAAGTCATTCACACTGTGTCAAGTCTCAATCTGCTAAATGTGTGTAGTAAAGCCTGGTTAATGGATTGCAGAAGAAACAACTCCTACAGATAAGCATGTTTAAAGTGAACTGAAGTTTGTAATGTGACATAGGTTATTGTCTGGCAGATAATGGCTCAGGTTTAAAACTATTTTCTGTGAAATAGCACTCTATAACAGAAAAAAGGAGCCTTTGCAAAGCACTTTAAAAATTATCCATGTGGTTATGCATTTATAGGACAAGCTCATACAGAATTATTTTTTGATTTGATTTGTATGACTAAATTTTTTTTGCAAAAAAAAATTGCCAACTTTGTTATACAGGAACATTATGCCTAGCATAAATTTTAACTCTGCTATTCTGTATTATTCCATTATTGTTTGTCTTTTGGGCAACAAGATTAGTGAATGGAACAAAGGGGTGCTCTTACGAAGAAAGGCTTAAGTTTTGCAAATTACAGTGTCTGGAGACTAGGCACCAGCGAGGTGATCTGATTGAGGTGTACAAAGCCTTGAATGGTTTGAGCATGCTCAATGCTGATGGGATTCTTCCTCTTGCTCAGAATAATCACCTGAGAGGGCATAAATTCAAATTGAGGAAAGACAGATGTAGGATAGATGTGCGGAAATTTGCCTTTAGCCAGCGGGTGGTTGGTAGGTGGAACAGACTTCCATCCCTTGTCGTGGAAGTTGATAGCCTAAATAAGTTTAAGGCTCAGCTGGACAGGTATTTCGAACGAACAGAGGGGTGAAGTGGAAGTAGTTATTTTTTATTTATTTATTTTACTTTATTTTTTTTTTTTGGCTGATGCTGCATAAGCTTGCTTTCTTGCATCAAATGCCTCTACTAATGCTAATGCTAATATTAAATATAAACACTGTACATTTAAACATTTTCTTCTTTTAAGTTTTTTTTAAATTTTAGTTTAAAATAACATACAAATTAGGTTTCTTTACTGCCTCAAATTTTACTATTACTGTATACTTCAAATATGTTGACTTTCATTTTTTTTATTACTTTCATATTTTTAAAGTTTTGTGTGAAATTGTTTTTTTCTCATCATATACATTTATATACATATTTGTACTAAAAATTTATTTTAAAGTTTATTTTTTAGAGTAAAGCTTGGCCTTGCCATAAGCGAGAATGTAAAGACATCAAGCGGATATCACCAAAAATCCCAACAGATAGCCTTCGATTTATAGCACAGCTAATTTATAAACTGCAAGTATGTTTCATGGATCTCATCATAAATTTATAAAAATTTCATTTTATTATTTTAAAACAGGAAATTTCTATAAAGTTGAATTATTTACTTGAAGTTTCTAGATGCCAAATGAAAACAATGTTATTTCTTATGTTGTTAAATTATTAAATATCTTGTATATTTTATTATTTATTATATATGGTGAAAATCTTTTAGGTTATCACTTGTAGCTTTACCAGCAGTCACTTTGAGACAGGTTGACCCAGATATTTTATTGTATTAATGAAGTTAACTGATATGATCAAGTAAACAAATTCCTAACTATGTATAAGTTAGTGCTTAAGCACCATTTCATAGCAGTTGAACCATCCAAAGCTGTATTATTAGAGGCATCATTACATTGACCCCAGGTGCTCACAGCCGGTGAGTATGGGCTTTGCACATCCAGGGTCCTGAGTTGGATATCATCATCATTCTCTTTCTTGATGATTCCCTTCTATTTCTGACTCTTGTTTTCTTTCTCTCACAGGGTAATTCAGAATTTTTTTTTTTTTTTTTTTTTTTTTGGCTGGTGCAGCATAAGCCTCAGACTTCCTTGCACCATATAGCTAATAATAATAATAAATAATTATACCTCATATTGTGAAATCCTTTGCAACAGGTTTCCTATCTTTCATACTTTGAATAAGTAATGCTTCCTTAATAGAGAAGACTATTGTTACTTATTCTCAGTGAGTACTGCTGGATGACAGTACTCACTGACAGTACTTACTTATTCTCAGTGAGTACTGTCATCCAGCAGATCATTTCAGGGCTGGTTGACCTCTCCTTGGTTAGTGGATAGGTACTTGGCTGTATAAAAGCTGACATCCCAGTTGTGAATTTATGTCATGCCGACCGGGCTAGCCGAGTGGGTAAAGTACCTGCCCGGCAACCCAAAGGTCGCGGGTTCGATTCGCACCTCGGGCTTGGATCAAAGTACTGCAAAAACCTTGGGAGGTGCAATATGGCCACAGAAGCTGATGCGCCAACAACTACCAAATCAAAAAAAAAAAAAAAATTTATGTCATAATATGAGAGATGGCAAAAATTGTGCAGTTAAAACATAAAAAAAATCTTTGGAGAATGAGTTTCAAACTGCAGAAAAATTCAACTACATATAACTTGGCATTTAGGCATCTTGTCCACAGCCTTGAACCAGCCAAAGTTGTGTGTTAGGACCACAAACAGTGTTTAGGCCTGGTTATTAGAAACATCATTACATTGTAGCAAGCTGCAAATTGTCATATTTGGTGACTCATGTAGAGATAGTTATGCAAGAATCACCCATTTCATTTTGGTTAATCTGAATGAGAATACATTGAATAGAAGGTGTCTGTTATTTTTTTTCTTCACTTTTTAAAACGAGTGATTTTACTAAGCAGAAATTTGCATCAAATTTTGTTTCACTTTATGAAAAAGTGCAACAGAAACCAAAAATGCGACATCAACTTCTGGAAAAGATGCTGTGTGTTTTCTTTTCTTTTTTTTTTTTCCAGACTTTTCAGTGGTTCACAAAGTTTAAAGAGGACTTCTTGTCCTTCAAAGATAATTCTTGCTTTGGCCACCCTTCCACTTCAGAAATCAACAATTCAGTAACATTATAGGCACTAAAGTGATAATATCACAAATACTTATGTGGTGTCCTCATGGGACAAAAAAAATAATGTTTTGGGTACAGGTAAGCATGTGCTTGCCTGTGCCCAAACACAATTTGTACACTAATGCCAAGCGTATACGTTTGTATATTTACAGTATAAATTTATACATTTGTATACTAATGCTAGGAGTATAGTAAACATTTGAATTTGAGGTATTAAGTCATAAAATGTAGACATTGTAGGGATGTTGGATTCCACTCAGACATATGGGGTGCAGAATTTCAATATGGTGAGCGAGGTGTATACAGAAATACATTCTATATTGTGTATTGGTTGAGTTGTCATTGGAAGTTTCCTTCAATTTTGCCTATCACTCATGATGGTGCAGAACTCTAGTCAGTCAGCATATGTGATGAGGGAGTGATATTGTATGTTGTTATGTTGTATGACTGGTCTCTTAGCTACAGGAAGTACTGATCATAATGAGAACTGCTGCCTGGTACCCTTCTTTGCCAGGCCTTTTGTCATTGTGTTTAACACAGGTATGGTTGGGCCCTCCACTTACCAAGGCAAGATGGTGGGCTAGCACAATAAAAAAAACAAGAGGAGAACATAGAAGTGAAAAATAGAGGTTGATAGTAAAGGTTGGTAGGAGATGGGTTAGCAAAGGCCAAACTGAAGGATTGGGGATAGGGGGGGGGGGGCTTATGAGGGGGAATACAAAAGTGAAAGCATAAAGTCAGGGTGATAGTAGACGAGTTGGTGGAGTTTAAGGGCAAGAGTGGAGGAGGAGGAGGCATTGTCCAAGGTGGAAACAGGAGACAGATTAAATCCCCGCAAAAGGAGAAAGATAAATGTCAGAAGGTCAAGTATGCTCTCTATGCTAAGAGAGAAAGGCAGCTGGATTCCAAGTCCTGGAGTCTTCAGTTGAGATATTGGGAGGAAATGGTTACACAGACATGTTGATCCCACACCGAGGAAGTACACCCAGTGTTAGCAGTGATCCTACCCCGCTGAAGTAGGGTTAGCTTAGCTTAGCTTAATCCTCATTTTAGGTAATCCCATATCAGTGTTCAGTGAGCTGCCAGTGCTAGCTGTATATCTTGCCCCAAAGGGGATGCAGGTTTACACTGTTGTAGGATAGCCTTTGCTGGGACTAGGGGAGTACCAGCACAACAGAATTCTACTCTGGAAGTTACCAGGATTGTCAAGGTGAAGTCTTCATGTCTTACCTATTTTCATAGAATATGTTTTTAATTAACTGGAGAAAAGACAAGATGTGGGGGAGGGGAGAGTGTTATGTTCTTGGTTACGAATCACATACGATCTAAGGTAGTGTTGATATGGTGGCCTTTGAAATTTTTAGTCAGTTTGGTATGATATAAGCACTGGAAAAAACAGAAAAAAGTATGTTATAGGCCAAATTACTGTGATGAGTAAATGAACAAACTACATGGGCAGGTGAAGTGGGCCAATAGGTCAGAATGTCCTATAACGGGGCCTTTTAACTTTCCAAATAGACTGGAACTTGTGGTTGATCACTCAATAGTAGCAGAACTTTTGTGGATTTATTGAATGACTGTTTCCAATTTTAACATGTTATAGAAACAACAAGAGAAAGCAGTGCTTTTGATCTGATTATCAACATTGCCTCTTCATACATTAAGAATCTTCCAGTAAAGGAACCAACAGGGCAACTTGGCAACTGACACATGGTTGCCAAGTCTCGTGCTTGGTGTATTACTAGATCTACCAAGAATTATTACCAAATTCTCGATTTTATTACCAATTACTCAAAAAAAAAAAAATATATATATATATATATATATTGAACTGAATTCACTCTGCTAGCCACAGTCTGCACTGCACGCAAAACTGCGTACATAATATACATACTCAGTATTGTGGTATCCTATGATATGTAAGCAAACAGGAATGCTAACTGTTAGTCAGTGTTATGAAAAGAATAAGAATTTTGAAATGAATTTGACTTTTTGTAGGATTTAAAATCTCATACTTGTTATATTATTATTATTATTACAAAAATCACCATTTTCATTATGGGAATACCAAATGATTTATCTTTATTACCAAACAAATTTTTAATTACCAAATTCTTGCCAATTTGGTAATTTGTCCTGCAAGATATTGTTTCAACCCTGCAGCCAGTAAAAATTGGTACAGAGAAATTATGCAGCTGTGATGCAACTCTGCTAACTGCTGAAGGCGTATTTGCTTTCATTATTAATGAGTTACAACGAGAAAAGTCAGAATTCGCCAAGAAGATGAAAATCTCTTTGGTCGGCCTGCTTCAGTATTTAAATATTGGGGAAAATTATGTGAATTGTGTAGTGGCTCCTGGCCTCCCATCATTACCAAACAATGAATCATTATTTGAATTTGCTAAGATGACACTGATTAGACTTTTCAATGAAGACAAATCTCCATCTAGCCCTAACTCTTCACAATCAGTAGATGAATAAAATTAAGAAATTGTGCAACTGATGAGTCTGATGACATTGAGAGACAAGTTAGAAGCAGTGATTCAATCTAAGGCAAAACTTGTGCAATCATCAACTTTTTCTCAGGACCACAAACAGTGTTTAGGCCTGGTTATAAAGCAAGAATTGCAATTATTCGAGGCAAATGGGGACAGAGCTTCCAACATTTTGCATTTAGTTAATTCACTAAAAACCATTCCACCGACCTCTGTTGAATCAGAGAGAGCATTTTCTGCAGTCAGTTTATTTATCACAAAGTTCACAACTAGACTTAGCGACAGGAGAATTGATGCCTTGTGTTTTTTAAGAATGGAGAAATACATGGAGAAAAATGGAGAAATACATCAGGACCTGGCACTCCTCTAGGTAAATGAACCTACAGGAGTGCCAGGACCTGGCACTCCTGGTATTCCTGTAGGTAAACGAACAATCTATGCAAGAAAGCAAGCTTATGCAGAATCACCCACCCAAAAAAAAAAAAAACCATTTCACACATTGTCATTTCAGGTGATTATTCTGAGCAAGAGGAAGAATCCCATCAGCATTGAGCATGCCCAAACTATTCAAGGCTTTATACACATCAATCAGATCACCTTGCAGGTGCCTAGTCTCCAGACACTGTAATTTGCAAAACTTAAGCCTTTCTTTGTAAGAGCAACCATTTGTTCCATTCACTAAATTTGTTGCCCTTCACTGTAATTGTTCCAACAGCTCTACATCCTTCTTAAAATGAGGCCTCCAGACATGTATACAGTACTCAAGATGTGGCCTGACCATTGCCTTATAGAGGGGATAATCACCTCCTTATCCCTGCTAGAAAAATTCCTATATATCATTGACAATACACCATGAGCTACTCTTGCAGACTGTCTGCACTGCTCAGAAAACTTTATATCTGCCTACACAATTACCCCCAGGTCCAGGCGCCTCCGTAGCCAGGTGGGAAGGAGCAGCAGTGCGTAGCACACGCTTCTTGATTAGACCGGGGTTCGAGCCCGTCGCCACCAAATACGGAGAATGCGGAAAGGTCAGGGAATGACCACCGCATATCCCCAGAATAATATGGCCTTAGTTGCTAATTTATCCTAAAAACCAAAAAAAAAAAAAAAAAACAACAAACCCCCAGGTCCTTTTTGCTCTCTACCACTGTCAGTGTAGTACCACACAGTTGATACGTTACTCTGGGGTTACTGCTTCCCATATGCTTCTGTTGCGGCTGCGTACTGTCATTAGTGTCATTAACACCCTGCCGACCTTCGTATCGTCTGCAAACTTGGACATTAAGCTTGATATATACCATCATTAATAATACAAAAAACAACAATGGTCCCAACACTGAACCCTGGGGGACTCCATTAATAACATTAGTCCATGAAGAGCAGTGTCCATTGATTACCACTCTGTCTTCTCCCACTCAACCATCCCTTTATCCACAGCAGCAATTTGCCTCCAATGCCACACTGCTCTAAATTGTGCAGCAATCTTACATGTGCAACAGTATCAAAAGCCTTTCTAAGATTCAGATATATGATATCAAAATTATTCTTTGCATCCAATTCCTTTGTGACTACATCATAGTATTCACTCAAATTGGTCAGACAAGACTTCCCCTTAACAAACCCATGCTGTGTTCGAGCTATAACTGAAGTCTTGTCTAGATGATCTGGCAATGCTTTTTTAACAAGTGCCTCCATTAATTTCCCCGGAACAGAAGTTAATCTAACAGGTCTGTAATTGCTCGTGCCTCCCTTTGATCCTCCTCCTTTGTGGATTGGGGTCACATTTGCACATCTCCAGTCCAGGAAAGCTCTCATAATTATGGCTGAGGGTTTGCTTAGTGCCTTTGCTGCCTTCTCTAATATAACTGGATAGATTCCATCCACCCCAGATGCCTTTCTTATGTTTATCTTCAACAATTTCTCCTCCACTTTACTCTCAGTTATTTCAAGATTATCTAGCTTACTCTCAGAGTTTAATACACTTCTGGTATTCCTCTCCCTGAATAACTCCTCTTGTGTGAATGTAGATGCAAAATATTCATTTAGTTTGTTAGCTACCTGAGCAGGGTCATCAACAGTTGAACCATCGATACCAAGTGGACCAATCTGATTCATCCCCTTCCTTCTATAGTTTACATAAGTAAAGAACACTTTGCTGTTTTTCTTTGCATCCTCTCCCAAAGATTTCTTGTAATCTGCCTAACCTCCTTTGTGACTTGGTTACAGACCAGCTTATATCTATCATAGGCTTCTGTGTCACCTGTCAATTTATATGTATCCCATTCATTTTTCTTCTCTGCCACATGTCTAATTAGTTCATCTGACATCCATTTAGGCCTAAATCTTGAGCAATATTTCTTAGTTTGTATGAAAAGCCTAGTAGCTTCCAAGATCAATTCTTTGAATGCTTCCCATTTTGAATTTGCTGTTGGTAACTCTACCAGTTGGTCCCACTGTATTGAATTTCAATAATGTCTCAGACTACGGTAGTCACCTTTACGAAAGCAAAAAAACCTTCCCTTTACGCCTGATGGTAGTTACCTCTTTGAGTAAATCCCACTTCAGCACACTGTGATCCCTGCCACCTAGTGTTTCCTTTATCTGCAGATTCTTAATACATGAAGAATCACTACTGATAATCAGATCAAGAGTATTACTCCTTCTAGTTGCCTCACGAACATGCTGCTATAAAAACAATCATCCAATAAATCTACAAAAGCCTTGCTAGTGTGTGTGACCAACCAACAAATTCCAGTCAGTCTCTGGGAAATTAAAATCCTCCCATGATAAGACACTCTGATTTACTGGCCCATTCTACTTCTGTGCACAATTGTCATTATACTCATCAGGTTCATTAGGCCTATAACACACACCTTTCATTTTTCATTTCCCAGTGCTTATGTCACACCAAACGGATTCAACTTTGCATTGACCACCAACATCAGTTGGATACACTTCCTTAGATTTTGTGTTTCTTAACTAACAGCATAACGCCTCCTCCCTTCCTGTCCTGTCTATCCTTTCTTACACATTGTACTTCCCAAATTCCAGTTCTGCACTGCTTATGTCTGTGTGACACCATATCTCTGATATCCCAACAATATCTGCCTTTGATGTCTTGACTAGCACTTCAAGCTCATCGAATTTATTAAATATACTCCTACTATTGGTGTACATGCAAGTATGCATGCACCTGTTTCTACTCTTAGTTATCCTAACACAGCCCATGTATTTCCTTGTTCCACTATGACTGCTTGCAGTTCTGGAAATCCACATTGCCTTGCTTTCCAGGCGGCTGCTCAATTGCATTTCATTAAATGCAGTGCAAGAATCACTTTCACCTCTGCCAGCGGATACTGTTAATCTATTAGTCTGTGTATCCCCCTAAGCTAGCAGTTTCCCGACCTACCTAACTCTGCCTCGATAGAATCAGCAAATATTCTTGCACCCTTTCTATTTAAGTGTATCCCATCCCTGTAGAAGCAGTCTCTCCTGTTAACAAGCACAGACCAGGCTGTGAAAAATTCTACCCTTTGAACCTTTCACAGTCTCTCCAGGGCCGAATTGATCAACAAGGCTCTCATCATATACTCCCTATCGTGTCTAGGTAGAATTGCAGACACTTTCAAAGTCAACCCTAACTCATGGCTTTTTTTTCAACATTGACCTGTACTTGTTGAGTAATTCTGTTGGTGTCCTACTCTTAATATCATTAGTACCAGTGGGTACAATATCACTCTTTGTGCCCTTAATGGATGATATCTGCTGTACAACATCATTATCAACCTTTGCCCCTGGCAGACATATCCTGGTCCTGTTCCCCCTATTCTTTTTGCACAATGTGTTCCCTGTTTCCCTGACAATAGAGTCAACGACAACAACTAGTTCCTTTGGGACCACCGCATTCTGCCTTGGGGGTTGCCACTGTGTTGCATGATGTTCAAGTGCAAACCCTGGCATTGATTTGGGCAGCTGAGAGCTTGATGGGGCCCCTCAATTTAAATCCTTTGAGGGCATTCACCCTGTCCTTCAGGCTGTCATCTACATCCCTAACAACGCTGAATGGCACCTGATTTCCTCACACTCCTTACATCATGCACACACAGACATTCCCCTTGGCAATATCATGTCCTTTTCCTGATTGCTCCACAAACATCAAACAAGCAGTGCATTTAAAAAGGCTGTGATTCAGAGGACAACCGCCCCCCTCAGTTCTCCCCTGAGCCACTGCACTCCCATTAGTTTGAGTCTTTTGCTTTGCTGCTCTGGTCTGAGTCATGATTTCTATTCAATTTCAAATAAAATTCCAATAGAAAATATAACCTTAAACTTATATCCCAGTGCAGTTATAACACTATATATGAACATATTAAAAAAAGAGGGGTGGCTTGTTTATAAGGTAATTGAAATTTTTGAATATGGCTTACACATGGCAAGAATATACCCAGCTACTTGATGTAATATGGCCCCAACAATGTGTCCCCCTACACACATACTATAAGGCCAGGTGGGCAGGAGCAGCAGTGCACAGCACATGCTTCTTGATTAGACCGGGGTTTGAGCCCGTGACCACCAAATACGGAGGATGCGGAAAGGTCAGGGAATG
Source organism: Mastigoproctus giganteus (assembly GCF_048544385.1). Lineage (NCBI taxonomy): Eukaryota > Metazoa > Arthropoda > Arachnida > Uropygi > Thelyphonidae > Mastigoproctus > Mastigoproctus giganteus. The sequence goes on along the minus strand of NC_143578.1, from coordinate 166,099,126 downwards.
ACCACCGCATATCCTCAGAGCAACGTGGACTTAGTTGCTAATCTGGCAGAGTAGAGACAGCAAGATTATACACTAGCTGATCCAAATGCCTCCTAGAGTTACCGGCAGGTTCAGTCTGGTGGACTATCTAGCAGCTAGCTTGCGAACACCATTTTAGAATTGTACTCTTGAAATGTAAGGAAGATTTGTTATCACATTGATGCACATCATAACCTCAAATAACATCAATCATATTGCATGATGGAAGAGATGGGGTGTTGTATGTAACACACATTAAATGATGCAGTATGTTATTACCACATTCCAGTTAAAATGTTTATAAAACATTAACATGAAATTTGCCTGTGGTGGGGGGTGGATGGACAATAAAAAATCCAATATAATATAGACCACAATCCAGCCTTTATGCTATGAGAAAATTCTTTCCACCGTATGCATTTTTGCCTTATGAAAATATTTGGGAACGTATATTTGTGTAAGTGTTATATATTACCCATCAAAATATCAAAAGTTACTTTTTGATATAACAGCTTGAGGCATTCTTTCTAAAAAATTTGTTTTTTTATCATGGATATTTAAACCATTTTCTTGAGTTTTACAAAAGCTTTACATAATTTTTATGGAATATCAGAAAACTAGATTGATTTAACTTCTTTCTGTTTCATTTATTCATTCTTTTTTTATAGCAATTTGAACAAGCAAGCATACTAAGAAATGAGGAAGCATCTGAACGAGCTTTCAGTGAACTTGAATCGCGTAAGTATGATGTTAAAACAAAAAAAATAAAAAAATATATATATGTTAAACTGGATAAAATAGAACAATTATTTTTAAATCTAATCAGAGTTTACTGATGATCAGAATCAAAAACAACTGCTCCAGTCTCTTAATGATTTCTTATTTTCACTCTCTGTAGCTTTTGAACAATTTTGATTGTTCAAAAATTATTTTGAACAATTTTGATTATTAACTAAACATCCTATTTGGATTAACAAAACATTTCAGTCGTGCATTCTGCATCACTGAATTGTTTTCATAATTGAAATAGTTTGTAACTCCACAAACATCTGTTATATGGCTTCTTGAAAAGATAGGATATGATGGTTTATAGTTTAATTATTATTCTTCTAATTAGGTAATTACAGGTGTTTTTGTGTGCAAATAAAAGAATTAAGATGTTAAGAATTAAGAGCACCACCATCAGGAAGGTGAATAATGGTAGGTAAATCTCCTAAGGTGTTAATAATGTCACTTTTTTATTTTTGTGTTGCAAATAAAAACACCATCATCTGAATATATGAGTAGGCACAATTGCATCACGTACTTAGCATTAGAAGCACACTGCCTGACTGCTTTATTACAGTGTATGCGTGCGCAAATAAAAGAATTAAGAGCACCACCATCAGGAAGGTGAATAATGGTAGGTAAATCTCCTAAGGTGTTAATAATGTCACTTTTTTTTTATTTTTCTGTTGCAAATAAAAACACCATCATCTAAATATATGAGTAGGCACAATTGCATCACGTACTTAGCATTAGAAGCACATTGCCTGACTGCTTTATTAGAAACACAGAGGTTTCAGCTGTATATAAATCAAAGAGGATACATGTTATGTGCAGGAAAAGTGTTATAATGCCATGTGACTGAACTATTGCCCAAATCACTTCACCAACAAAGGATGATATTCAGGATCTTACAGATTTCCAGAGTAATAGAATTGACAATGACATTTAGCTAATGCTACAGAGAGAGAGGGAGAGAATGATTGCACTTATCAAGCATTGAAAGACTAATGTAATTTGAATCTTTAATGAATATAAAAAAATACCTAGGAAACATACACAAACTGTAATGCAACAATGAATATTGTGTTGCTGCCAGGAATGCAAAGGAGGACTAGTAAATCATGATCCAATGAGTGCCAATTTTCATTTTAAGAGCACTGATGGAATATTGCAGATATGGAAGCAACCAGAAATGGTACTGGAACTATCCTATTGTGTACTAACAGTACAAGCTGCTGAGGGAGAGGTAATGGTGTGGGATGTTTTCTTGGCATGCACCTTGGTTCTCTGACCCCAGGGGAAGGCACCATGGACATCAGAGCATATATGAATATTTTTGTTGATCAGGTATCCCTAACAATGTTGCATGTTTATCCAATGGATAGGGTACTTTTGGAATGGCACTACAGCTATCTACCATGACAAATGTGTGAAAGAATAGTATGAGGATCACATGGAAGACTCCAAGCATCTACCCTAGCCAGGCAAATTCATAGATCTCTGGTCCACTGAGCATCCATGGGATGAACTGGAAAGGTGTGTTTGTCAGCATAGTCCTCTGCTCGTGTCACTCCAGGTATTGAAGACAGTTTTGTTACATGAATCATCCCATATTGTTTATGTCACTTTTCCATACCTTGTTTACTCCATACCACTTCCTGTTGGTGCAGTGATTCAGGCCAACTATTACCTCGTAGTTATAATAAAGTGGCCAGACACTGTATTATAGTAGTACCAATATATATTGCTATACTATTCATATAATATTTAATATATAACAAGAGTTAATGAATTTGACAAGCATGAGAAATAAAGAATTGAAAAATTTAGGGAAAATAAATAGAACAGATGATTATAGCTTAGATAATTTCTCCAAGGGACAACTACCTAATGCACTGAATTATTATCAAATTTATCACTGAAAAATTATCAAAGAATTATTATTATTTAGTCAAAAACCACAAATTAGAGAAGAGATTAAATGTGAAGCAAACAATTAGTTAATGTACACAGTGTTAAATTAATTGAATTTTTAAATTTTTTTTCTGTGATTAATAGAGGTGAAAAGTAAATGTAGTTATCTCCTTATGAATTACTAAGATTATAAGTTTATAGAACACTTAATAAAACTTCACAGTTTTATGTTCTATAACCTTAACTGTTCAGTTTAATTTCAACTGTATAATATTTATTTCTCTCTCATATACTTTTAAGGCTCTTTTCTCTCTGTATATATGTGTCATTTGTGGATTCACAAGTTTTACGTAATATGTGCGAAATGTGCATAGTCTGTCTAAAGCTAATAATACTAGATTAAAACTACATTTAATCTATGAATTTTTTTTTTCCATGCAATTTTTATCAAAAAAATGAATTGGTGGATTTATATTAGTTCAATTTTAATGAAATTTGGAATGACTCAACAAATATTTTTGAAAGGTTCAAATATAAAATTTCATTAAAATCCATCCACTTGGAGTCACTCTGTTACATGTGGACAGACAGACAGACAGACAGACAGACAGAGAGAGAGAGAGAGAGAGAGAGAGAGAGAGAGAGAGACAGATGGACAGATATGGTGATGACAATAGGCATATGCATCTATAGACACAAATGCATCTAAAAAAGTAATGAAAAATAGTATATCATAGTGATTGTTTAGAATGGAGATTCAGCTTGTTAAGAATGGTTACGTTTTTATTATTATTAGTGGTAGTGATGAGGGGATTTCCAAGTGAGATAAAATAAAGTTATTATATGTCAAATTTAGGTCTTTTGTTATTATTGGCATAATTAATCATAAAATTTAAATAATAAGAAATAAAGCATATTGAAATTCTCTTTTGCAGTAATGCATGTGTGTGTTCAAGTATTGTGAAAAAGTTGAATCGCTGTATTAGAATTCCAGTTATTAAAATTACAGACCATAATAGCAGTCTTTTCTTTTGTCAGTATTATTACACTACTTTGCATTTTGAAAAAAAAAATTCACTGATATTTTCTCAAAAAAGGGTGTTTCTGAATCATTTTCTAATGCTGATTTCAAAAATGACTTCCATTTGTTTCCGTCACATCAGGTCAAAAATCATGAAAGAAAAATTAATTTTTCATTAATTTTTAATAATTTTGGCAGAATTTGTGCACTGAAATTATAACAAAAAAAATCATAATGTATGGAGTGTTTATGCCTTGTCTTTCTAGTGCCCGAAATTGCCTTATGCTTGTATGGAGTCAGATGCCTTTTCATAATCCACAAATGCCAGGCATAAAATCGTTTTATATTCAGTTGCTTTCTCCATTAGCTGTGATATTGCATGAAGGTAAATCATAGTTGAGAATCCTGTCCTAAAGCCAGCTTGCTCTTTTGGTTGATTCTTATCAAGTATTCTTTCTAATCTGTTAGTAATGACTCTTGTGAACAACTTGTAGATGTGGGAACAACAAGCTAATTGGTCTGTAATTTCCAATTCATTTTTTATCTCTTTTCTTATGCAGCAAAATTATGATTGCATTATTGCACTCCTTAGGCATCACGCCTTTCCTAATATATTTTGCGAAGAGTCTTGCCAGTTTCTGTGTCATGTCTCTTCCTCCTAATTTTAACAACTCTACAGTAACTTCATCTTTACTTGGAGCTTTTTGGTTCTTCATTTTCTTCAGTGCATATTCTACCTCATTAGGAAGGATATCGGGTATGTTGTACATGTTGCTAATTTGTGATCCAACTTCTCCACTGCTGGAATCATTCTCTTGCTCCTTATATAATACTTTATTAGTAGTCTTCTGCTATTTGAATTATGCCTTCTCTGCTATTTGTAAATACACCACTATCCTTCATATCATTTCAGTATCATTTGTCTTTCTGCATTACTTTCTGCAGTAATTTGTCATTACTGCTCATGACTGCTGATTTAAGTCCTTTGTTTTTCCTTAATGCTTGTTCTACATTGTGTTAAATCTTCCTATGTCCTCTCTGAGTCTCTTTCTAATGGCTTTGCATAACGTAGTATACTCAATTTGTCCTTGTCAGTGTTTGTCTTGCTCTTAATTTGTCATCTTCGGTTCATCATGGCAAGTGTTTCTTGACTAATTTTTTCTTCTTTGGTATTTTTACCTATATCTTTCTTGGGCTTTATCACTTTCAGAAAGTTATTGTATTCCTCTTCGATATCTTGGTCTGCAGAAGCTCAAACGTGTTCCTAAGTTCCAGTACCTACTGCTTTTTCTCCTCTTCTGTTATCTCAAAGACCTTCATATTTTTTTACCCGAGTCAGTTTTTTCCTTTCTTTTCTTACATCTATATCAAGTGTGCATCTTACCATTCTGTGATCACCTCCAACATTTACCTTGTTCAGAATAGTAACATCTTCTTCTACTGATGGCATTCGTGACAAGCAGATGTGCCTATTAGAGCTCTTCATAGATACAGTAAAGAAGTATAGATAAGAGGGGATTACAGAAGTAGAGCAGGATTTTTAAGGTTATTTAGTATATTGTAAAGTTTATTTTAATAAGTTTTTTTTCCCTGTAATAGTTTGATTTTTTTTAATATTATAAATATAATTATTTGAAAGTTTGTTTTATTAATAATTAGTAAATTTCATAATGGTTGTTACAAGATCCACCTTGAACACTTCGTCAGAGGGTACCACGACTCATGGAAATAGCTGATGGCGATTCCTGGGTGAGTCATGATTTATCCCTTGCAGAACCTGTGGCATGTATTCCAAGGTCGACCTAGTAGATAATCCTAGCTTACTTGGAGATTCTTTCTTTTCTTTATCACCGTTGTAAGGAGTGCACTGATCTTAAGTTACAATTTAGTGCATTGCTAGAACAATTTGAGTCAATGAAAAAACGGGTGCTTGCCCTCGAGAATAATGTAACTGGGAGCTCATCGGGGACTCGATATTCTTCTAGTAACATACCAAGTGAGGCATTCGAGCCCCAGAACAGAATAACCAGGTGCAAACCACTCTGGTTCAAAAGGACCTAGTTCCATTAAGAGACTCCACTGTCAGGGAAACGGGAAATATTTTTTGTAATAAGGATAGGTGGACTAGAACCAGGGTATGTCTGGTGGGAGCAACTATTAATGATGTCACAAATAGATTATCAGATTTTAAGGGGTGTAAAGAGAATATTATTATTCATGTGGGGACTAATGACATTAAGCATACATGATCTGATGATTTGTTAGACAAATATAGGACCATGCTGAAGAAATGCTGCGAGTTAGGTCACAATGTATATGTGTCTGCAATTCTGCCCAGGCACAATAGGAGGGATTATATGCTAAAAGCCTTGTGGATTAACTCAAGAGTTGGACTCTGCAAGTCTTTTGGGGGGAAATTTCTATCAGCTTGGCCCACACTTGTATGTAGAAGGAATATGTTTTGTAGTGATGGAATACATTTAAACAAAGGTGGTGCAAGAGTTTTTGCCAATATTATTGAGGATACCTTAAATGTTCAGGGAAACTGCTAGTTTGGAGGGACAAGGGTAATATAGATATGCATTTATCTGATAATATTGGTCAAATTAAAGCTTGCACATATCTAAAGAGTTCTTGTTTGTTACCCCAACAGAACATATTAACAAGATGTTCTGATGGCAGAAACGTTTCAAATGAGTGGGCAACTAATACCAGGGAAGCGAGCTTAAATAACTTTAAGGAGTGTGTCTCAGGGTAGTTAACTATACAAGAATGCTAAGTCTTAATTGTTTATACAGTAATGTCAGAAGTGTCGTCAATAAAATGAGTGAATGTGAATTGCTCGTTAGGACAAATAATGCTGACATAATAGGGCTTATGGAAATGCGGTGCCACCCGGATATAGGGGATGACGAGTTTCAGTACGGTATGTACAATGTATTTAGGAAGGATAGGGAAGATACAAGGGGTGGTGGGGTCATGCTTCTTATCAAAAGCAGCCTGAGCATGATGAAAGCTTTCCTGGATTCAGATGTTTCCATGCTAGTATAGAATCTGTATAGTGTTGAAATAGTTGGAAGCAAAGGTATAATGAGAGTGGGAGTAATCTACAAGCCAGGTGATTGTGAAGATTATGATGAGAGTGTTCTACATGCAAATGGAATAGGCAGGTAAGTGTGAATGTCTTATTATGGGTGATTTTAATTTGCTTCTAATTTATTGGAGCAAATGGGAGGGAAACTCCACATGGGGGACAGTTTTTAAATAAACTAGATGATTGCTATTTGTATCAACATGTCAGGGAAAGTACTAGGGAAAATAATACTCTAGACCTCATCATCACCCATGAACCAGATGATATAATAGGGCTGACAGTACAGGAACCAGTAGCAGAAGTGATCACGGAGTTCTACAGTGGACGATGAAGAGAGAGAGAGAGAGAGAGAGAGAGAGAGAGAGAGAGAGGTAGCAGCATATAAAGGCAAAGGAATGGGTTATAATTAAGGTGCTACATGGCCTCTGTTAACTGGATAGATATCTCACAGAGAGCAAATACAATTGAATTATGGTATACCTTTAAAACATTAATCACAGAAGCCTTGAATGCTTATATACCATTAAAAAAATACTCCATGAGGAGGATTCCAAGTTGGATGAATAATGAAGTTGCCGGATTACTTGAGCAGAAAAAGACTACAGAGCAATAAAAAGTACTGAAGCCTATAACCGCTATAAATTGTTCTGTAATAGTGCCACAGAAAAGGTTAGGGCTGGCAAAGGCAGATTATGAGAAATCACTGGCAAAAAGAGCAAAGGGGCAGGGGGGGGGGATAAGGAATTCTTCACATATATAAATGCAAAGAAGAGAAGGACAAACCAGATCGGACCCTTATGTAATGGATGTTGGATAGTATTAGATACCCTAGCTGAAGTTGCAGATGAACTCAACAGTTACTTTGCATCACGTCAATGAGAAATTCTGGAGTGAAGTTGAAAAAAAATGTAATTAATGATGATGTTGAAATTTCACATGTTTATTTAATGAAAAAAAATTTAAGCCTACAGGCCAGTATGACTCCTGGGGTTGATGGCATATACCCTGTAATCTTAAGGGAGGTGGCAAGTGAGTGCATTGAACCATTCAGGCTAATTATGCAAACATCACTGGACTGACTCGGAAGTGATTCCGTTCGATTGGAAAAGCGCCAATGTATCTCCAATACATAAAGGCGGTTCTAAGAGTAAAGTGGGAAATTACCAGCCAGTTAGTCTAAATTCAGTAGTAGGGAAAATCATGGAGACAATGATCAAAGTTGGAATTCAAGATCATTTATATAGAAATGGAATTCTGAAGGATACTCAGCATAGTTTTGTAAAGGGAAAATCATGTTTAACTAATCTGGTTAGCTATTTTGACAAAGTCACTCAAGAGCTGGACTTTGGGAATAATTTTGACATTGTTTATTTGGATTTCAGCAAAGCATTTGACTCAGTCTCACATGAGTGGTTACTTTATAAGCTGTAACAGGTTGGAATCACAGGGAAAATCCTTAGATGGATGGCTTCATGGCAGAAGGCAGAGAGTTGTGATAAATGGTTATTCCTCAAATGGGTTGATGTAAGAAGTGGGGTTCCTCAAGGATCGACCACTGTTGTTTTTGATTTTCATAAATGACATCGATGATGGGATAGAGGGTGTGATGTCTAAATTTGCAGATGATGTAAAGATTGGTAGAGTAGTTAATGATCGCCACCAAGCAGAGCTTTTTCAGAATGACCTAGATAGACTTCAGGGATGGTCCGAAAAATGACAGCTGTACTTTAATCCCGCAAAGTGTAAGCTATTGCACCTGGGGAACAGTAACCCCAAAATAACTTATACATGTGGCGGAGTTGAACTAAAGCCGGTACTGGAGGAACGGAACTTGGGTGTTACGATATGATCAGAAATGAAGTTCTCTGAGCACTGTAGACAGGTTGCAAGGAAGGCCCATGGTGTCTTATCGATGATTTATCAAACAATCACTAGTAGAGATAAGGACATCATAATCCCATTATATAAGGCTATTATTAGACTACACTTGGAATCTGTGTTCAAGTATGGAGACTACACCTAAAGAAAGCCGACCAGGCTAGCCGGGTGGGTAAAGTGCCTGCCTGGCAACCCAAAGGTCGCGTGTTCGATTCCCGCCTTGGGCTTGGATCAAAGTACTGCAAAAACCTTGGGAGGTGCATTATGGTCACAGAAGCCTATGCACCAACAACTACCAAAAAAAAAAAAAAAAAAAACCCTAAAGAAAGACATTGTGTTTCTTGAAAGGGTCCGACAGGTAACTTGCCTGGTGAGATCAGCAAAAGGGCATCCATATGAGGAAAGACTTCAAATATGTCGGTTGCAGAGCTTGGAAACTAGGCACCTTAGAGGAGACTTGATTGAGGTGTTTAAGGCTCTGAGAGGCATAAGCAAAATGAATAAGGATGAAATTTTCACGGTTATAAATGATTCTAGTAGTAATTTCAAGCCATAATTTCAAGTTACAGGGGAAATTTAGACTAGATTGCAGGAAGTTTTATTTTAGTGAGCAAGTTATAAATGACTGGAATAAGTTACCTACATGGGTGGTATAGACTGACAGTTTGGGAAAATTCAAAGGCCAGCTGGATAATTACCCTATGGGAGGAGGGAAACGCTTAGGTTGTCCATTTCCTTTTCTCTTATTTATTAATTATTATTATATATATATATTTTTAAATTTTCTTCTTATTATTATTTTATTCTTATTATTTTTTTTGTTATTTTATTATTATTATTTTTTTTACTTATTTTATTTTATTATTATTTTTTTTACTTATTTTATTTTATTATTATTTTATTATTTTTTTGGTTGATGCGGCATAAGCCATATGCTTCCTTGCACCATGTGGCCATTACTAATACTGTACTAATGTATTCTGTAGGTCAGTTTGCTGTTTGCTGGACAAAAAAAACCTGAGTTTCTTGGAGGGAAAGCTATGCAACCATTGTCTGAAACCAACTAACTGAGCCGCGTTAAAAAAAGCTATAAAAGAGGAGAAAAAAAAGACATTTACAATATGTCCTCTGTTAGTGAGTATGAAGTCCATTTCATCAGTTGTTAATCCATTTGGACTCTTCCATGTCCACTTTCTGTTCAGTCTTTTCTTCAAAAAAGTGTTCATTACTGACATTCCTCAAGATTCTGCCATTTCCACAAGTCTTTCACCTCTTTCATTTCCTTCACCAATTCCAAAATTTCTTATAGTTTCATTTCTGTGCTGTTTTGTCTCTTTCCAACGTTAGCATCGAAGTCTCCCATAATGATGGTGTAGTGAATTTTCTGTTAATCTAGAAGAATCAATTTCAATGTATATGTACTGCTCTTGCCTAACTTGGAAATAAGTGTAGTGCTATTATTGTACTTAAGTATCTTAGTTTAGTATGGTATTTTTCATTTAAATTTAAGCTAAAATCATGTCTCAGACTAGAGCAGCAAAGCAAAGAGCTGAAAGTAGCAGGAGTGCTTGGGAAAAGAACTGCAGAATCATGATTTTATACAATGCAATACTTGTTTATTTGTGAATTTATCTGTTATTATTATATTATCAGGGGTGGCCAACCAGTCGATTGCAGCTTTAGTTCCAGTCGATCACAACGAATTTTAAATATACAGTCATCCCTCGATTTGCACGGTCAGGTATACTACCAAAATTTTATATTGCACAGCGGGTTTCTCTACCAGTGCGTTATTTTATTTATTTATTATTTTTTTTTACGAAGCTTCAAAAATAGGAATGAAGAGCAGATTTTGAAAATTTATTTATTTCATATTTTTTTTTTGCATGATTGAAGATTTCATTGAAGGAGAAACACATTTCACCATAATAATGTAAAATACCACAGAATTCCACCTGTCAGTATTATTGCAAATGCAATAAGATTGAGTTTACACTTTCCGGTATATTGGACTTTTCCGTTACCAGAAAGTGCAAATTGTTTTTTTGTTTTATGGTCGTAACTTCCGGAAATAGCATTAGAGAAATATCACAAAGGCATTCAAAACTGATTCTTATAAGGATATAACCAAACACAGCAATAAACGGTGGTGTGTTTGTCCGGTTATTTTGGAAACAACTTCCTCATTCGGGAATCCTCTTCATCAATTAACCTACGTTAGCTGTTCAGACAGAATATTTTTCTGCTTCGCGCACTGCAAAGTATTTTAATCAGTAAGCATTGCTTTTGCTGATTTAATAACTGGACAGTACTTATATATTAATTTAATACCTTTTGATTTAAAATGAATACTACAAAAAAGAGTAAAACATATCATTTTCATCAAGAGTGGAAACTAGAATACTTTTTTGTAATGGTGAAAGAAAAATGTAGCTGTTTGATTTGCAATGCTTCCGTGGCTATACCCAAAAAAGGAAATTTAGAAAGGCACTTCAACGTACTCCATGGTAATGCCAATCGAATTTTCCCCATAATAGTGACCTTACAAAAAATAAAATAACTTAAATCCAGATTATTCACACAACAAAATTTCTTCGTGACACCATCTAAAGCAGTAACTGTAGCATCATTTAAAGTGAGTCATCTTCTTGCAAAATAATGCAAATCATTTTCTGATGGTCAATTCATCAAAGATGCATTTTTAGAAATAACAGATTCTCTTTTTGAAAATTTTAAGAACAAAACTGAAATTAAAAATGCTCTTCAAGATCTGCAATTATCTCGAAACACTGTGATGCGACACATCGAAAAAATGAATAAAAATGTGAGCAAACAATTGGGTGCTCATATTGCTTATGTGTCTTTTTCTTTACAACTGGATGAATCTACAGATGTCAGTAATACAGCACAGTTGCTCATTTTTATTCATATGGTTTTCAATGATTCTGCCACTAGAGAGAACGAACTAGAAGAAAGAACTAGAGGTCTCGATATCTTTAACGTATTCAAACATTTTATTGAAAAAATTAAATTACCACTATTTAAGCTCTTATGAGTAACAACAGATGGAGCTAAAGCAATGACGGGACATCTCAACAGATTCATCGCATTGTGCCAAAAGGATGATGAATTCCCAGATTTTTTGAGTTACCACTGTATCATCCACCAACAAGCGTTAGCTAGCAAAAGATTAAATACTAAAAGTGTTATGGACATTACTTTCAAAATCGTGAATTTCATCAGGACAATCTCTTCAAAGGAGGCTTTTCAAAATGCAACTGAATGAAAAAGAACCAGATCTGATATTACACACAGATGTGAGGTGGCTGAGTCAGAGTAAGTTTCTACAGAGATTTCTAAATTTGTTGAATGAAATTAAAAAATTTGTTGATCAAAGTGGAGATGATTATCAGCAGCTACAAGATACAGAGTGATTATGTGATCTGGCTTTTTTTGGCAGATTTTACCAGTAAATTAAGTGATCTGAATTTGGAATTACAAGGAAAAAATAAAAATGTGGGTGACATGATTAGTAGTATTTCTGCATATAAATATCAATTTTTGGCAATGGCGAAGGATCTCAAAAAAAAAAAAAAAAAAATTCTACCATTTCGCAAATATGCAAGATCATTTGCAAAAATATCCTGTTTTTGAATTTAATAGTGAGAAATATGTTTCTCAAATTGAGAATGTTGTGGATGATTTTGAAACCAGATTCAGCGATTTTAAAAACAATTGAAGACATTATTCAATATATTTCTTGTCCATTTAATGTCCACTTAGATACAAAACAAATTGCAGAAAAAATCGCTGCAATTTTTCACATGGAGAAAATATTACTTGTAAATAAAATTATTACATTGCAAAACGATATCTTCCTATAAGCCAAATCATCAGAAAAGAGTTTTGGAAATATGTTTGCCGAGAAAAGTACCCAAATGTGAAAAAATGCAGTGAACTTTTAAATTCCTGTTTTGGGTCCACATATCTATGTGAATCGGCCTTTTCGTATTTGAAACAAATAGACAAAGAATTGCTGTGCTCTTACGGACTTGCATACAGAAGATTCTTTACAGTTGGCTTTATCACAGTATATCCATGATTTTGAAAGCTTGGCAGATGACATGAAAACACAAACTTTGCATAAATTAAAATTTTAAATAAGTATGAATTTAAAATAACAATTCTGAATTGTATTGAATTTTAAAATTTATAAACAACATTTTTCCATATGTGTTGATGAACTTTTTTAACCTTGTGCAATGAAATTTTTTGAGATGGTAGATCGCCGCACATTTTGAAGGAAAAAAATAGATCGCATCACAAATTAAGTTGGCCACCCCTGATATATATAATGATTATGTAGCAGAACATGATGCAGCCTATGTGCATTTTTGTTGCAATAAGTGTGAGGAGATAAAATGCAAATTCAGTATTCTGGTGGATGAATATGAGAGATAAAAGTAAAAGGATTAATGCCATCAATAAAATTAAAACGTGGAACACTTCAAGCACTCGGCTCTCAATGTTAGAGTCCGCATTTGTGCAACAGATGATACACCAGCATCCACTAATGCCCAAAGTACTGGTTTCACATGAAGTAGCTATTGTTGGAATAGTTATGGACTAATTTCTACGGAAATAGAAAATATATTATGTAAAAAGAATAAGTGGGATAAGACCAGGGCATGTTTGCTAGGAGCAAATAGTAATGATGTAGAGCTGTATTTTCTTTTAAAGGCACCAAAGCGGCACCTCCGTAGCCAGGTGGGCAGGAGCAGCAGTGCATAGCACATGCTTCTTGATTAGACCGGGGTTCAAGCCCGTGGCCACTGAATACGGAGGATGCGGAAAGGTCAGAGAATGACCACCGCATATCCCTGGAGCAATATGGCCTTAGTTGCTAATGCTCCAAAAAAAAAAAAAAAAAAAGATTATACTGTTGTACATGTTATTACTATTGATGTTAAGCATAGGAGATCTGAGGACTTGATTAACAAGTACAATGCAATATTGAGAGCGTAATCAGTGAGCTATTTCAATAATATCTCGAAAAATTGGGTCAATGGGCTGACATATAGTAGTTGAAGTTTAAAATGCAGAGGTACTGCACATGGGTAACAGTAATCGCAGAGTAACTTATCAACTGTGTGGTACTATGCTCAAGGTAGTGGAAAATAAAAAAGACCAGGAGGTAATTATGCAGTCACATATGAAATTCTCTGAGCAGTACAGACATGCTGCTAGGACAGCTCATGGTGTCAGTGATGTACAGCAACTTTGCTGTATGGATAAGGTGATTATCCCTTTGTACAAGGCCATGGTTAGGCCACATCTAGAGTATTGTATACAGGTCTGGAGGCCTCACTTTTGAAGGATGTAGATCTGCTAGAATGAGTACAGAGAAGAGCAATGAGGTTGACGAGAGGAACAAAGGGGGAGTTGCTGTTACCAAGAAAAGCTTCAGTTCTGCAAATTTCAGTTTATGGAGACTAGGCACTGAGGTGATTAGCATTAGTAGAGGCATATGATGCTGTATAAGCAGGTGTGCAATCTGAGCAAGAGGAAGAATCCCATCAGCATCGAGCTTGCTCAGACCATTCAAGACCTTATACACCTAAATTAGATCACCTTGCAGGTGCCTAGCCTCCAGTCATTGCAAATTGCAAAACTTAAGTTGTCCTTGGTGAGAGCAACCCTTTGTTCCCCCTGCCAATCTCATTGCCCTTCCAGTAGCTCTACATCCTTCCAAAAATGAAGCCTCCAGACCTGTATGCAGTACTTAAGGCATGGCCTGATCATTGCCTTATACCAAGGGATAATCACCTCCTTCTTCTCTGTACCCCTGCTAACAATGGTCTTAGTGAGGTGTTTAAGGCTCTTTGACTGGATTGAGTTAGCTGAATGTGAATGGCATTCTTCCTCATGCTGAGACTACACACATGAGGGGGACATAAATTTAAGTTGAGGAAGGTTAGTTGTAGGATAGATGTGCAGAAGTTCAAGATGCTTGTTCAAACAATCAACCAGCCAGTGTTGTTGATTGTTTGAACATGCTTCCATCTCTTGTTGTGGAAGTGGATTGTTTCAATAAGTTCAAGGAAGAACTGGACAAATTCTTGAAGTGGATAGATGAGTGAAGTGTGCAGTGTGATTTTTTTTTTTTTTTTTTTTTCCCCCCTTATGTTATATATACAGCCACTCCCTGGCTTACGTAATACTTGACTTACAGAAATTCGACTTTACGTACATTTTTGCTGGCCGGTGAAAACTTAAAAAAATTGTGGAAACATATTTTGCATCCCGTAGGAATAAATGGAGGTATCATGAAAATATCGTAATGTGAACCCAATAACACATTGTTTTTTTTTTTTTTTTTGGTAATTTGTTCCAAGACCTCGGAAGTTGAAATTTTTACTATATAACTAATAGGTCATATTTATAATGGAAATTAGTAAAAAATTTCAGAGCTGCAAGGCTCAATAAGAGATTGAGGTAATCTCTTATTTTTTAATAATGGAAATTGCACTGCACTTACATCATTATCATATGTTCTGCTATAAGAATCAATTTTGAACATCTTTGTGATATTTTTCTAAAACACATTTCTGGAGGTCACTACCATAAAACAATAAAAACAATTTCCACTTTCCGGTTTATTGGGCTTTTCTGTTAGTGCATCTAATTATGAACGTGTAGTAAACTCGATCTTATTGCATTTGCAATAATCCTGATAACTGGAATTGTGTAGGTTTTTACGTTATTATGGTGAAATGTGTTTTCCCTTCACTGTAATCTTCAATCATATAAAAAACAAATAAATTTTCAGAATCTCCTCTTCATTCCTGTTTACTTATTCCAATTGTAAAAGGAAAGGGACTGACAGAAAGTGCAAGTGCTGGCAGTGCTAGGAAACGAAACAAAATTGATTTAGAAATTAAGATGATTAATTAAGAAGTACGAAGCAGGACAAAGTTTATCATCTATTGCACGGAATTAGGTCTCGTCGCGTCAACAGACAGTGAATGCTATTTTAAGCGACATATAATTAAAGGATCAATGCATTTAAGATCAACAGTGATCACAAAACAGCATTCAGGTGCTATATTGAAGATGGAAAAGTATTAATAATATGGATGGAAAATCAGATTCAGAAGCATAATTACTCTGACCATTTCAATTACTACTA
Organism: Mastigoproctus giganteus; assembly: GCF_048544385.1. Lineage (NCBI taxonomy): Eukaryota > Metazoa > Arthropoda > Arachnida > Uropygi > Thelyphonidae > Mastigoproctus > Mastigoproctus giganteus. Next base: position 166,083,244 of record NC_143578.1, on the reverse strand, counting down.
CAAAAGTGTACCACAAAAATCTAGGACTGAATTTTGATATCAAGCAATTGCATTTTCCTCTATTCAACAACATAAGAAATTAATAAACATTAATGTGATACCCATTCTAAATGTTATATAATTCTTATTCAACTTTTATTATTACTTATTACAGATGCTGAAGAAATTAAGAAAGATTTAATTCGATCTCAACAGCTAGTAGCCCTGGCGGGTACCCTCAAAGAGTATGTTACACCTGCAAATATACCTTTACCTCCAGTTCTTTTAGAAATATTTGGTAAGGTAAGTTGTTTTTTTTTTTTTGTTTTTTTTAAAAATTTTATTTGGTAAGATAACATACATTTTTAATAGTATGTTTTTGCTTTTTGATTTATTGTGCAGTTTATCTGGGATATGTGACTGGTATAACTTGGGCCTCTCTTATTCATAAGAATAAGGCACAGTATATCAAAATATATTGTGATATCCTTCATAAAATTAGTGTGTAACTCGCCAGTGATCATGATTCACTGGTGAGTCATGGCAAATTGAGATTGGCTCTGATAAGCTTTAAGTTTGGCTAAAACTTTTTAACATATCAGTATCTTTTGAAGATACTGATATGTTAAAATATATTGCCTTACTCAAAACCTCTTAAAGCAATAGGATATTTTAATATGTGAGTGCCTTCCTGTTTAAATTTAAATAGGAAGGAATTTAAATGGATAGCAGCTTTCTATCACTTTATAATACAGTAAACCCCCGCTATTCGCGGTATCTGTATTCGCGGTCGCTGATTTAATATAAAATGAAACCTGAAAAAATGTGAATTTTAAAGTGCCGTGAACATTTTCCGCCATAAAAAAAACATGGGCGTGGCTAAAATTATCTTTCCCGGTAAAAACAGCGCTCAGTGGGTGGGGGAGAGGGGTGACAAAATCGCGAGCGTGGATGTTTCTCGCTAATCCTTGTTCAGTGCTATCATTTCGTTTGCTTGTCGAAGCAAAGCATTAAAAGCATGTCGTTTGCTTTTAATTTATGTGCTTATAAATTGAATAAATTTATAAATTGATATGCTAACAAAAGTGATAAATCTACCATTTTGCAGTGTAAAACAGACTTTTTCGAGCGTGTTAACGGAAGAAAGTGACTTTATTGTGGACAAGTTCTTTCTAACCCGTTCAAAAATATGGCTATGAATAACAAGGGAAATGTGAAAAGATCAAAGGTGATGACATTAGCGAATAAAATTGAGTTATTAGACAAAATTTCTAATGGTGAAAGTGTCTCCTCAGTGGCAAAACATTATAAAATCAATGAGTCGACGGTACGATCAATCAAAAAAATCGGAAGAAAAAATCCGCCGTAGTGTCCGTGAAAATGCACTAATTGCTTCAAAAATTTGCTCTGTAACTTGTGATGTTAAATTAGAAAAAATGGAAAAAGCTTTAAATCTGTGGATAGAAGACCGAACTCAAAATAAAATTCCGTTAAGTTCACTCATCATTCGTAAAAAGGCAAACTTCTTTATCAACACTTTAGCGAAACTGGTGATAGCACTGGCAGGATAAGCTTTTTTGCTAGCAAAGGTGCTGGTTTGAAAGATTTGTTTGAAATTTCTAATAAATATTACATTTAATATTAAATTGTTTCTTATTTTCATTTCGATGCCATATGCTTGCATTTCACTATGTACTGTCTATGTATATAGTCATATTATGAAGGTACCTATAATACATACATAGACAAAATTTTAGACTAGTTTTTCTTATATATTTCATACTTTGGAATGGAATCCCTTTATTACTATGGGAGCCATAACTCAGTATTCGTGTTTTCGTTATTCGCGGCATTTCTCAGGAACGTAACCCCGCGAATAGCGGGGGTTTACTCTATATGGAAAAGCTTTCCTCTAGGTAGAGCTGCCAAAAATTTGTATCATTAATTATACAATTCTTCACTGTGATTTTTCATAGTGAAGCATTGTATCATTAATGTATCATCACAGTGGAGCATTAATGATTTGTATCATTAATGCTTCACTGAGTTCGCAAATAATATGATATAACACGTTGGTGCATATGCAGTGAAAGTATACCCAAGTAAAATAGCATAGATACCATATGTATCAGTGAAAACTATGTGAAGGGTCTATATCTGTTAGTCCCCTATACAGACTACAGGCAGCTAATACCAAATAGACTCCATTTCCAATGGCATAAATGGACAGGTCACAGGCAAATTGTATCAGTTTAAGCCTATAATCAAACTCTAGCAATCTAGTCTGCACAGAACCGTATAGAGGAAGTTGTTCTTGCTTGCCTCTGCATAAGACAGGCTTATGGATCCTTTTTCAGGGCCAATGCTAGCGCTTGTGGCTCCTCAGACAAAACCTTGTAATGGCCTAATTCATATCATATCTTAACACGCATATACAGTAGACTCAAATTTTCCGGAATAGATGGTAAAAAAGAAATCCCAGATAATTGATTTCCCGGTTAATCCAAAAATACAGAAGTCCCTGACATACGTAAGAGATACATTCTAGGACTTCTTACTTTTTTGAGTTTTTCGTAACTCAGGAATGACTAATAACATATTGCTACTATATTATTATTGACAAATCTGAATTCAGCACGATACTTGATTATTAGTTTAATTTTCTGATCCAAATCAATCGCATTTCTTTTCTTGGTAGATTTACTAGTACCGCTGTCACTTATTCTCTTAGTCGGCACCATGATAATGGTCAAAATGAATTTTCTGTAAAGAACTTTATGGGGTTAAGGTGAAAACTCACTATTATCACCCTGTGTGAGCACATTTCTGGAGGTCACTGCCAAAAAACAATAAAAATAATTTGCACTTTCCACATTATTGGGCTTTTCTGTTCGTGCATCTAATTATAAATGGTAGTAAACTCATCTTATTGCATTTGCCAAAATACCGATAACTGCAGTTCTGTGAATGTTTACGTTATTATGGTGAAATGTGTGTCCCCTTCACTGAAATCTTCAGTCATGTATAAAAAAAAATTAATTGTAAAAATCTTCTCTTCTTTCCTAATTTTTGCTTGTTACTCTGCATCTCACTTGTGCATGTCATGATCGTCGTTATTGATTGCTTATTTTATTTATTTATTTTTTTGTTTTAAATTTTACAATCCTAAAAAAAAAAAAAAAAAAAAAAAATTTATGTAAGTCCGAAGTTGCATAAGTCGAGACTGTATCGAAAAATGTTCAACAATCTACATAAAAAATATGGTGATAGATAAAAAACTTACCATGTACTACTCGCATGTTTAGTACGATGCTTCCCTTTATTTTTTACGGTGTTGATATTAAATCTAATAGCATCCCTTTATTTTTTACAATGTTGCGTATGGTTTGGTCACCAACATTATGAGGGTTCATCATTAAAGATTTGAAACGGATGCACCGGTTTCAAACTTTTGAATAATTTCAAGTTTTTGTTTTAACTGAAAGCGCAACTCCTTTGCGTTTGCCCATAATTTTCCCAATTTCTAAACAAAAAAAAAAAAAAAATTTTTACTATAAAAAAAATTTCGAGATCCCTGAGATAAAATAACGAAACAAAATTTGTCTTTTTGTGGTGCGGCGGAACACAACAATTGATGCGGCGCACTAAAACAAACTAAACATTTGGTCTTTTTTTTTTTTTTTTTTTGAGCGGTGGGTGTGAAGACAGCAGGGGTTGCAAGATAATAGGTACATTAATCTCCCAATGATGACTTATAACGCCGCTTCTTGTCGCTTATTTACAACTTGCAAAACATCTGTTTACACCTATTCTAGTTATTACTTGAATTTTTTTTTTTTTTTTTTTAATTTGGAGTCTTGGAGTGTCCCAGTTAATCGAGAGTCTGCTGTATATATGCAGTGCAGTGCGACACCTATTTTAGATGACACCTGTGGCAAGTGCCTCACTTGCGCACCCCTAGTGCCAGCCCTGTCCTTTTTGTTCTGAGGGCTAATGACTCCCTTATGCGTGAGAGCTGTGACACCGTTTTAAGTATTCATCCAGGTGTTCATGTTTTAGAAATGGACATCATATATCTTTTACTGCTCTTATTCATCTGACAGCCCTAGCCCTATACTGAGTGTACTCAGTCAACAGTGACCATGTGTCAGCTGTTTTTAACTTCTTAAAATTGGTAGACTTCTGCTTGTTAGCACCAACTCTGAATAAAGTTTTTCCAGGCACCACTATATGGTCATGGTAAATTGTCCTCTACTAACTGTGTCAATCAATAAAGTTAAGCTAAATAAAAGCTTGTTTTTTGTTGTTTAACTTTATTTTATTGTTGGACATTGACTAGATATGAGGCGCATGATTCAGACTGGTTTAAAAGAAAGAGGTTGGACTTCAATTAGTTGTAATTCAGCTAATTCTTTGGAAATTCTTTTTATAAAAAAGGAATGTGGCAGATGTTTAAATTTTCAATTATGTGGAGGACACAGTCTTGAAAAATTGAGCCCATAAAATTGGAGGTTTTTCTGTGGGTTGCTGTGTCCTGACAATTTATAGCTAATTTAAGAACCTCTATATTTCAACGAAAAATGAAAGAATTTGAAAATTGCACTTGTATCTGTGTTCAGTTTCATTCAATGAAGTTGCATTGATTCCCTAGTGATAGCAGTTGAGGGTTGGCTGTCAAGGCTACAAAAAAACCTTAACTTTATCTTGAGTCCATTACTCTCACACAATTGGTTACATAACATGGATTGATGTTAGCTCTTTTTACCAATCACTACCATCAACTGGTGTTTTCAATTCTAGCTGCTGATGCATAGTTACGTGAACTTGGTACTCTTGATGGGGGGACATAAATTAAGGAAGGATGGTGTAGAATAGATGTGCAGAAGTTTACCTTCAGCCAGTGGCTGGTTGATTGTTGGAGCAAGATTCCATCTGTGGAAAGTAGGTAGTTTGAATAAGTTCAAAGAAGAACTAGACAAATTATAGGAGGGAGATGGACAGGTGATTTTTTTTTTTTTTTTTTTTTGTGTTAAAGTACAAATACAAGTACATAATTTTGATTTAAGGTAATAATAATTTTAATAATTAGGAATTTTGTTTTATATATGTGCTCTTTGGCAAAGAAAGCATACACAAAAGAAAATTCTAACTTCCAATATCTATATTAATTTTATTTTTTATTATTTATTTTATACTTTATATATATTTTTCCTTTTTGTTTTTTAGATAGTTATCAACACATTTGAAATTTGGGATGGAGAACTGAATACCATAGGAACAGGTCTCTACCTAGGGTGAGGTGGATTTTTTATACACTGTTAATTAATGTTTAAAAATTTTAATAACATGAGTACGTATATAGATCTACTTTTTTTTCTTGTATAGGGCCACAAGGGGGTGCATACATAGTATCTCATCAGATGTAAACTCTCTCTCAACAATCACACCCTATCTAACCTGGTGCACAGAATGGTAGAGTTGGGCTTTATAGCAGTGGAAAAATTTATATAGCATTAGTAGAGGCATATGATGCAAGAAAGCAAGCTTATGCAGCATCAGCAAAAAGAAAAAAAAAACCTCCCATTTCAACCCTCCATTCATTCCAAATGTCTGTCCAGCTCAGCCTTAAATTTATTTAAGCTATCAGCTTCCACAACAAAAGATGGAAGTCTGTTCCACCAATCAACTATCTGCTCGCTAAAGGCAAATTTCCGCACATCTATTCTACAATTATCTTTCCTCATTTTGAAACTGTGCCCCCTCAGGTTCTTAGTCTGAGCAAGAGGAAGAATCCCATCAGCATTCATCTTGCTCAACCCATTCAAGGCCTTATACACCTCAATCAGATCATGTCGTAGGTACCTACTCTCCAGGCACTGCAATTTACAGAACTTAAGCCTTTCTTCGTAAGAGCACCCCTTTGTTCCCCTTACCAATCTTGTTGCCCGTCTTTGTACTCGTTCTAGCAACTCTACATCCTTCCTAAAACGAGTGTGGCCCGACCATTGGATTGTGTAACTGGATAATCACCTCCCTGTCACTGCTAGCAAAATTCCTATATATCATTGAAAAGACTCCATGACCTGCCCTTGCAGCCTGTCTGCACTGCTCAGCAAACTTCATATTTGACTTCACAATTACCACCAGGTCTTTTTCACTTTCCACTTCCCTGAGTGTATTACCACACAGTTGGTATGTTTCTCTTTGGTTATTGATACCCATATGCAGTACTTTGCATTTGTCAATGTTAAACTTCAGTTGCCACTTCTGAGCCCATTTTCCCAACTTATCTAGATCCAGTTGGAGTAGCATACTGTGTTTACTGTCATTAACAACCATACCAGTCTTTGTATCACCTGCAAACTTGAACATTAAACCTGATATACCTTCATCAATATCATTGATAAATACTGAAAACAGCAATGGGCCCAACACCGAACCCTGGGGAACTCCACTAATAACATTTGTCCACAAAGAGCAGTGTCCATTGATTATCACTCTCTGTCGTCTCCCACTCAATCATCCCTTTATCCATTGTAGCAACTTACCCGTAATGTCATACCTCTCCAATTGATACAGCAGTCTTTCACGTACAACAGTATCAAAAGCTTTCCTGAAATCAAGTATATGATATCAAAATTATTTTTGGCATTCAGTTCCTTTATGACCACATCATAGTATCCAATCATATTGGTCAGACAAAACCTCCCTTTAATAAACCCATCCTGTCTCTTAACTATTACTGCAGTCTTGTCTAGATGATCCTGCAATGCTTCTTTAACCAGTGATTCCATTATTTTCCAGGAACACAATTAAACTAACAGGTCTGTAATTACTTGTCACCTTTTGAATCCCATTTGTGAAGTGGTGATAGATTTGCACACCTCCAGTTCATGGGGACCTCCCCTGAGTCCAACGAAGCTCTCATAATTATGGCTATGGGTTTGCTTTCATCCTTTGCTGCCTCTTTTAATATAACTGGATAGATCCTGTCCACCCCAGGTGCCTTATGTTTAACTTCAATTTCTCCTCCCCTTTCTCTCAGTTATTACAAAATCACTTAGCTCCCTGATAGAGTTTGATAAATTTCTATTACTCTCCTCAATGAATAACTCCTCATGTGTGAATGTAGATGCAAAATACTCATTCAGTTTATCAGTTACTTGAGCAGGATCATCAATAGTCGAACCATCTATGTTAAGTGGACCAATCTGATTCATCCCCTCCTTTCCCATAGAGCTTATGAAAAGAACACTTTGCTGTTTTTCTTTGCATCCTTCGCCAAACATTTCTCGTAATCTGCCTTCGCCTGCCTAATCTCCTTTGTGACTTGATTACAGACTCCCCCTCTCCTACTCTCATAGGGTCACCTGATACTTTATATGCATCCCATACATTCTTCTTCACTGCCACAAGCCTCATTAATTCATCTGATATCCATTTAGGCCTAAACCTTGAACAGTATTTCATAGTTGGAATGAAAAGCCTAGTAGCCTCCAAAATTAAGTCCCTGAAGGCTTCCCATTTAAAATTCAACATTGTTAACATCATCAGTTGATCATACTGTACACAATTTAAAAACTGTCTGAGACCTCTGTAGTCACCTATACGAAAGCAAAGCCCTTCCCTTTAGCCTTGATGGTAGTTACATCTTTAAGTAATTCTCACATCAGTACATTGTGATCACTGTCACCTAGTGGTTCCTTTATATGCAAATCTTTAATGCATGAATAATCACCGCTGATAATCAGTTCAAGAGTATTACTCCCTCTGGTTGCCTCTCAAACATGTTGCTGTAGAAAATGGTCATCCAATAAATCCACAAAATCTTGCTAGTGTGCGAGTGAGCAATCCACAAGTTCCAGTCAATATCTGGAAAGTTATAAGACATTCTGATTTACTGGACCACTCTCTACATAATTACTCATACTCATCAGATTCATTAGGCCTATAACACACACCTACTCTCCTACATTTTTCCTTTCCCAGTGCTTATTTCACACCAAACAGACTAAACAGTGCATTGTTCACCAACATCAATTGGATGCACTTCCTTAGATTTTGTGTTTCTTAACTAACAGCATAACCCCTCTACCTTTCCTGTTCTGTCTATCCTTCCTATACACATTGTACTCCCCAAATTCCAATTTTGCACTGCTTATATCTGTGTGACACAGTTGTTGGGATATTGTTGGAATATCTGACTTTGGTGTCTTGACTAGCACTTCCAGCTCATCAAATTTATTAACTATACTCCTAGCATTGGTGTACGTGCACCTGTGTTAGTTACCCTAACACAGCCCGTGTATTTACTTGTTCCACTATGACTCCCAGCAGTCCTGGAAATCTCCATTTCCTTGCTTTTCTGGCTGCTTCTCATTCTAATAAAAGCAGTGCAAGAATCACTTTTGCCTCTGCTTGTGGCCACTGTTAACTTTAAGTCTGTGTATTCCCCCAAGCTAGCAGTTTTCCAACCCATCTAACGCCGACCGGGCTAGCCGAGTGGGTAAAGTACCTGCCCGGCAACCCAAAGGTCGCGGGTTCGATTCCCGCCTCGGGCTTGGATCAAAGTACTGCAAAAACCTTGGGAGGTGCAATATGGCCACAGAAGCCGATGCGCCAATAACTACCAAATCAAAAAAAAAAAAAAACCCATCTAACACTGCCTCAATAGCATCTGCAAATATTCTTTCTTCCTTTCTATTTAAGTACCCCATCCCTTTAGAAGCAGTCTCTCCTATCAACAAGCACAGACCAGGCTGAAAAAAATTCTACCCCTTGAGCCTTGCACAATCTCTCCAGGGCCAAATTGATCAACAAGGCTCTCATCGTATACTCCCTCCTATTGTGTCTGGGCAGAATTGCAGACACTTTCACATTCACCCCTAACTCGTGACTTTTTTTCAACATTGACCTCTACTTGTTAAGTAAATCTGCAGATCTCTTACTCTTAATATCATTAGTTCCAATGTGTACAACATCACCTTTTGTGCCCTTAAAAGATGATATCTGCTCTACATCATCCCGTCTACAACATCATCAACTTTTGCCCCTGGCAGACATACCTGGTCCTGTTCCACCTAACCTTCTTGCGTAGTATATTCTCCCTCTTCCTGACAGTAGAGTCACCAACAATAACTAGTTTCTTTGGGACCAATGCATTCTGCCTTGGAGATTACCTCCGTTTTGCCTGATGCACAGGAGTGAGCTCTGTTTTTGAGCTTGAGCAGCTTGAGAGCTTGATGGGCCCTCATATTAATTTCTTTGAAGGCATTTACCCTACACCTCAAGCTCTCATAGACCCCCATCAGAACACTGAGTTGGTGCCTAATTTCTTGACACTCTAGACACCTAGCACACACAAAGGTATCCTCCTTGGCTAGATCACATCCTGTTTTAGAAAGGTTGGCAAACATTTCACAGTTTGCACATTTTTTGAGACTGTGATGCATTGGAGAATCGCCCCCTTCTTTTTCCCATGAGTCACAGCACTCTTGCTAGACTATGATCTTTGCTTCGCAGCTCTCGTCTGATTTCCCTTTAAATACAATTAAATTAACAATGAATTTTAATAAGATTAATATTATTTTGATTAATTGATAATACTATAAAAGGCTAACAGATTTCTAATACAGTGCCTCTTATTACATTATCTAGTTTTACTTTATACATTAAGCTATCAGTTCAAGATATATATACGTTATGCTATTTCTTATTGAGTACAGTATGGCAGCTTGTTCAACAATATTGGTGTCAATACCAGGAGTCATAACTCCCAAAAATCGCTGGTTAAATTCAAAATAAGAAGCTAACTAATGCTACTAAACCTCTTTAATATCTCTGTAAAACACAATGTAGCTATGTTAATTGATGAAGAATACGGTAAAAATTAAAAATACTTAACCCTTTACAGCCAAAAATCCACCGACTGTTCTCTTCTGCGACCCGAGCGCTCTCTCTCATATAAAGTGACGAATCATGCTCAACAGTCAAAACATCAAATTTTATATTTCCTTGTTTGTGTCACACTCAGGGGAACTAAATTTAAATTAAAAAAAAGGATAGTTGCAGAATAGCTGTACTATTCCATGCCCATCAAGCAGAGAGTAAGTAATTGATTGTTGGAATAAACTTATACTTAGTATTGTGGATGAAATTATTTGCTGAGCTTATGGCCTTACTTGTATGTATCATTTTGCCAATACTAATATGTACTTTTAGTTACAAAGCACTGTCAGTACAACAGTGGTTTGAGGAAAATAGTCATGAACCTGCCATTTTCAGATAAAGCTCAAATCTGTTGTATAACATTATCAACCGCTTTTTTAAAACCTAAATAATAAAATAATTATTACTAGCCATATTTTATATTAACCATTCTAACAGATTATATTTTGCCATCAGAATAAATTACTTAATTTCATCATCATCATGAACTTGGTTCGGCTTAGGTCTGTTAAAACCAGTTCCATTGTAACTCTTGGAGGTGGTCTTGATCTCGCCATCATTGTCTTGGTCGACCAACATCTCTCTTGCCTGTAGGTTTGTAATTAAAGGTTAATTTTGGGATCCGGTCTGGGTTCATTCTTTCTATGTGGCTGATCCATTTTTCCTGATACTGTTTTATGTCATTTACTATGTTAACTACTTTTAATTTCTCGCAGATATCTAAATTTCTTTGGTGGTCTTGTCTTGTAAAGCCTAATAATGGTCTTAAAAACATCATTTGTGCTGCTTCTAGTTTGTGTGCATCTTTCTTATTTATGACCCAAGTCTCACAGCTCTACAGCTGTGAGACTTGTGAGACTTCAAAACTTCTACAAGAGGGCTGGTTTTGAAGTGATGTTGTGCACTTGTAATTTTGTTTCAGTTGTCATTTGTTTTCCAAAGTGGCATTTAATCGTTCCATTCATTTTATTATATTTTTGTAGTTTAGTATGGATGTCTTTCCCTTCATTTGATATTAAATTTCCCAAATAGGTGAAGTCAGATATTTGTTCTATTATTTTATTATCAATAACAATTTTGACTCTATTTTTTTTCCACATAATCCCATTGATTTTGTTTTTGAAGTGGAGATTTTCATCTCTTACTTTTTACTTATTTTATTAAGTTCATTTGCTGCTATCTGTAGTTCATCTTCGATTTTGCAATTATTACTTGATCATCAGCATATAATATAGTTTGGATTTTATTCTTGTTGTTAATTGTTTGTTTCCATTCTTTAAGAATTTTATTGAGGTAGATATTAAATAAATTTGGTGATAGTCCATATCCTTCTTTGACTCCCTTTATTGGTGTTAATTGGGTCTGATAATTGGCCATTAGAATATTTTATACAGACTTTTGAGTTTTTATATAGGCTTTGCATCGCTTTCCGGAGTTGGTTTGGTATATTTTCTTCACATAGAATCTGCCAAAGTTTTTCCCAGTTTACATTGTCATATGCTTTTTCATAATCAATAAACAGCAGAAATATTGGTAGATTGAATTCTCTTCTTTTCTCCAAAATTTGTTGTAGTGAGAAAATGGCATCTATTATGCTTCTTCCTTTTCTGAATCCATATTGTTCTTCTTCTAAAGAATTGTTCACTGTATTTATTAAGTTTATTCTTTAGTATATTAGAGTATAGCTTTGCAGCAGTTGACAGCAGTGTTATCCCTCTGTAGATGTTACGGTTATTTCTGGAGCCTATTTTGTGTAAAGGAATCAAGGAGTAGAATTTTTCTCAGCCTGGTCTATGCTTGTTAACAGGAGAGACTACTTCTACAGGGATGGGATACACTTAAATAGAAAGGGTGCAAGAATATTTGCTGATGCTATCGAGGCAGAGTTAGGTGGGTCGGAAAAATATTCCCTGACAATAGAGTCGGTGACTATTGTCAGGGAAACAGGAAACACATTGTGCAAAAAGAATAGGGGGAACAGGACCAGGATATGTCTGCCAGGGTCAAAGGTTGATAATGATGTTGTACAGCAAATATCATCCGTTAAGGGCACAAAGAGTGATATTGTACCCACTGGTACTAATGATATTAAGAGTAGGAGACCGACAGAATTACTCAACAAGTACAGGTCAATGTTGAAAAAAAGCCAAGAGTTAGGGTTGACTTTGAAAGTGTCTGCAATTCTACCTAGGCACGATAGGAGGGAGTATATGATGAGAGCCTTGTTGATCAATTCGGCCCTGGAGAGATTGTGCAAGGTTCAAGGGGTAGAATTTTTCACAGCCTGGTCTGTGCTTGTTAACAGGAGAGACTGCTTCTACAGGGATCGGATACACTTAAATAGAAAGGACGCAAGAATATTTGCTGATGCTATCGAGGCAGAGTTAGGTAAGTCGGGAAACTGCTAGCTTAGGGGGATACATGGACTAATAGATTAACAGTATCCGCTAGCAGAGGTGAAAGTGATTCTTGCACTGCATTTATTGAAATGCAATTGAGCAGCAGCCTGGAAAGCAAGGCAATGCGGATTTCCAGAACTGCTAGCAGTCATAGTGGAACAAGGAAATACATGGGCTGTGTTAGGATAACTAAGAGTAGAAACAGGTACATGCATACTTGCATGTACACCAATAGTAGGAGTATATTTAATAAATTCGATGAGCTTGAAGTGCTGTGTCATCAAAGGCAGATATTGTTGGGATATCAGAGACATGGTGTCACACAGACATAAGCAGTGCAGAACTGGAATTTGGGGAGTACAATGTGTACAGAAAGGATAGACAGGACAGGAAGGGAGGATGAGGTTATGCTGTTAGTTAAGAAACACATAAAATCTAAGGAAGTGCATCCAATTGATGTGGGTGGACAATGCAATGTTGAGTCTGTTTGGTGTGACATAAGCACTGGGAAAGAAAAATGAGAGTAGGTGTGTGTTATAGGCCTAATGAATCTGATGAACAATTAGTATAATGTACAATTAGTCTAATGAGTATAATGAACAATTGTGCAGAGAAATAGAGTGGGCCAGTAAATTAGAGTGTCTTATAATGGGGAAAATTTTAATTTCCCGGATATTGACTGGAATTTGTGGGTTGGTCACTCACACCAGCAAGGCTTTTGTGGATTTATTGGATAATTGTTTTCTACAGCAGCATGTTCGGGAGGCAACTAGAAGGAGTAATACTCTTGATCTGATTATCAGTAGTGATTCTTCATGCATCAAGAATTTGCAGATAAAGGAACCACTAGGTGGCAGTGATCACAGTGTGCTGAAGTGGGATGTACTCAAAGAGGTAACTACCATCAAGAGTAAAGGGAAGGGTTTTTGTTTTCGTAAAGGTGACTGTGGTGGTCTGAGACAGTGTTTAAATTCTATACGGTGGAACCAACTGATGATGTTACCAACAGCAAATTCAAAATGGGAGGCATTCAAAGAATTAATCTTGGAAGCTACTAGGCTTTTGATACCAACAATGAAATATTGTTTAAGATTTAGGCCTAAATGGATGTTAGATGAACTAATTAGACATGTGACAGAGGAAAAAAATGCATGGGATACATACAAATTGACATGTGACACACAGAAGCCTATGATAGATATAAGCTAGTTTGTAACAAAGTTACAAAGGAGGTTAGGCAGGTGAAGGCAGATTACGAGAAATCTTTGGCAAAGGATGCAAAATAAAACAGCAAAGAGTTCTTTACTTATGTAAACTCTAGAAGGAAGGGGATGAATCAGATTGGTCCACTTGATATCGATGGTTTAACTGTTGATGATCCTGCTCAGGTAGCTAACAAACTAAATGAATATTTTGCATCGAGATTCACACATGAGGAGTTATTCAGGGAGGGGAATGCCACAGGTGTATTCAACTCTAGCAGTAAGCTAGATAATCTTGTAATAACTGAGAGTAAAGTGGAGGAGAAATTGTTGAAGATAAACACAAGAAAGGCACGTGGGGTGGATGGAATCTATCCAGTTATATTAAAGGAAGTAAGCAAACCCTTAGCCATAATTATGAGAGCTTCCCTGGACTCAGGGGAGGTACCCATGGACTGTATATGGGCAGATGTAACCCCCATCCACAAAGGAGGATCAAAGGGAGGCCCAAGCTTACAGACCTGTTAGATTAACTTCTGTTCCAGGGGAATTAATGGAGGCACTGGTTAAAAAAGCATTGCCAGATCATCTAGACAAGACTTCAGTTATAGCTTGGGCTTGTTAAGGGGAAGTCTTGTCTGACTTATTTGATTGGATACTATGATATAGTCACAAAGGAACTGGATGCAAAGAATAAACTTTGATATCATATATTTGGATCTTAGAAAAGCCTTTGATACTGTTGCACATGGAAGACTGCTGCACAAATTGGAGAGTGTGGCATTGGAGGCAAATTGCTGCTATGGATAAAGGGATGGTTGAGTGGGAGAAGACAGAGAGTGGTAATCAATGGCCACTGCTCTTCGTGGACTAATGTTATTAGTGAAGTCCCTCAGGGTTCAGTGTTGGGTCCATTGTTGTTTTCTGTATTTATAAATGATATTGATGATGGTATTTCAGTATATAATTTTGCAGATGATACGAAGGTCAGCAGGGTTGTTAATGAAACTATGCTGCTGCAACAGGATCTAGAAAAGTTGAGCAGGTCGGCTGAGAGGTGGTAACTGAAATCTAATATTTAAAAATGTAAAGTACTACATATGGGAAGCAGTAACCCCAGAGTAATGTATAAACTGTGTGGCACTACACTGATAGTGGTAGAGAATGAAAAGTACCTGTGGGTAATTGTGCAGACAGATATATATGAAGTTTTCTGAGGAGTGCAGATAGTCTGCAAGTGTAGCTCATGGTGTCTTGTCAATGGTATACAGGAATTTTTCTAGCAATGATAAGGGGGTGATTATCCCCTCTATAAGGCAATGGTCAGACCACATCTTGAGTACTGTATACAGGTCTGGAGGCCTCATTTTAAGAAGGATGTAGAGCTGTTGGAACAGTTACAGTGAAGGGCAAAAGTTTAGTGAATGGAACAAATGGTTGCTCTTACAAAGAAAGGCTTATGTTTTGCAAATTACAGTGTCTGGAGACTAGGCACCTGCGAGGTGATCTGATTGAGGTGTATAAAGCCTTGAATGGTTTGAGCATGCTCAATGCTGATGGGATTCTTCCTCTTGCTCAGAATAATCACCTGAGAGGGCATAAATTAAAATTGAGGAAAAACATTTGTAGGATGGACGTGCGGAAGTTTGCCTTTAGCCAGCAGGTGGTTGATTGCTGGAACAAACTTCCATCTGTGGTTGTAGAAGTTGATAGCTTAAATAGATTCAAGGCAGAACTTGACAAACATTTGGAGCGAGTGGATGGGTGAAATAAGGGTTTTTTTTTTTTTTTTTTTTTTTGGCTGATGCTATATAAGCTTGCTTTCTTGCGTCATGTGTCTTTGCTAATGCTAAATTGATTACTATTCCTGTTTCCCAATCTTTGGGTATATGTTGCTTATGCCATATGATGTTAAATAATTTTAGTAGTGCGTTTTTTAGTAAGGTGCCTCCATATTTAAATAGTTCTACATTCAAATTGTCTATGCCTGGGCTTTTTCGGTTTTTTTATTTTTTTTTTGTGATATTAACTCTAGTTCTTCCATTGTTATATTTTCTTTATCTTTGGTTACCACAGATTCATCTTCCAATTCCCTAGTGCCTGGGTTATACCATAGTTTGGAATAGTGCTGCTTCCATTCTGCTTGGGAGATGGAGTTGGTTTTTATTTGATCATTTGTGTCTAGCTGTAATTTCGTAAAATTTTAAAACCTCTTCTCTGTTGGCCCGTGATATCATGTTCTAAAGATTTAACAGATTTATTCCAGTCATCTCGTTGGATTCTTCTGGTTAGTTTTCTGACTTCTTCTCTAAGCTTTTTATATTTTATGTGTAGATGTACGTCTTTAGTTTGTAGGAACAGTTTATAGGTCTTTTTCTTCCCATTGATTGTTTGTTTCAATTCTTCATTCCAAGTTCTTAGCCAGTTTTTATTTATTATAGGTTTATATCCAAGACTTTCTTCACAGCTCCCAGAATTTATTTTTTCATGTTTGACCAGATTTCCTCAACATTATCACTTTCATCTGATTTGAGTTTATCTTTCTATCGACTTTCATACAGGAATTTAGTGCTTTCATCTTCCAACAAATGTATTTTTAATTTCTTAGTAGTTTTTGTTGGTATTTTCTTCTTTTTATTAAGATAATTTCTTTTTATTTTGAAAGTGCTTTCTACTAGGCAGTGATCACTGTCAATTTCACTGCCTCTAAATAGTCTAGTGTCTAATTTTGTTATTTAAATTTTCATTAATGATAATATAATCTGCTATAGACTTTGTTTCTTGCATCCCATGTGAATTTATGGATATTCTTGTGTCTGAAAAAAATATTTGTAATTTTAAGTTTATTAAAAATGCAAGTCTATCAGGCCTTAATTTAACTTAATTACTTAATTTAACTAATTAAAATATAAAAATCAATTGAATTACATTCTTAATTTCTCTAATAATTAACAAACAAATTCTGTATAGTACTTAAGTTTACTCAGATTTCATTATGAAACCTTTTTTTTTTTTTTTCACAGTTCTTATCACACATGGAACTTTTTTTTTTTTTTTTTTTTTCAATCTTTCTGATCTTCCTCTAAGTTGACATCCATGTGACACAGAAGCAGCTTGTTGAGTTACATACCATTCTCAGTTCCTTAAGCTTCATAACTAAATGTTCCTGCAGGAACATTAAGATGAACATTCACTTCTGGAGCATATCCTTGCCTTATGAGCTGGTTTGAATTAAGTTGAGAACAAGAATGATATGCTCGGTCTCATCAGCAAATTCATATGGAATTGAGGTTAATTGTTCTTCAGTCTGGGTTTGGTGAACAGTTTCAATTTCTCATTTACTTTTATTGTTTGCATGATGGACATACTTGTTTTGATATCTAACCTCACTATGTCGATATCTCTAAGGTTATCGACCATTCCTTGCTTCATATTTAAGGAATATTAGGTATTCCTGGTATCACTATTTCAGTCTTTCCTAAAAAGTATTTTCTCAGATTGTTTATGAGAGCAACTTGTACTGTATAAGGCACTAAGTTCTACTACCTTATAGTTAACTTTGGACAATCTCTCTATAATTCTATATGGCCCTTTCACCATGGCATGTGGCTTCTGAGCTGACTTTCTCTTGAGGTGTGAATGGAGAAGCAGCATTTCAACAACCTTGATGGGTTTATGGAATTGCATTCTCTTAATATATTTGTGATGTTTTTCACAAGAGTCCTCACTATACTCTTTTCACTATATTATTAATTTTCAAGAAGTTTCTGCTCAGTTCTATTAATTTTTCATTGGTACTCTTGTAGCCAGTGTTCACAATTAATCAGTAAAACATCTGTTAGCAGAAAGGGTCATGTCCATATAAAATGTAAAAGGGCTTCTCCCTAACACTAGAATGATACCAGATTATGTGCGAACAAAGCATGGTTCAACACAAGATCCCAAATTTTTGTATTAGATTTTATCAACTTGGAGAGGATCTCTTTCAAAAGTTTATTAACTCTTTCCAATGTTCCATTGCCCTCAGAGTGTATTGGGTTATGAAGACCTTCTGAACATTCAAGGCTTCAAAAATTTGTAATAAGAACTCAGAGGTAAAATTTCTGCCTCTTTGTCAAGTTGGTTTCTGGTGTTATATACCTGCACACTATTCCATCCAAAATCAAATATGCTATGATCTCATCCTTTTGGTCTGGAGAGACAAATGCTTTTATTCACCTACAGGACATATTTATTATGACAGCAATGTATTATTACCTCTTGAATGGCCCTAACACATCTATAGCAATGTGTTGAAATGCTCTAATAGGAAATAAAACCAGATTGAAGAGGTGCCTTTCCTCTGAAAGATGCTCCAGTAATACCTTGCTGATATTCTTGCTAATGTTTTCTGAACTCTTACACAACCCACTAAACTACCAAAACGATAGTTTTATAATCCATAGCTTCAAGGCATATGGTGCTATTACAGGATCCCTTGTCCTAAGAGTGTCCATTTATTCTGATCACTATTAACTTATAAATATATGATCTTTAGATTTTTATCCAAAGATTAATTGTCTATAAATATCACCTAAGAGTGGATCATTTTCTTTGTTTGGCAATCTCTTGTACATTCCACTCCAGAAGTTGGAAAGCAACTTTCTTAAGGTGCACTGCTATGTCTTTAACATAAGTTGCTTTCTCGATATCTCTGTCAACCTGAGGTAGCTTTATCTAACATGGAGCATTCTGTTGCATGTTTTAATAGAATATCTTCACAACTGCTAGTTTCATTGGAAATTTGTGTGCCAAGAACTCCTGTCTTGTCAAGGTAATTTAATCAAACCTTATCAATTAGGAAAGATTCGCCAAGTACAGCTTCACAATTCAACTGCTCCATATTTCAATTATATAAAGTTGATATGAAATAGAGGATTGACATTTCAAAAAGCATACACACACATGCATATCGCTGCAGTTTGATTTGCAATTAGTGTTCATTTAGGAGCAATGAACAACAATGTTTGTGAACAACAATGTTTATAGTGTTTTCTAAATCCACCAACTTCATCAATTCTTATTTCCTTTTATCCCTTCAATCAAACTTCTGCTGGTAGCAAGCATCAATTCTTGAGTCAGAAAGCACATCTAACTGCCTACCAGCAATAATAATATCCATTGAACTATATCTGGTGGTTGTTTAAATCATAGGTGGCACCGGACCGTACAGTCACGTATGTGTGTTGCTCTCAGTAATCATTAAAATTAATGAAGTTATGCCTTAGTTTATAAGGTGATTCTAGTATCGTTATAATCCTCATGTGACTCTGAAGAAGAAGACACCAACTTCAAGGTGACCAAGACACCCAGGTATTTATTATTTGCAGTTCCTTTTCACATTACAGAATCTCATAATTGTACATGATCAAGCTGTATTAACGCTCGGAAAATTGACCAGCACCACTTACCGCTGCCGGCTACAGATCAAGGTCAGACTCCACTGCTGTAAGTTAGTACAGTACTTGCGATCAGTTGCCCTGGCGATACGCATCAATTACTAATTCCTGGAAATTCACCCCTCCCCCGGAAACAGATTAACTGCATTCCTAAAGTCGGTGACAAGCTTTCTGAACTAAATACTGTACCACTAATTCAGCCGGTTAAACCTTCAAACACGAGCATTTCCCATCAGACATCCAAATATGACCGAGTTAAATGAAGTCTTCACCACAGCTGAATGTAAATTATGCAAATTAAACACTGACTTATGCATTATTTGTGTTACGTGCTACGCTACGTTTTGTGGATCATGCCTTAAAATTGATTTAAAAAAGATGAACAAGCAACGGAGACGCAATTTTTCATGTCTTTCTTGCAAGGAAATACCTGACAGTGACTCCCTCAACGGTGCATCAAGGGCACCTCCCCAACGTACTGAGATACCCTGCACATCAACCGAAACTACATCATCCGCACAGAAAAATAAAGCCATCCTACCACACCCCAGCATAAGCACCACACCGGAAACTTCTGATCAGCAGATACAAATCACCGATGGCGACAATAATAGACAAAATGGCGACAAAAACTAGACACCTTAGAGGAGATTTGATTGAGGTGTTTAAGGCTCTGAGAGGCATCAGTAAAATGAATGAGGACAAAATTTTCAAGATTATAAATGATGCTAGAACTAGGGGACATAAATTCAAGTTACGCGGGGAAATGTTTAGATTGGACTGCAGGAAGTTTTATTTTAGCCAGCGAGTTATAAATTACTGGAATAAGTTGCCTTCATGGGTGGTAGAGGCCGACAGTTTGGGGAAATTCAAAGGTCATCTGGATAGTACTTTCGGGTAAGGGAAGCGCATAGGATGATAGGATTAATTTCCTTTTTATTTAATTTTTAATTTCATTTTATTATTTTTATTTATTTATTAATTATTATTATTTATTTATTTATTTCATTTTTGTTTTTATCATTGTTTTGTTCGGATTTTTTTTTTTTTTTGGCTGGTGCAGCATAAGCCATAGGCTTTCTTGCACCATATGGCCGTTACTAATACTAATACTAATACTAATAATTCCCCCACAGATGACAGCGCTACCTCCACGTCTCTGTTGCAAAGCACAGCCGTTCCACGACGCCCTGGAGGAGTAATATATGATGTAGCTACCTCGGCCACAAAGTGCTGTCAAACGGTAACAACTTTGATGCACAGGGAAAACTGCCTGCAGATAAGTGATGATTATGTAATGCTCATAAACATGCAGCTGAATATGCTTATTAATGAGATTAAGCAAATCAAAGCCCAAAACTCAAGCCTACTTGAAGAAATACAACAACTCAAGGCACAAGTAGTTGCAAATAAATTCACTGTAGTGAACCAGCCTTCTACCACAGAACCCAACCTTCAAAATAGCAAAAGAGAACAATCCACTAATCAGCTCAATAGGAAAGATGCAGATTTCAGTGAAGATAACTCTACCAAACCTGCATTTAACATCACCGGAAATAGCCACTCAAAGATCTCTCAGGTGGCCCCCTCTACAGTATCGACCCTAAATAATACCAAACCTAAAATGTTAGAGCAGACAATTCAAACTGGAAAGAGTCCATTAATACCCACATTTGCAGAAGTAGTCGCCAGCCAAAAAGACGATCATAAAATCCAAAAGATGCCAACAGCAAGGCTTACAAACTGCATGCACTCCCTGCCCAAGTCTCTTTTCTCCGATCAACAGGTTCACTCAAAAGAAACCGGGATCATATATTCAACCCATCAAAATATGGAACGTGGAAGACAAAAGGGAAAAACAGGTGGCACACAACACTCCATTAAGGGGAATCACTCATATTCGTACAATATCACAGCGGTCCAGACCCGTGGGCAAATCTTTGTTTCTCGACTGGAACCAACTACTAAACCAGGCAGCGTTAAGGCCATGTTTGCAGAACGTCACAGTATAAATATTGATATGAGACAGAGAAGAACTAGGTACCCAACTTACGCTCTTTCATCCTTACCTGCCACCCAGAGATGATGAGCTTCGTGTTGGATCCAAGGCTATGGCCCCCTGGAACTCTCGTCAAACCCTTCCTAGACCAGATGCCAAGAACCGTGATAAACCACCAAAATCATCAACAAATACAATAGCAATTAAAACTACCAAGCTGCCAAGCCATAGAAACACAGAAGAATTCAAATGAATCTACTGAGAACAAAACTACTATAGGAAACAATATGTCCACATATCAATCAATCCAACTACCAGCCATTTATGATGTCAATTCCCAAGGTTGCAAACCTGTCTCTAATATCCCAGTACATATCACAACGCATAGTAGACCAATGCGGCCCCAAAAAAGAAACCTACCACCTGTACGAACTCCGATTGCTAAGGCTACCACCATTCGAATTGTCTTTCAAAATGCAAGAAGTATCTGTAACAAGCTAGACACTGTCGAACAGCTTCTACTCTCGAAAACCCTGGATGTCCTCTGTATCGCTGAAACGTGGCTTGGGAATGGCCAGGACTCCATTGCCTGTGCACCTCAGGCTGGTTACCAGATGCTCTGCTCCTCTAGAGTAGATCGTAGAGGAGGGGGGAGTCGCAATACTCTACAATACCACCCTCTTTTCACTGGTACATTCTGTGGTAAGCCAATCCCTTGCATTTGAAGCTGCCATGGTGTCCCTCAAGCTTAACACCTACTTGATAGACATAGCAACAGTATATATTCCGCCAGGTCCAAATAGTGATATCATTGAAGATGTAATCCATTGGCTAGTGAATCACCTCCACGCCTCTGCTAAGCACATTGTCTGTGGAGATTTCAATCTTCCACCTACTCTCACACATCTTAGTAGGACACTTGTTAGCAGTATGAATTCAATGGGTATCAGCCTTCTCAACTGCCACCCCACGAGAGGACCCAATCTCTTAGATTTGGTATTCTCCTCAGCACCATGCGACCTCTTAGACAACCCTCACGATCTCTTTCAATCTGATCACGAACCCATTGCCATACTCCTGCACTTAGCCGCACCTAACTTCAATATTCAAGGCCCAAAAAAGAAAAAAATAATAACATCCCCCAAATTCATTGTCTCGAAGCCGCATCCTCCATCCCTTGGGAAGTTCTCAACAATTGCAATCTCCAATTGGCTGTGGACCTCATGACCAGGTGGATCCGGACCATTGCCAACTACGGAGCGACAAGGACTGCCTGCATCACTCCCCGTTCAAGAACTTGGTGGACGCCTCCACTGAACAAAACCTTCCAAGAAAAACAAAATCTGCATAAGAGATGGAAAGAGTCAGGCACTGTACAAGATTGGATTGCCTTCTCCAGAAATCATCTGCAATCAAAAAACATGTAAAAGCAACCCTACAAAAAGGCAAACCATTTTACGACTCTCGGCATACAGGAATCCCTAAAACACTGGATCTTGAACTATGGATGGACTACATTGCACGGTTCTCGAACAGTGTGGCCCCGACAGGCAACTTACCTGTCAACAACATCCCAACGGATATGCACGCCACCGTTAGCATCACCAGGAAGCAGCTTATAACTGCTATGAATAGATTGCCACCCACTGCAACTGCAGGCCCTGACCTTGTGCCACAATTCATGATCAAGTGTCTCAGCACGTTTATCATCGATCCACTACTCTCAATTTTTAACCGTATCTTAATGCAGCACTACTTTCCCCCTCTCTGGAACAGATATGCTGTGAGGCCACATCCTAAATGCCAATCTGCATCCCTCATTAAACAGTTCAGGCCAATCTCTCGCTCTTCCAGCCTCTTGAAACTTATGGAGAAGGCATTACTTTCAACCATCACCAATCAAATCATGCCTCACAAACCCCCACAAATTCACTATGCCATTCCCGGAAGATCCACAGTCACCAATTTAACTTCCATAACCAGCACCATTCTCAGTGCACTAGAAGCTAAAGCAGAACTTGCCGTTACGTATGTCAACCTGGAAGCTGCCTTCAACTCAATCAGCATTCCCTCACTCGTTCACCTCCTAGAAAACTACTTCCATATAAAAGGTGACTTGTTGTGGTTTATCACAACCCTGCTATCAGACAGAATCATTGTTCTTACAGCGGATCAAGATATAATCTCAAGGAAAATCACTGCAGGAGTTCCCCAAGGCGGAGTCCTCTCCGGAGCATTATTTACTGCAGTCATCATTCCGTTTGTTCAAGAGAGAGAAGTCATAATCTGCTATGATGACGATATTAAGTTACACACCCAGATTAACCTGGGGGAACATATCTCAAAAATTAATGAAAAAATCAATCGAAAGCTACACAACTTAGAATCCTATCTCCATCAATTTGGACTACTTATTAATCCTGCAAAATCAGCCCAAAGTGTCTTTTCGTTGAAGCACCAACCCACTGAAGTCCAAGTTTCTCTAAATGGCATTTTCCTTCCAGTGGTAAATACACATATAGACTTGGGAGTAGTTTTCGATTGCAAACTGACCTTCAAGCCCCACATTGACAAGCTCATAACAAAATTCTGCAAAATGTGGTGGATTACCAAACAACAACTACTTCACATTAAGGATCTGGATGTGACTCGGCGGTACGTATACACCTCTGTATACTCCGTCGTGTTATACGCCTCAGAAATATGGGCATCTGCAGCCCCCACGGATATCAAGCGTGTGTACTCCTCCGAATACTGGCTCCTTCGTTGGGTCACACATAAACATCATCGTCCACCCCAGCAAAGAACAACTGCGATGGCAACCGCACTGAACTTTGCCCGACTGCCAAATCTTATAATGGAAAGACGCCTCACCCTAACTGTCAAAATGACCACTGGAATAATCTCGGAGCCAAACATATGGGAACTGTGCAGCTGGAGGATCCCTCAACCCGGACCGAGATCAGCTCCAACCCTTATAGCCAACCATAACAGACTAGCCCTTAGCGACCGCTTTCTCCCCAAGCAGATGCTTATCACAGTCTAAGCAATCAAAGGCGACCTCTACAAATTTGTCAAGGACTGCAAATACCGGAGGAAGATCCTTGATGACCTAAACTAACCAGGAAAACTGCACAGTAATGTCGCAGTATAATAAATTTAAAAAGGATGTCTGTATAATATTGTATATAATGTCAAAAAATACTGTATAACATTTTTATGAATATTATGAATAATTTAACT
The DNA here is from genome assembly GCF_048544385.1 of Mastigoproctus giganteus. Classification (NCBI taxonomy): domain Eukaryota; kingdom Metazoa; phylum Arthropoda; class Arachnida; order Uropygi; family Thelyphonidae; genus Mastigoproctus; species Mastigoproctus giganteus. The sequence goes on along the minus strand of NC_143578.1, from coordinate 166,059,036 downwards.
GAAACCTATTATATTGTTGGCCCTGGGGGATGAACCCGAACTTCGATGTGGGCCCCGTCCTCAAGGCCTTTGTACACCAGCCAATGTGAAGGCCCCTGGCATTCCTGCCGTGAAGGGTAAATTGTATACATCCTTTGTAGTATATCCTTTGTAAGCATAACTAACCTGAATTGAGATGAATTTTCATGAGTATCTAACTCAGAGAGAGGGATTATATGGACCTGAATGAACAACAGAAGGAGATAATTAAGAACCTTAAGGATTACGTCCAGGAAAACATAGTGCCGATCTACCAAATGATAAGAAAGGTAGACAAATGGCTGATGCCACTCAACCTCAATAAGGAGATCCCACTCACACAGAGAGAAGAAACAAAGGCAGAAAAATGGGTGAAGAAAGCACACCATTGCAGACACTACTATGATCTCCATAAAGACTACATAGATAAGATGGCTTCAAATGCATGGCTGAACTGGTGGCTCTTTGCTAGGACCGAAGGATTCGTGCTTGCCATCCAAGTTTGGATAATTAGCGAGTTCCTGGCAATCAATACCGGGAACTATAGGTTATACTTAACAACCAACTGGTAACTTAGTTGATTTCAATCCTTCTAAAACTCAGTATATCTCACAAAATCTCAAACTTTATATCTCACAAAAAGGTTTCTTCTGCTCCTATGCTTATCTTCGACAACATTCCGATTTCTAGGCTAGATCATATATCTCTATTGGGTATTACCCTGACTTCTAATATCTCTTGGCATAAGCTCATTACAAATATTGCTTCCTCTGCATCTAAAAAACTGGACTTTCTGTTTCGCTCTCAGTGTTACTTTTCTTCCAAAATCTGTACAAATTGCAAATCCTCCCTATCAAGGAATATTGTTCCCACATCTGGGGTGGAGCCTCCAAAACCTCACTCAGGCTTCTAGATTTCATTCAAAAGAGGACAATTAGGTTAATTAATGACTCATCTCTAACAGAGTGTCTCCACTCTGTCTCATAGACATTGTTTCTGCTGCATGCCTTTTCTATATTGACTTCTGTGGGCTCTGTTCTTCTGAATTGGCTCCTTTAGTTCCCACTCTCTCTCTTCCAAAGTAGTCCGAACACATGCCACAACCAGTCAGCATCCTTTCCTTTTACTGTTCAATTTAAAACTCAAAGAACCACTTTTTCTTCTTTCTCATTTATTTATTCAACTTCCATTTTCTAAAACAACCTTCATACTTCCTTCATATGAAAATGTCAATGAATTTCAGCATGCTTGGAAACCATGATATGGAACAAAAGCACCCACACGTTTAACAATTACTCGTTTGTGGGATAAATTTGAGGATCATGGAACCATTCAGAATATCAATAACTTAGCATGTGGCAGGAGGAGGACATGAAGACGTAATGAAAACATTGAAGCTGTAAGAAATGCAATCTTGTGCACCCCAAGAAAATCAACAAGACGGTGTTCACAGGAGAGTTTTACAAGATTTTTTAAAATTAGTTCATACAAGAGTTTTAAAATGATGAAGGAATTCAAGGTGGTGCACTTCTACATTATCATACAGCTGTGTGAAATTATCTTGACAATGAATTTCATGATCAATGGATAGGTCGTCAAGGGAGTGCTTTTGAATATCCTCCAAGTTCACCAGATCTCACCCCTTTAGATTTTTTTGCTTGGGGATACTTGAAAAATCAGGTTTACGCTCACAAACCGCAAACATTGGAGGAATTGTGGATGAAAATTCAACAAGAAGCAGAAAACATTTCACCCAATTTTTGCATTTCGGTATGTACATCTGTTGAAGATAGCTGCCACTCGTGCATTAATGCTCATGGAGGGCATTTTGAATGATTAAAGTAAATTTTTATTGTAAAAAAATTAATGTTTGTTTGTCTTCAAAGCATCAAAAAAAATTTACATTTGTGTATATTGTTCATTAAATATAAATTTAATTAATTTAATTTGAAATTCCCTGTATATGTGGTCTCACTTCTAATCTCAGTGATTTCCATATCCTCTTACAGTTTGCCAAACCCAGTGAACCCAGTGACTTGAATCAGTACAATGAACAATTGTACAGAGAAATAGAGTGGGCTAGTAAATCAGAATGTCTTATAATGGGGGATTTTAACTTCCCAGATATTGACTGGAATTTGTGGATTGGTCACTCGCACACTAGTAAGACTTTTGTGGATTTATTGGATGATTGTTTTCTGCAGCAGCATGTTCGAGAGGCAACCAGAGAGGGTAATAATCTTGATCTGATTATCAGCAGTGGTCATTCGTTTATTAAGAATTCGCAGATAAAGGAACCACTAGGTGGCAGTGATCATAGTGTACTGACGTGGGATTTACTTAAAGATATAATTGCCATCGGGGGTAAAGAAAAGGGTTTTTGCTTCCGTAAAGGTGACTACAGTGTTCTCAGACAGTTTTTAAACTCTGTACAGTGGGATCGACTGATGATGTTACCAACAGAAAATTCTAAGTGGGAAGCATTCAAGGAATTAATCGTGGAAGCTACTAAAAGTTTCATATCTATTAAGAAATATTGATTAAGGTTTAGGCCTAAATGGTTGTCAAATGAACTGAGACTCGTGGCAGAGGAGAGAAATACATGGGATGCATATAAATTATCAGATGACACAGAAGCCTATGGCAGATATAAGCTAGTCTGTAATCAAGTCACAAAGGAGATTAGGCAGCGAAGGCAAATTATGAGAAATCTTTGGCCAAGGATGCTAAGAAAAACAGCAAGGATTTCTTTACTTATATAAACTCTGAAAGGAAGGGGATGAATCAGATTGGTCAACTTGATATCAGTGGTTTGACTGTTGATCATCCTGGTCAGATAGCAAACAAACTGAAGGAGTATTTTGCATCTGCATTCACACATGAGGAATTATTAAGGTTTGAAAATGCCAGAAGGTTATCAAATTGTAGCAGGGTGCTTAATGATTTTGTAATAACTAAGAGCAAATTGGAGGAGAAATTGTCGAAGTTAAACATAAGAAAGGCACCTGGGGTGGATGGGATCTATCCAGTTATATTAGAGGCGGCAAACGAAGTAAGCAAACCCTTAGCCATAATTATGAGAGCATCCTTGGACTCAGGGGAGGTCCCCATGGACGGGAGATGTGCAAATGTATCCCCAATTCACAAAGGGGGATCGAAAGGTGACACAAGTAATTACAGACCAGTTAGTGTAACTTCTGTTCCGGGTAAAATAATGGAGTCACTGGTTAAAAATGCATAGCAGGATCATCTAGACAAGACTGCAGCAATAATTCTGACACAGCATGGATTTGTTAAGGGTAAGTCTTGTCTGACAAATTTGATTGGGTACTGTGATTTGGTCACAAAGGAACTGGATGCAAAAATAATTTTGATATCATATACTTGGTTTCAGGAAAGCTTTTGAAATTGGAGCAGAATGGTATTAAGGGTAAATTGCTACAATGGATAAAAGGATGGTTGAGTGGGAGAAGACGGAGGGTAGTAATCAATGGGTGCTGCTCTTCGTGGACTAATATTATTAGTGGAGTTCCACAGGGTTCGGTGTTGGGTCCACTGTTGTTTTGTATATTTATCAATGATATTGATGAAGGTATATCAGGCTTAGTGTCGAAGTTTGCAGATGATACAAAGATTGGCAGGGTTGTTAATGACAATAATGGCAGTGTGCTACTGCAAGAGGATCTAGAAAATTTGGGCAGATGGGCTGAGAAGTGGCAACTGAAGTTCAACATTGCCAAATACAAAGTACTGCATATGGGTAGAAGTAGCCCCAGAGAAATGTACCAACTGTGTGGTACTACACTTAAGGTGGTAGAAAAAGAAAAAGACCTGGGAGTAATTGTGCAGTCAGATATGAAGTTTTCTGAGCAATGCAGACAGGCTGCCATGTCAGGTCGTGGGGTTTTTGTCAATGATACACAGGAATTTTGCTTGCAGGGAAAAGGAGATGATTGTCCCTCTGTATAAGCCAATTGTCAGGCCACGCCTCTAGTACTGCATTCAGGTCTGGAGGCCTCATTTTAGGATAAATGTAGATTTGCTTGAGCGTGCACAGAGAAGGGCAACAAGATTGCTGAGAGGAATGAAGTATTCCTCTTACCAAGAGAGGCTTAAGTTCTGCAAATTGCAGTGGCTGGAGACTAGGCACCTGAGAGGTGATCTGATTGAGGTGTATAAGGCCTTAAATGGATTGAGCATACTGAATTCTGATGGGATTCTTCCACATGTTCAGTGGGTCATAAATTCAAGTTGAGGAAAGACAGATGTTAAATTGATGTGCAGAAATTTGCCCTTAGCCAGTGGATGGTTAATTGCAGGAACAAACTTCCATCTGTCGTTGTGGAGGTTGATAGGGTGAATAATTTAAGAATGGGCTGGACGGACATTTGGAGGGAATTGTTTTGTAATTTTTTTTTTTTTTTTTTCTTTTGGCTTGATGCTGCATAAGCTCATACACTCGCTTTCTTGCATCACATGCCACTACTACTACTGCTTTTTCTGACAGAATCCCAGTGATTGGTTGATTCAGTCACTCATTTCAGTTGCCCGAATTATTCAATGTATGATTCCTTTCGCTTCAGAGGTGGTACTTGTGCATATGGCCGTTCTGATATTTCCTATCAGAGACTAAGTAATTTGGAATATCCTCATTTCGATCTTTGGCTTAAAATCTCTCTACCACATTCTGCCAAATTCATCTGTTGTCTCTATCGTTCTCCCAGTTCCCTAATCACTTGAAACTCATTGACTTCCTCTCTTGGAAACTTGACTTTCTCCAGTTCATCTTTTCTAACAGTTAGGTAATTTTCCTTGGTGATTTTAGTGTTTGCAACTTCAGCTGGCTTCTGTTTTCTTGCAACACAGACCCAACTGGTTATGATGCTGAGGCTTTTGCAGTTACTAATGACTTCACACAGATTTTTCATTTACCTACCAGAATACCAGAGAATCCTAACAATGTAGCCAACACATTTGATCTTTTTCTCACAAACCACTCCTCTAATTATGGTTCTATTGCCACTTCAACCAAAGATAAAGCTGACCTGCTAGCATCCTATTTTTCTTCCAGTTCATGTATTGATGAACTTCATAAACCACCTCCTGCCATTCCCAGTACACCCCATCTACTGCTGAACTTACTCCTGTTCTGTGTCACCTTTTTCTCCACTTTCTTATTCCAAATGATTTTTTCCTTCTGCTTGGAAATTTGCTCATATCCAGCCATTTCCTAAAAAGGATGACACATCCCTCCCATCCAGTTATCCCATTGCAGTTACTTCTGCTCTTTCTAAAGTAATGGAGAATTTGATTAACCACTAACTCTTAAAACTATCTAGAAACTTTCCATCTGATGTATGGATTTTGTCAGTGTCGATCCACTGGTGATATTTTGGCATATGTTACTCATCTGTGCACAAATTCAAGGAAAAGTTTGGTGGGTGAAACTCAAGTAGTTGCTCTTGTCACTTTCAAGGCTTTTGATCATGTTTGGCATAAAGTTCTTCTAAATAAGCTTCCATCTTGTGGTTTGCCAACTATTTTTTGTAATTGGGTATCCAGTTTTCTCTCTGACCGATCTCTACAGGTGATGGTAAATGGTGCTGTCTTCTAACTTCTCCACTAATGCTAATATTCCCCATGGTGCAGTTCTTTCTCCCACTCTTTTCCCCTTGTATATTAATGACCTCCTTCCACTGACTGGAAATCCTATCCATAGTTTGCTGATGATAGCACATTGCATTCTACCTTCCAGTTTGAGAAAACTTTACCTGCACAAACAGCTTCAACTTCTTGAATATCTACTACTAATTCCTTAAATGCTGATCTCCAGGTAAGTCTCCAGTGGGGCAAAGGTAATTTAGTTTATTTCAATCCTTCTAAAACTCAGTCCTGCGTTATAAGACAGGACTGAAATTTAGAAGTTATATCTCTCAAAAAGGATTCTTCTGTTCCAATGCTTAAATTTGATTACACTCAGATTTCTAAGCTAGATCATATATCTCTATTGGTGATTACCCTGACTTCTAATCTCACTTTGCATAAACACATCACAAATATTACTTCCTCTTCATCTAAAAAACTGTTCTTTCTCTTTCACTCTCGGCATTATTTTCTTTCAAATAGCTTGAACAGCTGTTTGGAAGAAAAGTAACGAAAAGGAACTCTGTACGAATTGCAAATCCACTCTACCATGGAATATTATTCCCACATCTGGGGTGGTTTGCCCGAAACCTTACTCAGGCTTTTAGATTTTATTCAAAAGAGGGCAGTTAGGTTAATTACTGACTAATCTCTAACAGTCTCTCCACTCTCTATCTCGTAGATGTTCCGTTTCTGCCGCATGCCTTTTCTATATTTACTTCCATGGGCACTGTTCTTCCAAATTGGCTTCTATAATTCTCTCTCTCTCTCTCTCTCTCTCTCTCTCTCTCTCTCTCTCTCTCTCTCTCTCTCTCTCTCTCTCTCTCTCTCTTTTCCAAAGCAGTCCTAATACATGTTGCAACCAGTCAACATCCTTTTACTGTCCAACTTCAAACTCACAGAGCCACCTTTTCTTCTTTCTCTTTTCTGAAACCACCTTCCTTCATACGTATTTCCTGAAAATTACAATCTACAGAAGTTCAAGTGTATCAACAAATATCTTCTTTCATCTTGTCAGCCTTCAACCCATGCGCAGTATTAAGTACTATAGGTTTTAATACCTCCTGTGTTTGTGGTTTTCATAAAAAAAAAAAAAAATAAATAAATAAAATAATCCATTTTGCAATAATGAATGTGTAGTGGCAATTACTCTTGATATGATATGACTTCAGGAATTTAATCAATGAATTTCATTAAGTTAAACGGTTCAGATATCAAATTTACACAACTGCCTAAACATTATTCTTAGTTTATTTGGAATAATGTTAGATTTGAGTTGTTAACTTTTATTATTCTTTTGCTTATTATTTTTTAACTTCTGCTACCATGAGCATTATGGTTTGAGTATTTAAAAAAATATATTTTTTTTCAATTTATGTTTTCTAGACCATCTGCACTGGACCATTCTTGTGACCCTGATGCAATAGTTATGTTTGATGGCCCAACCATGTATATTAGAGCTATTCGAAATATTCCTCACAGGGATCTGAAAAAAGTAAGAATTGCTTTTATATACTTAAAGCTAAAAGTACTAACATTGTATATGCACATGACATGCAAAAATCAAGAAACTTTATTAAAGTCTGAGAGTTTCAAAGTAGTAAGATCTTTTATCTCTGTTATCACTGTTAAAGTATAGTGTTTTTGTATAAAAAGGTTTAAAGAAAACCATATCTATAAAAACTATAGCCTTGACTGTAAGCCATATTTCTAGCAATGATCTGCTATTTTTTAACATTTTGTAATCTCTGCATCATCCTTACACTTATACTGCAAGCTTATAATAATAATTCAAGTTTCAAAAGTGTGACAAATATCTACCTCCATCTTTTGACTCAAAGCATTATGCTTAATTTTATATACAGAATAAAATTCATCAGATGCCCTCAAAACAGGCAAGTTATATTTCATTTACAATACTATAAAAGAAATGATTGATTGATTAATTATTAATAAATATAACTTAAGTAGAATAGGTAAAAAAATTTACCTCACCTTGAAAGTGGCCTTATGTATCCATACTTTTATTATGAAGACTTCATAACAGAGAAAAATATATTAATTTCCTCAAAACAGGCAAATTAAATATCCATAACAATACAGTAAAAGGAACTTGATTAAATAATTAAATATTAGTAAATGCAACTTAGATATGGATCAGAATTTTACTTTATCTTGTGCATCCATGCTTTTATTATGACTACTTTGATTTTTTAAATTGTCTAAAACTGCATCTTGGAATGTAAACGGTAATTCTAGATGAAATGATCTGCTATTTTATAATATTTTATGAACCTCATGTTTATGCTTATGCTGCAAAGGTTCCTTTGCATTGTCCATTTGAGGTTACTAATAGTAAATGCATACAGGTGACCCCCCCCCACTTAATACCTATAATTGGTTCTGGAAAAACAGTGCTAAATGAATCAGAACTAAGCAAGCACCGTATTCTCATAGGGTAACATATGTATTTGTGAGTTGCGGTTTATGCCATAGGATATTTCCTAATCAATAATAAGTGGTAATGAAAAGATGCACAAATGTCAGTCAAAATATTTAATATTCAAAAATTTGCATATATAAAATATTCTGCATTACATATGTATTATATAATATCGGTGTAGATACACCATAGTTAACCCATAAATTTGAACTATGTATATAGTGTAAAGGGCATCATTTTAATTGTATCTCATATTGCGGGTGCCTTCACAACGGGGCACCTCTGTAGCCAGGTGGGAAGGAGCAGCAGTGCGTAGCACACGCTTCTTGATTAGACAGGGGTTCGAGCCTGTCACCACCAAATACGGAGGATGCGGAAAGGTCAGGGAATGACCACCGCATATTCCCGGAGCAATATGGCCTCAGTTGCTAAAGCTCCTTAAAAAAAAAAAAACCAAACCAAAAAAAGCCTTCATGACAAGATAGCTGGTATTGCATTACTTCAAATAAATAACGCTTCTCTAGTAGAGAAGACTACTGTTATTTATTTTCACAGGATACCACCACCCAGACGATCGTTTTGAAGCTAGTGGGCGTCATCATCAGTGGGCGGGCAGGTACCCTGGTAATGCAACATGCCATCAGAGTTGCAAAGTTATTTCCACAATGTGAGAGAAGGCACCCACAATATGAGATACAATTAAAACAATGCCTTTTACACTATATACATAGTTCAAATTTATGGGTTAACTATGGTGTATCTACACCGATATTATATAGTTAATTATCTAAATCCATAAGGAATTATGCCTTGTGCATTTTGTTTTCTAATACATTATTACCAACACCCTTTGGCATCTCATGTTGTGGAAATAACTTTGCACCTGTGATGGCACGTTGCATTACCAGGGTACCTGCCCGCCCACTGATGATGAAGTCCACTAGCTTTGAAACAATCGTCTGGGTGGTGGTATCCTCTGAAAATAAATAACAGTAGTCTTCTCTACTAGAGAAGCATTATTTATATGAAGTAATGCATTGCCAGCTATCTTGTTGTGAAGGCACCCACAATATGAAATACAATTAAAACAATTCCTTTTACACTACATACGTAGTTAAAATTTATGGGTTAACTATGGCATATCTACACCGATATTATATAGTTAATTATCTAAACCCATAAGGAATTATGCCTTATGCATTTTGTTTTAATTATGTGGTAAGTAAACAATACCTATTAAACTTAAAATGCCAATATAAATCATGAATTTATTAATACGATGGCCCTGGACTGTCCAGTTTTTGTATCTTTGGTCAATTTTAGCTTGTACTGTGTTAACTTGTTGAGAAGTATAACACTCCTTTTCAATTATTTTAAGAAGTTCTTTTTTGAAAGTTGATTTAAGTGCTTTTGTGAAAACACTCGATGAAGACAAGTTAGCTTTTCCCTGGATTTTAAATCTTTCGAACCAACCCTTACTAGCTTTAAATGGTTCCACATGTTTTTTTGCAGTGAGCTTTCTTCAGATCATCAGTATAGGCTAATTGCTTTTTCTTTAATAATATTTAACTTAACAGAATTCTGCATTGGATATTATCTTTAATAAAATTATTTAGAAGTCTCCATTTAAATCATAATAACCAGCCTAGCCCTAGCCAATTTAGTTGCTTGCAGTGGAACAGCTGTCTTTCCCACTGCTAAAATTAATTCTTTATTTTTTATAATTGTTCTTACAGTTAAACCTGCCAGTCCTAAATTATTGCACACATCCACTTGTCATTGACAGGAATTGATTTGCTTCAAAACATCTAATTTAATTTTAAAATTCAGTGTCTTTTTCTTACCTTTGTATTCTTTGTACCACATCCAGAAGTTTTGTTGCTTTTTCATTCTTATCCGCCATTATTAACTCTTTGAAAATGTAACTGTGTTGCATTAATTATGGTGCAATGCTCGAGTAAACTGTCTGTTACAGACGATGTCTAGTGCTGTACTGAGTGATGACTGGACTCAGGATAAATGCATATAATGCAAATGTTACAAGCAATATAGTTGATAATTTTTTAAAATGTTGATCTCGGAACTACGCAACAAGTCACCATACTGCAATTAAATTAACATGGGATAAAATTTCTCAAGTCAGTGTGGGAAACATTTTAATACTGTTTTGCTATTCATTATCAAGCTATCGACTACATCAGATGAAACATTTTCATTAAACATTTTTGCCAAAAATGCAATCTGTACACTGATAAAAGAGTGTTATAGTGATTTGTGACAGCATTATAGTGAGATATGGATTATAATATAAGAACGGTGTTATAGCGAATCAGTGTAAAGCGAACCGTGTTATAACGAGGACCTACTGTATTTCACGATGTGTCCACTATGCCTTAAAGAGAACAATTTCTGCTTCTGGTTTTCCCTATTTCAGGTTCTAAAATTAGATTAAAATTTCAGGTTCTAAAATTGACAAGTGTATATGCATTTAACTACCTTAGTAATTAACTATCTTAATTAATTTCTGCTTATTTGCTTCCTTACATTTCAAAAGTGTAGCTCTAAAACAGTGTTTCCAGACCAGCCTAGCCCACCGGATCAAACTTATTTTTAACTGTTGGTAGAGTAGAGGCAGCAACTAGTTTTGCTGCCTCTACTCTACCAACTAGTGACTAGAGGGAGTTCAACTAGTGTGTAGGTGGGTGGGAAGTAATGTTGAAGCCAAAATATGCCAAGGAGCTGGATATATTCTTGCTGTGTGTGTACACCATACCTAAAAATTTCATCAATTTGTATGACGTATTCTCCCATTGCCACTTTTATCTATTGAATGCATCATGAATAGTCAGACTAATAGAACAAACTTATCTCCGAAAAGATCTAAACCTCCCAAAAACTTCTTCATTCATTTCAAAAATATACATAGTCTCAGTTCCAATCTCAGTGAAGTCAATATCCACTTACAATTAGCAAAGCTCCACCTACTTTTTTGACACTTTCAATTATCAGTTGCCTCAGCCTTTACTCATCGCAGTTGCTCTAACTATTCACTCTGATTCCACTTCAAAGGTGCTAATTGTAAATATTTCTGCTCTGATATTCCTTGTTAGAGACTTCCTTATTTCGAATATCCTCTGTTTTATCTCCTCTAGCTTCAAAAGCTCTCCACCACCGCCATTCTATCAAATTCATCTGTTACCTCTATTCTTCTCTCAGCTCCACTAATCATTTATAACCCTATGACTTCCTTTCTTTGAAATTGAATTTTTTCATTCTAACTTCCTAACGGTGAGGTAGTTTTCCTTGGTGATTTTCACAACTCCAGTTGGCTTCAGTTTTCTAGCTATATGAGAACCCCCTTGGTCAATATGTAGAGGCGTTTTCAATTACTAATACACTCACACAGCTTGTTCATTTACTTCTTTTATCATTCTACCCTCTTTTTTTTTTACCCAACCAAGGGGAAAAAATCTTCTGATCCAGTCATTACTCAGATTGTGTCACTGAAATTATTCTTGTAGGAATGAAATCTCTCCTATTTCATTTTCTGTTTACAATAAAGGCTTGCAACAATTTAAAACAGTTTTAATGAGTCCAAACTCAATTTTGAACAGGATAAGAGAGAGTAGAAAACTTGCTTCTTGTTCAAATGGTAGTTGAGCATTCTGGTCTCTTCCCAAAGCTGTTGGTTATAACTTCTAGTAGTAATAGTAATAGCCATATAGTACAAGGAAGTCACTGGCTTTTGCTGCACTGGCTGCTAAAAAAAAAAAGTAGATAAGAAAATACAAATTATTTGCTTCCCTGCTCACATAGGTAACTATCCAGTTGACCTTTGAATTTATTCAAACTGTCATCCTTAACTACCTGTGTAAGTAACCTGTTCCAACAATCAACGACTCACTGGCTAAAATAAAACTTCCTGCAATCTAGTCTAAACCTCTTCCCCCAGAACTAGGGGCCATAATTTTAATTTATGGCCCCTGGTTCTGGAATTCTTTATAACAGTGAAAATTCCACCTTCATTCATTTTACTAACCCCTCTCAGTGCCTTATAATATTCAATCAAGTCACCTCTCGGGTGCCTGGTTCTGTCCATCAGTACTTGCACCTCTGTCATTATGTGATGCTTCCAGGTCATGATGGTATTCCCTCACCTGATCTCAAAACATGTGCTTCTTAGCTTGTACCTGTTCTCTGTAGCCTTTTTGCATTTACTTATTCCATTGTTGTTTTCCTTTTGCTTTGAAATTTGCTCATATCTAGCCAATTCATGAAAAGGGCAACAAATCCCTCCATTCAAATTATCACCTCATTACACTTCTAATCTTTTCATTCTAAAATTAGGAGAAGCCAAGCAACTGCCAGCTCTTAAAATACCTTGAAACCTTCCATCTGATCAATGACTGTCAATATGAATTAGGTCAGTGGCAATCCACTTTTTTGATGTGAAAATATCTTTGGTGGCACCTACTAAATTTTCCAACTGAAGTAAAACTGATTGGTAACGAAAATAGGAAATGGAAATAATTAAAATGACATCACTTCCTAAAATGACACTAACTCAGTCACTAATGTTGATTCGGTAGAGTAAGTAATGGGCATGAGGATAAATATTATATTGTTCATACTAAATATTTTGGACTGAAGTAAAACCGATTGTTAATGAAAATGCAAGACGGAAATGATGCAAATGACACCACTTCCTAAATAACACTAATGACACTAATTGGGTCACTAACGTTGATTCGGTAGAGTAAGTAGCAGGTGTGAGCATAAAACAATACACGTATCGTTCATAACTTTGGGTCCAGCTGTTTGATTTTAAAAATTTAAATGATTCTGATTTTCGTCAAAGATGTTTTCATATGAAATAAAACATTGTTCATGTGTACAGGGTACACACACAGTTTTTTCCATTAAATTTGATGAACACACAGTTGATCTTGCAGACTTAGTGCAGCATGGCCTAAGTTGCTTGCATGCCATTAAAAACCAACCAACCAACCAACAGTTGACCTTGACATTTCTGTAGCTTTTGATTGAATTTGGCATAAGTCTTCTGAGCTCTCATCTTATGGCTTGCTGAACTGTTTTTGCAATTTGATACCTAGTTTCCTCCTTGAATGCTTGTTGCAGATTCTCTATCTTCTAACTCCTCCACTAATGCTTGTGTTCCCCAAGATTCAATTCTTCCTCTCACTCTTTTTCTTCTGGTATATTAATGACATTTTTCCATTGTAAATCCTGTCCATAGCTTTGCTGCTGATAGAACATTATATTCCACCTTCCAGTTTGAGAAACCTTGTCCTTCACAAATAAACAACATCAGCTTCCTGAATGGCCACCATCAATTGCCTAACTGTTGTTCTAAGGATATAAGAACAGCATAATAATTGGTTATTTTTTGCAAAAAAGAGTGTTGTTCTCCTATGCTCATCTTTTATGATAGTCAGATTTCCAGATAAGACCATGTATCTCTAGTAGGAATTACCATGACTTCTAATCTCTCTTGGCATAAGCACATCACAAGTACTGCTTCCTCTGCATAAAAAAAAAAAAAAAAAAACCCTAGATTTTCTTTTCATTCTCACCATTACTTTTATTCTGAATGGCTATTCACTCTGTACAAATCTGAAATCTGCCCTATCACGGAATATGGTTCCCACATCTGGGGAAGTGCCCTCAGATCCTCTTCATAGAGGATTTGAAGGCACTTCCCGAATCTCTAATGCCCCATCTCTTACAAAGTCTCTCCACTCTGTCTCATAGTTCAGTTTTTTTCTTCATGCATTTTTCCACAAATACTTACATGGGCATTGTTCTTCTGAATTGGCATTTAATTACCTCACTCTGTTCCAAACTAGTCCAAACACATGCAACAAGCAGAAGGCATCCAATCACTGTCCAACTTTAAATTCACAGAACCAACTTTTCCTTTTCATCATTCCCCTCTATTTCTGTGTTCTGGAACAGACTTCCTTCACTTATATATCTCCAAATTTAATTCTAATGTCAACAAGTATCATTTCGTCTCAGCCTTCAACTCATACAGAGTACTAGGTAGTATATGTTCTAATATTCCAAACAGGTACAAGTTTGAAATTTTCATAGAGAAAAAAAAAAAAAAAATAATAAAATAAATAACATTGAAGCAGCAACATGAAAACATAGATAAATATCATTAAACATGCATTATAATTATGAGGCCTGCCAGAAAAGTAATGAGATTAAATCAATGAAAATTATTTAATTTTATGCAGAATGACAATGGTAACCCTCGAAATAACTTCCCTCTGCAGCTACACAACATCTCCAATGGAATTTCGAGTCGTTAAAGCAAGACTGGTAGTATTCATCTGTCAACTCATTTATAGTGTCAGTTACAGGAAAAGGATGAAAAAATGGATGACTGCGGAGCTGGCTAGTCAAATAGAGCAGAAAAAGATAACATGGGACAGTTACAGAGTGATGAAAAGTACTGAAGCCTACAACAGGAACAAGTTGATCTGTAATAGTACTACAAATAAGATCAATGAGGCCAAGGCTGTGTATGGATGAATCAGCTTGGTCCACTTGATATCGATGGGTCAACTGTTGATGATCCTGCTCAGGTAGATGACAAACTGAATGAGTTTGTCATCTACCTGAGAAGTTGGAGGCCAGAAGCTTATCAAATTCTAATGGGGAGCTAAATGATTTTGTGGTAACTGGGAGCAAAGTGAAGGAGAAATTGTTGAAGTTAAACATAAGAAAGGCACTTGGGGTGGATGGGATCTATCCAGTTATATTAAAGAAGGCAGCAAAAGAAGTAAGCAAACCCTTAGCCATAATTATGAGTGTCCCTGGACTTAGGAGAGGTACCCCACAGAATAGAGATGCTCAAATGTATCCCCAATTTACACAGAGGGATCAAAGGGTGACATGAGTAATTACAGACCTGTTAGTTTAACTTCTGTTCTGGGAAAAATAATAGAATCACTTGTTAAAGAAGCATTGCAGGATCATCTAGAGAAGACTACAGTTATAGTTCTGACACAGCATGTGTTTTTTAAAGGGAAGTCTTGTCTGACCAATTTGATTGGATACTACGATGTGGTCACAAAGGAACTGGATGCAAAAAATAATTCTGATATCATATACTTCGATTTCAGGAAAGCTTTTGGTACTGTTGCTCATGGAAGACTGCTGTAAAAATTGGAGCAGTATGGCATTATGGGTAAGTTGCTGCTATGGATAAAGAGATGGTTGAGTGGAAAAAGACAGAGATTGGTAATCAACTGACACTGCTCTTCATATACTGGTACTAATGTTATTAGTGGAGTCTCCCAGGGTTCAGTGTTGGGCCTATTGTTGTTTTGTATGTTTATCAATGATATTGATGAAGGTACATCAGGCTTAATGTCCAGGTTTGCAGACAATACAAAGGTTGGCAGGGTTGTTAATGACAGTAATGAAAGTATGCTATTGCATCAGGATCTAGAAAATTTGGGTTGAGAGGTAGCAACTGCAGTTTAACATTGTGCAGTACTGCACTCAGTGTAATGGAGAATGGAGAAAGAGCTGGGGGTAATTGTGCAGTTAGATATGAAGTTTTCTGAGCAGTGCAGACAGGCTGCCAGAGCAGGTCATGGCGTCTTGTCAATGATATACAGGAATTTTGCTAACAGGGATAAGGAGGTGATTATCCCTTTGTATAAGGCAATGGTCAGGCCTTGAGTACTGTATAGTAGTCTGGAGGCCTCATTTTAGGAAGGATGTAGAGCTGCTGGAACGAGTACAGAGAAGGGCAGCCAGATTGCTCAGGGGAACAAAGTGCTACTGTTGCCAAAAAAAAGGCTTAAGTTCTGCAAATTGCAGCGTCTGGAGACTAGGCACCTTCGAGGTGATCTGAACGAGGTGTATAAGGACTTGAATGGTTTGAGCGAGCTTAATGCTGATGAGATTTTTTTCTCTTGCTCGGATTACACATCAGATGGGGCATAAATTCAAATTGAGCAAAGACCGTTGTAGAATAGATGTGCAGAAAGTTGCCTTTAGGCAGCAGGTTGTTGTTTGCTGGAACAAACTTCCATCTATTCTGTGGTTGTGGAGGTCGATAGCTTAAATAAATTGAAGGAAGAATTGGACAAATGTTTGGAGTGAATGGATGGGTGAAATGGGAATTGTTTTTTTTTTTTTCTTTTTTTTTTTGCTGATGCTGTATAAGATTGCTTTCTTATATGCCTCTACTAATGCTAAGGAGAAAGCATGCATTGGCTAAGAGAGCAGAGAATAGGGACAAGGAATTTTTGTTGTATGTGAATACAAGGTAGAAAAAAAAAATCAGATTGGACCCTTGTGAACTTTGTGTGGGAAAGTCTTAGACAACCCAGCTGATGTTGCAGATGAATTGAACAGGTACTTTGCATCTGTCTTTACTGACGAAAGATCCTTTTTGCTGAGAAGAGGCTGTGTGAGTGAAGCTAAGCCATATGAAACTAGTGATGTCGTAATTAAAGGTAATTGTTTATTAGAAAAATTTTTGAGCATAAAGGCAAGTAAGGCTCCCGGAGTTGATGGCATATATCCTGTAGTTTTGGGGGAGAGCACGAGGGAGTGTATTGAACAATTGAGGTTAATTATGCAGACATCTTTGGGGACTCAGGGAAGATTCCTTTGGATTGGAGAGGTGCCAATGTATTGTCAATACATAAAAGTTATTCTATGAGCGAAGTTGGTAGCTACAGACCAGTTAGTCTGACTTCAGTAGGAAAAAATTTAGAAGCAGTGATTGAGTGCAATCCAGCGATATTTAGATATATATGGCATTCTGAAGGACACACAGCATGGATTTTTTAAGGGTAAATCATGTTTAACTAACTTAGTGGGCTATTTTGATTCTGGGATTGAGTCACATCTACACATGTGACTGCGTAATTCTGAAGCTGTTAATGCAACTTTAACTTTTTTTTGGGTGGCTAAAATTTAATTTCACTGGTGGTTAAAGTAAGTAAGTTTATAGTTGTAAAGTATTTGGAAAGCTAAGTTTAATATTCAGATAGCCTTTATTATCAATATTTTAGTGGGAATTTCGTTACTTTTGTTCAGTAGCTTAAATTTAATTTCTTTAGTGATATAATTTTTGTTAGGAGTTTAATTTCTTCGATATTTTGTTAACATAAATTCTGTAATATATTGTAAATTTTAATTGCATAATCCTTGTAAAGTTCAAATTTTATTTCAATTATGGTTGATACAAGATACACTTACAATACAAAAGTCCTGGGATATCAGGGATCAAATGGAAATGCCTGCAGGCATTTCCAGTGTGATTTACAACTTCTTTGTTTGTACAACCAGGGGCATGTGTTCTAGGGCTGGTCTAGTAGACACCTAGCTCATCTGCCAGTTCTTTTAAAGTGCTTACCCTAGAAACAAATATAGCTGGCAGCTCATCAGAAACTGAAGTATCTCCTGATGTGCCAAGTGATGTATCCCTCCCCCTCAGTTCGGCACCCAGAAAAGAATAGTCAAGGCAGCCAGACTGCTCTGGTCAAAGGTGATCTAGTTTTATTGGGTGACTCTATTGTCAGGAAAACAGGTAACTTTTTTTGTAATAAAGATAGGAGAGTCCAGAACCAGAAGGTGTTTGCCAGTTTGGTAATACCATCAACTACAATTGATGATATTAGCAACAGATTGTCAGATTTTAAAGAGAATTATTATTTATGTGGGGATTAACAATATTAAGCATACATGACCTGACCTGACCATCTGTTGAAGAAATATAGGACTATGCTGAGAAAATGCCGATGTTTGGTCACAATGTGTATGTTTCTGCAATTTTGTTCAGACACGATAGGAGGGACTATATGCTTGAAAGCCTTGTGGATTAACTCAAGACTTGAGGGAATCTATTTTGTAGAGATGATATTTATTTAAACAAAGGTAGTGCAAAGATTTTTGCCAGTATCATTGAGGGTACCCTAGAGCAATGGTTTTCAATTTTTTTTTAATAATGGCAGCCTTAAGTAATTTATTTTATTTTGTGATAGTTATTATAATAATATAATTATAAACAAAATTACAATTCATAATACAAATTATATATACTTATAAAATAATTTTATTCTTTATATAGAGGTACTAAATTAAAAGCTACCACAAAATGGATACTGTACACCTTTTTATAATGAAATAAATATATAAATTTAAAAAAGAAATAAGTTCAAGTAACTTAAACCCAAATTACGTGGCACCCTAGGGTTCCATGGAACCCCGGTTGAAAACCACTGCCCTCGAGATTTGGGGAAACTGCTAATTGGGCCCCCCCCCAATTAGCAGTTTTAAGAGCAATTGCCCTTCTCAGGGGAGAAGGGCAATTGAGATCTGCACTTATCTGATGATATGGGTCAAAGTAATGCTTTCACTCACCTCACGAATTCTTGTTTGTTGCCACTACAGCCGATGTTGATAAGATGTTCTCAGGGTAGTGATTTTCAAATGAGAGGGAAGATATAGCTCTGATATAAACCTAAATAACTTCAAGGGATGTGTCATGGTAGTAAACTATAGAAAATTACTTAGTCTCAACTATGTCTGCAGTAATGTCATAGCCGACCGGGCTAGCCGGGTGGGTAAAGTGCCTGTCTGGCAACCCAAAGGTCGCGGGTTCGAATCCCGCCTCGGGTTTGGATCAAAGTACTGCAAAAACCTTGGGAGGTGCATTATGGCCACAGAAGCCGATGCGCCAACAACTACCAAAAAAAAACAAAAAAAAAAGTAATGTCATAAATGTTGTCAATAAAATGGCTAAATTTGAACTCCTGGCTAGGACAAACTAATGCAGATATAATAGAGCTAACAGAAACTTGGTGCTACCCAGAATTTTGATGATGTAGAGTTCCACTAAGGTGTGTATAATGTATTTAGGAAAGATAGAAGAGGTGGAGGGGTCACGCTGAGTTTGAAAAGAGCATTTTCTGAGTCTGAAGTTACGTTTGCCAGCATAGAATCTGTGTGATGTGAGTTAGTTGGAGCAAAGGAACAATGAGGGTGGGAGTAATCTACAGGCCAGAAGATTGTGAAGAATATGACTAGAGTCTTTACATGCAGATGGAATGGGCAGGCAAGCATGAATGTCTTATTATGGGTGACTTTAATTTGCCTCAGATTGATTGGAATAAGTGGGAGGGAAACTCACAATGGGGAAAATCTTTTTTAAATAAACTAGATTTATTATTTGTACCAGCATGTAAGAGAAAGTACTAGGGGTAAGAATATTCTTTACATCATCATTACAAACAATTCAGATGATATCACAGGGCTTAAAATACAGGAACCATTGTCAGGAAGTGATCATGCAATTGTCAGCTGTAAGATGAAGAAAGATGTTGCAGTAGTTAAAGATAAAGGCACGGGTTTTAACTTCAGAAGAGGAGAATTTTTCAGTTTAAGGTGCTATATGGCATCTGTGAATTCATTTTCTTTGTCTGCATTGTGATGAACGCTATCTTTTGAAATGCCTATCTCACGAGCTGCTTGCTGAACAGATTTTCTTGGAGAACATTGGTATGTTTCCATTACTGTTTCTTCTATTTTTGGGCCTGTGGACGTCCGCAGTCTTCTGGAACGATGCTTGTGGATGTCTTGAACAGTTCCATCTGCTTCAAACTTATCTTTAATGCGAGCAATGGTGAGCCATGTTGGTGGATCTCTTTCAAACTCCCTTCTGAAACATCTTTGCACTTCCACTACATTCTCGCACTTCCAGTAGCACTTTAGGATGAATTTCCTTTCTTCAAAGCTTAGTCTCATTTCAGCCATAATTTGTAATTGGTTACAGCTAAAAAAGAAAAAATATTTATTTATTTGTGGGCTGTAGAAGTGTATACATTTTTTTTGAGACACTATTTTTAATACATTTATTATATATAAATATTCATTTATTTGTATGAGATGTTAGTATAGTATAGTAGCTAATGTCTGAAATTCTGTGAAATATAATGGCACAGATAGGAAAATAAGAATCACAATTATTGCTCTTTTCTTTGTCAGATATGCATTAGTTATATTGACCAAATGGATGTTAGAGAAGTCAGGCAAAAACAGCTAAATGAGCAGTATTATTTCTTGTGTAATTGTCCAAGGTGTGCTAGTTCTGATATGGTAAGTTACATTATGCAAATATTATAATTAGAAAGTAAAAGCAAAAAATCTTAAATTTCAGTACTAAGAAAGACATATTTTAGCCATGGAATGTGAAAATAAGTCTAGTGAAAAATCTGATTATAGTTAAAATATTTCCTATGCATTAGTTCAACAGTTCTACTTTTTTGACTTAAATATTACTATCAGAAAAATTCAGCTTCCTTGATAAAAAGCTTTTTTGTAAAGAAATAGATGCTGATTATTTTGTTCTCTATATAAAGTAAACTGTAGCCATTATCAACTCACTGCAGGATGTAAGCCTCCTCAACGATTCATGTTGAGGGAAATGGACCATAATCTGCCATGCTGGTCCAATGCGGGTTGGCAGATTGACCGTATTTAGCAGTCAGGGCCTTGAACCGTGGTCTACTCAAAGAGCGTGTGCTACTGGACTCCTGCTCCTGATCACTTGGCTACAGAGGCCTTCACAACTGTATACATACCTGTATGTATACAGTTGTGAAGGCTGCTTAAATATTTGAAAAATATTACTTTGAGAAATAATGTATTTCTGGTTGGTTTTGTTTACTAATCAGCAATGTGTTATCTGTGCATCTTCTGTATGAAAGAATACTGTGGTTTGGAATAATGTCAAAAACTTGGAAGTTGCACTAACTGAATATTAGTATTATTACTGTTATTATTACGTTTTGATGCATTGTTGTAAATCTTCAGCATGCCATTTTTCAGACATTTCATAGCATACCTTCTTTGAACTTCTTTGTAGAAGTGGCGATTGAGTTTTACTCAGTGGAACAAATTCTTTATGCACAATCCCACTGATATTCAAGCAGACCTACTCATGCTTACCTAAATCTGTGTAGTAGTTTCTGGTTAAGAGCAATATAACAATGGTCCCTTGCTCTCCATATTCTTCAGTTCTAGATTCCTGTAATTTCTTCTTGTTCTTGAAACTACAGTAAAGCTTCACAAATTCATATTTCATTAATTTGGACCCTATATAATTCCAACTGCCCTTTTTTAAATATTTATTTTATTTATGCAGAATGGAGATTTTTTCCTAAATGAGAATTAATGATACAATCCTAAAGATTTTTCAGAATGGATTTTTCTTTAGTAATTACAAAAAGTAAGAATTTCTTACTTTTTTGTAATTCCAGTCTGTGGGTCTGGGAATCATACCCAGCTGTAAACATTTAAAGAATATTTGTGTTTTTTGATATTGACAGAGCAGGATACAAAAAGAGAAAAGATGGTGGTCATTATTAAAAATTATAACATTAAAGTGCTATTTACTACTGGGATGCAAAATCAAATGCAAATTAAATACAGTAGTAAGTGTATTGAAAAAGGTATTAAATGATGACAATATTCTTATTGATTTATACAGAATCAAAAGTGTAGGTGTCAAAATGTTTCACAACAGTGGCAATAATAATATTATTAATTTGGGATGTATAAAAACATGCCTAGAATATGATGTGATTGGATATGACATGGAGATGGGGAAAAAAAAGCAACACCTCAGTTCAAGAGGAAAACCTACAGATGAACATTTTTTTGCCATAATTGTGCAAATGTTATAATTAGAATTAATTAAATTAACATGTTACTGGATTGTAATTAAATTTTCTTGTTTTTATGAATTAAGATGAAAATATTTACATTATAGAATATAGTTATTATATTCTATAATGTAAATTATAGAACAATGATGAAGGGGATCAAAAAACAAACTCCGTAAGGAAGCATTTCCAACAGTGGCAGGACTGCTGTATCAAGTTTCAAGTCTCATTTTTTATACCATCTGGGAGCAATATGATTGTATCTTGTACCATCAGTGAGATGCATACCACAGTTTTGGAATCACTATAATGCTTACAAACAATTTTCTATACTAGCTGGGAGCAATATGATTACATCTTGTACCATCAGTGAGATGCATACTACAGTTTTGGAATCACTACATTGCTTACAAGGATATGTCAAACATTCATGTGAAGAAGACTTCCTTCAACAGCAAGCAAAAAAACTTGCAATACATGCTTAAATATTTGAAAAATATTACTTTGAGAAATAATGTATTTCTGGTTGGTTTTGTTTACTAATCAGCAATGTGTTATCTGTGCATCTTCTGTATGAAAGAATACTGTGGTTTGGAATAATGTCAAAAACTTGGAAGTTGCACTAACTGAATATTAGTATTATTACTGTTATAAAATCATTTATTCATGTATGTTAGTTAAATAAGTATGATGATGTGACTGATCCAATTATAAGTATGATGGTACATTTGCTGTCTGAACAGAAAAACTATAATGCCTCTTCAAGTTATAGTTTTTAGTCCCCTTAGCTTCATCACTTCAAAGGTGACCAACTTGATAATTGGTTAGGCTGCATGTTGTAGTGTTAGATTGTGGGGGGATTACAGTGAATCTTCATAGTAATGACAAATCACCATAACAATTAAAATAGAAGGGCAGTCGGGGATTAGCTTTTAAATTTAGTTGATCTAGGATGTTGCTAGCACATTTCAACTCTCTGATAATCAGAGTCAACTTGATAGCTTGTTATTTTCAATACAACCATGGCCAGAAGTTTTGTTTACAGAAGTTGTTGGCCCATATGTTTTTGGATTGCGCTATCAGTGAATGTTGTCTCTCTCTCTCTCTCTCTCTCTCTCTCTCTCTCTCTCTCTCTCTCTCTCTCTCTCTTTTTCAGGCCATAGAGCAGAGCAGAGCAGAGGCTCCATCAGTGGCAGTCTCATGCCTGGGGGATGGGAACACTGATAGCATCATTAATAATTTTGCCAGTTGTTGTTCTCAGGTTTTTTGTTTTGTTGGTTAAATCTTAGTTTTTGAGGGAATCATCAAGAACATTTATAAATAATATTACATAATTATATTTGTGCCACTGATCTTAAGATTTATAAGCAACATGTATTAATTAACTGTTTTATACTCCTATAGTGTCTTAAGAATGAATTGGTCTTGGTATAGCCATATATTTATCAGCTTTGCCAATTTGTTTTCATTCTGGGCACATGAAAGCTAATAAACTCATACATTATCTAAAGCAGCATTTGAAACATTGCGTCAAGGCCTTCAGTGGGAAGAAAATGTAACAGAAAATATATCTGAATGTTCAGAGGTTAAACAAATGCAAACTTTTTATGAACGGTGTACAGTAGAATCCAGTATATAAAAAAATAACCAAATATTTTATAACATAATTCTTAAAAGTGTACTAATAAATTGTGGGCATCATTTAAGTAGTCATTTCTTAATAATATATGTATTAATAAATTCTTTTAAAATGTTAAAAAATTATTCATTCCCACTTCTTTTCCTATTTTACTATATTTCTGAATTTGCAGCATTTTTCATTATTGAAATGGTCATATTTCTTTATAATTAAATTTCTGTATAATGAATTTTTTCAAGGGAATGATCGATTTCGTTATATCACAGTATTATAATTGGAATAACAAATTGTATTCCCTTTCAGTTCTAGACATTGAATGTAAACTTAACCTTATGTCAATAAGGAAAAGTCAGATTACCTCTTAATAGAGAAATGTAAATATATTATTGCTGAATTTCTGGGAAAAAGAATCTCATATATTGTAAAATGTAATGGTTAGCCAGTGAATATTGACTAACCATGAATTCTGTTCACACTCCTTTTCAGGAATGTGAACAGAATGTTGCAATCAGTAACTAATGATAGCAGTGGATCCTTCCACTTGTTCAGATTACGAACCTAAGGGGGCATAAATTCAAATTAAGAAAAGACAGATGTAGATTAGCTGTGCGGAAATTTGCCTTTAGCCAGCGGGTGGTTAATTGCTGGAACAAACTTCCATCTGTCGTTGTGGAAGTTGATAGGTTGAATAAATTTAAGAAGGAACTGGACAGGCATTTGGAGGGAATGGTGTGTTTTTTTTTTTTTTGGCTGATGCTGCATAAGCTCATACACTTGCTTTCTTGCATCACATGCCACTACTACTGCTATCAAAAATTAATGTTTTTGGTAGAAAATGTTAATTTTCAGATTCAATAGGTTATTATATTAGATTTTCTGATTTGTGAATTTTGGACAATAATAACATTATCAATAGCTTCTTCAAGAAGACTATTAGTGTTCTGATATATATCCTCAATTATCATCATGTGGAGGGGTGCAAGGAAACCTATATTGGATCCACTGTAGTAACATACATACTGCACACTATTCAATCCTGTCTCACATGTACTTCTTTAAGTCCAGTCATGTTTTATGTAATGATCTACAGTAGAATGGCTGTCCCATAGGTATAGGAAACAACAAAATTTTTTAACCTTTCTTGTATGCCCATCAATATACCAACTAAAGTCACCACAAATATTCCATCGTTTGAGCACTCTATTGAATTGCTGCTTCGAAGAAAGAATACATCCTACCCAATTTGTCAACAAAGGGCTCATTTGAGAAGAATTTCATCTGAGAGTCATCCCCAATTAAAGTAGTCTGTGGAATATTATTAAACTAATTTTTAACAAGATGCTTGGATAATCCTCAAGATATATACATATATATTGATCTTTGGAAGGCTGATTACTAATCTGTTTTTGGTTTTTTTCACTAGCACAATTAGTTTTTGTGATGAGAATGAATACAAGTATTTCATAATATATTGTATAGTATATAGTAGTGGTATATCGGTATTGTAAACAATACCCATTCACTGTTTTTATCCATTTGTATTTGATTAGAAAAAAAAAACAATCAAAGACCATACATAAAACAAACTTAAGCAGTTCTGTTTGTATGTAACTTGGTAAGTATCCATATTTCCACTACATAGCAAGGTCTGGTCGTACCCATTGAATCTGCCTAATTCCAACTTTGTGCCAAGCGTCAGTCAGTGGTAAGCTGCCTTTATTATCTGAGCCCAATGCAGTTATATGTTTTGCATAATGGTTAATCCTGCACTGCATATGCATCTCAGCTCACAGTGAAAATTTACTGCAAAAAATATTTTTACTGTTGGTAAGCCATGAATTGCAGGGTGCAAAAGCAGACACAACAAAGTGTAAAACTAAGCGGTAGGGTGAGCCAGTACAAGGGTGGTTCAATAAAGAATCGCCCTGACCTAACTGCAGGGGTGCTAGCCTGTTGATTCTTGGCACAGGTTTTTGTCCTTCTCTACATAGCCACCGTGCAGATTTACACATTTTTCCCATTGATGGATGAGGCTATGCATACCATTTTTGTAAAAGTGGTGAGGTTGGTCTTTGAACCATGACTCTGTTGCAGAAATGTGTCTCGTCGTCAGGGAAGTGGGTACCCCAAAGAAATGATTTGAGGGAAGGAAACAAGAAGTCCAATAGTGCAAGGTTCGGGTGAGTAGGCTGGATGGGGCAGTATTTCATATCCACAAGTGGCCACTTGTGTTATTGCAATTTCAGAAATGTGAACTGGGGCATTCTCTTGAAGCATTCTCACACCTTTGGACAGCATGCTACACCTACATGTTTTGATTTTCATTTGTAATTTTGTGAGTAAGTTGGCATAATAGCTTGTACCCTTGCCTTCTTGGGGGAGTGGGGAACCATGATGTCACAATTCCATGGACTGTTTTTTACTTTCAGGGTCGAAATGGTGTATCCAACTTTCATCCTGAGTGATTAGATGAGAGAAAAGGTCTTCCTCATTTTTTTGGCACAGGGCTAACAGCTCTTGTGATTTCTGTTGTCGATCAGCCTTCTGGAAATCAGTCAATAATTGGGGAATCCATCTTGCACTCAATTTCTGTAAATGGAGTTAGTCATGAAGGACTGTTTTAACAGAGCCCACACTAATCTTCACCTGCTGGGACAATTCACGCACAGATATCTGAAGATATTCCATTCTTAATGACTCCACTTTTCTGATCATGCTGTCATCAATGGCTGAATGGGGACAACATGGAATGGGCTCAGATTCTACCGGCGTCCGATCACATCTAAACTGTCTATGCCAATGCTTCACAATGCCATAAGATGGGGCTTCATCCTTATATATAGCAGTCATCTCCTCGTGGATTTCTTTAGATTTCCCCCTCAAGAACAGATACCAGATTACAGCTCTGGCTTCAACTTTGTCCGTGATGCTACTTCGTCACATGTTCAGCTCTGTAAGAGAAAAACAAATTAAGACTCAAGGCTGAAATTTCACACCTTTAGTACAGAGATATGTATGATGCTACACACAATATCATGACTCTGCGTTATGTAGAAGTAGGTGAGGGTGATTTTTTATTGAACCACCCTCGTAGCACGTGGCTATCTCATTCTCATTTTTAATTTTTTAAATTTATTT
Source organism: Mastigoproctus giganteus (assembly GCF_048544385.1). NCBI lineage: Eukaryota > Metazoa > Arthropoda > Arachnida > Uropygi > Thelyphonidae > Mastigoproctus > Mastigoproctus giganteus. The sequence goes on along the minus strand of NC_143578.1, from coordinate 166,032,437 downwards.
ATTTTAATTTTTAAAGTTTATAAACTATTAAACTCTAGATGGGAACCCTCTTGATTAGGTTCCTTTTGTGCAGAGCACAACCTGAACACCTTTGCATGTGGTGGCCCTGCAAGTACAAACCAAATGTTCTCATACTTGTGGCTAGAAGAGGAAACAGTGACTTGCAGTACAGCTTCGTACTCCTGTAATACAATTCATAATGGAGCGATACAACTGTACTTATGTATAATTATATTGCTTCATTATGAATTAGGCTGGTGAGTTTGCCATTTTAGCATGCTACATACTGTTTAACTGTGGGAAGTGGGTGTGTGATCAGTACATTCTGTAATTAGTGAAATTGTTGATGTGAAAAAACAAAGAAGTAGGACATGGTAAGGATATTGCCGTTTGAATAGTTTTTAAGGTTCAAAAATAATCAAATGTCATTATAAGATACAGAATGTTTGGGTTGTCAATTGTTGAGTTAGACTAATGAAAACAGTGTGTAAAATCATCCACAAAGATTGACATACCATTAATGATGTGGCTAGGATGGTAGGCCTATCTTACAGAGCTGAATCATTTTAATAGAAGATTTGAACAAGTGGATTGTTGATTTAATAAAAGATTTTAACAGGTGAATTGTTGCAAGTTTGTGCCTTATCAGCCACAGACAGACAGAAACTAGTTTGCCTGATTGGAACCTGTAACTTCTTGCTACTCAAGATGAAATTGCAACTTAAAGGATGAAGATTTGATTATATTTACAATATCAAAATCAGAATCCAAAACAAGAATTGAGATTTGGTTTTTTATCTCCAAAGGGATTAGTCATGCTAACCTGTGACTAAGGTAAGCCTGTTTTTTATTTATTTTTTTTTTATTGAACAAATCTGTGCACTTTTGATTTTAACTTCATATATATCACTGATTTCTTTATTTTATAAGTAACTAGTGAAAAATAAATAATAATTTAACCCTTTACTCTACTTATTTTTTAGGAAAAAATGATAATAAATGGTGTAGAATCATCACAGATTGCTGATACCGAGAGTGTTATGATAGCTTCAAAACAGACATTAGAAAAGTTAAAGTCCCTAAGAAAAAACAAAGGTAACTGATAGAGATTTTTTGATTGAGTTTTTTTTTTTTTTTTTTTTTGGAAATAAGTTATTGCACTTACTTTCAATGAATAAATGTAATGAGGAATTCAGCTCTGATTTGAAGGGAGAATGAGCATGATAGGGGGGGGGGAGTAGATTTTTACTTTTTTTTATGTTATCTTAAATATGAATGGAATAAAAGTTACATATTACCAATACATATTGGTAATATGTAACTTTTATGTAAATGTGAGCTCATAGCCTGAAAATTGGAATGTGTCTATCTTTCTCTGTTTGTGCATGGTTATGATGAAAGAGCTAAGGGTTTAAAGTCTGTAAAAAAAAAAAAAAAAAAAAAAAAAGCTAGGCAACACACAGAAAAATATGACATGAAATTCATGGCATGCCAGTCACAAAAGTTTTAGGCAAAAGGAACTTTCATGGGACAGTGAAATCTCCATTTTCATTCAAGGGAACAATTGCTGATCATGACTTAAGGATTGTTTGAGTCAATTTATTTATGGATTATATCCATTTAGAGTTGACTAATAATTGGAGACACTTGTACACTACTATAGTAGCCCTTATTATCAAAATATCATGTTATAAATTCTCTGTCAATTTCTTGATCCACAACTAAATAGAGATTTTGCAATATGATGCTCTGTTAATAAAGTATGTTATCGTGATGTATGTACACCGATGAGCCAAAACATTATGACCACCAACTAATATAATGTTGGTCCTCCACGGACAGCCAAAACAGCTCATACCCGGCACAGCATGGATGCTACAAGATTTCTAAATGTGTCTTGTGGTATCTGGTACTAACACGTAACCAGCAGATCCTTTGACTCCTGTAAGGTCCATGATTGAGATGCCGTAGATCGGAGTTGCTGTTCCAACACAAACCACAGATGCTCAATGGAATTGATGTCTGAGGAATTTGGAGGCCAGGGCTATACCTGGAAGTCTTTCTCATGTTCTGCGAGCCAGTCTCGAACAATCCAGGTGGTGTGGCATGGTGCATTATCCTGCTGAAAGACGGCCGGCACCGCCAGGGGGGGAAAGATCGTTGCCATGAAAGGGTGTACCTGGTCAGCAATGATGTTTAGGTAGGTGGTAGACATCAGAGTGCCCGGCACATGGATGACTGGACCCAGGGTATCCCAGCAGAAATCGCCCAAAGCATGACACTGCCTCCACCAGCTTGTTTTCATCCCATGGTACATCCAGGCACCATCACTTCCCCAGGTAAACAATGCACATATACCCAGCTGTCCACATGGTGCAACAGGAAACGTGATCCATCTGACCAGATGGCCTTCTTCCAATTACTCAAGGTCCAGTTTCAATGCTCGTGTGCCCGTTGTACGCGCTGTCACCGGTGAACCGTGGTTAGCATGGGCACTCGGAGCAGCCCCATTTTCATGAGGGTTCAATGTACTGTGTGTTGTGACACATTACTCCCATCACTGGCATTCCAATTACCAGCTAGTTGCACCACAGTTGCCCTTCTGTTGCCACATATCATCCAGGAGAGTCTTTGCTCACCTCAAGTATCGATGAGCCGTGGTCATCAAACACCTCACTGGCAATTCGTGGGTTTCCCCTCCTTGGACCACTTTCAGTAAGTACTAACCATGGCTGACCGTGAGCATCCCACCAGCTGTGTCGTTTTGGATATGCTCTGACCCATTACAATTTGGTCTTTGTCAAATTTGCTTAAGTCTGCTGCCTTTCCCATCTGAAGAACAAGAGTAACACTGATTAATGGAGCTCAGTATCAGGTGTTTTTTTTTACCATGTCCCAACCTGCACATAGTTCACCTGCATTTGCTTTGATTTGCATAATGACTCACTAGTCATAATGTTTTGACTCATCAGTGTATACCATCAATAATAGTTAGCTCTTTGTTGAAGATGCTTCCAACAAACTTGCATAAATCCTGTACATGGAAAAAAGGGAATATTCTATAGGAAATGTACTCAATTGCATGCTATATTTATATACAACTGAATACCATCATTATACTCTTCCTCTTTTTGCCCCTGGAGCTATAGTCCTGGTTATGAAAGATAAATCTTTAGCATTGTAAAATTAATTTCTTTCATTGTATTACCAGATGACATGTTTTGTAAGTAATCAAAAATGATAAAGACAAGTTAAAACAGAGAAGTATATTTTAGAAGTATGGAGTAAATAAGAATACTTTGATAATTTTCTAAATGGAGGAGCTGAGCATCTCACTGCAGAAAATAAAAAAGATTGATATGCCTGAAAATCTTTATTACTGAGGTATAAAGGGCAGCTAGTGTAGATGAAATTACACTTTAAATGTTTATAGCTAGAGATAAAATAGTAGTGTCATAGTTGCAAAATCTCATTATCCAGAAGTAATTTTCTGAATGGCAAGTTGCCATAGATTGGAGCAAGGCATTAATTGTACCAGTATATAAAAAGTGAAATAAAGATGATTGCGGAAATTATCAATGAATTTTACCCCTTAAAATACATAGTGTATATATTTTACAAGCTAATTAATAATAATACAAGCTAAAATCTATGCAGCTATCTTAGAAAAGTAGGTTATGGTGACTACTGTTGACTAATATTGTTAGACATAATTGTGGAGATGCTGGATCAATTGCACTATGACAAATTATGGAAAAGTCATGGAACAAAAACAGTACCTGTATTTAGGATTTCTGGAGCTAGAAAAAGTAGCCAGAAATCGTGCTTTTCAGATTTTATAAAAACATGGTATAAGGAGAATAAAAGTTTGTATAAAAGTTTAAAATCTGCATTCAAGATCAAAGTAAGTATTGAAAAATGCTTCCTTCAATCCTGACCTTATTGAATCCTCACTTAGAGTGAAGCAAGCTACATCTTATTATTATTATTAGCCATATGGTACAAGGAAGCCTGAGGCTTCCTTGTACCAGCCAAAAAAAAAAAAAAAATTCCCAACTTACCCTGAGAGAGAGAGAAGTAGAAAGGAATCACCAAGAAAGTGAAGAATGATGATATCCAGCTCAGGACCCTGGGTTTGGCAAGCCCATACTCACCAGATGTGAGCTCCCGGGGTTATCCACGACCTTCTATAATTTTCATGAATTACTAAAAGATTGAAAATTACTGAAAAAATTTAGTGTGAAATATTTAAAAACTGGATCATTATTATACGTAGATGATATTATGCTATTAAATAACAGCTTCAAGATATTCAAGAATCTCTGAATAAATTAGATAAAGATTGTAGAGAATTTGGCATTTAAATTAGTTACACAAAAATTTTGAAAGTTGGGACAAGGAAAATTTAAAATGCAGACCAAATAACCAAAAATTATAACAAAGATTAATAAAGATGGAAGATTGACCAAGGAAATAAATAGAATAAGTGAATGGTAGCTGGTTAAATATATTCATTTGGTGGAAAAGAAAAATTAGCTGGAAGAAATTAACTCTTAATAACAGCTAATTCTCTTTTATTAAGTTATTAAGCCTATTTTAACCTGTGAAACCAAGAAGATTAACAATGAAGGAATTGATCAAATATTGGAATCTCCAGGAATGAGAGTTTTAAGGAATATAAGTGACGCTAACAGATGGGAGCGATGGCAAGACCATATTTACGAATGTAGGAATGAGAAAAATTCTTAGTAGCAAATATCACTCAAATGTAAGCTCACTCAAATAAAGGGAAGCAAACTTAAAGTATTATGGGTATATAAAGGATGGAAGAAGGGAGATTACCTAAAAAGATAATTAAAGCAAGAAGCATGCCAAGAAGATGGATCAGTGGCATTAAAAGAAAGACTGCTTCTTTTTTTTTTTATTAGAACCTATAGTACTTAGTACTGTGCTTGGATTGAAGGTTGAGAAGATGAAAGAAAATATTTATTGACATTGAACTTGAACTTCTGTAGACTGTAATTTTCAGGAAATACGTATGAAGGAAGGTTGTTCCAGAAAACGGCAGTTGAATGAATAAACGAGGAAGATGAAAAGTTGGTTCTATGAGTTTGAAGTTGGACAGTAAAATGGATGTTGGCTGGTGGCTGCACATGTTCAGACTGTTTTGAAAGAGAGAGCGGGAATTATAGAAGCCAATTCAGAAGAACAGTGCCCATGGAAGTATCTGTAGAAGAGGCATGCAGCAGAAACAGTACGTTTATGAGATAGTGAGTGGAGAGACTCTGTTAGAGATCAATCATTAATTAACCTAACTGCACTCTTCTGAATGGAATCAAGAAGCCTAAGAGAGGTTTTGGGGGCACCACCCCCAGATGTGGGAACAATATTCCATCGTAGGGCGGATTTGCGATTTATACAGAGTGAGCAGCTGTTTGGAAGAAAAGTAACGCCGAAAGAGAAAACCAAGTTTTTTTTAGATGCAGAGGAAGCAATATTTGTAATGTACTTGTGCCAAGAGAGATTAGAAGTCAGGGTAATCCCCAAAAGAGATATATCATTTTGCCTAGAAATCGGAGTGTCACCAAAGATAAGCCTAGGAGCAGAAGAATCCTTTTTGCGATATATAAGACAACACTGAGTTTAGAAGGGTTGAAATTAACTAAGTTGTCTTTGCCCCACTGGAGAATTACCTGAAGAACTGCATTTAAGGAATTGGTAGCAGATTTTCAAGAAGTTGAAGCTGATTGAGCAAGGCAAGGTTTCTCAAAATGAAAAGTGGAATGCAATGTGCTATCATTGCATTCCACTATGGATAGGATTTCCAGTCAATGGAAGAAGGTCATTAATATATCAGAGGAAAAGAGGGGGGAGAAAGAACTGAACCTTGGGGGACACCGGCATTGGTGGAGAAGTTAGAAGACAGATAGCCATCTACCATCACCCTCATTGAGCGATCAGAGAGAAAACTGGATAAACAATTACAAAAAACAGTTGGCAAACCATAAGATGGAAACTTGTTTAGAAGACCTTTATGCCAAACACGATCAAAAGCCTTTGAGATGTCAAGAGCAATTACTTGTGTTTCACTGAATCTTTCCATTGAATTAGCCCATAAATGGGTAACATAAGCCAGGATATCACCAGTGGATCAACACTGACATAATCCATACTGATGATCATTGATCAGACGCAAGGTTTCTAGGTAGTTTAAGAGTTGGCGGTTAATTGATTTCTCCATTACTTTAGAAGTAAAAGTAATTGCAATGGGACGATAATTGGATGGGAGGGATTTGTCACCCTTTTTTAGGAACTGGCTAGATATGAACAAATTTCCAAGCAGAAGGAAAAACACCTTTGGAATAAGAAAGTGAAAAAAGACTGCAAAGAATAGGAGTAAGTTCAGGAGCACAGGTTTTGAGAATAAGTGGAGAAATACCATCGGGACCTGGAGCTTTCTTAGCATCAAGATTCGTAAAAATCCTTCTGACATCCTTTTGATGGAAGACCACAGGAGGCATTGAATGGAGCATGTTGGGAATGGTGGGAGGTGTTTTATCAAGATCATTAATACGTGAGTTGGAAGAAAAATGGGATGCTAGCAGGTCAGCTTTATCCTTGGCTGAAGTGACAACAGAACCATCTGGTTCTGTTGTCACTTCAGCCAATCTCTGTCACTTTGTTGTCACTTTTGCCCATCTCTGCTCCCACCTCTGGTGGGAGCAGAGATGGGCAAAAGTTGCGGCCAATAGCTTTGGCAAGAGACCAGAATGCTCGGCTACCATTAAGGCAAGAAGCAAGTTTTCTACTCTTAGCCTGTTCAAACTCTAGTTTAGACTGATTAATAATTGCTTTACAATTGTTGCAAGCTTTGGTGTAGGCAGAAAATGAAACTGAAGAATTAGAAACAAGCCAATTACGATATGTAACATTCTTCTCTAGAACAGCCTTAGCACATTTATTGGAAAACCAAGGTTTAGATAAAGGACGAGATTTTAAAGTGGAGTGTGGGATAAAGGATTCCATTCCTGCAAGAATAATTTCACTGACAAGATTTGACTGAGCAAATGTTGACATCAGAAGTTTTGAAACAGTAATCCGACCAAGGAAAAGAAGAAAAGAAATCGCGCAGGTGATCCCATTTTGCATTCTTGTAATGCCAAACAACATGAGGTTGGGAATAGCCATGAGATAAAGGTTCCATTGGAGAAGAGACAATCACCAAGTTGTGAGCTGAAGTGCCTAAAGGACCTCTCACTTCGACCGTGTACTTAGAAGGGTTGTTTGTGAGAAAAAGATCAAGCGTGTTGGCTGTATGATTAGGATTGCCCGGTATTCTTGTAGGTAAATGAACAAGGTCATTAGTAATTGCAAAAGCCTCATCATCTCGACCAGCTGGGTCGGTTTGACTAGAAAACAGAAGCCAGTTGGAGTTGTCAACATTAAAATCACCAAGGAAAATTACCTCACTGTTAGGAAAGTTGGATTGGAGAAAGTCAAGTTGCAAAGAGAGGAAGTCAAAGAGCTCGAAGTGATTAGTGGAGTTGGGAGAACGGTAGATACAACAGATGAATTTGACACAATGCTGGTAGAGAGATTTTAAGCCAGAGAAGATCGAAGAGAGGAGATTCCAAATTGCCAAGTCTCTGACAGGGAATATCAGAACAGACATATGCACAAGTACCACCTTTGAGGCCGACCGGGCTAGCCGGGTGGGTAAAGTGCCTGTCTTGCAACCCAAAGGTCGCGGGTTCGAATCCCGCCTCAGGCTTGGATCAAAGTACTGCAAAAACCTTGGGAGGTGCATTATGGCCACAGAAGCCGATGCGCCAACAACTACCAAAAAAAAAAAAAAAAAAAAAAAAACACCTTTGAGGCGAAAGGAATCATATAGCAAATAATTTGGGCATCTGAGATGAGCAGTAGTTGAATCAACTGATAACTGAGATTCTCTCAGAAAAAGTACATGGGGTTTGGCAGACTGCAAGTGGAAATGGACATCGTTGAGATTAGAATTGAGACCACGTATATTTGTGAAATGAATTAGGAAGTGTTTGGGTGGTTTAGATCTTTTTGCAGATAAGCTTTCTCTATTAGTTTGACAATTCATGGTGTATTCAATAGTAAGAAAAATTGGGTGGGACATGCTGTGTGAATTAATGAAATTTTTTGGATATGGCGTACACATGGTAAGAATATACCCAGTTTCTTGACATAACGTTGCCTCGACAACTCACAATACACACTACTCAGACTCTCTCCAGTCACTATCTGGCAGAGTAGAGGTAGCAAGATTATACACTAGCTGATCCAGAAACCTCCTAGAGAGTCACCAATCGGTTCGGTCTCCTAGACTCCTAGTTTTAGACTCCTAGGTAGCAAGTACAGCTTGTCTGGCATATCTGAGAGAATGTCTGTGACAATCTCAAGGCTTGCTCTATCTGTGTCTAAAGATCTAACAGGAAGTAAGATAGCATTGAGGAAAATAGTAAATAAAAGGCCTGTGGGTATAACAAATTTGATATTGATCTTTGTTATGCAAATGTTACTATGAATAAATTATATTTATCTTACCTTTAAATCACTTAAAGTTCTCTTGTAAAATATTCTTATCAAAATGAAATTGGGAGAATAGTGCTCTTAATTTTTTACAGTTACTAATTACTAGAAATTTTAGTTATTAATTAATAGAAATTCACAGACACTGGACTCATTCTTCATACTTTGCCTGGAAATTAAATAATGATCTTCAGGAATAACTTGTAAAAACAGAGTTGCAAACATTGTTAAATAATAAAACTAAAAGGGGGGGGGGGTTGATGTTTCCAGAATTGCTATACAGGATGACGATGAGAATTTATATGGCAATACTTTCTGTTGTCATTCTGACAATTGGATTTGTACACTTGTGTGCAAAACTTAAGTACCAACACTATTTCTAAAGGTTGCAACCACAAAATCTTTACTTAAGGTACTCTTTACTGAGGAGAGTAGATTCAGTCTCATCAGTGATTCTGGACATCAGCTAATCTGGTACGCTTCTTGATTAGACCAGGGTTCGAGCCCATCACCACCAAATACAGAGGATGTGGAAAGGTCAGGGAATGACCACCGCATATCCCGGAGCAATATGGCCTTAGTTGCTAATGCTCCTAAAAACAAATAACAACAACAACAGCTAATCTGGTGAGAGGTTAGCACACGGTATCACCCTGCAAAAATCACTGAAAGCGATCGATATGGCGGTCAAGGTGTTCTCATCTTGGGAGGCATTATCTTGGTTGGTCGACTTGGTTACACAACTCCAGATACTGAAAGGCGGTACTGTAACTGGTGCACGATACTGTACTGAGGTAATCCTTCCCCATGTGGGTCTGTTCCGAGGTGCCATTGGCCCCAAGTTTGTGTTCATGGATGATAACACCACACCCCATCGCACTGCAGCTGTTGATATGCTTTTGGAAAGTGAGGACATTGTTTGTTTGGCCTTCCTTGTTCCCCCCATCGAACACGTATGGGATGCTCTGGGAAGACACCTGGCATGTCCACACCCACCAGCAAATGTTTACCAACTGAAGATGCCGCTGACAGAGGAATGGACAATGTTACCGCAAGAACTTATCAACAACATTGTTCTAAGTATGGATAGGCAATGCAAAGCCAGCATCGACATTAAGGGTGATCATATCTCCTACTGAGAATCACCTCTTCCCTTTGTTCCACCTTTGGCAGTGATGCATCTGTATCATGGCAGCCAGTGCTACGTTGCCATTTTTGAATAAAGTCCTCTGTACTGTTTTGTTTCCGTTGTTGTGTCAGTGTTGTTTCCTTCATCATTTCTGTACCTTACGAAGTTCCTTTGGTGTGCTTTTCCCATATCCAGGGCACTCTTATGAGAAGCTACAGGTGAAAACCTGACTGGTCCTTAAATTTGCACACCAGTGTACTATGTCTTGAAATGTCAGTGCATTAATAAATTTGTGTAACAATGTATATCCTGTTAATTCTTAATTTAAAATTAGAAAAAGGTTAATTACATATATAAATAATTAATATGTTGTATTGATTGAGCTGTTCATTAGGTAATTTGACTTTTTAGAAGCTACATCAAAAATTTTGGAAGTCTGCAATAATTATTTACAACAGTATAATAACATCTTATCTGATATGATTATCTGGAAAGTAAAAATCTTGGATTTTGCCTTTGATGCTTGTATTGATCTGCATTGCTGGAAAGAAGCACTGGATTTTGCTCTACGTACTCTAGATCCTTACAGGTATTCTAAAATTATCTTTATTTTCCATAATAGTGTATTTTTACTTCTGTATTTGAATTAATTACCCTTACTTTCTTTAATAGAATATCTCTTGAGAAATGGTGAATTAATCATTTAATCAATCTCTGGTTGAAATTCTCAGAAATGAAAAAAATTGAATTCACCATAAATATTAATAAATTTTCATCACACTAGGATGCTATGAATTATGTCAAAAATACTTTTTTAGCTATGATTAGTGTCATTCTTTCATTATTCTTTTATGAGAATTTTGCAGCTTTTTTGTTCTAGTAGCCAGTCCTTTGTTAACCACACAGAATTTGTTTTTCTTATCTTTTCATTATTTTTTTTTCTGCTGTGTTATTACCCAACACAATTTTGTTAGAATTTACCATATAAATTTAATATCGAGGACTTATACTAAAGGAGTATTTGTGCAATTAACCTGTATGAGTGTGGAAAATTGACAGCTGTATTTACTTCTAGGAATATATATAAATTGGTAGAGGACTGAAATTACCACTTAAGTTTCTTCATGTTTCATTATGAGGTAAAATGTAACTTATTGCAGTCCAGAACCATTTTAAGCATAAAATTAATATCAAGTAAATATTATGACATATTTTTATTTCATTTTATTACAGAATACTTACTTATTATTATAGAATGAGAAGAAAGGTGCATTCAGTGTAATGTATGATAACTTTTTTTTTTAAATGTCACATATCAAATTATTGACTTAGGTTCAGTTCACTCATAGTCTCTAAAAAGTCACTGATAGTTAAGATGCAGACTATGGTCTGAAAATTGGTGACCCATGATATAGGATTTGATGTTGATGGATAACATGCTATTCATTATATTTATGAATGAATTTATTATTGTAAATTTTCAAGTTACATACGCATTGATTTATATTATAAAGTATGGCATCAATGGCAAAGACAACATTCAACCTACATTCAACATGCTAGTAAAGTTCTATTATCAAGGAATCAAAACAATGAGATTACACAGCCAGTATAACTGAAAGGAGTAAGAACAGTTGAGACAGCATGGGGTTTAAGCATTCAGGGCAAGCATGCAGATTAAAAAAAAGTAAAATTCATTTTAAAAGAAATACATGTACAAAACAATAATTTGTCACATTGATATTATATAGGTTAAAATATGGGATAAATTCACAGAGACTGCTTATACGTAAGTGATAGGCATTATAATGAGTCATATCTAATAACAACTGACTTTATTAACTATTATATATCTTCAAAAGCAAAACCTTCAAAAATAAAGCATAACCATATACTATAGTATAACAGTGAGAGCAATCAGTTATTTTCATTTTTAGAATAGGGCAGCAATTCCATGGGCCTTTGTTTATTTGCATAACATTTTTGCAAGGCAAAAATGTTCTGGATATTGTATTGGTAGTGGCAAATGATGCAAGAAAGCAAGCTTATACAACTTTTTTTTTTTTTTTTTTTCTGTTGACACCAGTTTTTGTGGTTTTATAGAAGTGTCAATAGCCTGTCAGTGGTGGTACTCCCACCCCCATTTTTAGCAAAAACAGTAGCAAGGCACCTGACAAGTTTCCATTTTTTTTTTTTTAATATTTGGAAATGTTTTTTTTTTTTTATTTTGCTTTAACAATTCCATTGTATTATTATGTCTATGCCCTTTAATGGGAAAAATATTTACTGCAGTACACCCAACATAAATGAGTTTGTTGGAATTTGACTACAGATCTTATTCCCTCTTTGCAAATACACTCAGATGACATATTTCCAGATACTCTTACAGTGGGTAGCACAGTAGGAAAGGTATTCTGTAGACTACAATGGGTACTTTGAACAGTGGGGAAAGGATACCATCTCAAATCAGAATATTGTCCAGTTGCATGCAGCCCACTCAAACCAATTCTCCTGTTACACTGAAATTCTCCTGTTGTACTAATGATATCAAGAGTAGCAGACTGCAGAGTTGCTTAACAAGTACAGGTCACTGTTGAAAAAAAGCCGTGAAATAGGGTTGAATTTGAAAGTGTCTGCAATTCTGCCCAGACACGCTAGGAGGGAGTATATGATGAGAGCCTTGTCGATCAATTCGGCCCTGGAAAGATTGTGCAAGGCTCAAGGGGTAGAAGTTTTTTCAGCCTGGACTGTACTTGTTAACAGGAGAGATTGCTTCTCCAGGGATGGGATACACTTAAATAGAAAGGGTGCAAGAATATTTGCTGATGCTATCGAGGCAGTGTTAGGTGGGTCGGAAAACTGCTAGCTTGCGGGGAGACAAAGACGAATAGATTAACAGTAGCCACTGACAGAGGTGAAAGAGATTCTTGCAGTGCTTCTATTGGAATGAGCAGAAGCCTGAAAAACAAGATGCAGGATATTTCAGAGACTGCCGGGAGTCATTGTGGTACAAGTAAACACATGGGTTGTGTTAGGGTAGCTAAGAATAGAAATAGGTGCATGTATACTTGCACCAATGCTAGGAGTTTAGTAAATAAATTTGATGAATTTGAGGTATTGCTCAAAACATCAAAGGCAGATATTCTTGGGATATCAGAGACGTGGTGTCACACAGATATAAGGAATGCAGAACTGGAATTTGGGGAGTACAATGTCTACAGAAAGGAAAGACTGAATAGGAAGGGAGGAGGGGTTATGCTATTAGTTAAGAAATACATAAAATCCAAGGAAGTTAAGCCAGTGGACATCGCTGGACAGTGCAGTGTCGAGTCAGTTTGGTGTGACATAAGCATTGGGAGATCAAAATTGAGAGTAGGAGTGTGCCATAGGCCTAATGACTCTGATGAGTATAATAAGATACTGTACAAGGAAATAGAGTGGGCCATTAAATCAGAGAGTCTTATAATGGGAAATTTTAATTTCCCAGATATTGACTTGAATTTGGGGGCTGGTCACTCACACACCAGCAAGGCTTTTGTGGATTTATTGGATGATTGTTTTCTACATCAGCATGTTCAGGAGGCAACTAGAGGGAAGAATACTCTTGATTTGATTATCAGCAGTGATTCTTCATGCATTAAGAATCTGCAGAAAAATGAACCACTAGGTGTATTTAAATTCTATACAGTGGGACCAACTGATGATGTTACCAACAGCAAATGCAAAATGGGAAGCATTCAAAGAACTTATCTTGGAAGGTACTAGGCTATACATACCAACTAAGAAATATTGTTCAAGGTTTAGGCCTAAATGGATGTCAGATGAACTGATGAGGCATATGGCAGAGAAGAAACATGCATGGGATACATACAAATTAACACATGACACAGAAGCCTATGATAGATACAAGTTGATCTGTAACCAAGTTACAAAGGAGGTTAGGCAGGCGAAAGCAGATTACGAGAAATCTTTGGCAAGGGATGCAAAGAAAAACAGCAAGGAGTTCTTTACTTATGTAAACTCTAGAAGGAAGGGGATGAATCAGATTGGTCCACTTGATTTCGATGGGTCAACTTTTGATGATCCTGCTCAGGTAGCTAACAAACTAAATGAATATTTTGCATCGACATTCACACATGAGGAGTTATTTAGCGAGGGGAATGCCAGAGGTGTATTCAACTCTAGCAGTAAGCTAGTGAATCTTGTAATAACTGAGAGTAAAGTGGAGGAGAAATTGTTGAAGATAAACACAAGAAAGGCAACTGGGGTGGATGGGATCTATCCAGTTATATTAAAGGAAGCAGCAAAGGAAGTAAGCAAACCCTTAGCCATAATTATGAGAGCTTCCTTGGACTGAGGGGAGGTACTCACAGACTGGAGATGTGCAGATGTGACCCCAATTCACAAAGGAGGATCAAAGGCTGACATAAGTAATTATAGACCTGTGAGTTTAACTTCTGTTCCAGGAAAATTAATGGAGGCACTAGTTAAAGAAGCACTGCAGGATCATCTAGACAAGACTTCAGCTATAGCTCGGACACAGCATGGTTTTGTTAAGGCAAAGTCTTGCCTGACCAATTTGATTGGATACTATGATGCATTCACAAAGGAACTGGATGCAGGGAATAACTTTGATATTATATCTTGGATCTTAGAAAGGCTTTTGATACTGTTGCACATGGAAGACTGCTGCACAAATTGGAGCAGTGTGGCATTGGAGGCAAATTGCTGCTGTGGATAAAGGGGTGGCTGAGGGGGAGAAGACAGAGAGTAATCAATGGACACTGCTCGTCGTGGACTAATGTTATTAGTGGAGTCCCTTAGGGCTCAGTGTTGGGTCCATTATTGTTTTCTGTATTCATAAATGATATTGATGAGGGTATATCAAGCTTAATGTCGAAGTTTGCAGATGATACAAAGGTAGGCAGGGTTGTCAAGGACACTACTGACACTATGCTGCTGCAACAGGATCTGGAATGGTTGAGCAGATGGGCTGAGAGGTGGCAAATGAAGTTTAACATTGACAAATGTAAAGTACTACACATGGGAAACAGCAACTCCAGAGCAACGTATCAACTCTGTGGTACTACACTGACAGTGGTAGAGAATGAAAGGGACCTGGGGGTAGTTGTGCAGGCAAATATGAAGTTCTCTGAGCAGTGCAGACGGGCTGCAAGAGTAGCTCATGGTGTATTGTCAATGATATATAGGAATTTTTCTAGCAGGGATAAGGAGGTGAGTATTCCCTTGTATAAGGCGATGGTCAGGCCACACCTAGAGTACTGTATACAGGTTTGGAGGCCTCATTTCAAGAAGGATGTAGAGCTGCTGGAACGAGTACAGAGAAGGGCAACAAGATTAGTGAATGGAACAAAGGGGTGCTCTTATGAAGAAAGGCTTAAGTTTTGCAAATTACAGTGTCTGGAGACTAGGCACCAGCGAGGTGATCTGATAGAGGTGTATAAAGCCTTGAATGGTTTGAGCATGCTCAATGCTGATGGGATTCTTCCTCTTGCTCAGAATAATCACCTGAGAGGGCATAAATTAAAATTGAGGAAAGACATATGCAGGGTAGACGTGCCGAAATTTGCCTTTAGCCAGAGGGTGGTTGGTTGGTGGAACAGACTTCCATCCCTTGTCGTGGAAGTTGATAGCCTAAATAAGTTTAAGGCTCAGCTGGACAGATATTTTGAACGAACAGAGGGGTGAAGTGGAAGTGGTTTTTTTTTTTTTTTTTGGCTGATGCTGCATAAGTTTGCTTTCTCGCATCAAATGCCTCTACTAATGCTAATGCTAAATATACACTCAGTTTTGAAACAGTCACTAAAGTAGGCGCAGCAATTGTCCTACCAAATATTGTATTTTCACAGCTTCCCTTAGAATGTACTGTTTTCATCTCAGAATTATATGCAGTAATTTTAGCTTTGGATCACATTGAGAAACTTTCATTTCCAAAATTAAATATATACAGACTTTAATAAATACAGATTCTCTAAGGGCAATACATGCACTTTAATATGAATATTGTCCTGTTCATTTACTTTTAAAGAAAATTTTGCGCAAGCTGAATTTAAAAAGAGTCAGATTTTGCTGGATCTCAGGACATGCTGGAATTCAAGGAAATGAGAGTGCGAATCATGCCAAAAAATGTGACAACTTAACTTCCTTTCTTCAACATAAGTTTACAAATCCGTTATCAAATAAATAATAAACTCTTGCATATTAAACCTAAACCAGAGCAATGGACATCATGTTTAAGAGTGAACAGGAAGAACGATGTTATTCTAGCCTAAATATGTATTGGGCATATCCATCCCACTCATTTGCTAGTCACAGATGATTCCCACCTTCCAAAAATGTTCTAATTTCCAATGCCATCATAAGACCATATTGGAAATTACTTTAAAATAGAAAACACATAGGTGAACTGTTCATCTTCCTTATGCAAAACCATAAATATAAAGCCATTTTAAAATAATAGATCACTGGAGATTATAAATATCTCTTACATTTGTGGGAGGTGCAATATAACTTCAGTTGCTCTTGAACAAATCCTTAACTAGTTTGGAAGATAACAGTGAAAATAATTTCAGTGCATCTAGATAGTTTTGTAAACTGAAGTGTAATAATTGTAGACCAGACATTTGATTTACACAGTTCCTGCATTCATGCGAATATATTTGGTAAGGAAATTTCCTCTTATTTTCAGCATTTTTTGATGATATTCTTGACATCATACATGAAGAAATAAATAGATACGTTGATCAGTACATGTAATCAACTGTATTTCATAAATTTTCCCCAAGTTAACAATTGGCATCTTGCCACAAAAAGTACTGTAAATTCTGTTTGGATTAGACAAAATTTACAGTACTTTCTGTAAACATAAGTTCTAAACGGGTGCTTATATCACATGATATCCCTCTTGTTTCAAGATGGCAAATCAAAATAAAAATACCCCCAGCAGAATGCACTCATAATATTGGTATATTTTGTTTCCATTAGACTGCAGACAGACGAGTTCCAATCAGATTAACTCATAATTCCACAGGCAGTCATCTTGTTTCAAGATGTTAGTTCAAAACAAAAGTATCCCAGTGAGAATGGACTTGATAGGTGTACTCTCTTCCCCTTATTCTCCGTTCCAAAAAGAGTATTGTAATTTTGGTTGGATCATGATCAGTTGTATATAGGTGCCAATTATATTAGATGACAGCCATCTTGTTTCAAGATGGCATCTAAAAATGAATCCCCCCCACATGTGCATGGTTAAGTTTTTGGAATGTAAAGAGCAATGTGGGGACACAAACACACAGGTTTTGGAAGCATTAAAAAACTTGACAATTTTTTGCTTTTCTCGGGAAAAACTTGACTACTAAATGGTTATATGAAAATTTTATTGTTATTCCTTTCTCCCCCTTCCATCTGCCGCTCTCAATGCTTTATATACCTCAATCAGATAATTTTAGATGACAATCTGGTTTACAAGTGGGAAATCACATCTTCAGAATCTTTCTCCAATTTAAAAATTACTTACAGAACTTTTTTTTAGTGTAGTATTTTGATATATTATGTTTGTGTGCATATGTATGCATGTTCATGGACTGATGTATGCTGTATGTGGATTTAAAAACACAATTTATGGAAGAACTATATTCTCCCCCCTTCTCCCTCTCAGATCAGCTAACTACAGCCATGATTAAAGAGATCATTAATAAAATTACTTCAGTCACCAATGGGATTCAAACCAAGACCTCTTCAAACAAGTAACATGGGGCACCTCCGTAGCCAGGTGGGCAGGAGCAGCAGTGCGTAGCACACGCTTCTTGATTAGACCAGGATTCAAGCCCATGCCCACCAAATACGGAGGATGCGGAAAGGTCAGGAAACGACCACCGCATATTCCTGGAGCAATATGGCCTTAATTGCTAATGCTCCTAAAAACCAAATAACAAACAACAACAACAAACAAACAAGTAACTTGGTTTGGTGACTCTGCTACACTGCCATAGAGATAAGGAATGTGCTACAGGTATCCTTATGAAATAAAGCATGTGTAGCAATTACTACAACAAGATTTACTGAAGAGAAAGGCATTCACTAGATGACCTTTACAACAATTCAGGACAAGAACGGGTTGGCTGTTCAATGAATTTTGGGTTACGCCCATTTTATACTAAATGGTATTTGGGCAACAGACAACCATTGAATTTGCTGCAATACAGAAGATTCGAGTAAACTGGTGTGGTGTGCTTTGATGTGATTCTTCCATAGCATTAGTGGAGGCATATGATGCAAGAAAGTAAGCTTGTGCAGCATCAGCCAAAAAAAAAAAAAAAAAAAAACCCACTCCCATTTCACCCCTCCGTTCATTTGAAATACCTGTCCAGCTGAGCCTTAAATTTATTTAGGCTATCAACTTCCACAACAAGGGATGGAAGTCTGTTCCACCAACCAACTACCTGCTGACTAAAGACAAATTTCTGCACATCTGTCCTACATCTGTCTTTCCTCAATTTGAATTTATGCCCTCTCAGGTGATTATTCTGAGCAAGAGGAAGAATCCCATCGGCATTGAGCATGCCCAAACCATTCAAGGCTTTATACACCTCTATGAGATCACCTCGCCAGTGCCTAGTCTCCAGACACTGTAGTTTTCAAAACTTAAGCCTTTCTTCGTAAGAGCAATCCTTTGTTCCATTCAATAATCTTGTTGCCCTTCTCTGTACTTATTCCAGCAGCTCTACATCCTTCCTGAAATGAGGCCTCCAGACCTGTATACAGCAATCAAGGTGTGGCCTTATACAAGGGAATAATCACCTCCTTATCCCTGCTAGAAAAATTCCTGTATATCATTGACAAGACACCATGAACTACTCTTGCAGCCCATCTGCACTGCTCAGAGAACTTCATATCTGCCTGCACAATTACCCCCAGGTCCTTTTCATTCTCTACCACTGTCAGTGTAGTACCACAGAGTTGATACGTTGCTCTGGGGTTACTGGTTCCCATATGTAGTACTTTACATTTGTCAATGTTAAACTTCATTTGCCACCTCTCAGCCCATCTGCTCAACCCTTCCAGATCCTGTTGCAGCAGCATAGCGTCAGTAGTGTCCTTAACAACCCTGCCAACATTTGTATCGTCTGCAAACTTGGACATTAAGCTTGATATACCATCATCAATATCATTTATAAATACAGAAAACAACAATGGACCCAACACTGAACCCTGAGGAACTCCACTAATAACATTAGTCCACGATGAGCAGTGTCCATTGATTACCACTCTCTGTCTTCTCCCCCACAACCATCCCTTTATCCATAGCAGCAATTTGCCTCCAATGCCACACTGCTCCAATTTGTGCAGCAGTCTTCCATGTGCAACAGTATCAAAAGCCTTTCTAAGATCCAAATATATAATATCAAAGTTATTCCCTGCATCCAGTTCTTTCGGACTGCATCATAGTATCCAATCAAATTGGTCAGGCAAGACTTTCCCTTAACAAAACCATGCTGTGTCCGAGCTATAACTTAAGTCTTGTCTATATGATCCTGCAGTGCTTCTTTAACCAGTGCCTCCATTAATTTTCTTGGAACAGAAGTTAAACTCACATGTCTATAATTACTTTTGTCAGCCTTTGATCCTCCTTTGTGAATTGGGGTCACATTTGCACATCTCCAGTCTATGGGTACCTCCCCTGAGTCCAAAGAAGCTCTCATAATTATGGCTAAGGGTTTGCTTACTTCCTTTTGCTGCCTCCTTTAATATAACTGGATAGATCCCATCCACCCCGGATGCCTTTTTTATGTTTATCCTCAACAATTTCTCCTCCACTTTCCTCTCAGTTATTACAAAATAATCTAGCTCACTGCCAGAGTTTACTTCACCTCTGGCATTCCCCTTCCTGAATAACTCCTCATGTGTGAATGTAGATGCAAAATACTCATTTAGTTTGTTAGCCACCTGAGCACGATCCTCAACTGTTGAACCATCAATATCCAGTGGACCAATCTGATTCATCCCTTTCCTTCTAGAGTTTACATAGGTAAAGAACTCTTTTCTGTTTTTCTTTGCATCCTTTGCCAAGGATTTCTCATAATCTGCCTTTGCCTGCCTAATCTCCTTTGTGACTTGGTTACAGACCAGCTTATATCTATCATAGGCTTCCATGTCACCCATTAATTTATATGTATCCCATGCATTTTTCTTCTCTGCCATATGTCTCATTAGTTCATCTCACATCCATTTAGGCCTAAACCTTGAACAATATTTCTTAGTTGGTATGTAAAGCCTAGTAGCTTCCAAGATAAGTTCTTTGAATGCTTCCCATTTTGAATTTGCTGTTGGTAACATCATCAGTTGGTCCCACTGTATAGAATTTAAATACTGTTCACACCATCATAGTCACCTTTACAAAAGCAAAAACCCTTCCCTTTACCCCTGATGGTAGTTACCTCTTTGAGTAAATCCCACTTCAACACACTCTGATCACTGCCACTTAGTGGTTCCTTTATCTGCAGATTCTTAATGCAGAAGAATCACTACTGATAATTAAATCAAGAATATTACTCCCTCTAGTTGCCTCCCGAACATGCTGATGTAGAAAACAATCATCCAATAAATCCACAAAAGCCTTGCTAGTGTGTGAGTGATGACCAACCCACAAATTCCAGTCAGTATCTGGGAAATTAAAATCATGCTTGCCAATGGATTGTGAACTCCTGCATAATCACAGTTTAGTGATACATTGACCTATATGCCACACCATCATACATAGCTTTCAGGAAAGGAATGCATCAGTGCCATAACATTCATGCACATGGTCATCCCAGTAAAATAATTACTCATGTCAACTTTTTTAACATGCCATCTACTTGGCAGATAATGTTTGTACATATGTATGGCTTTCTACATCCACAGACTTTAAACCAGCTGAGTTTTGGTTATGGAGTTATATCAAGTGTTGTGTATACAGAGATAATTTGACATATCTGCCATCATTGAAAAGTGCCACATGTCAAACAGTTACAGCATTTCCAACAGATAATTTTCACACTATGATCTGGGTAATAACACAGCTTAATACTAGAATACAGTGATAGATACATGGAGCGCTTTCCACCATACTTTTGGTTATGAATAATGTATTTCATTGACATCATTTTGTGTGCATCATACAAATCCCTTCTGATATGTGGAAAAAAATAAAATTTTGATTGCATAAAATTTCTCATAATTTTACAATAATATGCGGAAATTATTGTAAAAGCTTTGCTGTTTATGCCATAATTATTTAAAAATTTTTTTCCAACCTTTTGAAACATCCTACATATATGATTGTCTTTCTCACACATGATCATAAACATGATAGGAGAAACAAAGTACTGAAGGGAAGAGCTGTTTAGGATTAGTGAAATTAGGAGGCATTCTGATACAGTAGAGATTGGTATTCTCTATGTTTTATAGAGAAATCTATAAAATGTTAAAGAACATTTTATCTTATCTTGTATTTTAACAGTGCATAGCGTTTTTTTTTTTTTTTTTTTTTTTTTTAGAGCAATATATTAATTTGTTTTAACATCAATTACTTTAATCTACAGAATATACGAAACAGTAAAATAGTTTAACAGATATTTATTTAAAGTATACCCAGTAAAATAAAATAAAATAAAATATTTCCAGAAGCTTTCGGAACTCGTGTCCCTTTCTCAACTGACAGAATTTTTAAATACATTACAAGCAAACTGTGGCACGTTACTCATTCGTCATTGTTGTAGCACGGACGTGTGCTGCCTTGCGCCAGTGATCATCCATCAATAAAACGGTTGTCTCCAGGATTGGATGTATACGCATGCCTTTCTGGCGATTTAATGCCTTAGGGTTGTTCATTATGTTTAGTGACTCTAGCCATAGGCGGTGGCGAAAGTGTCGCGCGTGGTCCACTATCTCAAAGTCGCGCTTGGGGTCAAGATCGTGGTTGGTAGCCCAAAAATGTTCTGCAAGCGCGGACTGGTCAGTTTCGGCAAGCCGGATTGCTCTGTCGTGTTCCGTGAGGCGATCCTGGAGACGTCTCGATGTCTCACCTACGTAGCAACTGTTACAGGCCCTACAGGTGATACGGTACACTACATTGCTGCGTAAGACAGGTGTGACAGGGGTCTTCACACTGGAGACAAGTGAACGTAGGTTCCTACCTGGTAATTGTACACATTTTATGTTGTAACTTCTCAGGATCTTCGAGATACGTCCTGACACTCCTGGATAGTACGGAATGTAGGCGGATGATATGCCGACTTGCTTCGGAGGTCTTGGGTTGGAAGTAAGCTCTTGTGCCTGTAACAAGCATCTGTTTAGTACATGGGATGGATAACCGCATCTGGTTAAGTCCGCCTTCACACGGGAGATCTCGTTACGTCTAATTGTGTCGGTGCTGGAATGGCTCCAGGCCCTGGAGAACAGGGTGCGGGCAGTGCTATTGAGATGGCTTGGAGCGTGGCCGGACCCGTAGTTGGTGAATTGACCGCACCACATGGGTTTGCGGTATACTGAGGTCTCTAGATGTGGGCCTACGCGATGCACTAGCACGTGCTAGTGCATCGCGTAGGCCCACATCTAGAGACCTCAGTATACCGCAAACCCATGTGGTGCGGTCAATTCACCAACTACGGGTCCGGCCACGCTCCAAGCCATCTCAATAGCACTGCCCGCACCCTGTTCTCCAGGGCCTGGAGCCATTCCAGCACCGACACAATTAGACGTAACGAGATCTCCCGTGTGAAGGCGGACTTAACCAGATGCGGTTATCCATCCCATGTACTAAACAGATGCTTGTTACAGGCACAAGAGCTTACTTCCAACCCAAGACCTCCGAAGCAAGTCGGCATATCATCCGCCTACATTCCGTACTATCCAGGAGTGTCAGGACGTATCTCGAAGATCCTGAGAAGTTACAACATAAAATGTGTACAATTACCAGGTAGGAACCTACGTTCACTTGTCTCCAGTGTGAAGACCCCTGTCACACCTGTCTTACGCAGCAATGTAGTGTACCGTATCACCTGTAGGGCCTGTAACAGTTGCTACGTAGGTGAGACATCGAGACGTCTCCAGGATCGCCTCACGGAACACGACAGAGCAATCCGGCTTGCCGAAACTGACCAGTCCGCGCTTGCAGAACATTTTTGGGCTACCAACCACGATCTTGACCCCAAGCGCGACTTTGAGATAGTGGACCACGCGCGACACTTTCGCCACCGCCTATGGCTAGAGTCACTAAACATAATGAACAACCCTAAGGCATTAAATCGCCAGAAAGGCATGCGTATACATCCAATCCTGGAGACAACCGTTTTATTGATGGATGATCACTGGCGCAAGGCAGCACACGTCCGTGCTACAACAATGACGAATGAGTAACGTGCCACAGTTTGCTTGTAATGTATTTAAAAATTCTGTCAGTTGAGAAAGGGACACGAGTTCCGAAAGCTTCTGGAAATATTTTATTTTATTTTATTTTACTGGGTATACTTTAAATAAATATCTGTTAAACTATGGACCCCAGTACTCCAGGCCCATTTGTCACTAGTAAAATAGTCTTCAGATAATAAATTCTTTTCTCATAGTTAAAGGATAGCGAAAGCTTAAAAAGCGGTACTCACCTTGAATTAATCTGCGATGGCTTACTTAGGCATTGTGGTTAATATTTAGGTTGAATTGTTAAATTGAATAAAATTAAAAGGGAGGAAGTAGGTAAGTATTGACTGAGTTAAAATAGGCACAAGGAGACAGAAGCATACACATTGAATCCTTTGTTGTCATTGAAGTAAAGAAGCAAACGAATAATTGAAAACTAAATAGGTGAATATAGTGAAGCCAATAGTCGTTACGAGGACTTTCGTTAGTTAAAACGTCTTCAGTTGGCAATGTGTGGGGAGAGAACGCGCATGGTATTTAAGAATAAAAAATTTTATACTCTCGTGATGCCTTTTTTGACATGTCGGAACTTTAATCGCGAGAGGTTCCAAATTGGGGAAAGATTGAAGGGGAGTTTGGAATTTAGAATTTTGAGGTTAGAGTGGTGCCGGTACCATTCAATAGCTAGGTCTTCATATTGAAGTATTATGTAGCTGGATTTTAGTTTAATAATGGAAATGGCAGAGTCAATGAGGGGGTTGTAGTTGTGAGTCTGGGCATGAATTGTAAGTTCTGTAACAGATTGGTTAGACACGAGACTATGGAAATGATAGTATGCACAGGTGTTGGATGTTTTTGATGAGCCAAATATGGTAGTGGTACTTCCGATGTAACATCTGTTACAGTTTGGTTGATAATTAATGAGGTATATTATTGAGGTCGTTTGTAGGATATTTGTGTGTGTCTTTATAGGTGCTGAAGAAGAATCCTAATTTGTTGTAGGTGGAAAAAACAAGGAAGATATCAGAAGATATCACGTTAGAGTGGTGCCGGTACCATTCAATAGCTAGGTCTTCATATTGAAGTATTATGTAGCTGGATTTTAGTTTAATAATTGTTGTTAAATAGGTGGCGGAACTGTCCTGCTAGTTCATTGTGATAAGGGAGGACTATGCGGATGTTTGTTTTATTTTTGTCTTTGGTTGGGTTGTTAGATTTAATTTTATTTTTAGCGATGGAGATTGTATTTAAAATAAGTTGGTGGGGGTTAACCTCTGGATATAAATTTGTCGGTGAGGTATTGGATTTCGTTGTGAAGGTCGGTAGGTAAGGAACTGTACTTTAGTGCATTGTGAATTTGATTATATAAAACTGCCTTTTTAGTGTTTAGGGGGTGATGAGAAGCAAAATGTAAGTATTTACCAGTGTTTGTATTTTTCCTGAAATTTTTCGTATTTAATTTTGTGCCTGTTATATAGATAGTGAGATTGAAGAAATTTATCTGATTGTTTTGTCCAATTTCAAGGGTGAATTTAAGTCTGTCGTGTATAGAGTTGAGTTTTGCGAAGAGGTTATCAATGATGGATCTGTTGCCTATTACAAGAATGTCGTTGGTATAGCACATGTATAGTTTTAGTTCAAGGTGAAAGGGGTGTAGAATTTGGCTTTCAATGGTGGCTAGGGAAATTTCGGACAATGGGGCCGAAATGCCTAGTCCCATTGGTAAGCCAAATATTTATTGGAATATTTTTTTGTTGAATCTAAGAAATCTTAGATTCAACAAAAATTCTATAGAAAGGGAGGTACACTTTGTTAAGGTATCGTCTGTTTCTAAGAACTTGCATAAGGCTTGTAAAGTAAATGGAATATGGACATTTGTGTAGAGAGAAGTGATGTCATAGGAAGCTAAGATGTCTGTATTGGATATTGTGATATTATTGATTTTTTGAAAAGCTTGATTGGTGTTATTGATCTTGAATGTGGAGAACTTAGTAAGGAGAGGTATAATTTTGACCAGAAAGGAGGATAAATTAGCAAAAGCTCATTTGCTGTATGATACAATTGGTCTTAAAGGGTGGTCAGTTTTGTGTAACTTGATAATCCGAAACATGTGGGGGAGGATGTTATTGCAAATTCCAATTTGCTGTAGTGTGGAAAGGTTGATTTCCTTATTTTGCCTGAGTTTCCTGAGAATTATATCGAGTTTGTTTTTAAGTTTTACGATGTTATGGTTATTTTCATTTATGTGTGTGTTTGGGTCTGCTAAGATGGATTCTAATTTTTCGGTGTAGGTATCTTCATCTATTATAACAATCGTGTCTCCTTTATCAGCTTTTTGAGTAATAACGTTAGAAGTTTTACTGAGTTTGTGTAAATCCATAAGCTGTTGTTTTTTATATTAGAGCGGGAAGAAAGTTTCATGTTAATAATACTATTGGTTTGGTGTTTTAGACGCCATTTATCAGGATGTTGTTCGAACTTGGACTGGAGTTCAACAATGCAGTCTTTTACAGGGTAATGTTGATTTTTGATGGCAAAATTAAAGCCGTATTCCAGGCCAGAAAGTTCAGCAGGTGTAAAAGATTTGGAAGAGAGGTTAATGGTGGTGATTTTTTGGGGGGAACGAGACGTGAGGGAATTGCATTTTTTTTTATGTCTTTGTATTATTTCTTGGGTGGTAGCGTTAATACGTGTATTGTTTTGGTTGGTAAACTCGATCCAGGCATGAGGGGTCATTTCTTTTTTAAGGTAAAATCTAAGTTGGTGTATGTTATTTAAGAAGCTATATTTTTTGTTAAATCTCTTCCTGAGTTCTTCACGGATGATCATGATAGATGTGCGGTGTATGATATGTGGGTATTTTTTACAATTATTTTTAGGAAAAAGGCGGGCAAATTTGGGAATGATATTGTGGTGGAGACATTTTTGTAAAAAGGCGATGTGTAACTTATTGGAAAAATATTTAATGAGTGTGTTGGTTAGTTGAGTTTTTTTATTATTATTAGACATGTCTAATAATATTATTAGACATGTCTAATGCCTAATAATATTATTAATAATATTATTAGACATGAACATAAATGAAAATAACCATAACATCGTATAACTTAAAAACAAACTCGATATAATTCTCAGGAAACTCAGGCAAAATAAGGAAATCAACCTTTCCACACTACAGCAAATTGGAATTCGCAATAACATCCTCCCCCACATGTTTGGGATTATCAAGTTACACAAAACCGACCACCCTTTAAGGCCAATTGTATCATACAGCAAATCAGCTTTCGCTAATTTATCCTCCTTTCTGGTCAAAATTATAACCCCCCTTATTAAGTGTTCCACATTCAAGATCAATAACAACAATTAAGCTTTTCAAAAAATCAATAATATCACAATATTCGATACAGACATCTTAGCTTCCTATGATGTCACTTCTCTCTACACAAATGTCCATATTCCATTTACTTTACAAGCCTTATGCAAGTTCTTAGAAACAGATGATACCTTAACAAAACGTACCTCCCTTTCTATGGACCATATTCTTGAGCTCACCACCCTTCTATTAGAAGCAAGATTTTTTAGATTCAACAAAAAATCTTCCAACAAATATTTGGCTTACCAATGGGACTAGGCATTTCGGCCCCATTGTCCGAAATTTATCTAGCCGCCATTGAAAGCCAAATTCTACACCCCTTTAACTTGAACTAAAACTATACATGCGCTATGCCGACGACATTCTTGTAATAGGCAACAGATCCATCATTGATAACCTCTTCGCAAAACTCAACTCTATACACGACAGACTTAAATTTGCCCTTGAAATTGGACAAAACAATCAGATAAATTTCCTCAATTTCACTATCTATATAACAGGCACAAAATTAAATACGAAAATTTTCAGGAAAAATACAAACACCGGTAAATACTTACATTTTGCTTCTCAACACCCCCTAAATACTAAAAAGGCAGTTTTATATAATCAAATTCACAATGCACTGAAGTACAGTTCCTTACCTACCGACCTTCACAACGAAATCCAATACCTTACTGACAAATTTATATCCAGAGGTTATCCCCACCAACTTATTTTAAACACAATCTACATCGCTAAAAATAAAATTAAATCTAACAACCCAACCAGAGACAAAAATAAAACAAACATCCGCATAGTCCTCCCTTATCACAATGAACTGGCAGGACAGTTCCGCCACCTATTTAACGACACTGATATCTCCCTTGTTTTTTCCACCTACAACAAATTAGGATCCTTCTTCAGCACCTATAAAGACACACACAAATATCCTACAAACGACCTCAATAATATAATATACCTCATTAATTGTCAACCGAATTGTAACAGATGTTACATCGGAAGTACCACTGCCATATTTGGCTCATCAAAAACATCCAACACCCGTGCATACTATCAATTCCATAGTCTCATGTCTAACCAATCTGTTACAGAACTTACAATACATGCCCAGACTCACAACCACAATCCCCTCATTGACTCTGCCATTTCCATCATTAAACTAAAATCCAGCTACAGAATACTTCAATATGAAGCCCTAGCTATTGAATGGTACCGGCACCACTCTAACCTCAAAATTCTAAATTCCAAACTCCCCTTCAATCTTTCCCCAATTTGGAACCTCTCGCGATTAAAGTTCCCACATGTCAAAAAAGGCATCACGAGAGTATAATTTTTTATTCTTAAATACCATGCGCGTTCTCTCCCCACACATTGCCAACTGAAGACGTTTTAACTAACGAAAGTCCTCGTAATGACTATTGGCTTCGCTATATTCACCTATTTAGTTTTCAATTATTCATTTGCTTCTTTACTTCAATGACAACCAAGGATTGGATGTGTACGCTTCTGTCTCCTTGTGCCTATTTTAACTCAGTCAATACTTACCTACTTCCTCCCTTTTAATTTTATTCAATTTAACAATTCAACTTAAATATTAACCACGATGCCTAAGTAAGCCATCGCAGATTTAATTCAAGGTGAGTACCGCTTTTTAAGCTTTTGCTATCCTTTACTAGTCTATTAACACGGTACTTGAAGATCTCTAAAAATTTTGTATTCTTTTCTCATTTAAAATATAGGTACTACTACGGACATTTTCATCCAAATTTGGGAATTCAGTTATTTAAAATTGGAAAAATCCAGTTGTACTTAGGCCACTTTGATGATTCTGAATGTACTTTTTTAGAGGTAAATATATCAACCTGTTATTTATCAAATATCTCAAGCCTGGTGGGGTTTTTTTTCCCCCAGTTACAGACTTTGTTTAAATACAGTGGACACGCTTGCTCATCACTTGGGACTCACCTAAATTGATAATAACCCATTGATAACAATAACTAGTGAAACAAGACTGCAGCTCTTTAGCTGCATTCTTCATTGTTTATTTACACAGAGTATTGTAAAGTATCTAAGGGATCGAAATATCAATTTATCTCCTTTTTATAAACTGTACTAATAAATTTGAGAGTTACCTCAATATCCAAATAGGAGATCTTCTTTTCCAACTTCCAGGATAAAATAAATTAGAATAAATCAAAATTTACATTTAATTTTAAATCTCTGAGTATAAGCAAATTATAAAAATACCTCAATGTGCCGTACTTCCCATACGTGAACCCTCCAAGTACCAGAAAACAAGTCGACATCAACTAGCCCCAGACGCTAGATAACCCATGCACTCAAGAAGACTGAACACATTTCACGATTTTATACGGAGTTTTGATTTTAATTTTGACAAAATGTGTTCAGTCTTCTTGAGTGTGTGGGTTATCTAGCGTCTGGGGAAGGTTGATGTCGACTTGTTTTCCGGTTCTTGGAGGGTTCATGTACAGGAAGTATGAGCACATTGAGGTATTTTTATAATTTGCTTATACTTGGAGATTTAAAATTAAATGTAAATTTTGATTTATTCTAATTAATTTTATCCCAGAAGTTGGAAAAGATCTCCTATTTGAATATTGAGGTAACTCTCAATATTTACACAAGAGTGGAAAAGTATATGTAAAAAAAACACGCATACAGAAAGAAAACATTAAAATCGAGAAATATAAAATACTTTGACTGTCCACTATTTATTTGAGAAAGTTATCAATAAAAAATCTTTGCAAACCATCAAAAACAAAGAAAATATTAAAATCAAGAAGAAAGGGTTAATGCTCTGTTATAAAACAGTCACATTGCTAGGAGTACAAAAAAAGTACTTTCTTTCACAGAGTAATGACACCAGCAACCATACGAACTGTACAAAGCAGCAGCAACAGTAACTGGATGTGACATGTCAGAGTTCAAGAAAAAATTGGAATGTTAACTAATCACTTCCACTGCACATGCATTAACTGTAGTGAAAAAGAAAAAAAAAAGTGATAACAAAAACCAAAGTGCTGATTACAGTAAATGTTTTTTTCTACATATTCATATATGGCTGATCGAGACTTGGTAAAAGTGATAACATTATACAAAGGTTAACATTATCCATGAACACGATAAGCAGCATGCACTGATTAGTAGCTTTTTTTGTCTTCTTCATTTGATTATATATATAAATGCAAATGGAATGAGTTACATTTCTTCAAGTTATTTAGAGACGAAATTTTATATACATGTACAGGGTGTTTCAAAACTGATGGTCAATAATTTAAAGCTGAACTATCAGAGATGGGATCCACCACTGACTAGTTTGTTTAGGTTAGATTATGCTCATTCTCTCCGTTTCCCATCTCTCAATGCTCTGAGACGTAGCAGGCATACTAGTACTTGTCAAAGGATAGTCAACATGGAAAGAGGTTATAGCAACGAAGAGTATGCAGACATGCACTTTATGCATGGTAAGGCCAATGGCAGTGCACTCGAGGCTGCACATTTGTACCAAGAAGCATTTCCCCGCCAAAGGCAGCCCAACAGGCACACATTCATTAGGGTACATTAGTGCCTTAGAAAACATAAGTGCTTGGCACATGGAGTATGACCAGGTAGGCCCAGAAGCATAACACCTGATGTTGAGGAAAGGGTGTTAGAAAGAACATCCTGGAACATCTGTAAAATCCTGTGATGTTGAAACCAAAAATTAAAAATGTATTATCTTATGTTTAATAAAACCACCCTTAGAAAAGTATTCACAGCTTTTTGCTAAACTAGTGCTCCCATACTCAGTGGCGGAACTTAACAGAAAATGTGCATTATCTCGAAAATGGTTCGTTTGCGGCCCAATGTTCACTGGGACTTTTTTTGCTTATTTTAGTGTGTACTTTTCACCTTTAAATTGTTGACCATCATTTTTGAAACACCCTGTATAGAAAGCATATCAGGTCATATTTTACACACACACACAACATATATTACATATACACTTGGTCGTCGACTTACGACCGGCCACACTTACGACCACAAAAAAAAATAATAATAAATAAATGAATAAATTAATAATAAATCAGGAAGTCACTACTGAGGACACCCATAACCCAGGTGAGGAGGCACATTGATGACGGGAGGCCTGAGGACAGCACCAGGCACATACACTCAGTCGCTCTCTCTCACATACACCCAGTCGCTTTCAAGCATCTGTTGCGTGTGGTGTATTAATTAAAATTCTACTGAAATATGCATAAAATGTTTAGTAAAAGGAAAATGCCTTCATCTACATATACGCCAGCTGAGAACTCAAGGAAAACTATTGATTCAGAGTGGTTTTTTTTTTTTTTTTTTGTTAGTTGTTGGTGCATCGGCTTCTGTGGCCATAATGCACCTCCCAAAGTTTTTGCATTTTACTCTGATCCAAGCCCGAGGCAGGATTCGAACCCGCGACCTTTGGGTTTCCAGGCAGGCACTTTACCCACCTGGCTAGCCCGGTCGGCGATTCAGAGTGCAAAATGAAAATTATTCAGCAGTATGAAGGCGGAAAGAAAGTGAATACGATAGCACGTGACTTGAAGTTATCACATTCCACGGTATCGACGATACTTAAGGACAAAGAAAGAATTCGGGAAGCTGTGAAAGGTTCTGCACCTATTAAGTCTACAATTATAACCAAACAACGACAGGAACCCATCCATGAAATGGAGAAATTGTTGTTTATGTGGATGGAAGATTTAATACAAAAAAATACACCCATGAGCCTTCACACAGTGCAAGCAAAGGCTAGAAGTTTGTTTCAGAGTTTAAAATCATGCGCTGGAGACGATTACGCAGAAGATTTTCAGGCTAGTACTGGGTGGTTTAAGCATTTTAAAAAAAAGATTTGCTTTGCATAATGTCTCTATAAATAAACATCTCTTACCTCAACCCAAGAACATAACCCTGACGATGCACAATCCAGCACAAGCAAAGATTAAAAATTGATTTTGTAAATTTCATTTGTATTAATTTTTACATTAATTTTAGATTGTATTTTTGTGTTTACATTACATTATGTGCAATATAATTATAGATTGTAGTTTTGTTTTTTTATAAACAGTATGAATAATAAACCAATTAAAATGTAGAGAACGTTTGAATTTAACCTCATAGAGAGAGAGAGAGAGATAGCCTAGGTGTAGAAAGAAGGTATGTACAGTATCGCTAAGTAAAAGATAAAAACATTACTGTATTTAAAATGAAAAATAAAAGATGATAAAAATTTAAAAGATTATAAAAATAAATTATAAAGATGAAAAAAATATTAGAAAGGTTAAAAAATACTGTTAATAAATATATGGCCGACATACGACCAGATCGACTTACGACCTGTCAGTCAGAACAGAAGTGAGTCGTAAGTCAACGACCAACTGTATATGCTAATATCATTCTGTCAAAGTATTTCAGGGTTGCTTCCTTCATGAAATGTTCTACATGTATATCTAATATTAGGGCTCTGTAAAATAATTTTCCATTCTCATATCTAAATTATCACTTTAAAAGATCTATAAATATTATTTCTCTATACATTAAAGTTTTCCTCCTAGTGATATTTATTTGACTTTGAGAATGTCATATGGTGGGGAAGCCAATGGGAGAAGAGGGGTGTGGGTCACGTGATACAAGTGGGCAGGGCAATTATGTCACTACAAATGTACAGGTAAATAATTACCTAGGTCATTTTCTGATTAGATATCGATCAGTCTGTTTGACAGGTGTCTGGAATCTGATGTTTGATGTGCTAACATAGTAATTAACACAACCATGAATAATCTCACCTAGTCAAGTCTGCCCCCTGTGACTTATTGTCATTGTGAACGCTACTGTGACAGGGAACTAGAATCTGTTTAGAACGAAAGGCATATCCGTGTCCCCTCTCGTGTCTAAGGTGATCTGAGGAATGCGAACAATGCCTCCTTTCTTGAATATGAACGATGTCTCCTTTCCCCATCCCCCCACCATACAGTATTCTCAAGGTCGAATAAATATCACCAGGAGGACAGTAGTAGTGCAGCATTCAAAGATAGGCAGTTTTTCTTACTCAGCTCTGCATAGGACAGTCATCTTACGCTGCTTTCTGCTGAGGGCAGATGAGCCTCCTATTTTTGAATCCTGCAACCCATTCTAATGATTTTTTACATTTTAACTGATTTATTCCTCCTCATTCTATTCATGCCCTTTAATTAAACTGTTTTTCATAATCTGATGATGATCCAACAGAAACAATAAATCTAACATTTATAAATTTCTAGAATCAATTAATTTTTAAAATTATATTTAAATAAGCTGTTTAATGTATATTTTGTCCATTATCTTATTTGTATTGCATTCTTACTTGGTAACGTATCTATAGGTTACCAAGACTGGACTTTTTGACTTGGTGCATTATGGCCTAAGCT
This sequence comes from Mastigoproctus giganteus, assembly GCF_048544385.1. Lineage (NCBI taxonomy): Eukaryota > Metazoa > Arthropoda > Arachnida > Uropygi > Thelyphonidae > Mastigoproctus > Mastigoproctus giganteus. The sequence continues at coordinate 165,999,511 of NC_143578.1, read as the reverse complement.
ATCAATGTGCCATAAAAAATCAAATAACTAATAATAATTAAAGCCCTTACTTTATTAAATTTTTTTTTTTTTTTCTTACCAGATTTGTTGTCAAAGTACATTTGAGAAAATTGCACAGTCTAAGCTCTCTATAGCGACCCTCATTTTAACGTCCCACACATTATAACATCCTATGTGGTTGGTCCCGGCTGATTTCTCATTAACCTAATGCTATTTTATGAACAATCGATATAACAGCAATTTTTATTTCCCCTGGGGGGTCGTTATATAGAGTGTCGACTGTATAATGTATGAAATATGAAAGTATATTACTGAAAAAATGAGTAATTTCACTTTTCTTTTTAAACAGGCTGAGAAAATACTCTCTGCTACCCATGGAACTAAACATTCCTTGTACCAATCTCTTCTGGAATTTATCTATCAATGTCAATGTGAAAAGTTTGCAAAATGCTCTAGATCTTAAACCTTCTGGTATATAATGAGGCATGCAAAGTTATATGTTATTAGTTTGATGAATCCAAAACAGAGGATGGCACAGCTGTTACAATTCACTTTTATGAACCTGCAAATTAATTTATGTTTATTGTATATATATATTATTTATAAAATTCCCTGAAATTGTATATTACATAAACTTATGTTACATTAAATTATATATTATGTAAAATTTCAATTGTATATATGATTTTTGGCACATAAATATTTTTATGTAGTTTTATTTATTACATTTGCAAGTATCATGTCATACTAGTACATACTTTTTGCACTAATTCATATAACAAAATCATTAACTTTAGAACTGAGCAAAGGTTTTGTCTCAAAACCTGTTAAGACTTAAAAATTATCTGCTCTTTTTAGTTATATGTAAAAGACAAAAAAAAAACTTCCCTAATGAAAAACATTGATAGAATTATTTTGCTTTCAACTTTAATGTTACAGGAAATTATTGATTAACTAATAATACAGAAAAAATATTTTTTTTAAATTTAATTTGCTTTCAAAATTTCTTAAATTTCAGGATGATTTTTTTTATTGGATGTAAAGCAAATAATACATACCATTTAAAATACTGCTCATCTTGATTTTTTACATTAACAATAGTTTTATACTTTTAATTTTTGAGGTAAATCAATGCAACATGCCATGGATCTTCTGATCACTATTAATCAATGGAAACACCTACCTTTCTGTTGTCACAGAACAAGTACAACTCTTTGTACATATCCAGACAACTCCAGTATCTATCAGCAAGGTAATGTGCTATACTACATGCCCTGGCAGGACAATGATAAAGTAAATGAAGATGTATGTCAGTAAATCCATAAAGTTCTTAGTTTCTATACCATCTTTAAAAAATGCAAAAGTCAGCTTAAAGCATTCACACAACCGTAATTCTGACATTAAAAATTCTGTCAAGTAAAATTAAGCCCATATCTATGTATTATAAAAATTATCATTACTCTACATAGTTTTTTATTTCCTGATGTAGAATTTGAAATTCTTGGCCAATACCGTCCAATTATTTGAATGAACATGCACATGATAATGCATAAATGCTGAAAGTTTGCTACACATTTAAATTACAGTGGGGAAAACAGCTACAGTAAGGAATAATATAGATAAATAGTTGACATTAAGGCTGAAATAATTTGGTTATAGTGAGTTTTGTTGGTTTGAAGTTTGCAATTAGTAAAAGCTTAGACAAAATACTAGGGCTTGCAAACCGGTTTTATAAACCGGTTAAATCCGGGTTTCATATTGAGTTGTTAAAACCGAAACCGAGCTTCTAAAACCGGATTCTATTTTTTTTTTTAGTTAGCCCTCGAATATAGTTTTTTGTTACGCACATTTTCTTTTGTTTGTTCGTTTGTCTGGATCGTTCAACTGCTTTGTTTTTTATTTTATTTTAAGGTAACGGTATTCATTGACTCTAGATGAATATACGTCTATACAAAATAAAAGGTATATGAATATAAATGTGCATTCAAAAGACAATCATTGGTCGTTAGGTCTTATTGAGATTAATGGTTCACTTGATAGCAGAAGAACTGAGCAAATTGTGGATGGACACTTGAAGGAATTTGGTTTGAACTTGGATGAGGATATTGTTGCCTGCACCACCGATGGAGCAGCAATGATGATTAAGTTTGGCAAGCACATTACGCCTAATCATCAACAATGTATACATCTGTCAGTTATAGATGTACTTTATGAAAAAGTAATCATTTATGTGCCACAGTCTCTGAGTCTCCCAAAGACAATGAAAATAATGAAGAAAGTAGTGATGATCTTCAAACGCCTATGGGGCTGGGAATTTCCATACTATAATAATTGATAAACACCAGCCAAGAAATTAAACTAAAAATTTACTATACAGTGAAATGTGATGCAAATAAAAACACTGATTAAATTATAGTTACAATATAATTTAAAATATAGTTAAAAACAATAAAATTAATTAAAATAAACTAGGTTAAAAGCGATAAAACAATGAAACCTGGAGCTTTCGGAGAACTGCCGTCTCCTTCTTCAACAGCATACTACTAGTGCTAAGACACATCCTTAAGTAGCCGGTCCATGGCACTCATGCACGTGATCATCAGACACATGATCTACATTCTCCATGCGCGTATCGGAAATGGAAGTGGCTCGGGAGCGTGTCAAACAGAAACGGTCATCCCTTCTGAGGACAACTGCCTCAAACAGGGGGTGTAAATGGATCCCCCTGTCCCTATTAATAGTATTGTGACTGGATGAACTGATTCGCAAGCTCTCGAGCCACTTGCGTTCCCAAAATCAATGGGCACAGTCAGTAATGACCGCGTCTTCAGGGGAGATCCGATGCTGCTTTTCCCAGAAATGCTCTGCCACGGCAGACCTCGCATAGTTAGCAGTCTTGATAGCGGTCGTGTGTTCCCCCAGACGGTCCTTTAAACATCGCCCCGTTTCCCCCACATAACACTCCTCACAATCTGGGCACTTAATCTCGTAGACCACATTGCTAGAATATAGATATGATTATATGAATTTAAAATATAGATATGACTATATTTTAAATTATATTGTAACTATAATTTAATCAGTGTTTTTATTTTTATTTGCATCACATTTCATGTATAGTAAATTTTTAGTTTAATTTCTTGGCTGGTGTTTATCATTAATTATTATAGTAATGATGATGAAGAAGTTGAAGACAGCAAGGCATGCTTTATCAAACCGACTTTACCGATGAGCTCATTTATTTCTTCAATCCGACGGCCAATATTGCACAAACTATTAACAAAGTCAGAAAAATTTGCAAGCTTTTTCGAAAATTGCCTACCAAAAATGACATATTACAATATTTTGTTAAAGCAAAATTTAATGGGAAAGAATATAAACTTATATTAGATTGAAAGACTAGATGGGATAGAACATTCTATATGATTGAGAGATTTTTGAAATTGAAAAATTGCATTCCAGATGCTCTATGTGCAGTACTGTCAACTGAAGCTGTGTCTGACGATGACTGGAAAACACTTGAATTGCTACGTGAAACTTTGCGACCAGTTGAAATGATTCTGAAGGCTATAACCTCAGAAGATACAGACTTACTTAAAGCAGAGTTTTCAATAGAATTTCTGCTTGCTAAGCTTGATACAGCAGAAAACCCATTTGCTTTAAAGTTTCACAAAAGCCTTTTGCAGCGTTACAATGCAAGACGAAATTGCCAAACTGTGGCTTTGCTGAGCTATCTACAGAACCCCAAAAAGTTTAGGAAAGAAGATTCAAGAACTTTTGATTTTCCAAGTAAGCAAGTTTTGAAAAAGCATGCTGAAGCAATTTATCAGAGATTATTTGCAAAACGTTCAGAAGGAGTCTTAGCATTGAATGAAGAAACTGAAAATAAACGAACTGTTCTTTTAGAAGAAAACAAAGACTTGTCTAGTTCCGATGTTGGAGATACACTCATGCTAGAGTATGATAGTTTAATAAAGAGATTAGCTGAAGAGCCTTCAAAATATCCGAGTGAATTGGAAATCAGCATAGAATTTAAAATTTTGTAGGCAACTAGCAGTAGAAGTGAAAAGCTGGAGAAAGTTTATAGAGCACTGCTGACCATTAAACCAACAAGTGTCCAATCTGAGAGAGTGTTTTCGATCACTGGTCTCTTTAACACAAAAATAAGATCAAGTCTATCAGGAAAAATGCTTAATATACTTTCTTTTTTAAAACAACCATTTTCAGAAAAAATCTGAGCAATAAATAGTAAAGTAATTTCCCCAAGCTGTTTTTTTTCACATTTTTTATTTGTTGTTATTATTATTATAGGGCTTATTTTTTTTTACTATAGAAGAAGATAGTTTTTATTCTAAGGATTTGAATACAATTTGTAATTTTGTATGATCTCAACCTGGTTACTTTTTTTGGAACATTTTAATTTTTTTATTTTTTTTTACTATAAGAGGTGATAGATTTTGTTTAAAAGATTTGATTACAATTTGTACAATCTACCCAAGATAAAATAAATACCCGTGTTATAAGCTTTTAATTATTTTCCCTAAGGCTGAGAAAATCGGTTTTAAAACCGGTTTTAAGAGTAAACTTCGGTTCAACTCGGTTTTGAAATTTCTCGGTTTTATGCAAGCCCTACAAAATACACTTACTTTCTACAGAAAGCTTTATTTTTTGTTCCATATACACAGTTTTAGATAAAGCCACTGATGAATAAAGTCCATAAGACATATGAGATTTTATATAATTTTAGCCATTTTCATTCTCTGGGGAAAAGGTTGCCAGAATTTGGAGAGATTCAACACTATTTGCAGTTTAAAGGTTGAAAAATATTAAAGGAATATTCAATCGGCAGAGTGTTTGCAAAACTGAATGATTTTTGGAATACAAATTGAAGACAACGTGTGGTGTACTAAGGCCCTGAGCTTGTGGATGCACAAAAGAAAAAGAGGGCCAGTAAGCAGTGCATTAGTGACCAAGTCATGATAAGCCTCTGTTTACCTATTAGTTGATATGACTCATAATTTGAGGGTTTAGTGTCAGATAAAGTCGTTTATCGTGTAATTATTTCCTATTCAAACACTCCTTTTCCACAATATTTAAATCAGGTACGTGTCTCCCCACTTGTTTCAAGTTCCTCATTATATGACTGAAAAATTTTAAAAAGTATATTCATTACAAATAAACACTAACAAAGGCAAGCAAAACTAGAAAGTAATTCAGCTGTGGTTCAAATGTGTCATCTTTTCAGCAGTGTAGGAGAGCAGCAAAAGAATCCAAATGTTGGAGTAAAGAAATTTAATAATGTATAAATAAAGACTGTTATACCAGCTGTATTGAAAAAACCTACATTGTTATTGGTACTTATGTCATGAACAAGAACAATATGAACACTAAATTGTTATTTGATGTTCAGTGTTAGAATCCTGTGAGTGAAGTCTTCTTACTAAGCCCAATTTACATCTCATGGTAGAATTGGGAAAAATCCTGATAGTATTGTGCTTGTAAACGATACTGATATTTAATATTGTTTTTTTTTTTTCTAATTCACGTAGTATAAAAGTTCCTAATATACACAAGGTGTGATCATATTCTGGGACTGAGTTCATATTTTGAAACTGCAGTACTTTTGCAACTTGACATGTTCAGTTACCTGCCTATCTAGTATGCACAAATTTCTCATTTATCTGAAGTTAGCCTGACCTAACATATGTTGTAGGTCTCACATTTTAAAAAATGGGTTTTACTGGGCAGGAAATTTTACATAAAATTGTTTCAAATTAGAGAAAAGTGCAACAAATTACCAAAATTATAAAAATAGCAAAGAAGATGCTTTGTCATTTGAAGAATTTAATGGCTTGCAAAGCTTAAAGGACACCTATCCATCAAAAATAATCCTCACTCTGGCCACCTTTCAACTTCAAAAACCAATGATTTAACTGATCAGGAGTGATGGATGATTAACCCAGCAATAGCACTCCAACCCTGTAAAGTTCCCTTCAACACTATCTGTTATGCATTAATCAATGATTAAAATTAATTTTGTACCTTCTTAAATATAGCCAAACTTTTATTCATGTTTTGGTCGTGCTTTAATTCAAGTTAAAGTGAAAAATTGTTTCCATGGAACTAAAAAGCTAAGGAACTGAAGATTACATACATATGACCATTTTTGTAATATTTTGTACTATGTAGTCACACAGCATCTCATAGCTTTCACTCCAACTGCTGTTCTAGTCAAGGTTACCCCTATGTAATGCTGTCTTAATTTTTAAAAGAAAGCATTCTCTTAGTTAACATGCTGTTTCTTCTTTTAGCATCTTATACTTGGTCAACAGTTCAAGATGTTCAGTTAGCTGATGTATGTTGTTGTTGGAGGTTTTATGGCAGCTAAAGGCCATTATGCGCCAAACAATGGTATGGTACTTTCAAATTCAACCCTAATTCACAGCTTTTTTTCAACAGTGACCTGTACTTGTTAAGTAATTCTGCAGGTCTCCTACTCTTAATACACATTGGCACTAATGATATTAAGAGTAGGAGACCGGCAGAATTACTTAAGCACAGGTCACTGTTGAAAAAAAAAGCCATGAATTAGGGTTGAATTGAATTTGAAAGTGTCTGCAATTCTGCCCAGACACGATAAGAGGGAGTATATGATGAGATCCTTGCCAATCAGTTTGGCCCTGGAAAGATTGTGCAAGGCTCAAGGGGTAGAATTTTTTTCTGCTTGGCCTATACTTGTTAACAGGAGAGACTGCTTCTACAGGGATGGGATACACTTAAATAGAAAGGGTGCAAGAATATTTGCTGATGCTATCGAGGCAGTGTTAGGTGGGTCGGAAAACTGATAGCTTGGGGGGATACAAGGACTAATAGATTAACAGTAGCCACTGGCAGAGGTGAAAGTGATTCTTGCACTGCTTCTATTGGAATGAGCAGAAGCCTGGAAAACAAGATGCAGGATGTTTCAGAGACTGCCGGGAAGTCGTTGCGGTAAAAGTAAACACATAGGTTGTGTTAGGGTAGCTAAAAATAGGAACAGGTGCATGTATACTTACGTGTACACCAATGCTAGGAGTTTGGTAAATAAATTTGATGAATTTGAGGTATTGCTCAAAGCATCAAAGGTGGATAGTGTTGGGATATTAGAGACATGGTGTCACACAGATATAAGGAATGCAGAACTGGAATTTGGGGGAGTATGTCTACAGAAAGGATAGGATCGGTTATGCTATTAGTTAAGAAACACAAAATCCAAGGAAGTGAAGCCAGTCAACATCGCTGGACAGTGCAGTGTCGAGTCAGTTTGGTGTAACATAAGCATTGGGAGATCAAAATTGAGAGTAGGAGTGTGCTATAGGTCTAATGAGTATAATAAGAAAATGTACAGGGAAATAGAGTGGGCCAGTAAATCAGAGAGTCTTATAATGGAGGATTTTAATTTTCCAGATATTGACTGGAATTTGTGGGTTGGTCACTCACACACTAGCAAGGCTTTTGTGGATTTATTGGATGATTGTTTTCTACATCAGCATGTTCCGGAGGCAACTAGAGGAAGTAATATATTTGGTTTGATTATCAGTAGTGATTCTTCGTGCATTAAGAATCTGCAGATAGATAAAGGATCCACTAGGTGGCAGTGATCACAGTGTGTTGAAGTGGGATTTACTCAAAGAAGTAACTACCATCAGGGGTAAAGGGAAGGGTTACTGCTTTTGTAAAGGTGACTATGGTGGCCTGAGACAGTATTTAAATTCTATACGGTGGGACTAACTGATGATGTTACCAACAGCAAATTCAAAATGGGAAGCATTCAAAGAATTAATCATGAAAGCTACTAGGCTTTTCATACCAACTAAAAAATATTGTTCAAGGTTTAGGCCTAAATAGATGTCAGATGAACTAATGAGACACATGGCAGAGAAAAAAAAAAAAAAAAAATGCATGGGATACATATAAATTAACACGTAACACAGAAGCCTATGATAGATATAAGCTGGTCTGTAACCAAGTCACAAAGGAGGTTAGGCAGATTATGAGAAATCTTTGGCAAAGGATGCAAAGAAAAACAGCAAAGAGTTCTTTACTTATGTAAACTCTAGAAGGAAGGGGATGAATCGGATTGGTCCACTTGATATCAATGGTTCAACTGTTGTTGATCCTGCTCAGGTCACTAACCAACTAAATGAGGCAAATTTCTGCTATGGATAAAGTGGTGGTTGAGGGAGAGAAGACAGAATGGTAATCAATGGACACTGCTCATCATGGAGTCCCTCAGGGTTCAGTGTTGGGTCCATTATTGTTTTCTGTATTTATAAATAATATTGATGATGGTATATCAAGCTTAATGTCCAAGTTTGCAGACGATACAAAGTTGGCAGGGTTGTTAAGTACACTACTGATGCTATGCTGCTGCAATGGGATCTGGAAAGGTTGAGCAGATGAGCTGACAAATGAAGTTTAACATTGACAAATGTAAAGTACTACATATGGAAAACAGCAACCCCAGAGCAACGTATCAACTCTGTGGTACTATACTGACAGTGGTAGAGAATGAAAAGAACTTGGGGATAATTGTGTAGGCAGATATGAAGTTCTCTGAGCAGTGCAGATGGGCTCCAAGAGTAGCTCCTGGTGTCTTTTCAATGATATACAGGAATTTTTTTAGCAGAGATAAGGAGGTGATTATCCCCTTGTATAGAGTAAACATAAGGCAATGGTCAGGCCACACCTTGAATACTGTATACAGGTCTGGAGGCCTCATTTCAAGAAGGATATAGAGCTGCTGGAACGAGTACAGAGAAAGGCAACAAGATTAGTGAATGGAACAAAGGGTTCCTCTTACAAAGAAAGGCTTAAATTTTGCAAATTACAGTGGCTGGAGACTAGGCACCTGAGAGGTGATCTGATTGAGGTGTATAAAGCCTTGAATGGTTTGAGCATGCTCAATGCTAATGGGATTTTTCCTCTTGCGCAGAATAATCACCTGAGGGCATAAATTCAAATTGAGGAGGAAAGATAGATGTGCCAAAGTTTGCCTTTAGCCAGTGGGTGGTTGATTGCTGGAACAAACTTCCATCTGTCATAGAAGTTGATAGCTTAAACAGATTCAGGGCAGAACTAGACAAACATTTGGAGCAAGTGGATGGGTGAAATGAGAAGGGTGTGTGGTTTTTTTTTTTTTTTGGTTGATTTTGAAGTATTAAAGCATTGTTTCTTTGTGCAGATGAAACAAAAGTAGATTTCTATTTAAGGTAAATTCCCTGTGATATTTATTTTAATTTCAGTGGGAATTACCACTAAATGAAGTAGACTTCTGTGTTATGTATAGTGATAACAGTTGGCTATAAAGTGCCATTGAGCAATGTCACTGCCACAGTTATTGATTCAGCAACAGACATTGACAGTGCTATGGTTGAATAAAAAAAAAAAGTACCTTTTTTGTACTTATTACTAATTTAGTATAATCAGGAAATAGTAGTTAATATTCTTTACGATAAAAATGTATGGATATAAAAAATATAAGGCATGATTGAACTAATATTTTGGAAATGGACTTACTGGCTATTAATTATAGCCCACTTCTCTGGCTATATTTTCCAAACAGTATCATACATTTGTTGTAGAACTGTCTGACAATGCAGGACAAATTCATAATGAATAATGCTCAGAGAGTCAAACTACAAGCATGATCTTCACATTTTGTGAGTGTGTCTTGCTTTTTTTGGGGTGTGGCAAAGTCAGTCTTCTAGTGAGAAGGGTGGGACTTTCTTTCCAGGCCATAGCAGTGCACCCATGATTTGTCATTAGTTCTAATGGAAGAAAAAGTGTGGAGTAGCAGCATGTTGATGAAGGTCTTGTCATACAAGAATTTTCTACTTTGCCATCATCAGGCATGAATGTGGCTGAAACACACTGCATTCCCAAATCTAGTATTAAAAGCGGTTATCATATGCTATAAGATAACAGTTTCGCTAGCAATGTTGAGGATAGTTAATCTATCAGTAATGGCGTCCTTATTTATTACAAACATGATTGTCTTGACCCTTATATGTATCCAACTTTGTTTTTGGCTCCTGGAAAAAGTTTCTGGTTTTTTAAAAATTTGCTTATGTTATACCAATATTGCTGATTTTCTGAATAGATTGCAATACTAAAGTGTTTTCCTTGTTTTTAATAATAAACAAAAAAAAATTAATGCTAAATTTTTGTTAAACTGCTGCCAAAAGTTTTCATAAAAACATGAAACTCATTTCCAGTTAAGATCACAAAATTAAAAATTTAGATTTTAAATTAATGTTTTTTTTTTTTTGAAGGAATAAACAGATTAATAATAGGAGGGAATAATTTTATATCAATAATAATTGACAATTTGTTCAAGGAGTTACTTTGTCACATATAGAATGCCTGTTATCTCATTAGCAGAGGCATATGGTGCAAGAAAGCAAGCTTATACAGCATCAGCCAAAAAAAAAAAAAAACATCCACTTCACCCCTCCGTTCATTCAAAATACCTGTCCAGCTGAGCCTTAAATTTATTTAGGCTATCAACCTCCACAACAAGGGATGGAAGTCTGTTCCACCAACCAACCCACTAGCTAAAGGCAAATTTCTGCACATCTACCTACATCTGTCTTTCCTCAATTTGAATTTATGCCCTCTCAGGTGATTATTCTGAACAAGAGGAAGAATCCCATCAGAATTGAGCATGCTCAAACCATTCAAGGCTTTATAAAACTATCGGGTCACCTTGCCAGTTCCTAGTCTCCAGACACTAATTTGCAAAACTTGCAGGTGTGTGGATTTCCAATAGAAAGGAAATCCACACATCTGCCATGTCTAGTTCTTATTTGGTTTATTTTGGTCCAGATCTTCCAAGGTAGGTTAAAACCATCCAGTCTTTCCAAAATCCATTGAGTATTCAAGTCCTGGAGGAGAAAGTTGGCTCCATTCATGTATCCATTCCTTTAAGAGATTAAAATTAATAATCTTAAGTCTCCTTGCTGTTCTAGTAGGAGGATGTCTAGATCTTAATCTATTTGTACCTATATCTGGTAGGTCATTATGAATGAGTAAATGCAGATTTGCCATAATTTTCTGGTATTCCTTTAGCAGTGCTTTACTCCTTCAAAGGTGTGGTGGAGGGACATGACTCAAGATTGGCAGCCATTGAGTTGATCTGATTGAAGCACCTGATTTCAGGCACATACTATTGAGGTGTGTATCGATTAATTTGGTATAAGGACTATTAATCCAGACAGGAGCACAGTACTCAGCCACGGAATAGACAAGACCCATAGCTGAGCATCGAAGAGTTTCTGCCTAAGACCCCAGCTCATTCCACAGTTTCTGCAAAATATTGTTCCAGGATTTTAACTTTTCTACAGCCTTAGTCAAGTGATATTTATATGATAAAGTTCTGTCAACAGTGACACCTGAATATTTTGGGCATCTACTATAATGTAATAAAATACTATCAAAGTACACTTCTATATCATGATTTGCCATTTTGTTATTAAGGTGGAAACATTACTTCTGTTTTATTCTCATTTAATTGAAGTCTCCATATACAGAAATATTCTCCTAAGATCAAAAGATCACTTGCATCTCTTCAGTCTTTCTTAAAGTTTCATGTTTTGTAGCCAGAACCCAGTCATCAGCATAACCAAATTTCCTTGTTCTTGTTTTATACATATCTGCTATATACAAACTGAACATAAGAGGGGCCCAAACAAAGCTTTGTGGTAGGCCATTATTCAGCTTCTATAAACTGTGTACCCCTAACCTTAAATAAATGTATCAGACATTAATTAGATGTGCTATAGCCCTACATGGTATTACCTAAAGGGGTTTATAAATTAATCCCTCTCTCCAAACTATCATATGCAGATATTATTATTAGCCATATGGCACAAGGAAGCCTGAGGCTTATGCTGCAACAGGCAAAAAAAAATCTGAATCACTCTGAGAGAAAGAAATCACCAAGAAAGAGAAGAATGATGATATCCAGCTCAGGACCCCAGCTGTGCAAAGCCCATACTCACCAGAAAGGCAGCAGAGGTTTTTAAACATCGTGGATCTCCAGCCTCTATATAGGTTGTTAGCAAGGACCCAATCAGTGTAGCTGCACCCTGGTCTGAATCCTGCTTGCTCAACAGGAACATGTTCTATAATTTTCTGACTGATTCTATTCATTAATAGTCATTCCAAAAGCTTATAGCAGAGGCTCAGTAAGGCAATTGGGCAATAGCTTTCTGGTTTATCGCTCAATTTACCAAGCTTTAAAATAGCAAATATTTTTGTCTGCTTAATGAAGGCAACTTACCAGTCCTAAGAATATCTGAGAAAAATCTCGAAAGCCACATCTTAAAATGTTTGCTACAGTTTATCAGAAATGCAGGATGGATTCCATCGAATCCTGGCACCTTGCCCAATTTAACACTGCCTGTGGCTGTTGCGATTTCTTCATTTTTAAGTGGTTGAGAATATTCCAATTCAGCAAGACATGTAGTCTCCAGAGTTAAGTTTTTCTTTATGTGAATAGTATGCTTTTTATCTCTTGGTACTCTGGACAGTAACTGTGTGCTCAGCAATCTTATTTGAAGTAATTAAAGAATTCTCATATTAATGGATTTCCACCACTTAATTTCCTTAATAAGGACCATGCCTGCCTGCTTGAATGTTTAAAATCTACGGTATTAATCCATTTCTCTTGACAACCTGTATCAAGGCTACGTGGTAATTCATCAGCTATTTCCTGCTTATTATTCTTCAGTTATTCATTACATACATTTTTCACTGTTTTCATTCTAGCCAGGAATGTATTGTTCCCTATAACCTCTAGGGATATGTTTTTTGGCTATATATTTATAGGAATTAATAATTCCTATAAATCTATCATAATTTTTATAGGTTGGAGGGATCTATCTGAAACATTTGTCTAGCTCATCAGAAAATTCCTTCCATCTGGCTCTCTTAAAGTTCCATTGTGGTAGAAGCACAGATGTGACTGATGGTATCTGGATACCAATTTGAAGGATCACTGGTTGATGCTGACTACGAGGGAAGTTGTCAAGGACTCTGCATGTTACCATCAAAGGTTGGTCCATCTTATCCTTGGATACAAAACAGATCTGGGTTATCTCTTTCCCAGACTGCTGATTTGAAAGTGCCTTTATCTTTTGCATCATAGACAAAGTAGTTATTGTTGCCTTCCTCCCAATTCAGTAATGTTTCTCCATTTAAATCATTCTTTCTATAATTCCATTCACCGTGATTACTACTAAAGTCACCCGCACATACTGCTGGATGATCATGTAGGTGTAAAACGTGTGCTGGCCATAGAATAGTAGGTTTATATACATTTACCACTGATAGTGTAGATGTCATCTTTTATATCCGTTGATATTAACACCACATTCTCAAGAGAATGTCTTGCATAAGTAACTGTACCATATGCATGATGATAGGTTGCCCCAATAATATTGTATCCTGGTACAATTCCTCTTTTCCAAAGTTGATCTTCATCTATATATAATGGCCAACTTTGTTATCTCTTTTTTTTTTTTTTTTTACAGGTACTGACATTTTGCTCTACTACTTCCTTCAATGTTAAGCTGGCAGATCCAGACATTTGCTCCAATCTTTCTAATCATTGTATCCATACCTGTGTAAAAGCCAGGAGATCCTAAGATAGTTTGGCTGCCAAAAATATGCTAGCTGAACCATCCTTTTATCCATAGCAGCAATTTGCCTCCAATGCCACACTGCTCCAATTTGTGCAGCAGTCTGTATCTAATATTCAATGAATTCCTTAGTTTGTCAAAAGCTATTGCATATTCTAAGAAAGATGGATTAATATAATTACAAGTTTGTTGAATCAGAAATTAAAATAACATCACAACCTTGAGTTAGATGAAGGGAACTGTACAGGAGAGTAGCTCATGCTCTGAATTTATTAATATGAATGGTTTTTTCTAGCAAGAAAACTTAAGACTTATTTGTGACTGAAAATTCAGGGAATTATAGTAACTGTTGGGTAAAGCCTTACATTTAAAATTTTAGAAAACCTCCACATTATACATCCCAAGAATTTTCAGAACACAGTCAAATCCCAGAGTTCTGGTTACCCTAACCTCATGTTTGAAATTCTCATCTAAATCTTTTTGTACTAAGATAATAAATACATGTGTTAACAAGTGGTGTTTGCATTCACTCCTTTCACAGTGAAGAGTCCACCAGAAACTTGGCAGAAAAAAAAAAAAAAGTTTCTGGTTTAAACTCTGGTGTTAAGTCAGATATAAAAAAAAAAATTCCCTTGCAAGAAACAAGCACATATATATACAGTATGCCCTATAACTACATGTATGGGTAATTTCAACAAATTTAGTGTGGAAATTTCAGCTGCACAAAATTACCACAGATACCATAAATTAAAGAATTGGATTATATATTGTGACAAATTTTTTTTGGGAAAGCAGATTTCACTTTGAAATCATTCTTTTACAGTGAAAACTGACTAGTGGATTATTGGTTATCTTCTACTTCTAAATATCAATCAAATTGAAGCTTATTGAACATTACAAAGTTATGTTCAATAAGCTATAGTTTTTGTAGTAGAGCACTGCAAGCTTTCATGTTATAAGCCCTTTACTCTACAGCCAAATTTGTCTCCAAAATTTCAGGATTCCCAACATAAATGAGAGAGAAGAAAAAAAAAACTATGATAGGGAGATGAAAGGCATAACTGCTATAATGAATAGCAAGTTGATAAGTTTGTGTTTAGGAGCAGGATAGAATCCCAGAGTGATACTTTGCAAAGAAATCATACCTAATAACCTTAACAGTTCCTACTCTAGATAAACATCTAGAAATACCTCTATTTTTAAAATTTCCTAAAAATAAATTTTATTTAAAATCAAGAATCCAATTTGAGTTTGCTTTTAAAATTCAAAAAACACTTTAGTCTGCTAAAACAGGTTTTAGTAGACCGATTTTTTTAAAGGAGTGCAACATTCAACTTTGGATGATTCAAGAAGTCAAACTTAACTGTTCTTTATATGAAGTTGGATTACAATGCTTAGATGATAAAATGTTTAATTTTGCAGTTATATTGTCAGCTTAAAGCACTTGACATAAAAGGTTCCAGAAAAGCTAATGCAGACAGGCTGCCAGGGCAGGTCATGGGGTTTTGTCAATGATATATAGGAATTTTGCTAGCAGGGAAAAGGAGGTGATTATCCCTCTGTAAAAGGCAATGGTCAGGCCACAACTTGAGTACTGCGTACAGGTCTGGAGGCCTCATTTTAGGAAGGATGTAGATTTACTTGAGTGTGTACAGAGAAGGGCAACAAGATTGGTGAGGGGAATGAAGGGATCCTCTTATCAAGAGAGGCTTAAGTTCTGCAAATTGCAGTGGCTGGAGACTAGGCACCTGTGTTGTGATCTGATTCAGGTGTATAAGGCCTTGAATGGGTTCAACACGATGAATTCTGATGGGATCCTTCCACTTGTTCAGATTACGAACCTAAGTGGGCATAAATTCAAATTACGAAAGGACAGATGTAGAATAGATGTGCAGAAATTTGCCTTTAGCCAGCGGGTGGTTAATTGCTGGAACAAACTTCCATCTGTCGTTGTGGAAGTTGATAGGTTGAATAAATTTAAGGAGGAACTGGACAGGCATTTGGAGGGAATGGTGCAATTTTTTTTGGCTGATGCTGCATAAGCTCATACATTTGATTTCTTGCATCACATGCCACTACTACTACTGTAATATACATTGGAAAGGGCCAAACAACTATCACAACTGAGAATATGGATGCTTGCCTTATACAAATTGGGTACACAATGAATACTATAAATATTTAGTGTGGAGCAAGTGCTTAAATCATTTTTTTAGTACTGGTGGACTTTGGCTTGAACAAGTAACTAGTAGAATACTAGTTATTTTATTATTAGCCAAACAATACACTATTTAACACAGAAAAATCATTCACAACTAAACATTTTTAAATATTTACATAATGATTGTTGTATATGGTTTAATTTTTGAATAGCAAAATAAAATGTAAGCAACTGCCAAAAATTGGCAGAACACTGCTCACATAAATCAGCTATAAAAAAACACCATCTTAGATGTTTATGAACAATTATGGAATTTCAAGATTAGATTATTCAAGATTTTCTCAAACAAAACTAGAGAAACTTCCAGATGAAAAGAAATTAATGACAGAAACTGTAAATGGCCTGAATAGTAACCACTTGGAGCAAGTACATATTCCTTACATAATATGGATCCCATACAGAATAGATTCATTATAACACTACCTGTCTCAAATATTTCTTTAAAAATAATTACAATTCATAATAGTATAAATATTTTATTGAGTGACCAGTCTTCAAATACAGTACTGTATTGCAAGCAGTCTACTGAGCCATCCAGATGATTAACTTTTATTAGCCATTTGTGTATTCTGGCAAACAGTTGGCTCAATGGCTGACAAAAAAAAAAAAGTATTGTTTAAGTGATGGTAGACTTTCCACAAAAAAAAATTACAAAGGCAAGTATTAAACTATATATTGAAATGCAGGTGTCATGGCTTGAGCTGGGCAAGCAGGCCTAACTAGTGTCTACCTGCACATAAGTGCTTTAAGCCTAACAGCATCAAAACAATTCTAAAGAATTGTACAGATCTCTTAGCTAATACAGCAAATCTAACATGTTTGATGAGAAGTGGGGGTGGAACAACTTACTCACATAGTTGGCAGATCAGAATCAGCAATATACCTGTGAGCCAGTTAAATGAGAAGGCAAAGAAACATCTTTAACCACTTCAAAGCACAGGGAAAAAAGACCAGAAGAAAAGATGGAGCCAGTTGTGATGGGTTCAAATATGGTAGTGACCTGCACATCACAAGGAAGTTGAGGCAGCAAGCTAAGCACAAAGCAGTGTTTTTACTCCTTGACATTCAGTTTCCAAATAACTTCCCCAGTTTTAGTTTGATGTAGATGACACTGGCCTTTATTGGAAGCACAAGCCATCATGTAGTTTCATCTACTGAGGAGAGAAACAGTTTAAAAGTTACCAGTGACTGCTTTACACTCTTGCTTGGCACTGTTTTGGGAGATCTTAAGCTGAACTTCATGCTTATCCATCAGGCAATGAAAGGTTGCCTACAATGAATGATTGCCTACCCATCTGGTAGTCAAGACTACCAGCTAACAAGAAACATCTTGCTATTCCAGTTCATCTCTACTTTTGGTCTAGCAACACAGCATTGGGGAAAATGAACCTGGAATCCATGGCCACTGAGAATTGACAGAATGAAATTTGTACTTTACAGAGTACAAGTGTTCCAAACTTCATTCATGGATTCAGCCAGTGAATCAGAATGTCATGTAGTGTCCACTACCTGTGCCACACCTTAAGGACAGATGGTAAAGATAAGCAGTCAATCAATGACTAAAGTTTTAAATTATGAAGGGCATCAGAAACCTTGCTGCAACCTGAAAGTGGTAATCAACTGTACTAACAGTAGCTGGAGTAAACTAGCCAGAGGCATAACATGCCAGTGTATTTGAAGAGAATAAAGCAGCAGCTGCCAGTGACATTGTTGACCTTGCCAACCAACAAGGAATAAACAAAGATTATTACATGCAGGAACTTTGTTTTTACCAGACAAGCCTCACCAATGAACTACAGCAACAGTATTCTAGTGAAACAACATAGCTGATTAAACCTTCATAATAGGTTTCACAGGGGACTTCAATGAGACTATGGATGCCAAGATAGTCTGTAATCAAGTCAAAAAGGAAGTTAAGCAAGCAAAGGCAGATTATGAGAAACCTTTGGCAAAGGATGTAAAGAGAAACAGCAAATATCTGCTTACTTACATAAACTCTAGAAGGAAATGAATCTGGTTGGTCCACTTGATATTTATTGTTCAAATGTTGATGATCCTGCTCACATAGCTAATGAACTAAACACATCTACATCTGTTAATGTAGATGCAAATCTACATTCACACATGAATTCTGTAGGGAAGTGGAGAACAGAAACCAACAGCAAGCTTTAAATGATTTTATAATAACTGAGAGCAAAGTGGAGGAAAAATTGAAGTTAACATAAAGGGCACCTGGGATCTATCCAGTTATATTAAAGGTGGCAAAAAAAGTAAGCAAACCCTTAGCCAAAATTATTAGGGCATCCTTGGAATCAGGAGAAGTCCCACAGACTGGAGATATGCAAATGTATTCCCAATTCACAAAGGGGATCTGAGTAATTACAGACATTTTAGTTTAGCTTCAGGGAAAATAATGGAGTCACTGGAGTCCAAGAAGCACTGCAGGATCATCTGGACAAGACTGCAGTAATAATTCAGACAGCATGGGTTTGCTAAGGGGAAATCTTGTAAGACCAATTTGATTGGACACTGATGTGGTCACAAATGAATTGGATGCAAAAAAATTTGATATCACACACTTCAATTTCAGGAAAGTTTGATACTGTTGCACATGGAAGACTTGTACAAATTAGAGCAACATGGCATTAAGGGCAAGTTGCTATAATGGATAAAAGGGTTGTTGAGTGGGAAAAGAATGAATGCTGCTCTTTGTGGGCCCACTGTTTTTTTATGTTTATCAATGATACTGATCAAGGTATATCAGGCTTAAATGTCCAAGTTTGCAGATGATACAAAGGTTGGCAGGGTTGTTAATGACAGTATGCTACTGCCACAGGAATGGCAATTGAAGTTTAACATTGACAAATTAAAAGTACTGCATATGAATAGAAGTAACCTGAGAGAAACATACCAACTACAATACTACACTCAGGGTGGTAGAGAATGAAAAAGACCTGGGGTAATTGTGCAATCAAATGAAGTTTTCTGATGAGTGTAGACAGGCTGCCAGAACAGGTCATGGGGTCTTGTCAATGATATAGAGGAATTTTGCTAGTAGGCATAAGGAGGAGACTTTCATATAAGGCCACACATTATTGGGGAATGAAGGGGTCCTCTTACCCAGAAAGAGAAATTGCAGTCTGGAGACTAGGCACCTGCAAGGTGATCTGTTTGAGGTGTTAAGGCCTTAAATGGGTTGAGCAGGCTGAATGCTGATGGGATTCTTCCTTAGATTACAAACCTGAAGGGGTATACATTCAAATTGAGGAAAGAGTTGTAAAATAGATGTGTGGAAATTTACCTTTAACTAGCAGGTAGTTGATTGCTGGAACAAAACTTCCATCTGTTGTTGTGGAAGTTGATAGCTTTTTAAATCAAATCAAGGAACTAGACAAACTTTTAGAGCAAATGTGTGTGAGAAATGAGTTTCTTTCTTGGCTTATGCTGCACAAGCTTGCTTGCTTTCTTGCCTCATATGCCTATGCTAATGCCCTGGATTTCTTCATTGAAGAGAAAAAAAAACATGAATTGACTGTAGCAAAGAGTAGTTAGTGACATAATTGTGTACTGACAACAGCTGCTCCAAGCTCACTGGCCAATCCTTTAAACCCACAAAGCTTCAGTGGCTCATCTAGGCCCATCTTTCTGCCATTAACTCTATCTTCTTTCCCAGTGCTGTTAAGTTTGCCATTACATACTAACTTTATATAAATAATGAAAAATCTAAATGTATTTATTAAATGTTTAACATATTTAAGTAACCCATAAGTCTAATCTATAATGTAATTAGTCAGAATGCATCTCTAATAGGACTATGGTATAGTATGTGCTAATTCAGTTAGCATTCCTGTTTCCAAGAATGCATCCTCAGTGTTAAACAGGATGTGTTTATTTGCAAAAGTGCCAGCTTTATAGCAAAAGCTGCTTGGCAACATCAAAAACACCATTAACTTCATAAATAGTTTATTGCAATTTTACGAACTACATCTCATAGGATTTGTGATGTGACAAAGCTTAAATATACAGCTGCTAACAGTGAGGCAACCACAATTTTATACAATACTAACAAAAATGTTCTCTGCTTCAATGGCAAAGTGAAACTTAATGGGCACGTAAACAATGAATGATGTAGAAGCCACTGACACAGAGAACTCTGGCAAAACAAAAGTTGCTTAAACACTTTGTGCCATCCCTGCCCCACAAAGTCTTTGGAAAACAATTTACATTCAACTTAGCACTAAGTTCTTATAGTTCATCTTTCATGTCATCTTCACTTGGTGGTGGAGGGCCACCAGTACCAGCATAAAGTTTCGATATAATTGGTTGAACAATATCTTCCACTTCTTTCTTTTGTTTCTGGAAGTCTTCAATTTCTGCCTCCTGATTACTATCTAACCATTTAATTTTCTCCTCTATGACTTCTTCAATTTTTTCTTTATCTTCTGGGCTGATTTTAGCCCCAAGTTTCTCTTTGTCATTTATTTGATTCTTTAGGGAATATACATAAGATTCCAATTCGTTCCTAGCTTCTACCTTTTCTTTTACACGCTTGTCTTCTTCTGAAAATTGCTCTGCATCTTTTATCATTCTTTCAATTTCATCTGGTGTTAGTCTATTATGATCATTAGTGATTGTTATTTTTTCTTTGTTACCTGTACCTTTGTCTTCTGCAGTAACTTTTAAAATACCATTGACATCAATTTCAAATGTGACTTCAATTTGAGGTACACCTCGAGGAGCAGGTGGTATTCCAGTAAGGTCAAATTTACCAAGTAAATGATTATCTTTAGTGAGAGGTCTTTCTCCTTCATATACCTGCAAAACAATGCAAAAATTCTAGTATTAACTAAATTGAGTTATGCCATCATACAAACAGAAGACATGCTTCAGTTTGAATGCAAGCTTTAATTTAAAAAAAAAAAAAAAGAAAACCCAACAACAAAGTACATAATTCAGCTAAATCTACCTGAATAAGATCTGGAAAATACATCAGAAGTCTGATATTTAGAAGTTTGGCTTGATATCAAGGTGTAATTAGTTATTTATATAATTATTGCATTTTATCAAATAAGAGCACTAAGAAAATTCAATCTTAGAGCATACATAGCACAATTATGTGTTGTGGAAACAACTTTGAGATTCACATTAAGCAAAATGCAAGAGTCAATTTAAACCGTTTTCCAAGTAGGGTCAAATAAGAATATCTACTACAGGTAGAGTGTCTTACAAAGCTTTGACACTCCCCACCTCAGTTAACTTTTACCCAGATGGCAACTGTGTGAAAATATGCTTTACCTTTTTCACTTCAGTGGAAAACACTTTAATGAAAACTGTTAATTTTTTTACCTCCAAAATTGCAAAAAGGAGTCCAAAATATTCATCCAACTTCATAGGATGAGCATGCATACCCTCCCCCTTTCAGCACAAATTTAGACTGAAGTTATTACAAGCAGATAACTCATTCATTATACCCATGCAGCTCTAGTTTTTAGAGCTAGCATAATAGGAACAAAGTGCCAGATAGCTTTCAAATATATGGAGCCCACTTTTCATAACAGGGGGAGTACTTGTGATTAGGCAGGTTTTATTAGGAAGGTTGCCCACAATGGCATACAGCTTGGCTGACGTTACTTGATTGCTACTTTTGTAAGGAAACTAGAAATTTTTCTAAGTAACTATCTTTGCTTTCCTTCTATCCCAATTCACTAATAGCTTGCCATTCTTGTTCTTTTCCAACTATTTGTTATTTCACTACTGTGACATCTGTAACAAAAATGTAAAGCATAGCTGAAGGCTGCAATAACAAACAAACAAACAAAGTGAATAAACATTCAGCATGCATTACTTTTGCTTCACTTTGTAATGCTACATTTCATTTTTCATGCTTATTTACAAGAACTTAATGTTTTCCAACCCTTAACTGAATTCCTATCTACATGTGTTTGCTTTATCTTTCCAAGTTTTATTTTACAAAATATAGAAAACCCTGCCTCTCTTCTTAAAGACCTGTTATTCTTTGGCTTCTTCACTAAAAGTAGAGTAAACTAAAGTTTAGTTTTGCAGAATAAGAAGTCTCATTTTAAAATGGAGGAGGATCTGATGGAACAGGAAGGAAAGCAAGATTAGTCTGGGACACTAGTCCTAGATAATATGCAACAAGATAAATTTAAATGGGAGGGGGAATGGTTACACAATGTTTTCAAGCAGAGCAATTTATTTCAGGAACCAAACTGGCTTTATTCATAACTTTAATCAATATAACAGAACTGAATAAATTATTAGAAGGGCTATAGACAAGTAAAGTGGTTTTTTTGGCTGATGCTTTAAGCTTACATCATTTTGAACAAATTTTTTCATCTTCTACACTTTGCAAATACCTAGCTGCACAATTAGAGACAAATCAAATTATCTAAAAAATTAAAGCCATAATATAACCACATTTCATGTAGAAAGGAAATGTTTAGGGTTTTATTGGCACATCAGCAAATAAGACTATAGTGTGCCAAAACCAGGTCATAAGGAATTAGGTCACTACCATCAAGATGTATAAAAATCTAAGAAAATTAACAACAGTAACTTTTAAATATGTGCAAAAATATTTAAACATTTTAAATAACTAAAAACAGATAAATTAACACTGCCAGATAAAATCTGACTGAACATACAAGACAGTCAGATGGCTAAAAGCAGTAAAACAAACTGTTTGCCTGTAAAGTGGGCACTCAAAAGAGATGTCTTATGGTTTAAAAAGGTGTGGCATTGCTCATGCATAGTCATCTGCCCTCAGTAGGAATGAATGAGTAAGATTACTATGTCCTACGTGGAGGTGAGCTAGAACAATTTCTCACGGCACAGACTACTGCCATGGTTTAATTATATGGCTTTATCTGATGCTTGTTTGTGACCTGCCCATACCAAGATGGTTGCCACTGGGAGAGTAATCTTGTGTATTAATTGCCTGTAGTATGTATAAGTGACTAACAGGCTACAGTTGCAGTGTTGGCAAGTTCATTACCCCTGATCCCAGTGTGGATCCAGCAGAAACAAATGTCAAAAGAATGTAACATCTGCTGGACCTGGGTCAGGAACAGATGAGGATCATACAATGAGTGATCACTGAATTATAACCACCTACCTAATACTTCATAGGTCCTCCTTTTGCCCTCAGTATAGCAGCCATCCAACATGACATTGATTCAACAAAATGTCAAAGCATTCATATGGCCAACCAAGCTGTATGGAGATGATTGGTGTATCCAGACACCTGATGTGCCTTTCCAGTGTCCCACAAGTGCCTCTATGGGATCAATATGCTGGAAGTCAGAACTGTGTTCCACAAACCATTCCTGTACAAGTGCCTGATGGCTTGGCACACTGTCATCTTGGAAGACACCATTGCCATTCAGGAAATGGTGTAACAAAGCAGGGTGTACATAGTCAGCAAGCACCACTGATATGTTGTTCCATATGCACCAGGGATCCAAGTTCCTGCCAGTGAAACATGCCCCACACCATACAACTGCATCCACTTTTGATACAATGCATGATGGATCAAGAACCTCATATTGTTGATGCCAAAAAATGTACAGTGTCAAGTAAATAACGTGACTCATCCAACCAGCACACCTTCCAGTCTTTTAACATCCAACTTGCATGCTCTTTGCACCAGGCAAGTCTTTTACACCTATGAGTGTGCGACACACTGTCATACCAAATATTGTTCCGAGTTGGCCCATATTGTATTGGGTAAACTCTTCAACAGTACTGTGCCTGTTTGAGTCGTCAGACCTGGCACTCACCTCGATCAACCTTTTGCTGACCTTTGCAATTTTGCCATTTGACCATTTTGATGCATCCAGGTACACTTTAACTATGCAGCACTCTAACACCCCACCAGTTCAGCCGTTTGGGAAATAGAGGAACCAGCTCATCAAGCACCCACAATCTGTCCTTCAAAGTCCAATAAATCCTTCCTTTTACCCATTGCACTTGGAATTTTACTACCTACTGAACCACTGACACTTTATCTATGCTACTAGGTAGACTAACTCTGTACTCTCGTACCTCATGTGGTCAACGGGTTGCATTCAGATTTCACAGGGGTGGTCATATAAAGCCTATAGTACATTTAAAGTGTATACCATATACTTCTGGTTTTAATATGGCCCAAACCTAACTCAATTTGTATACAAATACTGTATTTGCTGCATTCATTGGTATCTTCTCAGATAATGTTATTTGGGAAGATAGCAGCAGACCCAACAGATAACTCTGACCTTGAGCCATCAGTGAAAATGAAGTTTAACCTTGACAAATGCATATGGGAAACAGAGAAACATACCAACTGTGTGGTACTACACTTAAGGTGGTAGAAAATGAAAGGATGCCAGGGCAGGTCATGGTGTTTTGTCAATGATATATAGGAATTTTGCCAGCAGGAAAATGAGGCAATTGTTCCTCTGTATAAGGGAATGGTCAGGCCAAGCCTTGAAGTACTGCAGTACAGGTCTGGAGGCCTCATTTTAGGAAGGATGTAGATTTGCTTGAGCATGTACAGAGAATGGAATGGCAACAAGACTGCCAAGGGGAATGAAGGGATCCTCTTACCAAGAGGCTCAAGTTCTGCAAATTTCATTAGCTGGAGACTAGGCACCTGCAAGGTGATCTGACTGAAGTGTACAAGGCCTTGAATGGGTTGAGCACTCTGAATTCTGATGGGATTCTTCTACTTGTTCAGATTACAAACCTTTAGCCTTGTGGATTAACTCAAGACTTGAAGGAATCTGCAAGGCTTTAAGGGGGTAAATTTCTATCAGCATGGCCCACACTTGTAGGTAGAAGGAATTTGTTTTGTAGACAGGATACACTTAAACAAAGGTGGTGCAAAAGTTTTTGCCAGTATTATTGAAGATACCTTAAAGGTTCAGGGAAACTGCTAGTTAGGAGGGGATGTGGGTAATACTGACACACATTTATCTGATAATATTGGTCAATGTAACTCTTGCACATACCTTAAGAGTTCTTATGTTACCCCAACTGAACGTATTATCTAGATGTTCTGGGGTCAAAGATGTTTCACGTGAGCAGGTAGCTAATATCAGGGAAGAGCCTAAAAAACTTTAAGGGTTGTGTTAGGGTTGTTAAATATACAAGAACAGTAAATCTTAATTGTTTATACAGTAACTTTACAATTGTCATCAATAAAATGAGCAAATTCGAACTGCTGGTTAAAACAAGTAACGCAGACATAATAGGGCTTACAGAGACGTGGTGCCACCCAGAAATTGGGGATGATGAGTTTCAGTACGGCTTGTATAATGTATTTAGGAAGGATAGGGTAGATAGAAGGGGTGGTGGGGTTATGCTTCTTATTAGAAGCAGCCTGAGTGCAACGATAGCTTTCCCGGAATCAGACATTTCACATGCTAGTATAGAGTCTGTATGGTGTGAGATAGTTGGAAACTAAGGTATAATGCGAGTAGGAGTAATCTACAGACCAGGTAATTGTGAAGATTATGACAAAAGCCTCTACATGCAAATGGAATGGGCAAGTAAGCATCAATGCCTTATGGGTGATTTCAATTTGCCTCTAATTGATTGGAGGCAATGGGAAGGAAACTTGACATGGGGAACAATTTTTAAATCAACTAGATGACTGTTATTTGTATCAACATGTGAAGGAAAGTACTAGAGAGAATATCCTAGACCTCATCATCACACATGAATCAGATGACATAACAGGGCTGACAGTAGAGGAACCAGTAGCAGGAAGTGATCACTGAGTTCTACGGTGGATGATGATGAGAGGTAGCAGCAGTAAAAGGCAAAGGAATGGGTTTTAATTTCAGAAAAGGAAATTACGATGCCTTAAGGTACTACATGGCCTCTATTAACTGGGTAGATATCATGCAGAGAACAAATACATTTCAACTGTGGTATGCTTTTAAAACATTAATCACAGATGCCTTGAATGCGTATATACCATTATTAAAAAAAAACTCCACGAGAAGGGTTCCAAGTTGGATGAATAGTGAAGTTGCCACATTACTTGAGCAGAAAAAGGTGGCATGGAAAGGTTACAGAGCAATAAAAAATACTGAAGCCTATAACAGCTACAAGGTTATGTGTAATAGAGCCACAGAAAAGGTTCAACAGGCAAAGGCAGTTTATGAGAAATCACTAGCAAACAGAGAAAAGAGGGGGGATAAAGAATTCTTCACATATATAAATGCCAAGAAGAGCAGGACAAACCAGATCAGACCTTTACATAAGGGAAAGGGGATAGTATTAAATACACTAGCTGCCGTTGCAGATGAACTCAGTTATTTTGCATCAATATTTACAAATGAAAAGCCTTTTGTGGCAATGGGAAATTGTGGGAGCAAAGTTAAAAAATGTAATTAATGATATTGAAATTTTGCAAGATTATTTAATGAAAATAACGTTTGAG
This sequence comes from Mastigoproctus giganteus, assembly GCF_048544385.1. Lineage (NCBI taxonomy): Eukaryota > Metazoa > Arthropoda > Arachnida > Uropygi > Thelyphonidae > Mastigoproctus > Mastigoproctus giganteus. The sequence continues at coordinate 165,973,158 of NC_143578.1, read as the reverse complement.
CCTACAGACCAGTAAGGCTCCTGGAGTTGATGGAATATACCCTATAATCTTAAGAGAGGTGGCAAGTGAGTGCATTGAACCATTGAAGCTAATTATGCAAGCATCATTGGACTCTGGGGAGATTCCCTTGGATTGGAAAAGGGCAAATGTATCTCCCATACATAAGGGTGGCTCTAAAAGTGAAGTTGGAAATTGACCTGTAGTCTGACTTCAGTAGTAGGGAAAATCATAGAGGAATTCAGGATCATTTAGATCGAACTGAAATTCTCAAGGATACTCAGCATGGTTTTGTAAAGGCAAAAATCATGTTTAACAAATCTGGTTCGCTATTTCGAAAGGGTCACTCACGAGCTGGATTTAGGGAATAATTTCGACATTGTTTATTTAGATTTCAGCAAAGCTTTTGACTCAGTCCCACATGAGTGGTTGCTTTATAAGCTGGAACAGGTTGGAATCACTGGAAAAATCCTTAGATGGATAGAAGGATGGCTTCAGGGCAGGAGGCAGAGGGTTGTGATAAATGGCTATTCCTCAGATTGGGTTGATGTAAGAAGCAGGGTTCCCCAAGGATCAGTATTAAGGCCACTATTGTTTTTAATTTTCATAAACAACATTATTGAGGGATAGAGGGTGTGATGTCTAAATTTGCAGATGTTAAAATTGGTAGAGTAGTTAATGATCACTGTCAAGCTGAGCTTCTTCAGAGAACTAGATAGACTTCAGGAATGGTCAGAAAAATGGCAGCTGTGCTTTAATCCAAGAAAGTGTAAGGTATTACACCTGAGAAACAGTAATCCCAAAAAAAACTTATTCACTTGGTGGAGTTCAACTAAACCCAGTTCTGGAGGAAAGGGACTTGGGTGTTACGATACAGTCAGACATGAAATTCTGAGCATTATAAACAGGTTGCAAGGAAGGCCCATGGTGTCCTATCGAACTTTTGCAAGTAGAGATAGGGATGTGATAATCCCATTATATAAGGCTTATGTTAGACCACTTGGAATACTGCATTCAAGTATGGAGAGCACACCTAAAGAAAGACAGAGCTTCTTGAAAGGGTGCAAAGAAGGGTAACACGCCTGGTGAGATCAGCAAAAGGGCGTCCTTATGAAGAAAGACTTTGAATAAGTGGGTTGCAGAGTTTGGAAACTACACACCTTAGAGGAGATTTGATTGAGGTGTTTAAGGCTCTGAGAGGCATCAGTAAAATGAATGAGGACAAAAATGATGCTAGAACTAGGGGACATAAATTCAAGTTACAGGGGGAAATGTTTAGATTGGACTGCAGGAAGTTTTATTTTAGCCAGCGAGTTAAGTTACTGGAATAAGTTGCCTTCATGGGTGGTAGAGGCCAACAGTTTGGGGAAATTCTGGATAGTACTTTTGGGCAAGGAAAGCACATAGGATGATAGGTTTAATTTCCTTTTTATTTATTAATTATTATTATTTAGTTATTTTTTTTGTTTTATCATTTTTTTGGCTGATGCTGCATAAGCTCTTACACTTGCTTTCTTGCATCACATGCCACTACTATTTGGCTTGGTGGGCAGCAGGAAGTTTTTGAGAGAAAAAGTTCAGAGTGGTAGCCTTTCCCCACTTAGAGAAATTGCATGGTGGCATTCAAGAATGCCTGGGTGGAGAGTTGGTTGCCTTGTGGATATGATAACATTCTCTATGGTTTATGTCAATCTTTGAATGGCTCCTGGACAGCAGAAGGCACAATTTACATGTGGAGGAAGTTGTTCCATGATGGAATCCACTTTGATGGCAAAAAGCATAACACTTAAGACAGATTCTAAGTACTCCCTACTCTTGACTGAGAGAGTATATCCTACATGAACCTGGAAGGAAAGATGGGTTCAAGTTTTTGATAAAAAAAATTAGATGACCTCTATGGCTAATGCTATAAAAAAGGTCTTTTAAAATTCATCCATATCAAATGAATTTGATATGGAAAAAAAAAAAAGGACTCAGACACTAGGTGTTCTTGTTTTAAAAAGGCATCATCTTGAATAGAAGTTGAGCCTGATTAAAATGGTTCAAAGTGGACCTATTCCTTCAGAAGCTGCACTACTCTGGAAAGGAACCATTTAGCTTCAAATACCATATAAAGCAGGCATTTACCATTCTCTCTAGGATTCTGCACAGACAGAGCAATAGGCTAGTAGTTTGAGATTTCTGGATCTTTTCCTAGCTTAAGGAAAGGCAAGGACAACTGCCTTATGCCAGGAATCCAGAAATGGCTCTTCTAGAAAGGTCCTATTGTACAGAAAGAGCAAACCGTCCATGGATTTAGTTTACAGGTGTTTGATCATTTCTTATTGGATGAGATCTGGTCAGCTTGTCTTGGTAAGATTTAGAGCTATTTTTAATTCTATGGTGAAGGGCCCATTATAAGGATGAGAATCCTTACATTTGAAGTTAATAGGCTGCTTTTCATTTTGGCTTTGAGGACAAAGGACTCTTGGAGTAAGATGTTGGCAAAAGTTTCCCCATTATGTCCCAGGACTGATGAAGGGTGAAATGTATATTTCACCTTCATTTTCCACATTTTGTCCCAGACAACTTTAGTTGCTGGTTGACTAAGAAGTGGATGTAAAGTAGATCCATGATGCCTTTTGACTCTGACTCATGCTTCTGCACGTACACATTTTAAGGCTAAGAGAGTGGCTATGCTGGGATATAATCAAAATATTCCCCGAGCTTTGTTTTGGGCCTTTTTTCCTACTGTGCATTCAGCATTCCACCTAGATTTCAGAAACAAGTGGAAACTGGGTAGATGTTTTCAGAATTGTAGTTGCACAGACAATGATTTGTTATGCATGCTACTGCATCATTGATAGCCAGGAGCCTAACTGTACTGATGGAATGCCTTTCACCATCAGTCTACCAGATGCTGAAAGGCATTCCAGTCAGGCTAATCAAGCTTTCACCACGGTAACCCAAAAAGGTAGATATGGTCTCTTGTTAATTAGGCTGATTATCACCAGGATGTAATTGCTTTCTTAGAGGTTTAAGAGAGATTATCAATGGCAGAAAAAGTAGTAGTAGTGGCACATGATGCAAGAAAGCAAGTGTAGGAGCTTATGCAGCATCAGCCAAAAAAAAACACACCATTCCCTCCAAATGCCTGTCCAGTTCCTCCTTAAATTTATTTAACCTATCAACTTCCACAACGACAGATGGAAGTTTGTTCCAGCAATTAACCACCCGCTGGCTAAAGGCAAATTTCTGCACATCTATTCTACATCTGTCTTTTCTTAATTTGAACTTATGTCCCCGTAGGTTGGTAATCTGAACAAGTGGAAGGATCCCATCAGAATTCAGCATGCTCAACCCATTCAAGGCCTTAGACCTCAATCAGATCACCACACAGGTGCCTAGTCTCCAGCCACTGCAATTTGCAGAATTTAAGCCTCTCTTGGTAAGAGAATCCCTAAATTCCCCTCACCAATCGTGTTGCTCTTCTCTGTACACGCTCAAGCAAATCTACATCCTTCCTAAAATGAGGCCTCCAGACCTGTACACAGTACTCAAGGCATGGCCTGACCATTGCCTTATACAGAGGGACAATCACCTCCTTTTCCCTGCTAGCAAAATTCCTATATATCATTGACAAAACCCCATGACCCACCCTAGCAGCCTGTCTGCACTGCTCAGAAAACTTCATATCTGACTGCACAATTACTCCCAGGTCTTTTTCATTTTCTACCAACTTAGTGTAGTACCACACAGTTGGTATGTTTCTCTGGGGTTACTTCTACCCATATGCAGTACTTTGCATTTGTCAAGGTTGAACTTCAGTTGCCACTTCTTAGCCCATCTGCCCAAATTATCTAGATCCTGTTGCAGTAGCACACTGCCATTACTGTCATTAACAACCCTGCCAACCTTTGTGTCATCTGCAAACTTTGACATTAAGCCTGATATACCTTCATCAATATCATTGATAAATACACAAAACAGTGGACCCAACACTGAACCCTGTGGGACTCCACTAATAACATTAGTCCATGAAGAGCAGCACCCATTGATTACCACCCTCTGTCTTCTCCCACTTAACCATCCTTTTATCCATTGTAGCAACTTACCCTTAATACCATTCTGCTCCAATTTGTATAGTAGTCTTCCATGCACAACAGTGTCAAAAGCTTTCCTGAAATCCAAGTATATGATATCCAAATCATTTTTTTGCATCCAGTTCCTTTGTGACCACATCATAATAACCAATCAAATTTGTCAGACAAGACTTTCCCTTAACAAACCCATGCTGTGTTTGAATTATTGCTGCAGTCTTGTCTAGATGATCCTGCAATGCATCTTTAACCAGCGACTCCATTATTTTACCCGGAACAGAAGTTAAACTAACTGGTCTGTAATTACTCGTCACCCTTCGATCCACCTTTGTGAATTGGGGACACATTTGCACATCTCCAGTCCGTGGGAACTTCCCCTGAGTCCAAGGATGCTCTCATAATTATGGCTAAGGGTTTGCTTAGTTGCTTTGCTGTCTCCTTTAAAATAACTGGATAGATCCCATCCACCCCAGGTGCCTTTCTTATGTTTAACTTCAACAATTTCTCCTCCGCTTTGCTCTCAGTTATTACAAAATCATTAAGCACACTGCTACAATTTGATAACCATCCATTTTCAAGTTGTAATAATTCCTCACGTGTGAATGTAGATGCAAAATACTCATTCAGTTTGTTTGCTATCTGAGCAGGATCATCAACAGTCGAACCATCGATGTCAAGTGGACCAATCATATTCATCCCCTTACTTTTAGAGTTTATATAAGTAAAGAAATCCTTGCTGTTTTTCTTAGCATCTTTTGCCAAAGATTTCTCGTAATCCACCTTCGCCTGCCGAACCTCCTTTGTGACCTGATTACAGACTAGCTTATATCTGCCACAGGCTTCTGCGTCACCTGATAATTTATATGCATCTCATGCATTTTTCTTCTCTGTCACGAGTCTCATTAGTTCATTTGATAACCATTTAGGCCTAAACCTTGAACAATATTTCTTAATCTGTATATAAAGTCTAGTAGCTTCCACAATTAATTCTTTGAATGCTTCCCACTTAGAATTTACTGTTTGTAACATAGTCAGTTGATCCCACTGCACAGAATCCAAAAACTGTCTGAGACCACTGTACTCCCCTTTACGGAAGCAAAAACCCTTTCCTTTACCCCTGACGGTAGTTACCTCGTTGAGTAAATCCCACTTCAGCACACTATGATCACTGCCACCTAGTGGTTCCTTTATCTGCAAATTCTTAATACACGAATGATCACTGCTGATAACCAGATCAAGAGTGTTACTTTCTCTGGTTGCCTCTCGAACATGCTGCTGCAGAAAACAATCATCCAATAAATCCACAATAAGTACAGGTTGGTATGTGGAAAAAGGTATTAGTTCCCACATTTAGAAGGGAAAGGTCATTGTCAGTGAACATATACTCTGACACTTCCCCTTCCATTAATGTCAGCACTACCCCACAGGGTAGAATGTCCATTGAGACTGCCCAAAAGTAGGTAGCTGCACAATGAAATCAAGGTCTTTCTGGGAAATGTCAACCCCAGGTGGCAAATAAACCAAACAGACCCAACAAGAACCCTACCACCATTATGGTGGTGGTGGTGAACAGAATAGGTTGAAATGGGACATGGTTGCCCAGAAGAATAGCAACACCACGTACCTTCTATTATGTAAGGAGTTGGAAATATATCCAGAACACAATTCACTAAGAAAGTTTCCCGAACTGTCTCAGTTCACGGCACCCTTAATGCCTCAATTTCTTCATGGTGCTCCTAGGCCAAAAGAAATACCTCACAGTTCCATGTATTAAGTAGTTAAGTTGAAAATGTTGAAACTAAACTACCTCGAGCTAGTAGTTTGCACAGTGTCCAGCAGATGTTGAGTATCACTGTTTCCCTCAAATTTAAAATATCCTACAGCATCCCTGCTAGTTTGCTGTGGCACCCTGTTTGGGTGCTGCTGCACTAAGAAGTTGCTGAATTTCTGTTATCTGCCAGTTGATTATGAAATTAAAGTCAACCACAGCAGACTAAGAAAAGCCAAAATAAAAAGATAGCTATTAAATAACAAGACTGTGCATGCAGCCACTACACACCCAGCACTACCTGTTAAACAAAAAGACAACAGTTGATCTCTAATCTTTCCATAGTTGTCTGCCAGATCATGTTCCAAACTACACTTTCACTTTGCTGGGGGAAATGGCAAAAAAGAATTGATAAATGAATCAACCTCAAATTTTGAATAAACTAAAAAAGGTAAGAGTTGTTACCTCAAGTTTATTGTTAACTGTCAAGAGCTCATGCATTTGAATGAGCATAAAAGATTAAGAATTTGGAAGATTGAATGACTAGGCCATCTGATATCCATGAAAATGAAGACTTGGGCAAGGTCAGTGATTAGAAATGATTGTCTTTAAACATTAGAATGGTTGCATCAGAATGCAAAAAGTTTATGAAGTTTTAAATGTTTCAATGATCCAGGCTTCATGAATATTGGAATTAGTTGTAACAAATCAATGCTCCAGCACACTGTTTGCTGGAGAGAAAGTTTAAAAACCACCATACAAGTCAACATGCACCCTATTTAATAGACCTAGTCCCTTGCAACTTTCTCCTCCCTAAACTGAAGGCACACTGAACTCTTTTTCAGCTCTCATTTTTCAGAGAAAAACTAGGGGAGAAAAAAAAAAAAAAGTGTTAAAAAAGCTTACAAAGATCACTTCCAAAATGGTCTGTGAATACTACACAAGTTTCAACACTTGTTTTCAAAGCAAAACAGCAAACTGAAACATGCATACAAGAAATCAAATGTGCTACATCTTCCTGTGCCACACATGAGCAATTTTACTTGATACAACCTTTGACTACAGCAAGTAGATATGAATCTTAAAAAAAAATAAAAAAAGGATAAAGCAAAATCATATTTTTGAACAGGCAATCAATGTGCTTCATTAAGTCAGACTTTTTACTGGAGTCTAAAATATCATGGTTCTTACCTGAATTGTAACAGTATGCTGGTTATCTGATGCTGTTGAAAAGATCTGAGATTTTTTCGTTGGAATGACTGTGTTCCTTGGAATCAGTTTTGTCATAACTCCACCAACCGTTTCAATTCCCATAGTCAAGGGATTCACATCTAATAATACAAGTTCACCTAACAAAAACAATAAATTTAGGTATTAACAACTTCATGCTAGTTGTAAAACTAGCATGCAAAAAGAGTTCTAGAGATTCCTTATGGAAATAATTTCATTTAGTTTCTAGCTATCTAATATCCAAATTAGAATTTTAGGAAAAGGCATATTGAACAAGTAATACTTCAATAGTGCAGTGAAAATTAGTGTTCAAACCTGAACCAAGGCAAAGAAACATTATCTTATACCAGCAGGTGGTTAATTGTAAATTAAGAAGCATTAATTTTAAATGAAGTATCCAAACTTCCAGAAAAGGATAAAGCTATTTTAGGTGTTTAAATAAAGCATTCTAGACTGATTCAGGCTTGATAAGTTAATATCACAGAGGGCCTACAAAAAAAAAAAAAGCCACCACTAGGCAATTCCCCCCATAACACATCAGAACTTAAAGTTGAATCCAAAAACAGAAATTAAGTTGTATAAAATGAGATGGGTAAGAAGTTCCTGGGAAGATACACTACTTGGAAAGCCCTCACAGTTGAACAGCACTGATTAAAGCAGGCCCGGGAAAACTACGGCCTGCAGGCCACTGCACATTTTTGTGCAGTGGCCTGTACAAAAATACAATTAAAGCCCATGAGCTTTAATTGTATTTTCGAAAAAAAGTTTACTTATTTTATTCCTTTTGAAAAACAAATTTGTATATGTAATATACAAATTTTTGCTAACATAAATAACATAGAATTTGTCAACTTGTAAATTGTTTTATCATTTCTGTATTGTTCAAATTGAGATAGAATCTGAAATTGTGCATGAACAGGAGCAAGCCAACAGAGGCACTTTTATAACGGTAAAATTTGTAATTATAAACTAACCATTCAAAATTACGGTAACAGACAACAGCTTTGCTGCGGTGGAATAATAGATAGGACTGCTGACCGGCCGCAGTTCCAATCTGTTTTCTGAAGTTCATCCCGCAGTTAGTTTTACTAACTTGCATTATCTTCGGTTATCATCTTGGTGCCAGTAGCGATAAAAATAACTTACGCCCTTTAAAAAGGAATAAAAAAATTTAAGAGCATCGTGTCTTCAATGAAAAGTGGAACACTATTTGTTTGCTAACGTAAATAACAAGACTGTCTCATCTGCCAGGAGTGTCTCAGTGTTGAAAGAGTACAATATTAAAAGACATTTTGAATATGGTGCCAATTTAACTCCAGAAGTTAAAAAGAAAACAGCTTTGATTGATTCAAAATTTATCCAGACATCAAAATGTGTCTATGTGGCTAACTAAGGAACAAGAAGCAAGTTTTGTTATTTCTCATAATTGCAAAAAGCAACAAGCTTTTTTTCTGATGGAGACTATATTAAAGAATGTATGACTGAAGCTTGTGGAATTATGCCCTGACATGAAACACAAATTTGAGAATATAAGTTTATCTTGGCAAACCATAGTAAGAAGAATTGAATGGATCGATACAAATTTGAATGAGAATTTATCAGTATTAGAATCCATAACATAGTACTCTATAGCTCTCGACAAAAGTAACAACAAAAAGAATACTGCAAAGTTATTAATTTTCATACATGGATGTACCTCTAATTTTGAAATTATTGCACTTTTAATGGAATCTCTTAAAGACCAAACAATGGGAGCTGATATTTGAAAAATGCTTAACAAGATATAATTTATAATGTAACAAAATGGCAAGCATGACAACTGACAGCAAAGTTTGACAGGTAAAAATGGAGCTTTAAAGAAAAAATCAGGATAAGATTTGAAAATTATCCTGATTATAATTTAATTATAATTCATTGTATTATACATCAACAAGTATTATGTAAATAATGTGTCAAAAGTTGTATGCCACATCTTTTATTATTAATACAAATCGACGAGCCTGAAACAGACAATTTGTTAATTCTTTTTAAGATATTGAATCTGAGTACAGATATTCCTTATCACAGCCAAATTCTATGGCTTAGCTTAGGAAAAGCTCTTCGGCGAGTATGGAATCTTAAAGATGACATTCAATTTTTAAAACTGAAAAATATTAGACTTCACGAATTAACCGATAACTGGATTTTGTGTTTTCCCTAGACATTGTGGCATGCCTAAATACTTTCAAAACCATGTTACAAGGAAAAAATTTACACCCATGATATGGCAAAAAGTTTTAATTGATTTCAATTAAAACTCCAGAAAATAAATTTGAAAAATATTGTGAAATTATCAACAATTTGAATGACTTCAGGAAGATTTGGCGACTTCTGAAAAATTGAGACAAGTTTGGCAATAGTGCATGACCCATTTTCAATAGAAATTGATAGTGCACCTAGTGAACTACAACTTCAGATTATAGATCTGAAGTGTAATACCAATTTAAGGGTATTGCACCATCATGAGGAAATCTAAATTTCACAATACTGCATCACTGATGAACATTTACAAGCAGTTCAAGAATCAACTACAAAATTAACACCCAAAATTTTTTTTAAAAAAATTTAAAAACAGCTCATTCATCTCATTAAATTCTTGGTTGTTAGAGAATAAATTTTTCTTGGTATATATTTCTTCATGATAACAAATATATATATCTAAAAGTAGTATTTTTGGTGTGGCCTGCTTTTTTTTTTTGAATTCCTAATGTGGCCCTTCAGCCAAAACATTTGCCCAGGCCTAGATTAAAGTATACTCTTGCAACTATTTTGAGAAGTTGAAGAAATTTGTCCATAGGAACAGGAAGGGAAAAACCTACTTTAAAATAAAAAAATATTTTAGACTGGATGGATTGAAGCTTCAATTTAAGTTTGCTGATATGGTTTAGAAAAATCATATATCTTCAGGAGTTTCAACTAAAAGCAAAATGATACACAATTTAGAACACTACCAGCAAGAAGCTCATACTATGAATATGGCTCTAGCTACGTAAGTGAGGTGGTGATTTTGATGAATGTTCTTCAGAAGCAAAATAAAAATTTGTATCAAATTGAATTCACTTAAACCATAAAATACAGCAAATGAATGTTGAAAAATCTAGCCTGTTATGATAGTTTAAATGTAACTATTACTAGTTGTCCACTTCCATTACTAGGAAATGGACTTCAGTTTCTAACACAAGTACATAACTTACCAGTATCTTCTTCTCCACTGAGAACACCAGCCTGAACAGCAGCTCCATAAGCTACAGCTTCATCAGGATTAATTCCTCTAGTTGGTTCTTTTCCATTGAAAAACTCTTTCACCAGCTGCTGTATTTTGGGAATACGTGTGGAACCACCTACAAGCACAATTTCATCAATTTCTTTTTTCTGCAAGTCTCCATCCTCCAAGACTTTTTGGACTGGTTTCATTGTTGAACGGAAGAGATCCTAGGATTTTATCAGTGTTAATTCCTCACTTTATCAATCGTTTAGTCCTTGTAAAAACTTAACATTTTTTAAACTAATATATTAAAGACTTGTTTGTTAATAAAAAAAAAACTAAGTCTTAATTTCACAAGATTTAAAAAAAATTTAAGATTATTTATTACTATTTTATCGTAATAAAGTATAAAACTAGAAAGCAATTTGCATTTTATGGTCACAAATTAAAATGATTACAGATCATTCAATATTATTATAATGATATAATTATAACCTTAAATGATGCCAGAGTGAAAGAGAAAAAAAAAAGTGTTGCTTATAGCAAAAATGTTTTTCACATAGCAAAGTTATTACTTTAGTGGAAAAAATGAATATAAAAAAGGTCTGTCTGCAGGAAAGAGTAGTTTTGCATAACAAGAATATTATTAGTAGTAATATCCATTGCAGCATCCAATAAAAGAAGTATCATTTAAGTTACTTGCTTTTATCCAATAGGACTAAAAATAGTATTAAACCAACCACCTGCTAACTAGAATTAAATCTAGTCAAAGTATTTTTAGACACAATATCATTTAATAATATTAAATTTAGAAAAAACTATTACGAGTTTTTAATTAAATAAAAAAACTAAAAATTCTTATCCTTGCTGGAGTTGTCATTATCAGCAGTGAAATTGGAGATATGCCAGTCTATGCTTATACATTACTGTATAAGCACTGAATAGTATATCTGCAGTTTCTATACTGCAAAAAAAACAGCAAGCTCTGATAAATGCTGTCCTTAATCTAAGGATTAATACCAGTTATCAACTGAAGTCTAATTTTCTCCTAACACAGGTGGGTGAATATTTGCATTCAGCAAATATTTAGTTTTATATTTTGTTATGGTATCACTAATAGTTTTACATTCACAGCCATGTTCTTATATCCAAATAAATCCAACTCAAAATAATCTAAAAATCAATAAGAAATACTATTCAGTGTGTGGTTAAATAAGTCAAACCACTCCAATTTTTTTTTTTATGTGAAAAAAAAATTCTGGGTCCATAAGTTATGGGGCTATAGTACTGGGAAGTAAAGGTAATGATATTCAGGTGATAAGGAGTGGCACCTGATGTCTTAATGCAATTTGAAATGAGCACAACCCAGACCTATGGGTTGTAGATAGTCCAGAGAGTCAGTAAATAGTGTCTGCCATTTTCAAGTATGGCAGAAGTGAACTTCCATATGCTATTTAATGAACTCATGTCATTAAAGCTTACCAAGCTGCTTTAAGATGTTTACACCACATAACCACAATAGCAATTCACAAGTTAATATAACTGTCTGCAATGAATTGCAAAAACAATGCACACACTAGCAACATGCCTATACTTCATAATAGCATTTAAAACTGTAGAACATGGCAGAGTAAGGTTTTCACCTATTCTAGCAATTTGTATAAACTATCTGCTGAGATAATTTATACAAATAAATTGCAGAGATAAATTAGAAATAAAAGCAAATTTAGATATTTTTAGAATTATTTGCAATAAATGTAAAGCTTTTAATATTTTCTTCACATAAATTGTGCCACATATGGATTATATAACTGCAATAACTTTAAAAAAAGATTAATTCAAAACCTTTAATATTTGATTCTGCTGTAATTACATATTACACTTTAAAAAAAGTGCAGAATTAGGGAAACAGTGGCAAGACTGCAAGTTGAGCCACCATGCAAATTTGTCAACCCTTGCCATCTGCCAGAGCTAGGTGGTTCTAACTTAAACCCCTTAAAAATAAACATTCTACAGAATGTTTTGATAGACTATTGTGCTCTACAATATAGCCACTGAAACTGTGCCATTAATGACAAGATTAGGTATTTGAAATACATTTAAGTATGCTTGTAAGACTATTTTCTATAAATTTTAGGAAGGAAAAAAAATAAACCTGTTCTATCAATACCAATTTCAACAAGAAAAGTAAATATCTGCATCAGATATCCAAAGTTATTGATAAGAGGAAACTGCTTGAATCCTTCAGTCTTTGTTCCACAAAAATCTAGATTTAAGATGCAAATAATAACTAGTCTATTCAATATTATATTTATTTCACTATATCTACCTGTCAGTTCACTTCAAACATGAAGTCAAAAGATCCCAGTTTTATTTGATTTAAGCACAACTACACATTTCCTATGAGGCACAGAAACTTACTTGAATTTCAGGTTGTGCTTTGCACAACACTTCAACATATGAAAGGGTCTTTCTTTAATTGAAGAGTTAGTTATATTACTTGTTTTATGCAGTTTAATATAATATTACTTTGTTATTCATGCTGGATTTAATGGGGGGGGGGAACATTAACAAGGTACCAACTACATCTTCTGTAAAAGATTAATGTAAGCTAAAGCTGCAGTTAGCTCAATATAGGTATTACTCAGAATTTAAGATTTTGAAGTTTTATTTCACATTATATACCAAAATAATTGCACAAAGAATTCTCATACCCAGCCATTAAATAACATTAACAGCACAATTTAGTGTCATTTAACTTTGCAGGTACTGGTATTTATTCTAGAGGATAGAATAATAAATCAGGAGGAAAAACAGAATTACAAAATAAGCAAATTCCATAATCTGAAAATGCATAAAAATGTTATGTTTAGCTATATAATAGCTGTGTAGATATACACAGTTTACCCATAAATTTGAACTACACATGTGAAAAAGCATTTGAAAAAAGTTCAAGGCCCAAATATGAAAGTCTGGTAACATGTTACTTAGTCCCCTTAGAAGTCTATACACTTTTGCCATTGATGCTGCAATGCACTGATTCCAGCTACACATAGAAAAAAGGCATTGTTTTAACTATATCTCATTGTGGGTGCCTTCACAAGATAGCTATTGCACTACTTCTAATACATAATGCTTCTCTAGTAGAGAAGATTACTGTTATTTATTTTCAGTGAATACCACTACCCAGACGATTGTTTCAAAGCTAGTTGGCTTCAGTGGGTGGGCAGATACCCTGGTAATGCAACATGCCATCACAGTGTATCCACTGAAAATAAATAACAGTAGTCTTCTCTAATAGAGAAGACTTATTTAGTCAGTAGTGTAATACCAGCTATCTTGTTGCAAAAAAGATAGCCACAATATGAGATACAATTAAAACAAGTGCCTTTACACTACATACATAGTTCAAATTTATGGGTAAACTATGGTGTAACTACACAGATATTATATAGTTAATTACTAATCCCATAAGAAATTATGGGTTGTGTATTCAGTCTTCTAATACAGTAATATGACTAAGTTTGTTCACCTAAGATGTTTAATTGGCAAATTAGGATTTGCTTAAATAAGATAAAAGCAAAACCTCTATGTACCAGTTAAAAATGGCAAGTTTCTCCCATTTTACAAGTACTATGTACTTCTAGATTTAAAACCTCATAAGGAATTAAATGGAATATTTACAGTTCAGGAACTGAATTATAAAGTAATACTTCACATTATTGCAAGGTTCCTAGTAGTTACAAGGAGCATTTGAAAAAGGTTCAAGGCCCAAATATGAAAGTCTGGTAACATGTTACTTAGTTCCCTTAGAAGTCTGTACACTTTTGCCATTGATGCTGCAATGCATTGATTCCAGCTGCATAGAAAGCTCATAGGCCTTCAGTGATGTCATTACTACAGTGGATGCATTCCTGAAAGCTCATAGGCCTTCAGGAATGCATCCACTGTAGTAATGACATCACTATTGGTGGGAAAATGGATGGCAGCCAGATATCTTTAAAATTAGAAGACAGATGAAAATCTAATATTTTCAGTGGATGAAATCTGAAATTCTAGATCAATGCTAGATCTGTTGAATATGGGGAATGGTCTCAGATTTCAAAGCCACTCATGCAGTGCAATGATATCAATGGCCAACTTGTAAGAACTCATTTTTCTTGATAGAAAATGACTCTTACCAAGTTTTTACATAAGGTCTGATAATATGCCCCTGTGACTGTCCTTGCTGAAGCTAATCCACTAACAATCCATCAGCATCCCAAAAACCAAATGCCATTACCCCACCAGCAAAAGAAATTCAACTCTGCTTTCTTAGAAGGGGCAGAAGAGCTATGTTTCCACTGCCATTTTGTCTCTGGCTGAAAGTGGTGAACCCATGTCTCATCCATGCTCAAACCTAACAAAAATTCTCTGGACCTGCTTGAACTTAAGCAAAAATACTCACTTGAACAGTCACTTGAAGTTTCTGATCTGCCATCCACAAAGTGGGGTCCCTCTTCATAGCAAAGGACCACCTGTTGCCACACATTCAGATGAGATGTCCAATGGCAAGGCAAGGTTACCATACTCAGAATAACTTTTCAAACATTCCTTGTAATAATGAAGTTGGGCAACCAATTTAGAGATTATTCAAATTGAAGTTTAAAGATAACAAATCTTTAACAGTAAAAAATTTCCTACTTGGGTGGAGATATTTTTTGTCTATACTTTAACCAGCCTAAATACTCAAATGAGAGTATAGTCACTTACCATATTTAATTCTTCAAGTTTGGCTCTTGTCAGGGTTTCACTGAAGTCTTCTCCCTCAAAGAAGGATTCAATTTCTATACGAGCTTGATGAGCTGTAGAAAGAGTTCGCTTGGCCTTTTCTACTTCTCTTCTCAACTTTTGTACTGCTCTATTATCACCTCTAATGTCTTTACCAGTTTTCTTTTTATACAATTTAATAAAATGTTCCATTACTCTTTGGTCAAAATCTTCACCACCTATAATTGTTAAGAAACAATATTAAAATGAAAGCTAGAAGAAGTTAACATTAATAAAGGAATACAAAAATAACTTCATACTTGAGTGCCTGGAGGTTGGGAATATTTTAACCACTTTTGCAGAAGGGTAATGGCACACAATTATAGATTGTATTTGAAAGCATTCAGCTCTGTAAAAGTAAAAGTAAATAAAAAGGCTATTTTGTAAAAGTAAAAAACTATAAACAGTGAGTCATTTTCCAGTTCAGAAACCCATTATACAAAGCAGAGAATTTCATACTTATGTTTGTGCAAACAACCACCTTTACCCTCACATAACAGAAGACCACTTACTATTTTTTTTTTTAGTGGCATGCAAAAAAGGCTGTTTCAGTTTTTGGGTTGGATGTCAATTTTGCAAATACAGGCTAATGAATTTAATGCAAGTTTGTATGGATTACAAGCATAGAGGTCTTAAATTAGTTAAAGAAATTAAGTTTTTATTATTAAAAATGGAGAATAATTAGCATACTAATCAGATGTTAGTTAAAAAGTTAACCATTAACAGCAATGGTAATATTTAATGCTACTGATTTTTCTGTAATAATTCTTGCAAACTGTTAGAGGTTACAATATAAGATGTAATCAAAGCACAAATCATCTATATATCTGCAGTTTAAATTAGAATGCACTGCATAGGTGTTTAATCATTTTAAAGCAACTGAGCAGAAAATTTTGTAATTTTGGAAGAAAATTACAGAAATGTTAAAATTAGCTTTCCAGAAAGGCTCACGCACCTCATATTTTGGCAGAACAAATTGTTTTTATAAAGCTACAAGTAAAATTGATTACTGATTTGTTTTTTAATATGCAAAGGCCAACTCCCATTAGGCTTTCAAACAAACATGCTGGTCCCAAAGAGCACACTACAAGCAGGATTCCTTTTGGGGGGGGGGGATTTTATTTCAAATTTCATAAATAATTTCTTTGGTATTCTTTCAATGCTTATGAAACAGTCTCCAGGCTGATGAATGTACTGTGCTTGTTTTTTCAGCACCCTCAACCTTTTTTGCTAAAAAAAACTAAAATAAGCTTCTTTAGTACCACTGTAACCTAGGGCAACATTGATGTAGTACAGGTGTTGGAGAAGGGGCATCTTCAGTGTTAAACATATTCAGATTATAAAATCTACCTAACATTTTTAGCATGAATAAAAAAAAAATTCCAAAAGATGACCTATTAAGAGAAATTTCATAAACTCAAACACTATTTGACTGCTGGTGGACAAAACATTAAATTCATAAGAGAAATTATATTATTATAATTCTTTAAGAGTGTAGTCCTTTAAAAACAGCAAATGTGTCATACTTAAGAGTTTTATGGAAGTTCCTTATACACAAACTTCCAAAATGCTCATAGAATCCTATAAACATTTGGGAGCATAAACTACTGAGCTACATATTTAATGGCCACTATAGCTCAGTGGTCAAAATGTAAAGACAATTTAATTTAACAAATATTCCTTGAGTTATGTGATTAAAAAAAAGGTATTTCTGGAAATTTATCATTTAGGCTAAAACCAACAAACTCTTTTTCCATTGAAAAAGAGTTGGTGAAGTCAGCATTTGTGAACCGGTTCCCAAGGCAGTAGGATGGACGAGTATTCTAATGTTGAACTGGCCGACATGCACCTCTCGTATGGAGCTGTGGACTGTAATGGGCACACCACTCTGCACTTGTACCAGGAACGTTTCCCGCACAGACATGCTCCTCATCATACGATTTTCACACGTGCACAGAAAGTTGTGAGACTTGTTTCACGAGAGGTAACATGAATCAAGAGCAAACGACGAGGACGCCAGACAATGAGGAGAATGTCCTACATCTTGCAGAAGGCAATCCGAGTAAGAGTACTCTCACAATAGGCCAACGATTGGGTATTTCCCAATCCACTGTATGGAGGATACCGTCAACAAACCAAATGAGTTCATACCATGTGCAACGTGTCCAATCATTGGAGCCTGCGGATTATCCACTCCAGAGGAGTTTTGCTACTTGGTTTCTTCTACAGAAACGTTTGCAAATGCTGACTTCCAGTGGGATTGCTGTTCACGCAACCTCCCGTTCAATGTCCTCTACTGCACGATGAAGGCATT
Organism: Mastigoproctus giganteus; assembly: GCF_048544385.1. NCBI lineage: Eukaryota > Metazoa > Arthropoda > Arachnida > Uropygi > Thelyphonidae > Mastigoproctus > Mastigoproctus giganteus. The sequence goes on along the minus strand of NC_143578.1, from coordinate 165,955,717 downwards.
TTGGACCCCTGCAATGCTATGCGATTCATCATTGTGACCCCTACACCTCCTGCAAGTTTGTCGCACTGGTAGTGAATCACCCTGTATACATTAATGGTATTCAAATCAGATTGAAGCACTGCTCATTTACTGAATGATTGTAGTATAATAAGACTTAACCCCCCCCTCCCAACACAAGTGATTTATCGCTAGGCAGAACTGGATGTCTTTTAGCATGGGTCATGGTTGGCATCAGGTGAAGACCAATTTCCATCCATTACTTTGTTACAGCACACTAGTCAATGTACAAAACACTTGTCCATGTGCAACAATATGGCAACTGCACACAGAGCTTGGCATGATACGGAGCACAACCATACCAAGTTCTGCAATGCAAACTGCTAAAATTCTTGCATGTATGTTTCATTGATAGAAAACCTATTCAAGTCAGAACTGAGGTGCTGTACTTTAGTTAGCATTTCATTTGGGAGGAAGTGATCTGACAGATCAAGTCTAATGTTTTGTGCCCAGTTCTGGCTTAGGTATTTGCCACCAACAGAAATCCCATATGGATAGAAATGATTTTTGTCTGTGATCATTTTAACTGTGGTTAAATTGACACCATTTTCAATGATATCACATAGCTGGTACAACCCAATTGAAGTAGTTAAGGTTATTGTTTAGTCCTGTGGTGGGAAACAAGCTTTCCAATTGGACCATTTACAGAGCAAGAAACCTACAGAAAGCAATGGCTTCTTTGCTGTATAGCTGCTGATGATCATACTTTGACAGTATAGAGGAATGGAATAGATTATTGTTCCAACAGTTCCCAATTATTTTAGGACCCTTAAACAGTAAGTGTTACTTAACTGTACATTAGAGACAAGCAGCTGTGGTTGTAAACTTGTCTACTCAAGTAGAGTAAAGGTTTTGGTTCAAATACTATTCAAGTGAGTGGGTTGAAATGGCTGAAATTACCATTCCATCAAGTGTAGGAACTATTACCAATGTGAGAAGAGAATTGTTGTTTGGTTTTTTAGGAGCATTAGCAACTAAGGCCATATTGCTCCAGGGATATGCAGTGGTCACTCCCCAACTTTTCTGCATCCTCTGTATTTGGTGGCTCACAGGCTCTAACCCCCGTCTAATCAAGAAGCATGTGCTACACACTGCTGCTCCTGCCCACAGAGGTGCCATGAGAAGAGAAATCATTGAATAGTTTCTCAAGATTGACAGCCCATACTGTGAGATACAAAACAATGTTGATAAGACATGGCTTCAATGTCAAGAGAAACAGGAGCTGAAATTCTAAATCTGCAATTTATATATACCATATTCAATGATTATCTGGTTAGCATGCACAAGTGAGAGTTGCAAATAACAAGCCAGATAAGACTCCTTTTGGAAAAGGAAAGATCACTTTTTTGTGCAACTGTCCATGGACAACCAGTGTCTTGAAGTTTTAAGAGCTAACTTAATAAGCAATTTGAAATGTCAAGGAGAGGATATTGGCCTGGATTAGATAATGGGATTTAAGGTTCCATTCAAAAGCACACTACAGTATATATAGCTATAAAGAAATTTGTCACTGGACTGGATTTTTCGTGGCTCATCTGAGAAATCATTCAATAATCCTAGTAGCTTCCAGCTACTACTATTCTGAATTCACTGATATCATTTTATCCCACTGAATAGATTTAATTAAGACAAAAAGGTGACTAATACTAAGCACTGTCACTTTTATGACAAAAAACCCTTCCCTTGATAGTAGTTACATCTTTCACTTCCATATCAATACCCTGATCACCGCCAGATATAATGTTAGAGGTAATTCCAAATTAGTGTATTAAGCAAGTGCAACAAGATAAAAATTCTTTCTAGAAAAATTGTGGTGGTGCCAGTGTCTCGAAGTTTAAGAGCTAACTTAATATCTTAATTAAGTATTTGAATTACATAGTATCAGGGAATTATAGGTAAAGAATTAATTTAGCTATAATGAAAAATAGCTTTGAATTCAAGCAGCTTTTAAAACAGGCATTAAGGTGACAACTAGTAACAATTAAGTTTTACAACTATTTTCACCAAAAATTCTAAATATCTATGATAACTAATGCATAAATATTATGTAGTTCATCTAAAAATAAGACATTTTGGTCAACACAATTATTCAAACTACAATTTTCAAATGAGTATGCACAGTCAAACAGAATTCTGTCCTAAGAGGGATATTAGATTAATACACTCATGAAAATAAACTGAATTCCAAACTTGATTATGATGGAAATGTTAGAATGACTCATTCATTAATATAATATTAATTTGATTGCCCTATTATAAAAATCACTTTGAAACTCAATACTTACCAAGATGAGTATCACCATTTGTTGCTACTACTTCAAATACTCCATTATCAATGGTTAAAAGTGAGACATCAAAAGTTCCACCTCCTAAGTCAAACACTAATATATTCTTTTCGCCTTCCTTCTTGTCTAGGCCATATGCAATAGCTGCAGCTGTTGGCTCATTAATAATTCTCATTACATTTAATCCAGCAATTGTACCTGCATCTTTTGTAGCCTGACGCTGTGCATCATTAAAATAAGCTGGAACTGTCACTACTGCATTTGTAATTTTCTTTCCAAGATAAGCTTCAGCAGTTTCCTTCATTTTTGTTAAAACCATAGCTGAAATTTCTTCTGGTGCAAATATTTTTGCTCCTTGAGCTGTCTGTACTTCTATATGGGGTTTATTATTTTTTTCTATTACCTAAAAAAATAAAAACCACACTAAGCTGCATTCACATTACAATTAAAAAACCTAAATAACATAAAAACTAACTTCAAAATTACAACTTGTCAATGTGCAAATTGGCTATGGAAAATTACTTGTGGACTAATAACAATACAGCTATGACAGTCACTTACCAGCTCTTGTTGGTTTCTAACGATCAACATTTAGATTGTTTCACATCATAATCTATCAACAATTCAGCATTCACATAATATCCTTGTACTAAGTAAACTTTTCTGAATATTCAGAAGCTATTACAAGAGACAATCTTAATGTCTTACCTTGATGCTCAGTTCTCATTAATGTTAGTCAGTCAATTAACAGATCAAAAATTCTACATAATATCAGGTGACAATTTGTACATTACATTGTTTTCACATGTTCAGGTGCTCCACAACTTGTTACATAAAGCAAAAGAGGCATTTCAAACTAGCTGAGAAAGTTAATTCAAACTACTGCTTTTGCATGTACAGATCAGAAAAGGTTTCCTAAGTAGGCAAGACTACTTTGCTTTCTTACAAGTAAGAAGAATTTTTCAAAATTAATAGAAACTCATAAAATTAAGTATTAATTTTCAAATAAAATTAAGTTATGACTAACAGGAACAAAGTTTAGTTCCATGTACTCAAGTCTGAATTTAGAGCATTTAAAGAAGGTACCTTCAATATCAGGTTTACAATTATTTCTATTGGGTTTAAAATAAAAAACCCAAGCAACCACTTAAATTTTGAAACAAAGTTAAATATTTGGAGTATTATCATAATACTCCAAATATTTATGCATAAAAGTTAAATTTGACAAAGTAGTCACAAAGCAACATGAATTCTAAGCATCCAGAACATAGCCAAGAAGTCTTAAAATCTTTGTCTTTATATACCTGCTTTTTTTTTCATTTTAGCAAGAAAACCAGAAGTTTAAATTATGATTTAAAAAAAAAAAACACCTTGCGTTGAAAGGAATGCATTTCATTTTTATTTAAACTTTATCAGCTATTCATTTTCCTGAATCTTGTTGCAGAAAGTCTTTCTGCTAATAGAACACTGTTTCCAAACAGTTTTACAAAATTAAGTTTTTCCATGTAAAAAACCACACACACCTTTATATTTAGCTTCTAAATATAGCATATAAATTTCTAAGCATTTATATTTAAATGCTTAGAAATTTGCTCCCATTAAGCATCACTCAAACAATAGTCTAGTAGATATAGCAACTAGTGGAATAGGTAGTTACAAAGCTGATTCTAGATTATAATGAAAGCTAGAATTTAAACATAGCAATAGGATTACCATTGTGTCCTACAAGATCAGCTAAAGAATATCTGGATTTTTATTACAAAAATTTATAAAAAATTCTAAAGTTAATTAAAAAGCATATCTAAATATTTATGAATGTTCTTTAACTTTAGATTAAAGTTAAATGAAGTTCAATATATAATTGAAAATAAATAGTCCACTACAGCCTTTAAACTAAAGAGCTATTATTACAATGGAACCAACATGAAACAGCAAGTTATTACCTGACTGGAAATAAAAATATATACATACAAAAAAATTGGATGCATCTAAAAATAGTTTTCATAATTGTCAATCTGACAAACTAAATATATAAAAAACACTTGAAGCCATGGCAAAATAAAGAGGACCATTTAGTCAGCTTAAATTTTGTACATGCACACCATAAAAAGCAAGTCACATTTGACTTATTGTTTAGCACTTTGCCACTTTCTTTAATCTAACTACACAATATATTACACCTTGACACACGAAAGTACCAAAAATAGTTCTACATCTTCAGAAGTCAAAATGCAACATTAAGTTATTTTTTTTGTTCAGGCCACAAAGAAGATGAAAGAACTGAAAATGGCTAGAACTCAATGGACAGCATTTAGAAAAAAAATGTTACCAAACAAAGCAGTTAGAGACTAGTATTAGTGCCATAGAAGACAGAAAAATTGGCTGAAAAGTCTCAGCAGAAATTGAATTTCTATGGAACAGAGTGGAGAGATTTCTTAAGGTTTGTAAGGGGCAGATAGTTGCTTAGAAGCAAAGTTGGTTAGGTTTTATTGGCACATTAACAACTAAGGCTATAAATGCACCAAAACCTGGTCATAACAAAAAACTTTTCAGTGGCCTAATGAATTAGGTCACTAAGATAAGATATAAAAACAAGTATAAGACAAATTAATAAACAAGTAACAATAACAAGGTAGATTTTTAAATGCAAGTATTAAAAAAAAATACTGATTTTAGAAAATCTAAAAAGAGCAGACATGGTCATTGTCAGACAATATCTGGCTGAGCATATAAGGCTCAGCCAGATGACTAAAAGCAGTAAAATATACATGTTCACATCTAAAACGTGGACACTCAGTTAAAATATGACAAATAGTTAAAAAGGTGTCAATTCTCACACAGGCAAGTCATCTACCCCCAGAAGAAATGCATGTGCAAGATGACTATGTCCTATGTGGAGGCAAGCTAAAAACAACTTCCTCTCTGCAGTTCCTGTGCAGACTAGACTGCACAGTGTTGGATTACAGGCTTTATCTGATACAGCTTGTTTGTGACCTGCTCATGCCAAGATTATTGCAATTGGGAGAGTAATTTAACTTGTATTAGCTGCCTGTAGTCTGTATAGGGAACTAACAGACAGTATTGTGTTGCAGTGACCTGGCTGCAGCATCAGCCAGTTCGTTACCCTTGATCCCAATGTGGCTTTGGATTCAGCAGAAACAATGTCAAATGAACACTCAAAGAGAAAGTAGAATCTGCTGGACCCAGGTCAAAGATGGAACCTAATCCCAGAAAAAGCTTACAGTATACTTAAGGAGTTAGTATACACTATACAGATTTGGCACTTGTGGAATGTGGTCCAAGGCTAATTCTATAGTGTAGAACTCAGCTGTATATATGCTGCATTTGTGGGGAAGTCTCCCAGATATTAGTTTTGTCTTAGAAGATGACTCTCCTTGAGTAATCAGTAAAGACAAGCAAGAAGTCTGAATACTCTGCTTGGTGAGCAGCATAGTTGTTGGTAGACTTCTGCATATAAACTCTGGACATGGGATGTTCTGAAAGCTCCAGTAGCAATGTGGATGGTTTAATGATGGACTGGGTCTAGCCATCATAGTATGCTGTTTCTTGCTGATGCATACACCTGGGACCCATAATTTAATTTAGACTGGACAAGTGCATGATATAGGCAGAGTAGGGAGCAGTCTGCTCCCAATTATTGGATAAAATCCCTCGTAGGAGGTTCAATCCTCTGTGCACCTTGTTCACAGTTGACTGATATGTGGTAGAAATGTCAACTTATTATCGAATATTAGCTCCAAGAATTGTCTCCGGTGCTACTGGAATAATGTTTTGTCTGAGCATGATTTCTGGTTCAGGGCAAAGGTTCTGCTTAGAAGCACAGTAATCCTGTAGCGGTACAAAGTTCAGAGAATGTCCAAGTTATTTATTCTCTATGGCAGCATTTCCACAAATGCTCCGCAAAAAAATGGCAATTAAAAAAAAAGTTTGCATATTTGTAGCATACTATTTTTTGGATCATTAAAATAATTGTTTTTGTTATTAATATACTAGCAGACTAATAATCAAATAGATCGTGGAACACTTTTCGGGCTTTGCATAGAGGTAATGACATCTACGAAAAAGTAGCAATGTGGTGATCTTGCATTCCATTCAGCCTGGAGTACACAGGTTGAAGGAAGCAAACCAATACAACTAAACTCACTTCCTTGTATAAATTTTTTTAATTATTAGTATTTCAAAATGTGACCACAGATTTGTGGTTGAAAAAAAGAAAAACTTGAGTGAGCAGCAAAGTACTTCATAGTGCAACTGCGGTGGATGAAAACTGTACACAATATTGTCACACTTTGAAGTGAGAATGAACAATCGCAGCCTTTTGTCCCCCAAAAATCCACAAAGTAATAAAACAGGAACCAACTAATAAAACATCAACAACGAAAGTAAAATGACAGTTATTTGAATTTTGGCTTGGTGTGTTAGAAATAAAGATGCTCCTGATCCACAGTGCATCATATATAATAAAATATTAATATCAGGTCTTTGACTTCCACTAAGCTTGTTTCGTAATTGTTTGCGAATGTTGAGAGATGAAGTGTTCCATGACTAAAAAAAAAAAATTAGAAAACTGCTTTAAGGGAAAGTGCAGATGAATTGTGGGGGAAATTAAGGCATTTATAATTAGGCTTAAAAAAGTTCACTTTTATGAAAACATAAGAGTGGAAGTGTAAACTTCACTCTTTTACAGAGTAAGGTCTATATAATAAGATGATACAACTGAATAGATCAGTAATCTTTAAAAATAGAAAGTCCTTGGAAAAAAATATATAAATAAAATATTAAGGATAATAGCAAATTATTAGAAAAAGTAAATCAATCCAATAATACCATCAGGGACCTAAGAAAACAAAAAATTAATCTCTTTTTACTGACAATCTAGATGACTTCAACTGGGGCCAACCACCCAGACTGAAGGCAAAAAATGATAAGAGGTTCTGTTTCTGTGATGATCAATATATGCTAAGTAATTTAAATCTAAACCAAATATAAACCAGTATAGGCCAAAAACCAAATGTAAATAAAAAGTTAGAAAATTGAGAATTATTAGAATCAAATGTAAGAAATATAAGTGTAGGCATATATTAATCATTGTTGACCCAACAGAGAATGAAATTTAATGATTAAAATAAGATTAAATATATAATACATATTTACTGTATCTAGGACAATGTAATAGTCATCAAAATAATGTGGTGCCCCTATGTGATGGATATGGTAAAAAAAAAAAATTTAATTTAAGTTAATGCAAAAAGAAACATGCAGATAGTAAGAAAAAATATTTTATAGACATAGGTGTATTGCATGACTGCATTGACCCATAAATATTAGTTACAGTCATTTTAACCACTAATAATTATATATACACATACCAATAAAGAAGGTTATCTTTATTGGGTTCTGGGTAATCTCTTGATTAGAAGAGACAAGAATCTCACTAATCCACTACTGGGAGCTAAGAATTAACATTCATCAGAAGATGAACTTGAGGCATATCCTAAATAGATAAACATAAGGAGAACATCTTGTTAGAATAATCTGCTGAATTACTATGGTAATAGGAGTTGGATGCAAGAAACAATTGAGAAGGATGGTTGCCATCCTTGGGAATAGGCAAGGAAGTGCAAGTGTCTTCTTACAGGCAATTTTAATTTGCCTTTAAATTGATTAGAGCAAATGGGAAGGAAACTCAAAATGGAGGACAAGTTTTTAAATCAACTAGATGGATTATTACTTGTTTCAACATGTCAGGGAAAATACTAGGGAAAAGAATATTCTAGATCAGATCACCTGCAAGCCAAATGAGATAACAGGGCTGACAGTACAGGAACCAGTAGCAGGAAGTGATCACCAAGTTATACAATAGAAGATGGAGGTAGCAGTAGTTAAAAGGCAAAGGAATGGGTTATAATTACATAAAAGAAAATTAAAACTGCTTAAGGCACTACATGGTCTATTAAATGGGTAGATATATCAGAGAGTTAATTGAATTATGGTATACCATAAAATCATAGAAGCCTTGAATGCATATTTATATATGCATTCAAGGCTTCTATGATTTTATAAAAAAAAAAATTCCATTTATAAAAAAATATGGAAAACCTCCATGAGGAGGATTCCAAGTTGGATGAATAATGAAGTTGCCAGATTATTTGAGCAGGAATAAAAAACTGCATGGAAAAGTTAGAGCAATAAAAAAAAAAAAAATTTATTTATATATATATAGTACTGAAACTTATAACACCTACAAAATTGATCTATAATAGTGCCACAAAAGGTTAGGCTGGCAAAGGCAGAAAAGAAATCTCTGGCAAAGTGTGGGGATAAGGAATTTCACATATATAAATGCAAAGAGAAGGGCAAATTAGATTGAATTGTTATGTAATGGATGTGGGATAGTATTAGATATCCCAGCTGATGAACACAGTTACTTTGCATCAATATTTACAGAATAAAACCCCTTCGTCAATGAGAGAGGAAAAAAAAAACTTATGGGAGTGAAGTTGAAAAATATGTAATTAATGATATTGAAATTTCATATGATTAATGAAAATTACTTTCAAGCCTACAGGTGAGCAAGGCTCCCAGGGTTGATGGCATATACCATATAATTTTAAAGGAGATGGCAAGTGAGTGCAGCACTGAACCATTAAGGCTTATGAGAGATTAGAATTGGGAAAGATTCCACTGGATTGCAAAAGTACAGTTCTTGGAGTAGTAGGAAATTACCAATTGGTCAGTAACTTCATTGCAGTAGTAGGGAAAATAAAGGAGGCAATAATCAATGGTGGAATTCAGGATTGTTCCAATAGAAATGGAATTCTAAAGGAGACACACAGCATGGTTTTGTAAAGGGAAAAATGTTTAACAAATCTGGTTGGCTATTTGGACAGGATCACATGAGCTGAATTTAGAGAATAAATTCAACATTTTATTTAGATTTCAAAGCATCTGACTGTCTCAAATGAGTGGTTACTTTATAAGCTGGATCAGGTTGGAATTGCAGGAAAATCCTCAGATGGATAGCAAGATGACTTTGGGGCAGGATGCAAAGATGTTATTTCTCATATTATGTTAAAGCAAGAATTAGTATTGGGACCACTGTTTTTGATTTTCTTAAATGATATTGATGGAAGGATAAAGGGCATGATATAAAGATTGGTAGAGTTGTTAATGATCACTGCCAAGCAGAGTTTCTTTAGAGAAACCTACATAGACTTGTAGGGATGGTGAGAAAAGTGGCAGCTATGTTTTAATTCAGCAAAATGAAAAAGGTGTTACACCTGGGGAACAGCAACCCCAAAATATCTTATATATTTGGTGGAGTTTAACTAAAGTCAGTAGTGGTTATTTCTCTACACAGAAATAACCACTAGAACCAACAAAAGTTGGTGCAGCAGCATCATTACATAACTTTTCATATTGTAAATTTCTTTGGAGTTCCCCACCTCAATAAAGTAAATGCTTTCCTAGTAAAAAAGCCTTTTCTCAATAACAGCACCCAGACAGCCATTCCAGGTCTATGTGGCCCCTCACTGGTGAGGGAGAGAGTGCTACCATGGTTTAACAGCTGACAATCCAGTTGTCAGCTGATTTCACAATGACAGATTGAAGAGAGGGTTGTAATTTACTACACAGGATTAAGGCTAGAAAGCCTCAGATGACTGCAAGAAATTTACTATCATAAGTTCATACAATATCATTATTTCTATACACAGTAAACCAACCAAAGTTTGCAGCAACATCTTTATGTTGCATCTCATTATGAAATTAAATAATTCACAATTGGGTTGGCAGTTGTTATACCATAAGTGCCTACTCACCAATGAGGCCAAATACTTCTCAAATGGCTATTTTGCCAAGTATGTGACAGTCTTCTCTACTGTGGAAGACTTACAAGATAGGCAAGTCTTTGTGAAGGAATTAACAATATGATATGTAATGATGCTACTGCAAAGCTTGAGATGGTTTAACATACATAGAAATGATGCTACTACAAACTTATGACAGTAAATACTTCTCAGTTGAGGCTTTCTAGCCCATGTATCAAACTTAATTTGATACATGGGCTTTAGGAGTTGTTAAGGAAGTCTTGATTTAGTAGAATCAAGTTTTACAGTAAAGTAAGGTTTTCTAAATCAAACTTAATCTAATTCAGAGAATTGTTTGAAGATTAAATTTTTATACAAGTAAATAATAATTAAGCACTTACTGGCTGGCTTTGCAATATCACCATCAATTTTTTTGTTCATGGGTGAAAAATAAACACCATAGTTTAATCTTTCCAGGTGGTTTGGTGGATAATATACATTAGATTAATAAAAAATACACAATAAGACTAAATTAGATATTGTTGGAAAGCTTTAAGTTAAGATTTTCTGTTTCTAAAAAGGTGGTTTTTGTACTCCTTAACTGGCTAGGGAGTTGTTTGTAGTTAAAGTTACAACAAAAAAAAAAAAAAAAACTAATTTGAGTTGGGACTATTCTTAAAGATGTATGCAATGGTTTTCAATCCTAATTCCTTTGTTGAGATGAATATCTATGGCTTCTAGAAAAATTCTTCAGATTAAATTGAAGATCTGATTCAATTCTCCTATAACAAAAAAATAAAATTTAATTCTATAATAACCCTCAGTTACAGTCTTTGAAGTCACTGAAGAAAAAGACATTTGATTCCACTATATACATATTTCCAAGTTTGGAAATAAAGTATAATTAATAACCATTTATACCACGTGAAATGAATAAATGTAGTTCATTAAAACTATGGCCCAAGCCACTATACATTTAAGATGTTTCAGGCATCTTACCAATACCCATCAAACTATGCTGTTAGGGATAGAAAATAGGAAGGGTTACAATTTGATTTATATTCCAATAATTATTAAATTGTGAATTAAGTCTAAAGGATTTTAGGTTACATTAGAAAATGGATTAAGAATAGTAAATACATACTGATAAACATGCATCAAATGCTTACCTGCAGTCAGGACTCGTGCTTGCCAATGCCACCAAAACCTGATATGTATATTGACAAGAGGTGCCCAACAGTTAATTTATGGATAAGGGATTAAATCCATTGACCAATAGTAAGATTGGCAAGTCTTGCTATCCTCATAGTAATTAACTTTTGTGGAAAACAACCATTTAAATGTCCTTTTGATTGTATTACACATAATCAAAAATTATACTGATATAGGTTTGGGTATTTTATCTTCAAAAAACTGCCTATATGGTTACACAATGAAAAGGAGTAGGCTATATGCAGCCTATAGGTTGGCTGCCCTGTATTATACAGTGGCATTCCAAAATTCTGGCCTGTTTTATTTTGCATGTCACTATTACAGCCCAAAAAGTATAGACTGTGCTATGTTACCTATATATATATTTTTTTTTTTGCAGAAAGCATTAAAACATGAGCCTAACCAGGTTCACATGAAATACTAAACAAAGAAAACTAGTTCTATTGCAAATGACAATCACATTGGACAGCCCCCAACCAGTATATAAAAAGTCCATACTGAATGGACTACATAGTTGCCTAGTCTTAGTCATTTCCTGCAAATGAAATGAAGCTAGTCTGCCACAATGCTGTGTTACAAATGCCAAAGCAATACAAGTTTGCCCTATACTAGCATTCAGAACTAGCTAGCAGAGGATACCATTACCTATAGTTGGGTGTAGGTGATGACAAATGACAGCTTGCCATTTCTTGCAACCCAATTATTATATTTAGTGAAATCTAAATGTCACTTGAACACATGATGAAGAGGAATGAACCTTATTGTTCAGAATTTTTGGGTAACCTGAAAACTCAGATCTACAAAAGCAGGAGGGCACACTTTGAATTATTTGGTATTCACTGAACAGGTAATGAATAATAGCTTTACTGTCTATACATTTTGTTTTAGTCCTATATATCAATAGATGGTTTGAAGAAGTCAAAACAGCACTAAAGTTAGTTTGTGGGAATATCTGAAAATTAATCTTTCATATTACAACCTCTTAACCATTGCCAAGAAGATGAAAAACATGTAGCTAGAAAACAACATTAGACAAATCTAAAAAGTTGACAAAAGCATCTTAAAAAAAAAAAAAAGGAACTGAGCCTTTGCTTCTATAAAGCAGTTTTTCTCTAAGCAGGAAGGTTTTAAAAATACCCTATACAAGTTAGACTAATTTTTAGATTAAATTAACCTACTGATTTTTTCTCAAGCTATGGACAAAAAAAAAGTTATAAAATAAACTGCAACTTACCTTAAATGGGAAGAACTTAACATCTCTTTGTACTGATGGCTCAGACCATTCACGTCCAATTAAACGTTTGGCATCAAAGACTGTATTCTCAGGGTTTGTTGTTAACTGGTTTTTTGCTGCATCACCAATCAATCTCTCACCTTCTGCAGTGAAGGCTACATAGGATGGGGTAATTCTGTTTCCTTGATCATTGGCAATAATTTCAACTCTTCCATTTTTAAAGACACCAACACTAGGAGTAGAAAAAGCTATTTCAATTTAAGTAGCAAATAAGCTTCTTTACATACTAAAAACTGACAGTGCAATCCAATTATTTACCAACAATTTTCAGCAATTGGAGTTGCTTGGAGGAATTAAATTCTAGATCTGTAAGAAAGATAGACTATAGATACCTGACCAATTTGATTGGATACTTTGATGCAGTCACAAAAGAAAGGCTTTGATACTGTTGCACATGGAAGACTGCTGCACAAATTGGAGCAGTGAGGCAAATGCTGCTATGGATAAAGGTATGGTTGAGAGGTAGAAGACAGTGGTAATCAATGGACACTATTCACATCATGGACTAATGCTATTAATGGAGTCCCTCAGTGTTCAGTCCATTGTTTTCTGATTTTATAAATGATATTGATCAAGCTTAATGTTCAAGTTTGCAGATGATACAAAGGTTGGCAGGGTTGTTAAGGACACTACTGACACTATGCTGCTGCAACAGGATCTGGAAAGGTTCAGCAGACAGGCTGTTAGAATGGCTCATGGTGTCTTGTCAATAATATATAGAAATTTTTCTAGCAGGGATGAGGTGATTATTCCCTTGTATAAGGCAATGGTCAGACCACACCTAGAGTACTGTATACAGGGCTGGAGGCCTCATTTCAGGAAGGATGTAGTGCTGCTGGAACAAGTACAGAGAAGGGCAACAAGATTAGTGAATGGAACAAAGAGTTGCTCTTACAAAGAAAGGCTCAAGTTTTGCAAATTACAGTGTCTGGAGACTAGGCACTGGCAAGGTTGATCTCATAGGTGTATAAAGCCTTGAATGGATTGAGCATGCTCAATACCAATGGGATTCTTCCTCTTGCTCAGAATAACCACCTGAGAGGACATAAATTCAGATCGAGGAAAGACAGATGTAGGATAGATGTGCAGAATTTTGCCTTTAGCCAGCAGGTAGTCCATTGGTAGAACAGACTTCCATCCTTTGTTGTGGAAGTCTATAGCCTAAATAAATTTGAGACTCAGCTGGACAGGTATTTCGAACAAACAGAGGGGTGAAATGCAAGTGTTTTTTTGGCTGATGCTGCATAAGCTTGCATCATATCTCTACTAATGCTAAAAGACAAAAATGCCAGACTTTGCAAGTGTCCTGCAGACAACTTAGAAATGCAGAGTAAATAAATGGCTAGAGCAACTAATGTCCTCTCCAGGAGGATAACATTTGTCTTATACAGGACAATGGATGTCTTCAGAACTGTATACAACAACATTCAGAATGTTGTACATAGGTCTGAAGACTAGACAAAACACCTAGAAGGGATCAAAGAAGAATGATCAGTGACAAGAGCAAATAGTAGTAGTGGCATGTGATGCAAGAAAGCAAGTGTATTAGCTTATGCAGCATCAGTCAAAAAAAAACCACACCATTCCCTAATAATGCCTGTCCAGTACCTCATTAAGTTTATTTAACCTATCAACTTCCACAAAGACAGATGGAAGTTTGTTCTGGCAATTAACCACCTGCTGGCTAAAGGCAAATTTCTGCACATCTATTCTACCATCTGTCTTTTCTTAATTTGAATTTATGCCCCCTTAGGTTTGTAATCTGAACAAGTGGAAGGATCCCATCAGAATTCAGCATGCTCAACCCATTCAAGGCCTTATACACCTCAAACAGATCACCACACAGGTGCTTAGTCTCCAGCTGCTGCAATTTGCAGAACTTAAGCCTCTTGGTAAGAGGATCCTGTCATTCCCTCAATCTTGTTGCCCTTCTCTGTACACACTCAAGCAAATCTACATCCTTCCTAAAATGTGGCCTCCAGACCTGTATGCAGTACTCAAGGTGTGGCCTGACCATTGCCTTATACAGAGGGACAATCACCTTTTCCCTGCTAGCAAAATTCCTATATATCATTGACAAAACCCCATGACCTGCCCTGGCAGCATTTGCTCAGAAAACTTCATATCTGAGTGCACAATTACTCCCAGGTCTTTTATTTTCTACCACCTTAAGTTTAGTAAGTTTCTCTGGGGTTACTTCTATCCATATACAGTACTTTGCACTTGTCAAGATTAAACTTCAGTTGCCACTTCTTAGCCCATCTGCCCAAATTATCTAGATCCTCTTTCAGTAGCATACTGCCATTACATTACTGCATATAGATGATAGGTGTGTAGTTGTCAGATTGCAGACTAAGCAATCTGAGAACTACACACCTATCAGGAGACCTGGTCGAGATGCATGAAATGGGTTGATTGAAACAAATGAGGAATGTATATTCCTATTTGTAGGAAAGGTAGGGGCACCAAATAAAGAAAAAGTGGGTTTCATGAAGTTTAATTATGTGGAACCAGCTGTTGAATTAAATAGTGGAACAGGGAAGGAATCTAAGTTCAAAGTTCAGTTGGTTGCATGATTATGTTGTAGGAATGGCATGAATATTCATTCTTTGGCTGATGCACAAGTCTACATCATTTGGCTTCACTAGTAACACACTGCCATAAGGAAGCACTACCATAAAACAATTTGCACTTTCCGGTTTATTCGGCTTTTCTGTTAGCACTATCTATTATGAACAGGTAGTAAACTATCTTATTGCAAATGCTGATAACTGGAATTGTGGGTTTTTCATTACAGTATTATGGCAAAATGAGTTCCCCTTCACTGAAATCTTCAATCATAAAAAACAAGTTTTCAGAATCTTCTCTTCATTCTTATTTACTCGTTACAATGGTGAAAGGAAAGGGACCAATGAAAACTGCAAGTACTGACAATGGTGAAAGGAAACAAAACAAAATTGATTTAGAAATTAAGTACGAAGCAGGACAAAGTTCGTCATCTATTGCATAACTGGAATACTAAAAAACAGTGAATACTATTTTAATGGACAGTGAGCATATAAAAGAAAAGGATCAACAGTGATTGCAAAACAGCGTTCAGGTGCTATATTGAAGATGGAAAAGTTATTAATAATATGGATGGAAAAATTGGATTCAGAAGCAAGTGCCCCCAAGTCCAATGGCCATTCAAGCAAAAGTGTATTTATGAAGATATTAAGGATAGGTACAGTGAATCCCTAGCCAAGTTCATGACAAGCAATGGGTGGGTTAATAGATTCAAGCAGCACGCTGGTTTCCAAAACATTAAATTATGTAGTGAAGTCTCCAGCTTCAGAGAAATTGATATGTTGGGGGGGGGGGGGAACTTAAATCTCCGCAGCCCTCAACTTCTGCAGCAGCGTGGTTATCAGCTCGAAAAGTAAAACTTGCTGATATGCCTGTTTCCTCTACTTTTTTTTACAAAAAAGTAAATAAATAATTCTATTTACATGTTTAACCATTTCTTTTTTGCTTCAATCAAATTCAACACATTTGTGAGTGCTACATAAGCATTTAGGGAAACTGAGTTATGTAAAATTGGACTTGCCAAAGTTTTGCAGAACAACCCTTATGCAAGTCAGGGAGTTGCTGTAATTGGTTTTACAGTATGAAAAAAAAAATATTTCAAAAACTAGGATAAGAATATCTATTAAACTGGGAGAGAAGAAAAACAAATAGCCTGTCCTCTTTTACTGCCCATTTTTCTAAAACTGGCTTCTCCCTTTTCATGTTATACTTCCATTTGGAAAGATAGCATTTCAATTGAAATATGATTTTACTACTTTCATTTGAATGTATTTCAGAAGGTAAAAAACCACTCCTATTGCAAGAACAGCACTTCATGAAGATTTAGTTTGTGCCATGACAAGACACTCCCCTGTAATTACAAAGAAAACATTCTCAACTTTTGAATGCCAGCTATTTGTTTGTGATCTACTGAAATCGTCAGACTGAGAAATTTACTAGACAAGTTAGTGCAAAGCATAATAATTTTAGTTTACTAAATCACTGAGGTTTGTGAAATGGCACTGGTCAAGAATTGCTTATTCAAGATAATGCAACTCATTATGAAGGCATTTGCAATACAAGGTAATGAACATCTTGCCATTTCACCAACTTATGTGGTTTACTATGAACTAAAATGATGCTTCGCAACAATATGTATACCTTTGTATCACCACAAACTCAGCCTAATATACCTTCATCTATGTCATTAAGTATTAAAAACAATAGCCCCATCACTGAACCCTGGAAAAATCCACTAATAACATTAGTCCACAAAAAGCAGTGCCCATTGAATTCCACTGTCCTTTTACACTTAACCACCCCTTTATCTACAGCAGTAACTTGCTCTTAATGCCACATTGCTCCAATTTATACAAGTCTCATGTGCAAGAGTATCAAGCCTTCTGAAATCCAAGTATATCAAAATTACTTTCTGCACCCAGTTGCTCCATGAAATTCATTCTTGTTCATGAAGGTCTCACATGACTTTTAATCCATGACTACCTATTTTCCCTTAATAATAAAAAATATAAAAATGTAAGTTAACATGTCTGCTTTTTTTTTTAGGAGCATTAGCAACTAAGGCCATATTGCTCTGGGATATGCGGTGGTCATTCCCTGACCTTTACACATCCTCCATATTTGGTGGTGACTGCAGACAACCCTGGTCTGCACAAGAAGTGTGTGCTATGCACTGCTGCTCCTTCCCACCTGGCTACGGAGGCACCAACATGTCTGCAATTAGACCATCTAACCTTTGATCCCACTTTACAAGTTGGGGATATGTATGTGCATCTGCAGTCCATAGGAACTGCCACTAAATCCAAGAACACTCAAAACTGAGACAAGAGTTTGCTGCCTAATGATTGGATAGATTCCATCTACCCCAAGTACTTTTTTTCTCTATGTACAGCTTCAATTTTTCTTCCACTTTCCTTATCACAAAGTCACTTACCTCTGTTAGTTTGATAAACTTCTGGCTTCCAATCCCCTAAAGGATTCCTCGTGTGTAAATGTAGATGCAAAATACATCAAAATGAATCTGTCAGCAACATTATCAATAGTTAACCCACTGACATCAAGTGGCCCAATCCTTCCTTCTATTGTTAAGGTAAACATAGCAGTCTGTTACTTTTCTTACCCAAGACTTCTCATAAATCTTGCCTTACCTCCTTTGTGACTTGATTAGACTAATTTATATATGCTATACATGTGACCTGATGATTTATATGCACCCATGCACTTTTCTTCTGACAGGTCTCAATAGTTCATCTGAGATCCATTTAGGTCTAAGCCTTGAACATGCTTTAGCCTGAAAAGCCTAGCAGCTTTATGATTAGAATTTGCTGTTGGTCCCCTATATAAAATTACCACACACTTCCCTTAAAATGTTTACAGTAGCTATTTCTTTCATCAAATTCCATATTTGTACACCAATTGTGTCACCCAGTGGGTCTTTTACCTGCAGATTCTTAATGCAGGTAGAATCACTGCTGATAACCAGATCTAGAGTGTTGATTCTTCTCTAACATGCTGCTATACAAAACATGGTCACCCAAGAAATTTACAGAGGTGTTGCTAATGTGCAAGTGACCAACCCACAAATTTAGGTCAACATTTATAAATTTAAAATCCACCATAAGACTGATTCACTGGGCCAATATTTTTCTGTATAGCTCTTTAGTATATTGACAGCCACTAAGAATAACACCAACTCAATTGTTTTCCTAGTGCTTATAGCACACCTAACCAACTCAACACTGGTCACCCATGTCAACTGGATACACTGCTTTAGATCTAATATGCTTAACTAATATTACCCTTCCTGTATAAATTATACTCCATATGTTTGAATGACACCATGTCTCTGCTATCCCTACAATGTCTGCATCTGATGACTTATTCAGTACTTCAAAATTAAGAAGTTTTCTAGCATTAGTGTACATAGCACATGTTCTTGCTTATAGTTACCCTTACATAGCCCATGTATTTACTTATTACATAACCCACAATAGGGCCTGAAATCCCAACACCTTTCTTTCCGGACTGCTGGATTTTCCAATACAAGCAATGGAAGAATTGCCTCCATCCACATGTTGCTTTAGTTAATCTATTAGTCTGTATCCCCTAAGCAAGTTAGTTGACACACATATAGGCAGGCAAAATGGCTGAAGTTAGTGCAAGTGCCATGGCTTCGGAAAGCACTAAGGGGGTAGTTGTCCTCCGAATTATAGCCTTACGAAGTGTACTACTTCGTCTGATGATCTGTTGGGAACATGATATTGCCAAGAGGGATGTCTTTGTGTGTGCTTGCTGTAAACAATACAAAGCATCAGCTCAGCATTGTTATGCACTTTTGAGAGCTTGAAGAACAGGGTACATACTGTCAAATGATTTAGATTTGAGGCCCATCAAGCTCTCATCAACAATAGTTTGCAACTACTGTCAGGGAAACATTGTGCAAAAAGAATAAGTGTAATAGAGCCAGGGTATCTGCCATGGGCAAAAGTTAAATGTTGCAAAACATTTAAGGGCACAAAATGTGATTTCATACACATTGACACTAATCACATTAAGAGTAGGAGATATGCAGATATACTTTACAAGTACAGGTGAATTTTGAAAGACGTCGACACTGTTTTGAAATTGTATACAATTCTATGCAGACAAACACAGGGAGCATGATGAGAGCCTCGATTGTGCAAAGCTCACAGGGTAGAAATTCTCAGTGTGGCCTATGCTTGTTACCAGGAGAGAGTGCTTTTATAGGGATGGGATACACTTAAATAGAAAGGGTGCAAGAATAAATGTGGATGCTATTGAGGCAGATTAGATGGTTTAGGAAAAAAAAAAAAAAAGCTAGCTCGGAAATACAGACTAATAGATTACCAGTAGCTGCAAGCAATTCTTCCACTGGAATGTGCAGCAGCCTGAAAAGCAAGGCACTAGGGATTTCAAGCACTGCTGGATGTCATGGAACAAATAAATACTTACCCTGTGTTAGAGTAAGTAAGAACAGGTGCATGTATCAGATAATTGGTATCATAAGGAATGCAGAATTTGAATTTTGGGGAGTTCGTGTGGGACAGTAACAGGTATAGGCCAACTAAGCAGTCACCAACCTACCTGCCCACACATTTATTGGGAAGCAATGTTGTGCTGCATGGGGGTGCACACCATGTGGGTTGTCGTGAGCCCACACATGAGCATTGTGCTGGTTGAATAAGCCTTCACGAGTGAAATAAGCTACATCCGTGAACAAAACATAAGCTGGAAAATAAGTCTTGAACACTTTCTTGGAGAAACTACTGTGCAAAAGCCACACGTGTAGGATGATCTTGGGGAAGCAGTAACTAAACCCTTTGGAGATGAAAGGGGTAAGGAATCGTTGTGCCAGACACATTGTAACGAGACAATCCTAAGGCAGGGGCACAAGTGCTGGTAGTAGGATTATTCTGGATGGCATTCACACTTTCTTCCATGGCAGGAGTTCACGTCAAATGTGGTCTGCCCACACTACTCCTGTTACCTCTAAATGACCCATAATTGCACATGTGCAAACAAACAGTGGTCCGGTACATGTCTGTCTGGGAAGTGTTCTCCATAAGTTTGTTGAGCAGCTCGTCCATTGCCCTCTAATCCATACACTAGGTGCATGGATGCCAGCTCACAGTTTGTATATCAATGCATCCTCTTTGTGCGGCAACTACTGGTCCAATGAGTAAACCAGAAATTTTCCCTCTTGCGAACTGATGAGCAGCGCTGTCTACTGACTTACAGTGACATTTCCTATGCAATTCACATTCCTTTAGATATTACCTACCTCCCCTAAATGTCTGTACCAATATTTTTGAGACACCCTGTTATGTGTGTGTATGTATATATATAGTAAAACCCCACTAACTTGGATTGAAATATGAAAAATTCTGTTCACAGTTGAGTACTTAGAAAGTACACACTGGATTTGGGAAAGCAGATAGTAACTCTTACTGCACACTGATTGACTGCACAGAGAGTTACAGAACATACACATTACATTTGTTTTGAGTGTTCAGTATTGTTGTTGCTTCAGAGTCAGAAGGACGTTATTGTTTGTTTCATTTGCATACTTTATGTATATACAAAAAGTACCATTTTATATAATTTGGAGTTCTAAAGTGATTATTTTCATCAGCACTACTTATAACAAATTTTCCATTTGTGTTCTAAGTTTTGTCTTTTAGGGCTATCTCTTGCTCACTAATCTAGATTAATTGCTTAAACTGGATGATTCTCCCCAATCACTTTGGATTAAAAAGGGTTTCCTATGTGTGTAAATAAGTGTATTGCACAAATTTAATCTTGTTAACTATAATAAAAAAAAGTTTACTTTTTTATTAGGCATTTAAAGATCTGGTCTTTCCATACAAATTGATCACTCTTGTACTGCAAAACCATATGGCTACAATAAACTTGTCATTCTACATATAATAAGAATGAAGAGTGTCACTGTCCTCCAGCAGTTTCAGCATCTATGGGAGGCTGTGTTATTTGTATATACAGTCTTTTGATTTAATTTTACATGTCAGTTTCTTTTTATATATATTTTGAAACTTCTTAAAAAACAACACCACTTCAAAATTGCTCCATGAGTAGCATTTCCTAATCTCTTAAATAGATGTAGCTTGTTTTAAACTTTTTCAACAGCTTTTCAATAGTTTTCAGATTGCCGTAATAGACAGAGGTTATAGATGTATCAACATAACACTTGCTAAAGTAACTAACATTTTAATAGTAACAGCTGGACCAAGTATTGAAGTAGATACTACTTCAAGCCTGCTGGTTTGTTTTGATATATTATAGGAGTAAATACATTTTCAAAATTTAATCTAATAACTTTGCCTTGCTACATTGTTTTTTAGTGCATTATGATATTTAATTCATTTGTTGCCCTACTCAATTTACATCATTAAGGTAATGATAGTTGCACAGGTTTTCCTTATGAATGTAAACCAGATTAGTCTGTTCTGCTATAACACAGTATTAAAATAAACAGGGATTATGTGAAAAATAAGGATGGGGCAATGTACTTAAGAAAAAAAAATTCAGTTTGGTAAGTAAAACAAAAGTGAGAAACCTAGTACAGTACAATTGCTAACAGGTTTAAACATCTTAAATTTCTAATAAATATTAGAGTAAATATAGCACTTTATCTTGTATTGGTTGGAAACTGTACACATACATAGAAGTTTAACCTTGACAAATGCAAAGTACTGCATATGGGTAGAAGTATGCCCTAGAGAAATGTACCAACTGTGTCGTACTACACTTAAGGTGGTAGAAAATGAAAGACCTGGAAGTAATTGTGCAGTCAGATATGAAGTTCTCCTGAGCACTGCAGACAGGCTGCCAGGGCAGGTCATGGGGTTTTGCTACCAGGGAAAAGGAGATGATTGTCCCTCTGTATAAGGCAATGGTCAGGCCACACCTTCAGTACAAGGTCTGGTGGCTCATTTTAGGAAGGATGTAGATTTGCTTGAGCATGTAGAGATGGGCAACAAGATAAGCAAGGGGAATGAAGGGATCCTCTTACCAAGAGAGGATTAAGTTCTGCAAATTGCAGTGGCTGGAGACTAGGCACCTGCACCATGATCTGATTGAGGTGTATAAGGCCTTGAATGGCTTGAGCACGCTGAATTCTGATGGGATCCTTCCGCTTGTTCAGATTACGAACTTAAGGGGGCATAAATCCAAATTAAGAAAAAAAAAAAGATGTAGAATAGATGTGCGGAAACTTGCCTTTAGCCAGCAGGTGGTTAACTGCTGGAACAAACTTCCATCTGTCATTGTGGAAGTTGATAGGTTAAATAAATTTAAGGAGGAACTGGACAGGCATTTGGAGGGAATGGTGTGATTTTTTTGGCTGACGCTGCATAAGCTCATACACTTGCCACTACTAGCTTAATACTGTAATATATGCATACTAATTGATCTGTTCACTGAGTTTTTGTTTTTTGGACTTAAAATTTAAAACTGAAAAAAAAGCAATCAATAATGACAAACAGCATGCACAAATGAGATAGGGAGTAACAAGTTTAGATAGCTTAAAATAGGAGTGAAGAGAAGATTCTAAAAACCTATGTTTTTTATATGGTTGAAGATTTCACGGAAGGAGAAAATAAGTTTCACTATAATAATGCAAAAACCCACAGAATTCCAGGCTATTGGTATTATTGCAAATGCAATAAGATTGTTTCCTACCCATTTATAATTAGAATGCATTAACAGAAAATGTCCAACAAACTGGGAACTGCAAATTGGTTTTACAGTAGTGACCTATGATATGACATGAAAATAGGAGCTGGCCTACAATATCACCTGTTATCTTGTGAATGACAGTGTATCTGCAGCCAATACAACTACATTAAGTGGAAAATACAGCTGTCACACATTTGATGTTCAACATTGAAGCTTCATAACCTTGAATGTATTGTTGCACAAGTCACTACGTTCAGCTTAGTGCCAGGTTTTGTGTTCACCTGGTGTTACTCAGATGTAATTGCACATGAGCCAACAAATCACATTATACTGTCTGTTCCCTAATAAAAGTTAGGTGGAGCAAATTTGCATTGTTGAAATAAATATTAAAGCAGAACTGACTGTATGTGGGCTTTTACTCTATATGCAAGTTTGCAATCTACTTAAGTTTGTTGTTTGAAAAGAATAGTCAGTCTGAATCTTATAATTCAGATAATGCATACAGGAAGATAAGAATCTAAGTGAATTCCCTCCCCACAACCATGAGAATATTTATACAAGTGGCTGCATACTGTTGCTAGTGAAGCAACAGGTATCCACATTGTGGAAAGAATGTAGTGCAAACTGATTTTCATTTCAAGACTAATCAAGTTTAGTGCTGGTATGAAACTTAAGCAAATTAGATTTCATATAGTCACTTACCAAGAATAAGTTGTTCCCAAATCTATTCCAATCACAGTACCTATACTTTCCCTCTTGGATTCATCGTCTTTCTTGGCTACTATTAATGTAGCCAGGAACAAAATCAATGTTGTTCTGAACTTATTCATTTTCAGATATTACCTAAAATAAAAATAGTAAAATTTGAATTAAATATTAAAATTTAAGTTGACATAATATATGAAAACTGCTGCTATACAAGCAGTTCTGCATAATACATCAGAAATATAAATAAGTGATGCTTGTAAAGCTAGCTTCAATACTAATATTTTGAGGCAGTATATTAACCAAGTCCAAAGTACATAGCTCAAAGCAAGCACTTGTTTTTCATTTAGCTGTAAACCAGAACAAAATTCAAACCTCTAAAATTATATAATATTTTGTATACATAAAGTACCTCAACAAATGTAGAAAATAAATAGAAGTGTGTACAAAGCTATAAACAAAAAAGCACTGCTGTTAATAGCCCACAGTTCAGTAGAGCAATGACAATTAAGCAGTTAATTTCATATACTGTACTTCATACTTTCACTACCTATAATGACTGAAGAATAACCATTTATACATAATGGCATAGCAATTAAATGCTTACATAGCAAACCTGAGGTGCAAGCAGAAGTATAGAAGAACAGCTAGTGAGAGAACTGTATCAGGACTTAAGAGACAGCACTTACTGTTTTTCATTAAGATTCTGTTATTTTCCACAGTTAAGAATCAACCAGCTCTGTTTTAATGTCACTAAAGCTTTGTGACTAGTGCATGTATCACTTACAAGTGAGATTGTTTGGAATAGTTTAGGTTTGTTTATAAAATGGTTAAGTTTCAGAATATTTATAGTTCAAAAAAGCATTAAGACTATTTGTGTGTATGACTATTACCTCACATTACTTTGACTGGTTTATCATACAAATTAATTTTAACGGTTGTGCTTTGAGACTTGTTTGGGGAGCACTAGTGTAGAGTAGAAAGTGCACACAATGAATGCCTATAAGAAGTTTGATTTGAAGGTGTTCTGAAATGAAATAGAGTTCACACTGAATACTGAGACTAGGAAAGGATGTATCAAAACATTATCCAATCAATGGAACCATGGTATTTCCTCATAAAAGAGGAGCTGCTTTTAATTATTTCAAATGTGAAATTACTCATTGCATAAAAAAAAAAAAAGTAATTTGAAGAAAATACATTTAACTGGCCAACCTTAAGTGTATTGACACTTAATGCTGTCAAAAGCATAAGTGTCAAGTGCTCTGTATAATAAAATTTAATTAGGTAAATACTGCTAAGCCACTAATATAAGTAATTTTCTTATAAAGAAAAATTAAACTTACACCAAATTGTAAACTTAAATAAAAAAAATTTACAAAATGAATTGCTGAGTTTATTTTGCAACTTATTTTTCTATTATTGGACAAAAAGGAACCTAAATGGTACAAGCCAGGGACACCAGCACTTCACTATCAAGGATTAGAAAACAGTTGCTTGATCTGAAGAGTTGAAGTTCCTGGTGCATCAGGTTGATGGAAGGCTCAGAATTTGGTGAAAACATAACCATGGACACATCAGGTCTGAGAACTACTGTACAAGGTGGTGGGGAATGTTTTCTTGGCACACGTTGGGTCCATTGATACCTATATATTCACATCTGAATGCCACATTGTACATATGCAATGTGCATCCATTCATACTGACAGTTTATCCTCAGTCAGATGGTTACTTCCAGCAGGATAATGTTGCATTTTCACAAATTCCCAAATCACTATGGAATGGTTCCACGAACATAATGACTTTTCTTTGCTGCAGTGGCCCACTCAACTTCGCCCCCCCCCCCCCCAGATCTCAATCCTATTCAAGATCTTTGGGATAGAGCTGTTCACTGCAAGCCTACACCTTCGTCTCAAGGAACTGGGTGACACTCATGTCTGCACGAATTTTCAGTGTCTTTTTCAATCCATGCCTAAACGAATTCAAGCTGTTTTGAAGGCTCAACACGCTACTAGGTAGGTGTTACCTAATAAAGTAGCAGCACAGTATATCCTGCAGCCATCATCCCCCATTCAAATTTATGACCAATTATGTCTTGTCCTGAGCAAGGGGAAGGATGCCATCAACTCCATACATTCAAGGACAACTCAGATCAGTCGTTGCAAGTGCTAGTTTTCAGCGAGTGCAATTTGCTGGATTTACACATAAGCTACAGTTTCATATTACAAGGGGCCTCACTCCACTTTAAAAATTCTTTTTCAATATTTTCACGGTGAACCGTGAAGGGGGCCTCATACACGTTGTAACTTATTGCCACAGCACGTTTAAATCTGGCTCCGGATATGCCTTTATACCCAAAGGTTACTGCAAATTTAGAAATTTACGATATAAAAGATTCGTACCGAGTTACAATGTTGAAACTTTCCTGGCTATGATTGCGTAACTTTACTATAGTATGCCGATTATTTCCTAAAAGATTCAATCACCTTTTGATAACATTGTACAGCATTTTATGCTTAGTTTATTATATTTAATATACCCATTTGCTGTTCTTATATGTATCTTAATGTAAGCCCCAGCACTTTGCTGGAACGCCAGATACTAAGTTCTGTATTTCATTTAGTGCATAATAAACGATTATTCATTCATTTAAAGCGCATGTATTTCCGTACCCTCGTGCTTGACCAGTTGACTATGGCAGCCTTTCTGGAAGTAAAGGAGGAGTAGTTTTGAGCAAACAGAGTATGGAAACGTTATATTAGCGGTTGGTTGATAGCTTTTAAAATGCGAGCGAACCGAAATTAATAACATCGGTACAAATATATATGCAAACAATAGAACATGACATAAGTAATAGATTAGCATACACCCACAGACCAGATTAAGCTTTTAACCTGGTCAGTGGGTGTAAAAATCATAAAACAAACAGAAAGCCTTGTAGAATGAAAAGCACCGAAACATTAAACATTCACAGAATTACTTAATATAAGACTAAATATGAATAACCGAAAATAAAAATAGTCATACGTAGTAAATTTTAAGGTCCAACTCCATAGGACTACACATAATGATCAGACATTTATTTATTTTTAAAATCAAAAACCATAACGATTTCTATACCAGAAATTACTGAACTTACCTTATACTTATAAAAATATATATACACAAACTCTATAAAATATTCACATCAAAAGTTCTCTACACTAAACTTCCAACGCATTCATTCACAACGAAACACTACCACAACTTTCTTGCCGGGTTCTATATGAACATCACAAGACCATCGTGTCGAAATGTGATTGGCTTCTTCTTAGTAGTTGTCTCTTTACTATTGGCGGAGATATCGCACGGACGAAATTTCGGGAAAATGACACGTATTGAGAAGAGATTTCTTCAGATTATACCGGAACGCACCGGAAGTTGGTAAGTACACGTATCAGCAGGCATTATTGTCATTGACCTACTATATTCTGTAACATGTATAGGATATGTCATTTTTCGCATAACATGTATGAAAAATAAAATTTACTTTGGAATAGGTGTGCGGTAATTTTGGCCAATATTAAAAGTAGTAAAAAAGACTTGTTAAAATAAAATAACTTGGAATTAAATCATTTCATATTTTAATGAGAAAAAAATATGCGGTATTGAAAACAATCCATTAGTAACAAAAACTGGCTTCATTGGCGTACCTGTTCCAGTGCAAGCGGCCTGCCGAAAAAAAAGATATTTTTTAAAATTTATATTTGTGACTTCACTCTCCAGATTGAAGTAGAAGTAATGATTTATTTCTACTCGGTGATGAGTGAACTGGTCAACACAATCAGTGCCAGGATGCAAACAAGAAAATACAGTACACTGTACCTACTTTTCAATATGATACGTTAAAACACTTCCGTATGATACTCTCCAAGAATTAACAATTTCTGGAGAGAGTATCATACGGAAGTGTTCTGACGTATCATATTGAGGTAAATTTCTCTTATTCTTCTACAAATATTGATATCAACGTAGATTTCAGGAAAGCTTTTGGCAATATTGCTGGAACAAACTTCCATCTGTCGTGGAAGTTGATAGGTTGAATAAATTTAAGGAGGAACTGGACAGGCATTTGGAGGGAATGGTGTGATATTTTTTTTTTTGGCTGATGCTGCATAAGCTCATACATTTGCTTTCTTGCATCACATGCGACTACTACCATAGTTATATACCACTCTGTTATATACTGTACTATCAAATTTTACAGTCCTGTATGAGTTTCCATCCCACTGTGTTTCCCTATGTAGCCTGCTCAAAATACTATCAAAAATTGTGATATATTAACATTAATAGGTTTGCGACCCAATATAATTCGCAAGACAGCAATGTGGCCAACAACTTTATTACTCATTAATTTGTTCGTGACTTATCTTTTTATAGATAATTTGGAGGTGTTTTTTTTTTTTTGCTTTGGAAGCGGTCTAATATTTAGAAAAGGAATAATTTAGTTAAGCAGATTTATTTTTGTAGTTATCTAAATATTTAGTAATCTAAAGGATTACTAAATACTGAAGGATAAGCACAATTCTTGAATATTTTCCTTTGCAAGGTACCGTATAAGTAAAGTGACCAGATTCTTAGTATTTCAATGTGGGACATCGATTTTATTATTATTATTATCATCAGCTATATGGTGCAAGGAAGCTCAAGACTTATGCTGCACCAACCAAAAAAAAATTCCCAAGTTACCCTGAGTGAGAGAGAAAAAGAAAGAGAGACAGACAGAAATAAAGGAGTCACCTAGAAAGAGAAGAATGGTGATATCCAGCTCAGGACCCTGGGTGTGCCAAGCCCATACTCACCAGATGTGAGCCCCTGGGGTTATTTTACATTTTTTTTTCCTACAGATATTTGTTTTATTTCACAGAAATACCTATATTATATAGGTATTTCTGTGAAATAATAATAAAAATTATATACTTCTTTTAACAATAAAAACAACAAATTTAAATATTTTTCCACGAAATGAAATTTCCTTAATTCAAACAACTTAAATCCGGTATGTCTGGTCACTTTACTTATAAGAAATATTGTAGTATTTTCTAGAATTTGCTCAAGACATATTCTTTAACCTTAAATTTTTCCAGATGCAATTTTAAAATTGCCTAATATGCAGCCTGAAGTCTTTTTTTTTTCCCTACGACACCCTCACAAAAACAATATAATTGAGTGAAGAAGGGAAAAAAAAAAAAAAAAACAAGTTGCCAGTCAACTGCCCAATTAATATATGAAAAAGCCATCCTTTTAAGTGTCTGTAGAAGGCACTAATGGGAAGTTCCATCAAAAAAGATTGTGAAAGAACTCATTTATTTCTTTATGCCACACCAAATGAGGAAGCAGGAAATGAGAGGCCTTTATTCTTGTGTGCAGAAGAATATGTTTTAAAAGTCATCTGGCAAAATTTGTTTTTTCCTTTACCCTTTATTCAGAAATATTTTTCACTATTAAAGTTTTCGGGGGCATTCCTAGAGTATGCGTGCCCAGGTGCCAATAACAATTTGGCACTCCCCTTTAATGTTGGTGCCCAGGTTGCAGTGCACCCTTGAGATTGCCCATCCCTGAAAGTGTCAATATATTCTAATTTGCTTGCTTATCTTTCATGTTATATTTTCTTCATTCATTTCTTTTTAATCTTAGTTATGTTAGTGGTGCAAGTCATTTTTGCCATTCAGAAAACACTTTTTTTTTAATATTATTAATTTTAATGGTCTTCTATGATAATTAAAGGCCTTTGTAGCCGAGTGGTCAGGAGCGGGAATGCAGTAGCACACACTCTTTGAGTAGACTGGAGTTCAAACCCCTAAATATGGTCGATCTGCCAACCCGCACTGGACCAGCATGGCAGAGTATGGTCCGTTTCCCTCAGCATGGATTGTTGAGGAGGCTTCCATCCTGCAGTGGGTTGATAATGGCTGCAGTTTTATGATACTTAAATTCTTTTACTGGAACAGTGACAGTTACTAAGATATTTTGGTACTTGCTGTTATGCTCCTACCATTGGTTTATGATGTCTCCACTTTAGCTACTAAAGGTAAATATGCATAAATACACAATGGTGGAAGAGTAATAGACAAGTACCAAAAAGGCTGAACTAGACAAACATTTGGAGTAACCAGATGGGTGAAATGGGAAGAGTTTTTTTTTTTTTTTTTTTTTTTTGGCTGATGCTGTATAAGCTTTCTTTCTTGAATCATATGCCTCTGCTAATGCTAACATTAAAGTATTCAAAACTCAGTTTTAAATTTGACTTGCATCACGTTTGAAGGGCAAAAAGATTGGTGAGAGGAACAAAGGGGTGCACTTATGAAGAAAGGCTTAAGTTCTGCAAGTTGCAGCAGCTGGAGACTAGGCACCCACGAGGTGTATAAGTCCTTGAATGGTTTGAGCTGACGGAATACTTCCACATGCTCAGATAAAGAACCTGAGAGGGGTATAGATTCAAATTGAGGAAAGACAGTTGTAGAATAGATGTGCAGAAGTGTGCCTTTAGCCAGCAGGTAGTTGATTGCTGGAACAGATTTTCATCTGATGTTGTGGAAGTTGATAGCTTAAATAAATTTAAGGCTGAA
This sequence comes from Mastigoproctus giganteus, assembly GCF_048544385.1. NCBI lineage: Eukaryota > Metazoa > Arthropoda > Arachnida > Uropygi > Thelyphonidae > Mastigoproctus > Mastigoproctus giganteus. The sequence continues at coordinate 165,925,446 of NC_143578.1, read as the reverse complement.
CTACAAAACATTTAGAGTGACCAGATGGGTAAAATGGGAACTTTTTTTTTTTTTTTTTGGCTGATGTTGTATAAGCTTGCTTTCTTGCATCATATGCCCCAACTAATGCTAACATTAAAGTATTCAAAACCTGAAATTTTAAATTCGACTTGCATCACAAATTCTTTCAGATTATATTATATAAGCTGGGAATGGTAGTGTTAAACTACAGTACTGCAGTAATAACAGCATACTACTGCAGTGTGTATCATATAGTATTACTAGTAGTTTTGTGATGTAGTACTAATTGAATATTTGAATTATGGCTAGTACTTGAATGGCAAAGCATATGACCCAGTGCAGTGGTGAATTGGCAACTGAATGAACTGACGAAGACTTTGACAACACTTAGCTATAAATCTGAGTGTCATCAAAGATAAGCATAGGAGCAGAAGAATCCTTTTTGTGAGATATAATACAGGACTCGGGTTTAGAAGGATTGAAGTTATTTTTGCCACAGGAATAATTACCTGGAGAACAACATTTAAGGAACTGGTAGTAGATATTCAAGAAGTTGAAGCTGTTTGTGCTGGGTAATGTTTCTCAAACTGAAAGTGGAATGCAATGTGCTGTTGTCAGCAAAAACTACAGATAGGGTTTCCAGTAATTGGAAGAAGGTCATTTATATACAAGTGGAAAAGAGTTAGAGAACAAAATGGATCTTGGTGAACACCAGCATTAGTGGAGAAGTTAGAAGACAGAGAGACATCTACCATACCCTATCAGAGAGAAAACTAACCAAAAATCAGTTGACAAACTATAATATGGAAACTTGTTTAGAAGTGTCAAGAGCAACTGCTTCAGTTTCACCAACTTTTCCATTGTATTTGTCCTTAGATGGCTAACACAAGCCAGTATATCGCTAGTTTCTTTGTTGCGTTAAAAAGAATAGAAGTGCAATGGGACAATAAATGGACAAAAGAGAGAGATTTATAAACCTTAGGAACTGGCTGGATATGAGCAAATTTCCAAGCAGAAGGAAAGACACCATTAGAATAAAAAGGCAACACACAACAGGAGTAAGGTTAGGAGCATTTGGAGAACAAGTGGAGCAATACCATCAGGACTTGGTGCTTTCTTGGCATCAAGACTTTTAAAAATTCTTCTGACATCCATTTAAGGGAAGACACCAGAGGCATCAGATTTTCATAAACAATGTCGGTAAGTGATAGAGGGTATGATTTAACAGTTGATGTAAAGATTGGGAGAGTCGTTAATGATCAATTGCAGCAGGATGACTTGAAGAGGCTTCAAGAATGGTCAAAAAAATGGCAGCTATGTAGTAGTAGTAGTGGCATGTGATGCAAGATGTTATGTTATTTGGTTTTTAGGAACATTAGCAACTAAGGCCATATTTCTCCAAAGATATGTGGTGGTCATTCCCTGACCTTTCGACATCCTCCGTATTTGGTGGTCACGGGCTCGAACCCCGGTCTAATCAAGAAGCGTGTGCTACGCACTGCCCAACTGGCTACAGAGGCGCCATGTGATGCAAGAAAGCAAGCGTATGAGCTTATGCAGCATCAGCCAAAAAAAAAAAATTACAAAACAATACCCTCTAAATATTTGTCCAGTTCCTCCTTAAATTTATTTAACCTATCAACTTCCACAACGACAGATGGAAGTTTGTTCCAGCAATTAACCACCAGCTGGCTAAAGGCAAATTTCCGCACATCTATTCTACATCTGTCCGTCCTTAATTTCAATTTATGCCCCCTTAGGTTCGTAATCTGAACAAGTGGAAGAATCCCATCAGAATTCAGCATGCTCAACCAATTCAAGGGCTTATACACCTCAATCAGATCACCTCGCAGGTGCCTAGTCTCCAGCTGCTGTAATTTGCAGAAATTAAGCCTCTCCTGGTAAGAGGATCCCTTCATTCCCCTCACCAATCTTGTTGCCCTTCTCTGTACATGCTCAAGCAAATCTACATCCTTCCTAAAATCAGGCCTCCAGACCTGCATGCAGTACTCAAGGCGTGGCCTGACCATTGCTTTATACAGAGGGACAATCACCTCCTTTTCCCTGCTAGCAAAATTCCTGTATATCATTGACAACACCCCATGACCTGCCCTGGCAGCCTGTCTGCATTGCTCAGAAAACTTCATATCTCACTGCACAATTACTCCCAGATCTTTTTCATTTTCTACCCTCCTTAAGTGTAGTACCACACAGTTAGTATGTTTCTCTTAGGTTACTTCTACCCATATGCAGTACTTTGCATATGGGTAGATGGGTTACAATGTTAAACTTCAGTTGCCACTTCTCAGCCCATCCGCCCAAATTTTCTAGATCATAGTAATGGCAGTAACACGCTGCCATTACTGTCATTAACAACTCTGCCAACCTTTGTATCATCTGCAAACTTCGATACTAAGCGGCGACTCCGTAGCCAGGTGGGAAGGAGCAGCAGTGCATAGCACACGCTTCTTGATTAGACCAGGGTTCGAGCCCATCACCACCAAATACGGAGGATGCGGAAAGGTCAGGAAATAACCACCGCATATCCGGGAGCAATATGGCCTTAGTTGCTAATGCTCCTAGAAAAAAAACCAAATAACAAATCGATACTAAGCCTGATATATCTTCATCTATATCATTGATAAATATACAAAACAACAGTGGACCTAACACCAAACCCCTGTGGGACTCCACTAATAACATTAGTCCATGAAGAGCAGCACCCATTGATTATCACCCTCTGTCTTCTCCCACTCAATCATCCTTTTATCCATTGTAGCAACTTACCCTTAATACCATTCCGCTCCAATTTGTACAGTAGCCTTCCATGCACAACAGTGTCAAAAGCTTTCCTGAAATCCAAGTATATGATATAAAAATTATTTTTTGCATCCAGTTCCTTTGTAGCCACATCATAATAACCAATCAAATTTGTCAGACAAGACTTTCACTTAACAATCTCATGCTGTCTGAATTATTGCTGCAGTCTTGTCTAGATGATCCTGCAATGCATCTTTAACCAGTGACTCCATTATTTTACCTGGAAAAGAAGTTAAACTAACTGGTCTGTAATTACTCCTGTCACCCTTCGTTCCCCCTTTGAGAATTGGGGACACATTGTTTTAATGCATGGTTTAAAACTTGGGTAATAACCATAAAATAACCTATACACTTGATGGGGTTGAATTTTAAGAAAAATAGAGGGAAAAAAGAATCTGGAAGTTGTGATGTGGACAGATATGAAGTTCTCTGGGCAGTGTAAACATGTGAGCAGGAAGCCCATGGTGTCCTATTAATGATTTATTAAACAATATCCTGCAGAGATACAGATGTCATAATCCCACTATATGAATCCGTTGTAAGACTCTACTTGGGATACTGTATTCAAGTATGAGACCTCATCTGAAAAATAAGAATTGAGTTTCTTTAAAGGGTGCAAGGAAGGGCAATTTGCATTGTAAAATTGGCAAAAGGATGACTATATTAGGAAAAATTTCGATTATGTGGGCTAGTAAGCTTGGCAACCAACACCTTAGAGGGGACCTGATTGAAGTTTATAAGGCTCTGAGAGGGACTAGTAAAATGAATAAAGGTGGAATTTTCACTTTTATAAAGAAATACAGAACCAGAGACATAAATTCAAATTACTGGAATAGAGGTTTAGACTTCTAAATATTCTTTTAGTAGAATGTATATTAAGAACTGGAAATTGGTGAGATAATGAGCACTTAAACCTGTGTGCAGCATAATCTGCCTTTAATTTCTTAAAGAATTTCAGATGTTTTGTGGTACTTATTTTCCACTTCTTCGGTAACTGTTAAGACAACAGAACTGGTAAATTTTTTTTTTTTTTTTTTATGAAAACCCCAAACACGAAAGGTATCAAAACCTATAGTACTTAGTACCATGCATGGGTTGAAGGAGAAGTATGGGGGGGGGGGGATGCCGGAAACTTTGCTCTAGAGACTAAACATGGGTTTCACCACTTCAAGCCTCCAATAAGCAAAGTGGTGGTATTTCACCGGTCGATGAAAGTCATCTACCAGGTGGTATGGTTTTTGTAAAGTTGTCAGTTTTGATTACAAATTATTACCCATTAATTTGATTACACTATTTTTATTTGTTAAGGTGAAGGTTTTATCTTGAATTAATTAACAAAATAGCTATTGGGAAATATCAGGTAAAGAATTAAGTTTTAAATAATTTTACATTAGTTATTAATAAGGTTAATAATAAATCAATTAACATTAAGTAAATAGATGGATAACTATGAAAACTGACAAGATGTGCCATCTCCAATATGGAAGCACCTGACGCACAGGCTCCCACAATCATGCCCCTTTGTTTAACTCCTCAATATGTTTACCATTGCATACCTGCTACTTTATCACTTTGACTTGCATGACCAGATGCAAATTACCACTTCTCTAGTACACGAAGCTGTTTGGCTTTTTATGCTGCGAGCTATGCTGCATAGCCCATTACGGACAGTGATCACAGCGTATGTGTGTGAGTGTGTATATATAAACCCACTAGTGTAAACTATATATGTTATTACTTTATGTTAAATTCTATCTATGTTAACATTATTACAATGCTTTATTTTAAATAATGTATCAATTTTAAATGTGCACCTTAGCTTATATCTCTATTATTGTTAGGTGTCTCAATACTCACAAGAGAAAAGAAAATAATGGAGCATAATTAATATGCTTCATTATAATGAAGCGTAATGTATCAGTAAAAGGCAGATTCTGTGAAAATATATAGGCATTTAATTGAGAAAACAAAGTATAGATCAAAGAGGAAAATTTTCTATATTTATCCAAGTCATTAGTTTTCTTGAATACCTCAGTCCACACGTATCGGCCAGTGCTAACTAAAGTAAGTAGTCTCTTTAGTAGTTACCTCAGAACTGAGACCTGTGTAAAACAGAAGAAACCTTACTAAGCTAAATATGACAATTAGTGTACTTAGAGGAGTTATAAATCCTCTTTCTTTGGTAAAAGTTAGACAGTGCACAAACGGAGAAAACAATTGCCCTGCATTCTGTGATTGCTTGTTTTATCTATTATCACTTACAGTATTTTGATAATAAACTGTAAAAATCAGTCCCACAAAACATTGCAATATATAAACCATATATACCTGTTATTAGTGACCTTAAAGTTCAAGTACCTAAATTGTGTAAATAAAATAAAAACTCTTGTATTTACAGATCCATATAACTCAACCCCATATGGATGAGGGATTTGCTGTACTGCTCTAAAAAATAGGCATTTCCTGTACTGCTCTTTGGTGAAATCTGCAAATTGCAGCATCTGAAGACTAGGCACTTGCAAGGTGATCTGATTGAAGTGTTTAAGACTTTGAATGGATTGAGCAAGCTCATTGCTGATGAAATTCTTACTGTTGTTTGGACCACACATGTGAGGGGGCATAAATTCAAATTGAGGAAGGACGATTATAGAAGTGTGGAAGTTTGTCTTTAGCCAAAGGTTGGTTGATTGTTTGAACATACTTCCGTCTGTTGTTGTGGACATTGATCGTTTAAATAAATTCAAGGAAGAACTATTGGAGGAAATGAATAGGTGAAATGAGAGGTGTTTTTTTTTTTTTTTTGCTGATGCTATATAAACTTGATTTCTTGCATCATTTGCATTGCTAATGTTCTTATTGCATATACAGCTTTTAGTCTGCCGATTATTTGTCGTTGATATCAGTAGTGGCAAATGTTGCAAGGAAGCAATCTTATGCAGCATCGGCCAAAAAAGAAAATACCACCAGATAGAAGTTTCTCTCAACAATCAGTTACTTTGATCGAAATCAAATGCTTTCACATTTACCTTGCGTCATTTTTTCCACCCTGAAGTTAAGTTTGTTCTCTTATGTGTTATTCAAGAATGAGAAAAGATGCCATTAGCATTTAGTTTGTGCAATTCATTTAAAGCCTTAAATACTTCACTCACATGTTGTAAGCATCTGTACACACTATACCTTTATTTTCATTAGAATTGTAACTTTATCTCCAATCTCTTTATCAGTGGCCATGTGCTGTACAGATTGGGTTAGTGCTTGTTCTATTTGTATAATACATACACATACCACAACACATTGACATGATGTGGTATATGTGTTGAGCCTTTAGATCAATGAACTTATTTATTATTTGAATTTGGTGGTATTGATAATATTGAAGGAATTAATTTTTGAAAATTCTTAATGTTTCAACTTCATGCTGAGGGAAAATATTTTCTGTGTATTTATTTTTGGAAAAATTGTAATATCCAGTTTGCTGATGTGTTGATTTTGGACTTTTTATATTAAAAGGGGTCAAATTTGGACAATGTATTTATTTTTTTCAATATAGTGAATAGTGGTGTTTAGAGCAGAATGTACACCTGGTCAGCAACTTTGCCAAGCCCTCCTAAAAGACAAGGGACAGCTAAGTGAGTAGCTGATTGATGGATGTTGATACGGTGAACTGATTTCAAATTTTGATATGGGTTATCCCCCCTGGGGAGGGGATTTTTTCTTGTGAATAATGATAGCAGATGTGCCAGCTGAAGGCTTTCTTCCTTTTTTCTCCCCCCCCCTTATGGTCGTAACACAGCAAGCTTTTTTAACGTTTTGGAACAATTTTTGTCAGTTCTGGAAGTTCAGCACCCATTCCAGTCAATTTATTGATTGACTGGAATGGGTGCATGAAAAAAACCTTCTGTTAAGTACTTCCATGGCATCTTCTTATCACAGAGTGCTAGAACATAAGGTTTGTGCAATATGAAACATCTTCGGACAAATAAAAATGGCCCAAGTACAAAAAACTCGTAGGCAATTTCCAAAGCGAACACTCGATAGTAGGAAGATTGCTTTAAAGTTCTCTATCTTTCCATTTTCTCGATCTTTTCTTTTTGATTTCTTAAGTCACTTAGCAACTGCGAAACTTCCATTGTTTTGGTGTCTTCCTATCTATTAAAACAAAACAAAAAGAAAACCAACAACTTTTTCTAGAGATACACAAAAAGAAAACCATACAACTTTTTCTACACCACCCAAATATAAAATCTCATCAAGCTTCATGATTACATGCAGTTAGACATTGTACAAAACAGGAGCTTTCCACACATGTGAACACTCCAAAAAATGTGCATTACTACATGTAATACCATTGCATTTGATGAATCAAAATGTTATTTCCTATGCTCTGGTCCATTCTGAATCCGCAGACCAGTTTTTGGTCACTTTAGATCTGTAATTCATATTTCACATAATGCTAACTCTTCAAATATTTTAGTTATGATTATAATTGTACTATAACTATGCTCTCAAAAAGAAGATAATTATAACAACAGATTTAAATACTGAAGGACATAACAGGATTTGCACAGCTGTCTCGTGTAACGATCATTGTTAGTATTGACAAAGTGATCAAGCAAGCTTTTATGGTAGTGAAAAAAAAAAAAAAAAAACTAAAAACTTACCTACTTATTGCACTTATAGAGTTGATTTGTAACTGGATGTAATGCCATGAGGGGTGTGTGAGGTGCAGGGAGAGTATTGGAATTTATTGTTTCGAGAGAACCATTTGAGTGGCTCAAGGAAAAGTATTATTGCCCTTGAAGAAAGAAAATCTGCCAACTCTGATAGAGCTAACACTCTTGTGTCTAGCTGCTTCAGAAATTATCATTTGCTACTAGTCTCTCAAGCAATAGCAACTCTAGGTATTTTTTTCTGCTCAAAACACACCTGAATTCTGCCATCTGTTTAAAAAAAAAAAAAAATATATATATATATATATATATATATATATATATATATATATATATATATATATATATATATATATATAAAACATGCTGATTTTTAATGTTAATTTGGATATATTGTATAACCAATTTAAATCTCTCAGCAATGTCTAATGCTATTAACAATTAAACATTACGTTAAATATATAATGTGTGTGTGTGTGACTACTACTGTAGGAATATAATTGGTACTATAGGGGGATAGATACACAAGAGTATTAAAACATTGGCATAAAAGTACAAAGGGGGGCCATAAGGCCAAATGAACCTATAAAGACTAATATAATAGCCTGTGTTGGTTTACATTACCACATCCTATAAATAAACATAGTTAGCAATAAAATATAAAATAATGATTATGTAGCTAATTATTCATAATCGGATACATTGAATGGCACTTTTTCTAGAGATAACACCATTCGATATATCCCACCAATTATCCCACCAGCAAGGCTATCTGTTTCTGATTTTTATCTGCCTGTTTGACTAGGTCCAAATTATAAAGGCAATCTATGCTAAACTTTAAATTTAACAGCTAGCCCGACAGATAGCTTTGAAACAAATAATACAGAAAAAGAGTACTAACCATAATTTTCACTTCAGTTGTGTTTGTTATGCTAACATAAGGAGAAAGGAGGGAAGTATAGTAATAGTACCTCAAATTATTCTAATAGATCTTGGCGCCAAATTGGAGCAGTGTGGCATTGGAGGCAAATTGCTGCTATGGATAAGGGGATGGTTGAGTGGCAGAAGACAGAGTGGTAATCAATGGACACTGCTCAACGTGGACTAATGTTATTAGTGGAGTTCCTCAAGGTTCAGTGTTGGGTCCGTTGTTGTTTTCGGTGTTTATGAATGATATTGATGATGGGATATCAAGTTTAATGTCCAAGTTTGCAGATGATACAAAGGTTGGCAGGGTCGTTAAGGACAATACTGACGCTATGCTGCTGCAACAGGATCTGGAAAGGTTGAACAGATGGGCTGAGAGGTGGCAAATGAGGTTTAACATCGACAAATGTAAAGTGCTGCATATGGGAAACAGTAACCCCAGAGCAACGTATCAACTCTGCGGTACTACACTGACAGTGGTGGAGAATGAAAAGGACCTGGGGGTAATTGTGCAGGCAGATATGAAGTTCTCTGAGCAGTGCAGACGAGCTGCAAGAGTAGCTCATGGTGTCTTGTCAATGATATACAGGAATTTTTCCAGCAGGGATAAGGAGGTGATTATTCCATTGTACAAGGCAATGGTCAGGCCACACCTAGAGTACTGTATACAGGTCTGGAGGCCTCATTTCAAGAAGGATGTAGAGCTGCTGGAACGAGTACAGAGAAGGGCAACAAGATTAGTGAATGGAACAAAGGAGTGCTCTTACGAAGAAAGGCTTAAGTTTTGCAAATTACAGTGTTTGGAGACTAGGCACCAGCGAGGTGATCTGATAGAGGTGTATAAAGCCTTGAATGGTTTAAGCATGCTCAATGCTGATGGGATTCTTCCTCTAGCTCAGAAAAATCACGTGAGAGGGCATAAATTCAAATTGAGGAAAGACAGATGTAGGATAGACGTGCGGAAATTTGCCTTTAGCCAGCGGGTGGTTGGTTGGTGGAACAGACTGCCATCCCTTGTGGTGGAGGTTGATAGCCTAAATAAGTTTAAGGCTCAGCTGGACAGGTATTTTGAACGAACAGAGGGGTGAAGTGGAAGTGGGTTTTTTTTTTTTTTTTTTTTGGCTGATGCTGCATAAGCTTGCTTTCTTGCATCAAATGCCTCTACTAATGCTAATGCTAAATCCTGACATGATAGAAATATAAAAAACACTTTGACAATCTATAGAAGATGCAGAATTTGAATACCAGTACAGTGTGAAATTTCTGAACAGTGTAGACAGGTTGCCAGGAAAGCCCATGGTGTCCAATCAGTGATTTATCAAACATTGTCCTGTAGAGATAAGGAAGTCATTGTCCCACTGTATAAGGCAATTACAATTCCTCATTTGGAATGCTATGTCCAAGTATGGAGACCTCATCTGAAAAAAAAAGACATTGAGCTTCTTGAAAGGGTCCAAAGAAGGGCAACTCACATGGTGAGAAAGGCAAAAGGGTGACTGTACAAGGAAAGACGTGGGCTACAGAGTTTGGCAACTGGGCACCTTAGAAGGAACCTGATTGAGATTTATAAGGATTTGAGAGGCATTAGTAAAATGAATGAAGGTGGAATTTTCACTGTTATAAAGAATTCATTGGGTATCCAGGTTTCTCTCTGACCTCTCACTGCTGGTGATGGTAGATGGCTCTGTCTTCTAACTTCTCCACTAATGCTGGTGTTCCACAAGATTCAGTCCTTTCTCCCACTATTTTCCTCTTGTATATTAATTACCCTCTTCCATTGACTGGAAATCCTATCCACAGTTTTGCTAATGATAACACATTGCATTCCACCTTCCAGTTTGAGAAACCTTGCCCTCAGCTTCAACTTCTCGAATCATCATCACCCATTTTCAATCCACTGCAGGATAAAGGCCTCTCCAGCAACTTTCCAGTTCCTTCTGTTTTGTGCAATGGCCATCCATTTACTGCCCACAAACTCATGAATTTCATCTGTCCATCTCTGTTGTTGTCTTCGAGCTATGTGTCCTGTTCAAAACCATTTTAGTTCTTTAGTTTTGATAAGAATATCCTTTACTTGAGTTTGTTGCCTAATCCATAAGTTTCTCTTTTTATCTAACAGTCTTGATTCCTAATATAATTCGTTCCATTCTTTCCTATGTGGTTCTTACTACACATGAAAGAATGGAACGTTCTTACTACACAGGAACATAACCACACAAGATATATAACCACCATATATAACTTAACAATTTTACAATATAAACACTTCATAACTTAACCTTTGTTTATGGCATGAATGATAATTTATGCTGAAAATATTTTATTCTGTATGCAATTAAATTTTCGAAATTACATTAAAAAAAAAAAAAAAAAAAAAACACTGGTGTGGTCTTGAGTGTGTTATATACTATGTATTAAAGATCATGTTGCCCACTACATGGTAATTCCATATGTGGCTTCAGTGAAAAGATGTTGATTAGTTGTGGCGAAAACTAACAAGATTCATTGATGACAGTGGTCCAGGTCACTAGATAAAATGACTTTCCTTACTGCACTTTTGAAGATTAACTTTTATTATTTTTAAGGGAATATGAACTGTGCAGTTTTCCTTTTTATTTTATGCTTTTTTACCAAGGATGACCATAGCACTTAATATCATTAATAACAACCCTCCTGTGAAATTATCTAAAGACATTTGATTGTAAGATTTCCTTGGGAACTACTACTACATCATAAACTGTTGCTTCAGTCTTCTGTACTATCAGATGCTGTACATTATATTAACTTTACTAAATCCAGCATTTTTGGCCAGCTGTACATTTTCATTAGATTCATTACCATTTTTGTCACAAAATCGTGGACTGCTAGCTGTACACATTTCTCCATATGCCATTCCAAAACTTGGTAGAAACTTCATCCTGGGCTGCTACAGTGTTTTAATTGCGTTTTCTAATAAAAGTCTTTAATGATCTACTTAGTCTTTCCAGAAGAGCTAAGGCATTCCCATGTGATAATATACATTTATGGTGTATTATCACTTTTTAACATGAGTGATGTGTGGCTTTTTTTTTTTTTTTTTTTTGTGGTTAAAATTAATAACAAAGCAATTTCCATTTTGGGAAAAGATTACAAAATGTCAAGATTTTGCAAATGGCATGGGCACAGTCAATTTTTTTTCTCCAAGGCTACTTGGTGACCCACCCCTGACACAACAAAAGTACTGCATGAAGAGTAATGTTACAGCTTAATCTGTTTATACTTTTTATCATAACGTTGAAATGAAAGTCCTTTATAGTGATGAAACTCTGTAAGAGAGGTCATTAAATAATCTGACTACTTTTTTTTTAGGCACCTCCGTAGCCAGGCGGGAAGGAGCAGCAGTGCATAGCACATGCTTCTTGATTAGACTGGGGTTCAAGCCAATCACCACCAAATACGGAGGATGCGGAAAGGTCAGGGAATGACCACGCATATCCCGGAGCAATATGGCCTTAGTTGCTAATGCTCCTAAAAACCAAAAAAAAACAAAACAAACTACTTTTTTTTTTAAATTTTATTTTCAGTTACATTCTGATTCTTAGAATGCTTCTCAGACTACCTGCTTCTGAAGCATTTAGTTTATGAACTTTTAACATAAAATGCATATTTTTTAAAAAATGTCTTTAGGCTAAATGAATTTAAAACTAAACCTCTTGTAATCTGATTATATAAGTGATTCTTCAGTTTTTAAATTAATTAAAAAATAGTTCATTTCAGACTATTGACAGTAAAATGATTGTGATGATAGCCGACACTACGATTGCCACACGTCAAGTTTTAAGCCAGATAGTCCAGCTTTCTGAACAGGTATCCTTCAGATGTCAGTGATGTAGCTTTCCAGGTTCATATAAAATAAACAAATTCAGGTGCTTGACAGTTTTGTCAAAGTCATCAAAGTTAATCTCATTCTGGGTGTTTATGCTGAAATTCACCCTCATCCAGTTTTTTTTTTTTTTTTTTTTGATGTACCAATTACCAATTGATACTTGCACATACACAGTGTAGGCTTCTTTTTATGGGAATGACAACAACTGCACGCATTGTCACATATCAGGTATATATATATGGTTAAATTGCTTAATAACAATGGTTAGCAATATGCCTGTTAAAATTTCCAAGAATTCAGCATCATATTTGGAATGGCAGAGAAAATTAATAGCTTTGGATGAAAGAAAGAGTGAAGGATGACATTACATATTGTTTTGTGTAGAGCAATGTTGAAGTATCAAGTAAAGGAAATTGGGACTGTCAAATGCACCAGCTGAAAGACAAACCAAAAGAAATGCATTGGGTTTGCATGAATTTAAATATTTATTTTTGTAATTTGATGTTATATACCTGAAATCCATATCTTATTCTGAAAGGGTAGATTGGTATTTCCCCTTTAGTATTTAAAATGACATTTGGTCCCTAAGTAGGTAATAATTTTCATATGAAAAGGAGTTCAGTAAAAGCACATTACAGTAAGTATATCTTTATATTCCTATCTAATGTAATTTTTAAACCACTAAGATGCCAAAAATTGTAGATGTTTAGTCTTCCGGAGACATAGATGCACTAAACATAATTAAACAATGCCCAAACTGCAATGGAAAACACGCAGTATGCTGTAAATCTTGTGAACACTAGAAGATTGAGAAGAAATAAGAAAAGTAATGCCATATCTCTGGCAGCATAGTTCTCTCAGTACTCATGAATCAAACACATGAGTATTCTGTGTATCCAGTCATATCAACTGACTCAACTATTGATCCCAAAGAATACATATATCTTAATAACCAAAAAAGAGGAACCAGTCCTTCAGACATAGAGGAATTCAGAATCAGAGGCGTAGCTAGGTTTTCTGTGCCCTTTGCCAAATTCGTGGCTACGTGCCTTATTTCGATAATTGGTAAAATCATAATAAATAATAACTACAGTCGGACCTCTGTTTAACAAACTTCTTTATAGCGAATGTTTCTATTTAGAGATAAATGTTTTCTTTTTACCGAATTTTTTTAGAATTTGCTAAATAGAATTTTATTCTTTGCTGAATTTTTTTAGAATTTTTTTTATTTCTTCATTTTATGGAAACGAAAATTTTCCATATAACGACTGCATTAAGAGACTTAACTGGGTACACATTGTTTGCACCCATGGCCTTCACAAGCAAGCAATAGTGCTGTTGTTATGCCTGAATTAAAAGATAGATTACCATCTGCAACTCAGTGGGACCCGTAAAATTACTTTCTGTGTATCCATAGCCAGTGAGCAGACCAAGGAGTTATTAAACATTCGGACAATAGGCTTTGGTCAACCTTCTCTTGTAAGCACCCTGTTAGAGATTTAGAAGAGATTGGTTTTCCTTTATCCTGACAAGCGGTCATCTGTTGTTTCGTGAAAGTGAAATGGTACAGTTTCAAAGGTATTGGCCTATCATTGAGCACAACATGAGATACAGAGGAAATGATGCCTCCCACACTGTAGTTTTTTCTTAAGAGTTATCTATGGTGTATCCACACTGATATTATATAGATATAAAACTCTTACTCTTAACATTATGCCTTGTTGCATTTAGTTATTTTAAATTATTTCACTTTGTATTTTTGTTGCTAACAAATTAATAAATTCATTGTGAATTTCTGGAGATAAATAATTAGTGTGGTGTTTAATATGCGATTCCAGAACATTTTTCATGCCAACGTCAAATTGACTGACAAATTTTATCAAGTTTAAAAATGCGCTACAATTTTTTTTCTTTGGTATCGATATTACTAGAATGTCCACAATATGCCAAATTATTGTCATCACAGAACAATATACATTTCAATATATGACGCCATTTCAAAATGTCTCTTCTTAGTGCTGCTTGTGCAGCATCATCAATTAATCCATCTTTTTGAAGACCCTTTTCTAATAATTTTCATTTTGTGAAATTGTTTGTGTTGTAATGAATTCTCATGAAAAAGAACATTTGGATTTAGATATTTTCAATCCTTAAATCCATCTGAGCTGCAAAATGGAACATTATTTGTTCCAGATACAAATAAGAGGCACGGAAAACAATATTGCATCTTTTGTTTTTGCTATAAAATAACCATTTCCTCTCTTTTTTTTCAATACCTTCATTTTTGTATTTCCACGAATTATTGAAACATCAGCCATTAATGACAGGATACGTATTTAAGACTATACGTTCAGGACCGTGTTTCACCATAACAGACCTGTTTTTGTGGGTATTAAAGTTCCATGTGGTCGGATCATTAAAATTCAGACTTACGTGTTCCATGTTAATAATAATGCCATCGTTTTCTTCTGCCAACTGTTGGTTATTGTCTGCACTTTCTATTTCTTTTAAAATAACTTCAACTTTTTAAGCTTTTTTCTTGGATCTTGGACATCCATTTCAGTGGCATCATCATTTGTTTCATCTTCATTCGAATCATGTTCGTTTTCTTTGTCACTTATTGTAATCCAGTTTTGTATACTAGCGGAATGTTTTTTCCTAATTTCCTCTTTATGCAGTCTTTCTATGCGGTACTGATATTCACTTTTTTTCTTTGGTGGCATGTCTAAAATTAATTTGGCCTTTGTTTTATTTAAATTATAAATCATAATATTCACAATTACCTGTTTATATAGCAATCACAAAAACACTAACTTATTCAGTTTGTACACCATGCATGAATTGCAAACTACTATACATTCGAGCATGTGCTGATGAAGTGATTGCCTGATTGGCCCCTTCAGAGTTACATTCTGGACAGCAAATAGATCTATGATGCTATGCAGTATGTACTCGGATGTAAGGATGCATGCAGGCTTGAATCACCGTGTGAAATTCACAGGCTTGAAACATCGTTGAGGGGTGCCATTTTCATCAGCTAGCCTCGGGTGTTGAAATAGCTTGACACTGTACTGATGTGGTCTGTCAATGGTGCCCTTCTCCTGTCAGCGCCCTTAGCACATGCCAAGGCGTTCCTATGCCACTGTTCAGAATTAACCTTTTTCCTGAAAACAAGCTAGAATCGAAAATAAAATGGCCTCCAAAGAGAATTTAGCAATTTCTCTGCACACATCTGTCCACCTCTTAAGCAGCTAGGTTCTCAAAACAGCACACAATATCATATATTCTGGCTCATTTAGCTCTGTCAACTCTGCAGATTAAAATATGATAAATTCCCTGCTGTAACAAAAATAATCCAAAATGATCTAGTCAGAAGAAATCTGTTAGATCCTAGCTCATCTGGAATACTCTGAAATAAATGCAGATCATGAGCCAAAATAACCACCAAATTCAAATGTGATTGATATGAAGATCCTTATTTAAAGCTGTCATAAGAAGACTATCTCCCAGATCAGCTAAGTACTAGAAGAGGAAAAATGAACTGTGCAGCAGCCATCTGTAGCCCAACTGCTGATGCACTCTACATGTAGCTGCCACAAACTGTGTATGGTGGCTACCCAGCACAATCTGACAATCTCGGTTGAGAAAACCTCCAGCATCCTCCTGAAAGTGAACCTAAGCTCAACCAGATCACCACAGATTAAGATCAGTGCCACAACCATCAAGCACCGCACCCAGCTTGAGCACCTTGGTGTAATCCTGGACTCAAAACTGTCCTTCCTTCCACACCTACAGTATATCCAAAAGAAGATAAGAAATTACACAGCATTGGTAGTAAGAGTCACCCGCAGGGACTGGGGTCTAAACCGACATACCCCAGCCCTGTTTTACAAAACAGTCTTTATTCCAGCCATCTCATATGCTACAGGGGTCTGGTATCACCAGGCAACTATTGTCACAAATTAGAAGAAATTAGCCACCATTCAAAGAGCAATACTACTTACCATCACGAGAGCCTGCTGCACGGTGAGCACTCCTGCTCTCCAAGTCCTTGCTGGAGTCCTCCCTTTGGACCTTGAAATAATTAAATGCATCATGTTGTATCATCTGTCCAAAGGAATCTCCACTACCACCATTGGATTCACCACCAACCCAGCAATCAATCACAAGACAGAGAAAAGGTGCCTTCTCACACACCTGCAGCAGATCTGGCAGGACAGATGAACGACATCCACTAAGGGAGCAATTACAAAGAAATTCATCCTGAAGTAACGTTCACGTTCCCAAGAGCCCCAAGCTGGTTTTCCCCTGGCCTGTACATAACGTACCTCCTCACAGGCCATGGGTCGATACAAGAAAAATTAACGTCTCTAGGCATCACAGATGATCCATGCTGCCACTGTGACACTGACGAATCTTGGCACCATATAATGTGTGGCTGTCCTGACTATGAAGACTTGATCTATTCTGATCACAAAGATTATTAATTTGCCAAAGGACAAAGAATATATACTAATTCATTACCCCTGACAATTATAAATACTTCACTTTTGCACAGAATGTCTTCAACAGACGAAGAACATTAAGGAGCTTAAACCACCAAGACCAATAACTTGAGTCAGATTCTGGGCACCCCTGTCCAGTAGCATCAACCGCCAACCTCTTCGAAGTTCAATTGAACTGAAATTCGCTTCCTTTGTCCAAGTTCCATTGGGCTGATATCTGCAACTGAATCTGCAGGCAAGATCTACCAGTACCTGATCCCACTCAAGACTCCAGACACTGAAGATACCAGCAGCTTTTCTGCCACAAGCCACGTTGGCAATCAAACCGAGCACTCTAGTCTGGTTTTCTTTTATTCTCCTCCCTGGCTGGGAGGAGGAGATTGGTTCCTGTCTCCTCCCCCCCCCCCCTGCCACCACCTTCTCCCACCCGGTGAGGCATGGGCCTGCCTCACTGAATTTCTGGGGTCGCCTTCTCAATCGTCCCCATACCTCTGTAATTTCCCCCGTGCCTTCAGTCTTCCCCTACTCTAACTCGCAGCATATGCCCTACACAACTTAATAACGTCCAAATTTAAACCATGCTTACATAAACCTCTCTTGGCCTTTTATATTTTAGTATTAATCCCCTTTTTTATTTATTTATTATTATTTTTTGACTCACATAGGAGTGAGAAAAAAAAATAAATAAACCAAAGTTAGCTAAATACGTGTAATTCACTGCAAATGCATTGACCGTGTAGTCATTGCAAACTGTGCTGTGGCAAAGTCTAGCACACTGTGGCGACTACAGTACTTAGCTGAAACATCTATAAGAGCTTATTTTACTAGGTGCCCAGTGGTTGGTGGTGCTGAGATTGTTTTTGTACTACCATGGTCATCTATAGGAATTGACTGCCTGTATTAATCTGTGGGGTTTTGGGCCCATCAGGAATTTAATCCATATTGCATTATATATTATATGTCTGTAAGTTGCATGTGATCTGTTTGCCATACAAAAAAAAAAAAAAAAAAAACCTGAGTTTTCGAGCAGGAAAATCCTTGCTTGGAGCCAACTAGCTCAGCTACGTCGTGAAACCCATAAAAAAAAAGAATTTCATTTACAGGCTCCAAATTCAGGTCTTTCCAACCGATGTTGTGGGGGGGACATAATTATGCCAATTATATTAGCAATGAGAGCAAAATATTTGGCAAGAACATAGCAACAAGACTAGACTTGTAGTATAGTGAGTCCTAGAATCTAAAAGGAAGGGGCTTAAGTAGTTTTCTGGGAACCAAAATTAAGTGGAATCATTAAGTTTTAATCATGCAGCAGTGAAAAAAAGAAAATCTGCTTAAATTTGGTCATAAGGGGGGGGTGGAAATAGTCCTACCTGGGGGTGCCACTGCATCTATACCCTCTCATTCAAAAAAAAAGTGGGCATTCACATAGGTCTGAATAGATAGCCACGCATGACTGGTTTTTCCAGATCTGGACCATCATGACTAGTATATGCAGTAATTTCTTTATTTTTTAAATTAAGAATTTGAAATTTTAAAGAGTTTTTGTTTATAGCATATTACACACAAGAGATTTTATCAGTTTGTTTTATCCTGCATATTTGGAGTGTAGCAGTCCACATATGCAAGATAAAAACCGGGGAACACAAGCAGTATGTGATAGCCTAATACCATCACTAATGATTTTATGACAACATTGGCTGAAACTCAAACACTTGTGCTATTTTATGTCCTACAGCAAACAAATGCATATTCAGCAGCAGCATATTTAAATTCAGTTTATGCTTCATCTACAAATGGCTAAGCCCATATTGATACGTTCAATGATAAAAAAAAGTTATTCAAGTTAAGATAGTAATGATTGCATTCGGTGAGCAAGAATTCCCTTATATGATGTTCTGTTTCCACTTCGGCTCACTACATTGGTCACAGGAGTTATGATTTTCATTATTTGAAAATTATCATTTTCCCACCGTATGAAACAAACCATAATTTCGATAGTCTATAGGGGGGAAAAATATTTTTGAGAAAATCACATATTTTATTTCACCTATCACATTACTAATTCTAATTCTTTTTACACAAACATGGTTTAATTATACGTGACTTTTGACAATACCTACATACCAAAGTGATCCCAAAATATGTTAATCATCTCAAAATTGATACACGAAAACAGTCTAAATAATCTTTAAGGAACAATAAGATGTTTATAGTTGTATTTTGTGCATCAACTTTGGTAATATTGCATTGTACATTGATGAGCCAAAACATTAGGACCACCTACCTAATATGATGTTGGTCCTCCACGTGCAACCAAAACAGCTCGTATCCAGCAAGCCATGAATACTACAAGATTTCTAAATGTGTCTTGTGGTATCTGGTACTAACACATAACCAGCAGATTCTTTAACTCCTGTAAGGTATGTGGTTGAGACGCCGCAGATCAGAGTTGCTGTTCCAACACAAACCACAGATGCTCGATGGGATTGATGTCTGGGGAATTTGGAGACCAGGGCAATACCTAGAAATCCTCATGGTCTGCGAATCAGTCTTGAACAATCTGGGCAGTGTGGCATGGTGCATTATCCTGCTGAAAGACGACACCGCCAAAGGGAAAGACCATTGCCATGAAAGGGTGTACATGGTCAGCAATGATGTTTAGGTAGGTGTTAGACATCAGAGTGCCTGGCACACGCATGACTGGACCCAGGGTATACCAGCAGAACATCGCCCAAAGCATGACACCACTGCAACTGGCTTGTTTTCGTCCCATGGTGCATCCAGGTACCATCACTTCCCCAGATAAACTACACACACAACACATACCCAGCTGTCCACATGATGCAACAGGAAATGTGATCCATTGGACCAGACGACCTTCCAAGCACTCAAGGTCCAGTTTCGATGCTCATGTGCCCATTTGTAGGTACTGTCACTGGTGAACTGTGGTTATCTGGGCACTGGGAGCATCCTGTGGCTACGCAGCCCCACTTTCAGCGGGGTTCGATGTACTGGGTGCTGTGTCACATTACTCCCATCACCAGCATTTTAATTACTAGCTAGTTGCACCACAATGCCCTTATGTTGCCACATACCATCCAGGAGAGCCTTCGCTGACCTTGATCAACGATGAGCCATGGTCGTCCAACACCTCACCGCTGGTTTGTGGGTTTGTCCTCCCCGGACCACTTTCGGTAGGTACTACCCACAGCTGACCGTGAGCATTCCACCAGCTGTGTCATTTTGGATATGCTCTGACCCAGTCATCTGGCCATTGCAATTTGGCCTTTCACATCTGAAGAACAAGAGTAACACTGATTAATGGAGCTTAGGATCAGGTGTTTTTTATACCATGTCCTGACCCGCACACGTGCCATAGTTCACCTGCAGTTGCTTCGATTTGCATAACAACTTGCTGGTTATAATGTTTTGGTCCATCGGTGTATATCATATGCAATAAGGCCTGTTCCACATAATGAACACTTGCCAATACTGGATCCCCCAAAATCATGGGAAAAAGGAATCAATGATGAATAATTCTTGTTGCAGACTTTGCTGCCCCATCCACTTCAGTAGATTTGTACTACAAACCAAAATTTATAACACTGTGGGCTTAATATTATTACTAAATATAATACGTGAAATTATTATTTTTTTTTTCCTTGCCTTTTTCCGATTATATCTGAGGTCAGCGTTTTTACTGTTTTGGCATGAAATTTTTACGGCCTGATGCCAACCCTCACCTTTTATCCTGGCCGGGGATATGCGGTGGTCATTCCCTGACCTTCCGCATCCTCCGTATTTGGTGGTCACAAGCTCGAACCCTGGTCTAATCAGGAAGCGTGTGCTATGCACTGCTGCTGCTCCTGCCCACCTGGCTACAGAGGTGCTACCACATGAAATTAATATATTTTATTAAGCTATTATACATTGAGGTAACGTTTCAGGTATCGTACCTATACCCATCAGACCGTGCTGTTGGTGGAACAAAAAAAGGTTAAAAATTTTATTACAATTATGATTTGCAAAATAAACAATTCATGTTATTTGGACTATTGTTTTAATAGAACCAGATATTATATTAGGAAAATACAAAGAGATTAAATTCGTACCTGCTGACAGGCTCCTCTTGCTGATGTGCATACAGGCAAGAGGCCTGCCGGCAGTTAATTTATAGGTGAGGAATTAATACCAATAGAATTTTTTATCCTCAGTCCATGGTTCTTGTGTAGTGGGCTCCTGAGGTGACTTTGCTCTCCTACTCTGGTTTTTCATCTTAGAACCAGGGATTTTGTGTAGTGGAATCCTGAGGTGACCTTTGCTCTCCTACTCTAGATATTGTTGGTTTGCAGGCTGGTTCTGGTGGTCTGGAAGGGGCTGTATGTGGGTTACTCCTCTGGATAAGTGGCCTATTTTCTTATTCAAGTTCAACCCACAATATTGCGGGTTGAACTCGACACCCTGTTTTCTATTGATGGATGAGGCTCCAAATATTTTTATGAGAAAGGCTTCTTTGAATTTCCTGCTGTTGTATTGCCTATATATTGAAAAGATTCTAGTGTTCTTGAAATCTCAAGTGTCACCACACTGGAAAGTGTGGGAGGCTGTATTGGACTTTAGAACTCTCCCATATTGTACATCTTTATTCTGCATTATAGACGTCTGTATGATTCTCCTATGTATTTACCCCCACCTCTGCAGTCTATTTTATAGATAGGACGTCTAGGATTGTCAGGGTTGTTGGACTGCTGTTTTATGATCTGCTGAGATGGTGGCTGAACTTTTGAAAAGGTGACAATACCTAATTTTTTGGTTTTTTTGCTATTTTAGTGTTGACTGATGGTGTGTATGCTATACCTATGGAGGTTCTCCTATCCTTGCTGGGTTAGGGTTGGGTGATGATCTTGGAGGTGTTGTCTATGGCTTTTTTGATTTTAACGTGTACCGGAAATCCATTCTTCATGGTAAGCCTGGTTATTATTTGTATTTCCTGTTATACATGGTCTTCTTTGCAGATTCTCTGAGATGGACTTTAAAATGCCAGTTTTTAATGGCAAGATTTGTAATTTAATGATTTCAATATCAATGGACTTTCATATGTAGCTCTGAGTTTTATTTTGAACAGGATATCCAAGAAAGGAAGGTTTCTGCTGTTTTTTATTTCCATTTTGAATTTAATTTTTTCGTGGTGGTTGTTGAGAGCCTCAAAGAATTTATGTAGGTTTTCTATACCATGTTTCCAAATAGCTATGATTTATGTATTATGTGTAGGTGGCTCCTAGAACATAAGTTCGACTTCACCTGGTTACTTTTTACTTCTTTTTTTGACTGTGAAGGTAAGGCCAGTGTATGTAGTGAAAAAAAAAAAAAAAAATTGCCTGGGAAATTTTTTTCCCAGGCAAAAGATAGTTAAGAGAGAAGAGGAAAGAAAAAGAAGGGGAAAAAAGTTCGTCCCCCAAAGGACAGGGAAGAAAATAATAACTGTCTGTGTGTCTTGTCATACTGTGTTGTGTATTGGCTTCTTGGCTACCTGAGAGCAGCCATCAACAGGATGGCCACTTCCAGGCACTCGTCCCTAGCTGCAAGAAGACAGGCCTCCCCTACTATCTGCTCACCACCCTCCCCTCTTAGGAACAGATTTCGCAGGGAGGAGGTAGGACTATCTAAAGACAAAGAGGGTGAGAGAGGAGGGAGACTTCCCTGGCCCAGTTAAGTCCCAATCCAGGGTAGAATGAGAGAGAGAGAGAGGAGAAAAATAAATTAAATAAATAATAATAATTAATAAATATTAAGGAAAATTTTTTTTTTGAGAAAGGGGTGCCCTGCCCCGGTTCAGAGAAGTAGAATGCAAGAAAAAAAGTTTTTCATCCAGTGTGGGACTAGAAGGGAAAAGGAAAGGAGTGAAGGGATCTAGACTCCAAGGACAGCCCTAGAGTCAGAGAGGAGAAGGGAAAAAATTATAATGAGATTATGGGCATTAATTATTGCTGGGTTAGCATTGGCCAGCAGGGTATGACTCCTTTAAAAGACAGCCTTGGCAAACTCCTGGAAGGAGGGGAGGTTCTCCAGGTACTGGATGAGTTGCTGCAGTTGGACAGTTGTCTTTAGTTGTTCTTCATATAGATCACATTTGAAAAGGATATGGAACCAGCTTTCTTTCTTGCCACAGATGCAAAGATGTGTATTGATCAATCCCAGTTGGTGGAGCTTGTCATTAAGGGAACCATGGCTGGTGACAATGTGTATAGTTTCCAGACTCAATGAAAACAGTGAGATGGTTTTAGCTTTTGCAAAGGTTGCCATTGGGAGGAATTTTTTAGTTATTGCTCCAGTGGTAGAGGTGTCCCATCTGGTGCCACAGATTGATAAGTTCATTGTAGCATCTAGTGTTTTCTCGCTTGATATCATTATCGAGGTTCAGCTCTATGTCAAGTATGGAGGTCGGGATTCTTTTCTTTAGTCGAAACTTTAGGTTCGACAGGCAAAGGCAGTTTATGAGAAATCACTAGCAAACAGCAAAGAGGGGGGATAAAGAATTCTTCACATATATAAATGCCAAGAAGAGCAGGACAAACCAGATCGGACCTTTATGTAAGGGAAAGGGGATAGTAATAAATACACCAGCTGCCGTTGCAGATGAACTCAACAGTTATTTTGCATCGATATTTACAAATGAAAAGCCTTTTGTGGCAAAGGGAAATTGTGGGAGCGAAGTTAAAAAATATGTAATTAATGATATTGAAATTTCGCAAGATTATTTAATGAAAAAACTTTCGAGCCTACAGACCAGTAAGGCTCCTGGAGTTGATGGAATATACCCTATAATCTTAAGAGAGGCGGCAAGCGAGTGCATTGAACCATTGAGGCTAATTATGCGAGCATCATTAGACTCTGGGGAGATTCCCTTGGATTGGAAAAGTGCAAATGTATCTCCCATACATAAGGGTGGCTCTAAAAGTGAAGTGGGAAGTTATCGACCTGTCAGTCTGACTTCAGTAGTAGGGAAAATCATGGAGGCAATGATCACGGGTGGAATTCAGGATCATTTGGATCGAATTGAAATTCTCAAGGATACTCAGCATGGTTTCGTAAAGGGTAAATCATGTTTAACAAATCTGGTTCGCTATTTCGAAAGGGTCACTCACGAGCTGGATTTAGGGAATAATTTCGACATTGTTTATTTAGATTTCAGCAAAGCTTTTGACTCAGTCCCACATGAGCGGTTGCTTTATAAGCTGGAACAGGTTGGAAACACTGGGAAAATCCTTAGATGGATAGAAGGATGGCTTCAGGGCAGGAGGCAGAGGGTTGTGATAAATGGCTATTCCTCAGATTGGGTTGATGTAAGAAGTGGGGTTCCCCAAGGATCAGTATTAGGACCACTGTTGTTTTTAATTTTCATAAACGACATTGATGAAGGGATAGAGGGCGTGATGTCTAAATTTGCAGATGATGTTAAAATTGGTAGAGTAGTTAATGATCACTGTCAAGCTGAGCTTCTTCAGAGTGACCTAGATAGACTTCAGGAATGGTCAGAAAAATGGCAGCTGTGCTTTAATCCAACAAAGTGTAAGGTATTACACCTGGGAAACAGTAATCCCAAAATAACTTATTCACTTGGTGGAGTTCAACTAAAGCCAGTACTGGAGGAAAGGGACTTGGGTGTTACGATACGGTCAGACATGAAATTCTCTGAGCATTGTAAACAGGTTGCAAGGAAGGCCCATGGTGTCCTATCAATGATCTATCGAACTTTTGCAAGTAGAGATAGGGACGTGATAATCCCATTATATAAGGCTTATGTTAGACCACACTTGGAATACTGTGTTCAAGTATGGAGACCGCACCTGAAGAAAGACATCGAGCTTCTTGAAAGGGTGCAAAGAAGGGTAACTCGCCTGGTGAGATCGGCAAAAGGGCGTCCTTATGAAGAAAGACTTCGAATATGTGGGTTGCAGAGTTTGGAAACTAGACACCTTAGAGGAGATTTGATTGAGGTGTTTAAGGCTCTGAGAGGCATCAGTAAAATGAATGAGGACAAAATTTTCAAGATTACAAATGATGCTAGAACTAGGGGACATAAATTCAAGTTACGGGGGGAAATGTTTAGATTGGATTGCAGGAAGTTCTATTTTAGCCAGCGAGTTATAAATTACTGGAATAAGTTGCCTTCATGGGTGGTAGAGGCCGACAGTTTGGGGAAATTCAAAGGTCATCTGGATAGTACTTTCGGGTAAGGGAAGCACATAGGATGATAGGTTTAATTTCCTTTTTATTTATTTTTTTTTTATTAATTATTATTATTTAGTTATTTATTTATTTATTTTTTTTGTTTTTATCATTGTTTTGTTCGGATTTATATTTTTTTTTATTATTATTTTTTTTATTTTATTTTTTATTTTTTGGCTGGTGCAGCATAAGCCATAGGCTTTCTTGCACCATGCGGCCGTTACTAATACTAATACTAAAAAAAAAAAAAGAAAGCAGAGGCCTCGGAAGATGACAGCCAAATCCAGCAGGATTGTCCCCGCGATGACTTGAATGGCCGCCGTGGATACACTGCGGCAGAACCTATGGGTGGCAAGGATCATACTTCTTTATATTGATTGGAGTTTCTCTCGCATTTTTACAATAGTCACTTGGTGAAACGAGGCCCCGCCAGCGTAAGTCACAATCGGCAAGAATACACCTTTATAGTATAAAACGAGTGTCCTGCAAGACAGTCCCCACTCACATCTTTAAATCCTAACTGGGTGCGATGAATTTCTTGACTTTTGCACTCAGGTGCTGGAGATTGGGAAGAAATGAAAACTTGTGGTCTATAACTACTCCTAGCACTTTAGTTTGCACGGCAAGTGGTAACTGAGTGCCATCGATTCTGAGCCGAGGGGTTCTGATGTCAAGCTTCATTTTAAAGATGATCATGCTAGGATGTCATCGACGTGCCTTCTTCAGAATTTACATTTATTCGGTTGGTTTTCTAAGAAATTCTTTTCAAACCTAAAAATTTCCACTATGAGTGGATAGAGGACCTTTCCGATGCTGAGGCCAGAAATCTGCGTATAGAATTCCCCGTTGAATGTGAAGTACTGCTTTCTTATGGAAAGATCTATCTTTCCCCAACAGCACTGTCTGATGATAAGTATCGGTAAGATGCCTGAAACGTTACCTTAATGTATAGTAGTTTAGGCGAATAGCTTAGTAAACTATATCATTAATTTCACGTGGTATGAGAACGGTATTATATTTAGTAATCATCTTAATGGAAAGCCACATAATTAAGCAAGAAGTGTGGAATGACAATTCGTGATTTAAACTTATCTAAAGAGCAATTAGAAGGCCTTGGTTCTGGGTTACAATAGTGGAGTTACTGGAAGCAAGAACCAAAATTACAACATATTGAAAACGTCACAAAATGTTTTTAAAATATTTCGTTAAATTAATTTTAAACTGTACAATGTAAATGCATTCCCATCAGTTCTTCCACTGCATTCTGTTGGCTGGAAAGAAACATGGAATCGTGTCCAAGATCGTGAGTGCAATAAAGTACAAAGGGTACTAGGAAAGTTTTGCAATATGACGCAACAATGAATCACAGGAAACTGCTTGTTGCTGCATGTTGAGACATGTTCATACGTGCATAGTAGCCGCCGCTCCAAGTCGATGGGCTCAGTTATTCATTAGTAGTGAGAGTGTAAAGTGCTTGCGATGGCATCGTGGTCACGAAATGAGATAAGGACAGTTTTGCGGTATAATTTCGTGCGTGGTTTAACCATAGACCAGTGCTTAGAAGAAATGACTCTTGCACTAGATGATGATTGTCCACATCGTACAACGATATTCAGGTGGTATAGAGAATTCCAAAGGGGAAATTTCACTCTGGAGGATTCTGAGAGGCCGGGAAGGCCACGAACGTCAGTTACGGAGGAAAACGTTACTGCTGTGAGGAAAATGCTTGACGAAAACAGGCGAGTGACCTACCAACAGATAGAGGATACTTTGGGCCTAAATGCACCAGCAATTCGTTCGATTCTGCAAGATCATTTGCACGTGAAGAAACTTTGTTCTCTCTGGGTGCCGCATCAACTGACTGAAGAGCAGATGACACGACGTGTGACTTGGTGCCGGGATATGTTAAAAAAGTTTGATAAGGGACAATCTCGGTATGTGAACAACATCGTGACAGGTGACGAGACTTGGCTGTACTATTACGATCTGCCGACCAAGGCTCAAAACAAAGTTTGGGTCTTTGATGATGACGACACACCCGTAATTGTCAGAAAATCCCGATCTGTAAAGAAGAAAATGATAGCTGTATTTTTCAAATCGAGTGGAATTGTGGAACGTGTCGTTTTGGACACGCAGAAGACAGTCACACCTAAGTGGTATACTGAATTGTTGTTTGTTTGTTTGTTATTTGGTTTTTAGGAGCATTAGCAACTAAGGCCATATTGCTCCGGGAATATTCGGTGATCATTCCCTGATCTTTCCGCATCCCCGTATTTGGTGGTGACGGGATCGAACCCCGGTCTAATCAAGAAGCGTGCGTTACGCACTGCTGCTTCTTCCCACCTGGCTACGGAGGCGCCTAGGTATACTGAACAATGCCTGCCTAAAGTCATCGGATCTATGAAGAACCTGCGGCCAAAGTCAAGAATGGACACCTGGTACCTCCATCACGATAATGCTAAAGCTCACCGCGCCAAAGCCTGCACCGAATATTTGACCACGACAGGACTGAAACTTCTCGAGCACCCTCCCTACAGTTCAGACCTTGCTCCCTGCGACTTTGCACTGTTCCCGCATGTGAAAATGAAGCTAAAAGGGAGGCGGTTTTCCAGTGATGAGGACCTTCTACGGGCTTGGGACAACGAGTGTGCTTTACTCCCTAGTGAAACTTGGCAGAACTGGTTTAAAGATTGGTTTCGGAGGATGGAGAGGTGTATTGAATGTAGAGGAAATTACTTTGAAAAAATTAAATAAACAAAGCTGTATTGCAAAACTTTCCTAGTACCCTTTGTACTATGACTTTGTTGGGATGTCTGTGGTGATTTCAAGATAATTGGATTTCTCACTGGTCTACATGGAGGTTTCACAAAATACTGTTGTTTCCTATGTTGGCGGGACAGTCTTGCAACAGAAAAGCATTATATTCTGGCACGCTATGGCCATAGTTGTCGATGCGCCCAAAGAATCCCCAAACAAACAGCATTATATTGTGCATATAAAACATGTTCTTCTTCCACCTTTGCATATAAAGTTGGGATTAATGAAGAATTTTGTTAAGGCTCTGGATTAAAAAGAATGGATAGAGGAAGTATTTGTCAATTTCACAGATGTAAAACTGAAAGAAGGCATGTTCACTGGGCATAAAAATAAAGAAATTCCTCGAAGATGTGTTTGAAATAAAGCTACAGGATAATGAACTCAGCTTGGCGATCATTTAAAGGATTTGCATGATTTTTTTGGAAAAAGGAAAGAACAATTATGAATCTTTAGTGTCATCATTTCGGTGATATTACAACGATATAGCCTGCCAAATATCTTCATTCCCATCTCAGTTTTTTCCCGCGGAATTTGGAAGATTTAAGTAATGGGGAAGGGGATTGCAGGCGCGACCATAGTTTTTTTTTGGCGCCCCCTAGGCAGAAATGTATTTGGTGCCCTTGAGATACTTTTTATTAAATATTATAATAAAAATTTTGAAATTCGGCGCCATCAGATGTTCCCAGCCCCTACACCCTGCTTACTAGGCCTACTGTATTCTGCCTGCCCTGGGGAAATGCCTTTCATGAGGACCTCTTCAAATTGGTAAAGCGGTATCAAGGTTGGTGCTTGAGGCTGTCTTGCTCCTTGAGACTGTAGCAGATATTCTCTCAGATATGCTATACAAGCTGTGCTTGCTACCTGGGAGTCTAAAATACTGATGGAACTGATATTCAGGTGACACTCAAGTCACCTGAATTTCGGCGTGGACCCAATTTCGGCGAAGTCGGGACAGTATGTGACAGCCAAATCCTCTGCTTGCACCTTCACGGCGGTGGTGGGACTGTTAGTAACCCTGAGTATAGCCCCATGCGCAAGCACACTGTGGATAACCACCCAGGTGTGAACCAAGGTAAGCAGCGGTCAAGGTGTGGCGTCCACACCGCAGAGGAATGCCCCTCCCCCTCTGTTACCAGGCAATACTAGGTGGTAAATGACTCATCAACCAGTGCAATACCACCACTTTGCTTATTGGAGGCTTGGAGTGGTGGAACCCATGTTTAGTCTCCAGAGCAAAGTTCGGGTCAACCCTTCCCATCTCCTTCATCATTCAGTATGATTGATGTCTTTTGAGGTTATGATGAACACCATGGCGAGATACCTCTACTATGCCAAATAGTGACTGGAGGGAGTCGGAGTAGTCTATATTCGGGGGGCATTGTCAAGGCCACGTTATGTCAAGGATCTGGGTATATTCTTACCATGTGTATGCCATATCCAAAAATTTCATTACTTCATACAGCATTTCCCCCTCCCACTTTTTCTTTCTATTGGATACACCATGAATTGTCAAACTACTAGAGCAAACTTTCTGTGAAAAGATCTAAACCTCCCAAACACTCCATAGTTCATTTCACAAATATATGTGGTCTCTGTTCTGATCTCAATGATGTCTATTTCCACTTACAGTCTGCCAAACCCAGTGTACTTTTTCTGAAGAATCTCAGTTATCGGTTGATTCAACCACTGCTCATCTCAGTTGCCCAAATTATTCGCTGTATGTTTTCTTTGGCCTCAAAGGTGATACTTGTGCATATGTCCGTTCCGATATTCCCTGTCAGAGATTTGGTAATTTGGAATCTCCTCTTTTCGATCTTCTCTGTCTTAAAATCTCTCTACCTCATTGTCAAATCCATCTGTTATCTCTACCGTTCTCCTAACTCCACTAATCACTTGGAAGTCCTTGACTTCCTCTCTTTGCAACTTGATTTTCTCCAGTCCAACTTTCCTAACAGTGAGGCAATTTTCCTTGGTGATTTAATGTTCACAACTCCAGCTGGCTTCCGTTTTCTAGTCACAGAGACCCAGCTGGTCATGAGGCCGCAGCTTTTGCAATTACTAATGACCTCACACAGATTGTTCATTTACCTACCAGAATACCGGACAATTCTAACTATACAACCAACACCCTTGATCTTTTTCCCACAAACAACCCTAAATACATGGTCGAAGTGAATGATCCTTTACAGAGGCGGATTTAACGGCGGGCGCAGCGGGCGCGCGCCCTAGGCCCCGGCTTCTGAAGGGCCCACGCAAAACCCCAACAAATTAGTTGAACTAATATGTTCAACTATTAGTTCAAAACTTTGTGATTATTATTATGCTATTATTAATTTGTATTATACATATATTATATTCAAATTTTATTGGAAATAAAACATTAATAGTACATAATATTTTTTATTTATTTAAAAAAATGGTTAACATGTATTTTTATTTTTCCTGTCTCTCTTTTTTAAGGGGAACAATATTTTCTTCTGCGCCCGGGGCCTCAACCGATCTTAATCCGCTACTGGTCCTTTAGGTACCTCAGATCACATCTTGATGATTGTCTCTTCTCAAATGGAGCCTTTATCTCATGGATATTCTCAACCTTGTGTTGTTTGGCATTACAAGAATGCAAAATGGGATGACCTGCGAGACTCCTTTTCCTTGGTCGGGTTACTGTTTCGAAACGTCTGATGTCAACGTTTGTTCAGATCATGTCAATGAAATTATTCTTGTAGGAATGGAATCCCTTATTCCACACTCCACTTTAAAATCTCGTCCTTTATCTAAACCTTGGTTTTCCAATAAATTTTCTAAGGCTGTTCAAGAGAAGAATGTTGCGTATCGTAATTGGCTTGCTTCCAATTCTTCATTTTCTGCCTACACCAAAGCTCGCAACAATTGTAAAGCAGTTATTAATCAGTCCAAACTAGAGTTTGAATAGGCTAAGAGTAAAAAACTTGCTTCTTTCCCTAATGGTAGCTGAGCATTCTGGTTTCTTGCCAAAGCTATTGGCTGCAACTTTTGCCAATCTCTGTTCCTACCTCTGTCAAAACCAGATGGTTCTGTTGTCACTTCAGCCAAGAATAAAGCTGACCTGCTAGCATCCCATTTTTATTCCAACTCATTGTATTAATGATCTTGATAAAACACCTCACACTATTCCTAGCACACTCAATTTAATCCCTCCTGTGGTCTTTTGTGAGAAGGATTTTGACGAATCTTGATGCTAAGAAGGCTCTAGGTCCTGATGGTATTTCTCCACTTGTTCTCAAAACTGAACTTGCTCCTGTTCTTTGCTGCCTTTTTTCACTTTCTTGTTCCAAGGGTGTTTATCCGTCTGCTTGGAAATATGCTCATATCCAGCCTGTTCCTAAAAAGGATGACAAATCCCTCACATCCAATTATCCTCCCATTGTAATTACTTCTACTCTTGCTAAGGTAATGGAGAAATTAATAACTGCCAACTCTTAAACTATCTTGAAACCGTCCGTTTAATCAACGATCGCCAGTATGGATTCCATCAGTGTTGATTCACTGGTGATATTCTGGCTTATGTTACCCATTTATGGACAAATTCAATAGAAAAGTTCGGTGAAACACAAGCAGTTGCTCTTGACATCTCAAAGGATTTAGATCGTGTTTGACATAAAGGTCTTATAAACAAGCTTTCATCTTACGGTTTGCCATCTTTTTTTTTTTTTTTTTGTAATTGGTTATCCAGTTTTCTCTCTGACCGCTCACTGAGTGTGATGGTAGATGGCTCTGTCTTCTGATTTCTCCACTAATTCTGGTGTCCCCCAAGGTTCAGGTCATCCCCCACTATTTTCCTCTTGTATATTAATGACCTTCCATTGACCGGGAATCCTATCCATAGCTTTGCACATTGCATTCCAGTTGGAGAAACCCTGCCCTGCTCAATTAGCTTCAATTTCTCGAATATCCACTAGCAATTCCTTAAAAGCCGATCTCCAGGTAATTCTCCAGTGGGGCAACGACAACTTAGTTGATTTCAATCCTTCTAAATCTCTAAATCCTTTTTTTCGAGACAAGTCTTGTCTTATATCTTGCAAAAAGGATTCGTCTGCTTCTATGCTTATCGTTGTTGATACTCCTATTTCTAGGCGAGATGACATATCTATTTTGGGGATTACCCTGACTTGTAATCTCTCTTTACACAAGAAAATTACAAATATTGCTTCCTCTGCATCCAAACAACTTGGTTTTCTCTTTCGCTCTCGGCGTTACTTTTCTTCCAAACAGCTATCCACTCTGTACAAATCGCAAATCCGCCCTAACATGGAATATTGTTCCCACTTCTATGGCCATACCCCCAAAACCTCTCTCAGGCTTGTAGATTTCATTCAGAAGAATGCAATTAGATTAATTAGGGACTCTTCTCTAACAGACTCTATCTCATAGACGTTCTGTTTCTGCAGCATACCTTTTTCTACAGATACTTCCATGGATACTGCTCTTCTGAATTGGCTTCTATAATTCCCGTTCTCTCTTTCAAAACAGTCCGACATCCATTTTCTGTCCAACTTCATACTCACAGAACCAACGTTTCATCTTCCTCGTTTATTCATTCAACTGCCGTTTTCTGGAACAACCTTCCTTCATACTTGTTTCCTGAAAATTACAATCTGCAGAAATTCAAGTTTAATGTCAACAAATATCTTCTTTCATCTTCTCACCCTCCAACCCATGCACGGTACTAAGTACTACAGGTTGTAATACCTCTCGTGTTTAGGGTTTTCAAAAAAAAAAAATAATAAATAAATAAAAACAGTCTGGTATTCTGTCACAACGGAAAGTTACTGCTGGCTTAACGGGAAAGCAGAAGGTGTGTGTTACGGGGGTTTAATGGCGCACGAGCTGCTGAGGCTATAGTGCGTCTATTCATAGGATTTTTTTTTTTTTTTAGAGAGATCTTTTAAAATTTATGATAGATTCCAATTTTTTTCAAAAGAGAGAAAAATTCACTGATATTTGCATCGTCACCAGTAATATCTTTTAATGCCTTCGGTTCTCGAAGGTTTGTTAGGGAAAGCAGGATGGATGTTCTGTCCTGATGATAGTGAAGGCAGTCAATGAGAATGTGTTTGACTGTAAAATGTGAGGAACGGTGTGGACAAAGCATAATGTGCTATATATATATATATATATATATATATATATATATACATACACAAACGCACACATACAGTACATTATGTTAAATTACTTTAAAATTAATAAAACTCATTTTTAGGGTTCGTAGTCTAACGAAGGACCCTTATAATGCCACTCGGTTGTCTGTCTGTCCGTCCGTCCGTCTATCACAGCTTGTATCTCTGGAACCACCCAACCTAATGACTTGAAATTTTGCATGGGTTTGTACATCAAGTGGGTCAACGTAACGCCACGTTGATCGTTGTTGACAAAAATTTCTCTGAGAAATGTGGGGGGGGGGGAGCAAAATGATTTCGACAACCTATAGCTTATTATACATCGTTGGAAAGAGCTCAACGAGTAGGTTTAAAATATAATTTTAAAATATTTTTTAAATTAAAAATGGCGGCACCAGACAGGAAAATGTCAGTAATTATCGTGTTCCACACCTCTATTTACGTCGCTAATGGAGCTAAAATTTTAAAAATCACATTAAACTGCTTGTAAATCTATATAACTGTATCAAGATATACCTATCTGTGATCTGTCATGGTCCAAGCTCCTTACTGCACAGTCCACGCCAAATTCACAGAGGATGCCTGCAAGGGTCTGTCCTGAGTCCACTCCTTTGGAACTTTGTCCTCGACGACTTCCTCATGGACCTTGGTAACGTAGTATCACAAGCCTACGCCTATGATCTTGTCCTGATGCTTGCAGGAGATTCAAGAGCACAGTTGTAGACCTCAGCAAACCATGCAATCGTCATACTACAAAGCTGGGCTTAGGCGCCTCCGTAGCCAGGTGGGAAGGAGCAGAAGTGCGTAGCACACGCTTCTCGATTAGACGGGGTTCGGGCCCGTCACCACCAAATACGGAGGATGCGGAAAGGTCAGGGAATGACGACCGCATATCCCGGAGCAATATGGCCTTAGTTGCTAATGCTCCTAAAAAAAAACAAATAACAAATAACAAAGCTGGGCAGAACAAAATAACCTTTAAATATCCCCGAACAAAACTTGCTCCATCATACTGAAGGGAACTATGGACATTAGGAGACCTCCCCAGATACTTATTCAAGGAACCACAATAGAGCTTGCCACTGAACTAAAACACCTCGGCGTTGTTTTAGATAAAAATCTGTCCTTCACACCACACTTGGCCTACCTGCGAAAGAAAGTCAGGAGCTACTCTGCGCTATTTGTGAGGATTACCTGCAAGGACTCGGGGTCTCAGAAAAAGGACGCTGGGACTCTTCTATAAGGCTGCCTTCTTACCCATATCACCTACGAAAGGGGGTCTGGTTCAGGAAGGCCACCACCGCTGTAAATGGACAAAGCTTGAAACAACCTTCACCGCTTCTTAACCAGGTAACCACCGCAGAGACGGACCCAAGCTATGCGTTATTCGATGCTTAACAAGGAAAAAACTATTCCGATTGAAATCTGTCATTTACTTTTTGTGTTAAAATTAAAAAAAAAAAACAATTTTTATTGCACTTCGATAGCGCGCTTCTTTGTACTAAGAAACTCTCCTTTTGTTGCTAAATAGTTAGTTAATAATTCTATAGAGGCCATTTAGAAATTTTCTGACGAGAAGTATTTTTTAACAGTTTTCAAAGCTGAAGTTGTCCCGGCAAGGAGGTACTCAGAGAGCCAGTGTTGAGGTGGTGGGGAGGCGCCTGCACGGAGTCTTGCACGGCCCTCATCTCCAGTTCCTTCTCCCCCAAGACTTTAATCGCTTCTTCAGGAAGAAGTCCGAGTCGCTTCTCTCACCCTTGTCTTTAACATGAACTGGAAAGACTCAAATAGACATCGTTTTCGTTAGTTCCTCAGTTTTAGGCCAAGCCAGGGTACTAGTTTGAAAAAAAAAAAAAAAAAAAACCTTCCCATTTCACCCAAAAGGTCACTCCAAATGTTTATCTAGTTCAGCCTTAAATTTATTTAAGATATTAACTTCCACAACAACAACAGATGGAAGTCTATTTCAGCAATCAACTACTTGCTGGTTAAAGGCAAACTTCCACACATCTATTCTGCAAACTATCTGAGGTATCAATTACCTGGGCAAATTTATTTCCCCAACTACTCCAGGTATTAGAGAGAAATAAAATTACATGCCATTCCATATGTACAAGAATTTGAATTCCAGTGGGGTGTTTGTTTTGACTAGGAGTCCCTTTCTCTAATATTTCTAATATTATGTGTTTCCTTTCACCACATCCAAGCAAGACAATATGTGTATTTACAGTCTTGAACTATTTATTTGCACCTCTTAATTTATATAAGAAATATATTTCTTTTTATTTTGTTTGTCCCTAATTTGGTCAGTCCTTGATTTTTCCCATTTTTAATATTAGCATAATTAGTTGAGGCATATGATGCAAAAGCTTATACAGCATCAGCCTAACAAAAAAACAAAAAACAAAAACGTTCTCATTTCACCGATCTTATCACTCCAAATGTTTATCTAGTTCAGCCTTAAATTTATTTAAGCTATCAACTCCCACAACAACGGATGGAAGTCTGTTCCAGCAATGAAGTACCCGCTGGCTGAAGGCATTAGCATTAGCATTTGATGCAAGAAAGCAAGCTTATCCAGCATCAGCCAAAAAATAAAAAATAACCACTTCCACTTCACCCCTCTGTTCGTTCGAAATACCTGTCCAGCTGAGCCTTAAACTTATTTAGGCTATCAACTTCCACGACAAGGGATGAAGGTCTATTCCACCAACCAACCACCCTCTGGCTAAAGGCAAATTTCCTCACGTCTATCCTACATCTGTCTTTTCTCAATTTGAATTTATGCCCTCTCAGGTGATTATTCTGAGCATTGAGCATCAGCATTGAGCATGCTCAAACCATTCAAGGTTTTATACACCACTATCAGATCACGTCACCGGTGCCTAGTCTCCAGACACTGTAATTTGCAAAACTTAAGCCTTTCTTCGTAAGAGCACCCCCTTTGTTCCATTCACTAATCTTTTTGCCCTTCTCTGTACTCGTTCCAGCATCTCTACATCCTTCTTGGAATGAGGCCTCCAGACCTGTATACAGTACTCTAGGTGTGGTCTAACCATTGCCTTATACAAGGGAATAATCACCTCCTTATTCCTGCTAGAAAAATTCCTATATATCATCGACAATATACCATGAGCTACTCTTGCAGCCCTTCTGCACTTCTTAGAAAACTTCATATCTGCCTGCACAACCACCCCCCAGGTCCCTTTCATTCTCTAGCACTGTCAGTGTAGTACCACAGAGTTGATACGTTGCTCTGGGGTTCCTGTATCCCATATGTAGTACTTTAAATTTGTCAATGTTAAACTTCATTTGCCACCTCTCAGCCCAACTGCTCAACCTTTCCAGATCCCTGCCAACCTTCGTATCGTCTGCAAAATTGGACATTAAGCTTGATATACCATCATCAATATCATTTATAAATACAGAAAACAATAATGGACCCAATACTCAACCCTGAGGGACTCCACTAATAACATTAGTCCACGATGAGCAGTGTCCATTGATTACCACTCTCTGTCTTCTCCCCCTCAACCACCCCTTTATCCGTAGCAGCAATTTGCCTCCAATGCCACACTCCTCCAATTTGTGCAGCAGTCTTCCATGTGCAACAGTATCAAAAGCCTTTCTAAGATCCAAGTATATAATATCAAAGTTATTCCCTGCATCCAGTTCTTTTGTGACTGCATCATAGTATCCAATCAAATTGTTCAGGCAAGACTTCCCCTTAACAAAACCATGCTGTGTCTCAGCTATAACTGAAGTCTTGTCTAGATGATCCTGCAATGCTTCTTTAACCAGTGCCTCCATTAATTTTCCACGAACAGAAGTTAAACTAACAGGTCTATAATTACTTGTGTCGCCCTTTGATCCTCCTTTGTGAATTGGGGTCACATTTGCACATCTCCAGTCCATGGGTACTTCCCCTGAGTCCAAGGAAGCTCTCATAATTATGGCTAAGGGTTTGCTTACTTCCTTTGCTGCCTCCTTTAATATAACTGGATAGATCCCATCCACCCCAGGTGCCTTTCTTGTATTTATCTTCATAAATTTCTCCTCCACTTTACTCTCAGTTATTACAAGATTTTCTAGCTTACTGCCAGAGTTGAATACACCTCTGGCATTCCCCTCGCTAAATAACTCCTCATGTGTGAATGTCGATGCAAAATATTCATTTAGTTTGTTAGCTACCTGAGCAGGATCACCAACAGTTGACCCATCGATATCAAGTGGACCACTTTGATTCATCCCCTTCCTTCTAGAGTTTACTTAAGTAAAGAACTCTTTGCTGTTTTTCTTTGCATCCCTTGCCAAAGATTTCTCGTAATCTGCCTTCGCCTGCCTAACCTCCTTTGTAACTTGGTTACAGATCAACTTATATCTATCATAGGCTTCTGTGTCACATGTTAATTTATATGTATCCCATGCATTTTTCTTCTCTGCCATATGTCCCATTAGTTCATTTGACTTCCATTTAGGCCTAAACCTTGAACAATATTTCTTAGTTGGTATGTAAAGCCTAGTAGCTTCCAAGATAAGTTCTTTGAATGCTTCCCATTTTGCATTTGCTGTTGGTAACATCATCAGTTGGTCCCACTGTATAGAATTTAAATACTGTCTCAGTCCATCGTAGTCGCCTTTATGAAAGCAGTAACCCTTCCCTTTACCCCTAATGGTAGTTACCTCTTTGAGTAAATACCACTTCAGCACACTGTGATCACTGCCACCTAGTGGTTCATTTACCTGCAGATTCTTAATGCATGAAGAATCAATAGTGATAATCAAATCAAGAGTATTACTCCCTCTGGTTGCCTCCCGAACATGCTGATGTAGAAAACAATCATCCAATAAATCCACAAAAGCCTTGCTAGTGTGTGATTGACCAGCCCCCAAATTCCAGTCAATATCTGGGAAATTAAAATTCCCCATTATAAGACTCTCTGATTTACTGGCCCACTCTATTTCCCCATACAGTTTCTTATTATACTCATCAGAATCATTAGGCCACTCCTAATGATTCTGATGAGTATAGCCCACTCCTACTCTCAATTTTGATCTGCCAATGCTTATGTCACACCAAACTGACTCGACACTGCACTGTCCAGCATTGTCGACTGGCTTCACTTCCTTGGATTTTATGTATTTCTTAACTAATAGCATAACCCCTCCTCCCTTCCTGCCCTGTCTGTCCTTTCTGTAGACATTGTACTCCCCAAATTCCAGTTCTGCATTCCTTATATCTGTGTGACACCACGTCTCTGAAATGATGTTTTGAGCAATACCTCAAATTCATCAAATTTATTTACTAAACTCCTAGCTTCGGTGAACACGCAAGTATACATGCACCTGTTCTTTTTCTTAGCTACCCTAACACAACCTATGTGTTTATTTGTACCCCAATGATTCCCAGCAGTCTCTGAAATATCGTGCATCTTATTTTCCAGGCTGCGGCTCATTCCAATAGAAGCAGTGCAAGAATCACTTTCACCGCTGCCAGTGGCTACTGTTAATCTATTAGTCCTTGTATCCCCCCAATCTAGCAGTTTTCCGACCCACCTAACACTACCTCGATAGCATCAGCAAACATTCTTGCACCCTTTCTATTTAAGTGTATCCCATCCCTGTAGAAGCAGTCTCTCCTGTTAACAAGTACAGATCAGGCAGAAAAAAATTCTACCCCTTGAGCCTTGCACAATCCTTCCAGGGCCGAATTGATCGACAGGGCTCTCATCATATACTCCCTCCTATCGTGTCTGGGCAGAATTGCAGACACTTTCAAATTCAACCCTAATTCACGGCTTTTTTTCAACAGTGACCTGTACTTGTTAAGTAATTCCGCCGGTCTCCTACTCTTAATATCATTAGTGCCAACGTGTACAACTATATCACCTTTTGTGCCCTTAAAAGATGATATCCGCTATACAACGTCATCAACCTTTTCCCCTGGCAGACATACCCTGGTCCTGTTCCACCTATCCTTTTTACAAAGGATGTTTCCCGTTTCCCTGACAATAGAGTCACCAACAACTACTAGTTCCTTTGGGACCAGCGTATTTTGCCTTGGGGGCTGCCGCTGTGTTGCGTGATGACCAAGTGCAAGCTCTGGCATTGGTGTGGACAGCTGAGAGCTTGATGGGCCCTCACTTTTAATCCTTCGAGGGCATCCACCCTGTCCTTCAAGCTCTCATATAGGCCCATAACAGTGCGGAGTTGTCGCCTGATTTCCTTACACTCCTTGCATCGCGCACACACAAAGACATCCCCCATGGCAGTATCATGTCCCGTACCTGACTTCTCCACAAACATCAAGCAAGTAGTGCATTTTAATAGGCTGTGATTCAGAGGGCAACTGCCCCCCTCAATTCTCCCCTGAGCCACAGCACTCCCATTAGCTTGAGCCTTTTGCTTTGCTGCTCTGCATCTTATTTTCCAGGCAAACTTCCACACATCTATTCTACAACTGTCTTTCCTCGATTTGAATCTATGCCCCCTCAGGTTCTTAATTTCATCAAGTGGAAGTATTCCCACCGAATTTAAACCTTTCTTTGTAAGCACATCCCTTTGTTCCTCTCACCAATCTTGTTGCCCTTCTCTGTACTCGTTCTAGCAACTCTACATCCTTCCTAAAATGAAGCCTCCCGTCCTGTACACAGTACTGAACAGGGCCGCGTTTAGAGCTTTCGGGCCCTAGGTATACAGATGAAAGTTGAGGCCCTTCTTATATAAACAAGAATGAGGGTGATATTTGAGATTACAAAAAAATATAAAATGAAAATAAAAAAATCAATATTAAATTATTTTAAGAAATTTAAAAATTGTTTTTAAATTTTGACATCTGTAAACTTATTAATAATATCCTCATAACAAAGAGTTTTTAGAATATACTTTTCTATGTACAGTATTGCCAGTGCGTTAAGCTTTTGTTCCGAAAGAGTACTGCGCAAATAATTTTTTACCGGTTTCAGTACGGAAAATGAATGCTCTCCTTCGGCATTGCTTTGGTAATGTTAAAAACAATCTTAAAATTATTCCGACGTTAGAAAATGTGGATATAATTTTGTTTTCGATTATAAAATTCAATTTTTCAGAAGCAGTGATTACATTCTCAGCCTTACTTAATATATCAAACTGTTCCATTTCTACTTTCAATTCATCAACATTTACATATTTACTATAAATTACCTCAATGTAAGTTTTACAATGCATGAATGCTTCTTCGCTATAATCATATATAAATTTAAATTTATTGTTTATATCTTTATATACATCACGTCTTATAGACAAATCAGTAACTATTCTATCGCAAACAGTTAAAAATATGTTCACTCTAAAATCTTCACCACCTCCTAATTGTACGTTGTTCTCATTGTTATCATCGAAAAATATTATTTTTGTAATTCGGCGTTTGCTTTTTTTTTTTTTATATTTAATTGGAATAATATTTCCAACTTCATTTTCAAACTTATTGAAATTGTTACGCATATTTTTAATAAAGTGCGGGCCCCTCTTTTCAGCGGGTTCTAGACATGTGCCTATTTTACCTAGTGGTAAACGTGGCTCTGGTTATTCAAGGTGTGGCCTGGCCACTGCCATATACAAAGGCATAATCACTTCCTTGTCTTTGCTAGCAAAATTCCTATATATCATTGACAAAACTCCATAACTTGCTCTGGCTGCCCGTCTGCGCTGCTCAGAGAACTTCATATCTGACTGCACAATTATCTCCAGGTGTTTTTCATTCTCCACCTCCCGTACCACACAGTCTGTACGTTTCTCTTGGGTTACTGCTATCCATATGGGATACTTTGCATTTGTCAATGTTAAACTTCAGTTGCCATTTCTCAGCCCATCTGCCTAACTTTTCTAGATCCTGTTGCAGTAGCATACTCTCTTTACTGTCATTAACAACCCTGCCAACCTTTGTTATCATCTGCAAACTAGGACATTAAGCCTGATATACCTTCATCGATATCATTGATAAATACACAAAACAACAATGCGCCCAGCATCGAACCCTGGGGGACTCCGCTAATAACATTAGTCCACCTAAAGCAGTGCCCATTTATTACCACTCTCTGCCGTCTCCTACTCAACCATCCCTTTACCCATTGCAGTAACTTGCCCTTAATGCCATACCGCTCCAATTTGTCAGCAGTCTTCCATGTGTGACAGTATCAAAAGCTTTCCTGAAATCCAAGTATATGATATTAAAATTATTTTTGGCATCCAGTTCCTTTTTGGCCACATCGTAGTATCCTATCAAATTGGTCAGACAAGACTTCCTAGTCTTGTCTAAGTGATCCTTTATCACCTCTTTAACCAGTGACTCCATTATTTTTCTCCGGAACAGAAGTGAAACTAACAGGTCTATAATTATTTGTGTCACGCTTTGAACCTCCTTTGTGAATTGGGGATACATTTGCACATCTCCAGTCCATGGGGACCTTCCCTCACTCTAAGGATGCTCTTATAATAATGGCTAAGTGTTTGCTTACTTCCCTTGCTGTCTCCTTCATTATAACTGGATAGATTGCATCTGCCCCAGGTGCCTTTTTTATGTTTAACTTCAACAGTTTCTTCTCCACTTTGTTCTCAGTTATTACAAAATCAGTTAGTTCCCTGTTAGAGTTTGATAAACTTGTGGCATTCCCCTCCTTGAATAACTCCTTGAATAATGTAGATGCAAAATACTCATTCAGTTTATCAGCTACTTGAGCAGGATCATCAATAATCGAACCATCTATGTTAAGTGGACCAATCTGATTCATCCCCCTTCCTTCACCTAGAGCTTATATAAGTAAAGAACACTTTGCTGTTTTTCTTTGCATCCTTTGCCAAAGATTTCTATTAATCTGCCTTCGCCTGCCTACCTCTTTTGTGACTTGATTACAGACTAGCTTATATCTGCCATTGGCTTGTGTCGCCTAATTTATATGCATCCCATGCGTTTTTCTTCTCTGCCACTTAGTCTCATTAGTTCATTTGACAACCATTTATGCCTAAACCTTGTGCAATATATCTTAATAGGTATGAAACGTTTAGTAGCTTTCACGATTAATTCCTTGAATGCTTCCCACTTGGTAACATCATCAGTTGATCCCACTGCATAGAATTTAAAAACTCTCTGAGACCACTGTAGTCACCCTTGCAAAAACAAAAACTCTTCCCTTTACCCTTGGTGGTAGTTACATTTCTAAATCCCACATCAGTACACTGTGATTACTGTCACTTAGTCGTTCCTTTATTTGCCAATTCTTAATGCATGAATAATCACTGCTGATAATCAGATCAAGAATATTATCCCCTCTAGTTGCCACCCAAACATGTTTCTTTAGAAAACAATCCTCCTATAAATCCACAAAATTCTTGCTAGCGTGCGAGTGACCAATCCACAAGTTCCAGTCAATATCTGGAAAGTTAAAATCCCCAATTACAAGACATTCTGATTTACTAGCCTATTTTATTTCTCTGCACAAGTTTTCATTGTACACATCAGAGTACTCATCATTTTCCCTTTCCCAGAGTTTGTCACACCAAACAGACTCAACGTTGCATTGTCCACCTGTGTCAAGTGGATGCACTTCCTTAGATTTTGTGTTTCTTAACTAACAGCATAACACCCTCCTCCTCTCCTACCTTGTCTGTCCTTTCTGTACACATTGTACTCCCCAAATTTCAATTCTTCGCTGCTTATATCTGGAGCAATATGGCCTTAGTTGCTAATGCTCCTAAAAACCAAATAACAAACAAACAGCTGCTTATATCTGTGTGACACCAGGTCTCTGATATCTCAACAGTATCTGCCTTTGATGCCTTGATGAGCACTTCTAATTCATCAATTTTATTTACTATACTTCTAGCATTAGTGTTCATGCAAGTATACATGCACTTGTTCTTACTCTTAGTTACCCTAATACAGCGCATGTATTTACTTGTTCCATGATGACTCCCAGCAGCTCTTGAATTCCGCAGCAACTTGCTCTTTAGGCTGCTGCTCATTACAGTAGAAGCAGTGCAAGAATCACTTTCGCTTCTGCCTGCCGCTACTGTTAATCTTTTAGTCTGTGAACCCTCCCCGCCCAACGATTTTTTTTTTTTTTTGGCTGATGCTGTATAAGCTTGCTTTCTTCAACTAATGCTAACTAGAAACTTTTTTTTTCAATTACCATCAGTGGCGGATTTAGCACTTGAGAGGCTCCAGGCGCAATTCAATTTTGAGGCCTCCCTCTAAAAATTTTCGGTACCACTACAGTGTGCATTCTACGCGCACGTTTTTACTATAGCACGCGCTCTAGATTTGGTGTTGCGGTTTTAATCATTTTGGTTGCGCAATTCTTTTATACATATTTTATTAATTGGGAATTAAAAAATTAATTCCCAATTATCACTTGCTATAAATGCAAGTGATAATTGGGAATTAATTCCCAATTATCACTTGCCTCGTCAAACAATTCAGTTTTGATAAATACATAAACAATACATAAGATATTACAGATAGTTACTTGATAACAAAACAAAAATACTTCTACACTAAAACACCAACCACAACAAACTCTAGTAATTTGTAACAGATCCGTGAGTGAAATGTTAGTTCCGAAAGCTATTAAAAAATACGATGCTCCTTTACATGTGAGCCAGCGCAGTAGTGAATCCAGAGGCTTTAAAAGACTACTGCGCTTGCTTATTGGTTCCCAATTAGTTGCGAATAGTTTTGAACTGCCTCCGTGAACAAATCTAATATCGTCTCTTGAGCAATATCGTCACAGGATTCTTCACTCGTGGAATTACCTCCACTAGGAAAAAACTGAAAGTGTTTAATTTAAGCATTAATGATAATATGTATTCTACTTCAGATTCCCTTAGTTCGCATAGATATTTCATATAATATGTAGGGATATTCGCATAAGAGTTTACTAACTTCTCATATTAAATTATAGTTTTGTTCAGTAACGGTAATAAAGATGAGTGTAAAAATTTTAAATGAAACTATTTTTTTTTTTTTTTTTGAGACCTGAGATTTGAGGCCCCCCTCGATTTAAGAGGCCCGGTCGCGCGCCTCGTGCGCCTGTGCGGAAATCCGCCACCGGTTACCACAAAGCTCTCTATTTGAGATACTACACTAACGACCATTCGTGACTACGAATCCTTCATCCTGAGTGCCCGGCACTCAGTAGTTGACAGATTTATTAAGATAGCATATATATTATTGTATGATATTTGAAATTGGTCGTTCATTAAGTTATTAAAATTTCAGTATATATTTCACACATCACGATAGAGACATAATTTTTTTTTTGGAATTATCGGAAAAATTTCTTTATAATTTACAACTGTTATACATGTTTATTGCAATAATAATAATAAGAGATTTGGCATAGGCAACAAGTAACGAAAATCCTCATCATTGTGGCAACCACCAGTATGGTGCCGAAGACCCTATATAACAGTAGGGTCTTCGGCACCATACTGTAGCAATAGGTCTTCCAGCAAACACCTACAAGGAACTCCAGAAAGTCACGAGGTGGAATCCCAATCAGGCAGAAATAATATAAGAGTAATAATAATAGATATAAAACATTGCCATCTTGCCTTTCATGGTCACCAGGCCAGGGTTAACTGTGATAATACAGTATGTGAAAGAAAAGTTAAAATGAATAAATAATAATAGAGAATATTCAATAAATCAGACATAAGGAGATACATATAGTATAAAACGAGGTAGAAAAGGTTCAAAGTACAATAGAATTACGCACAACACAATAGAGGAAAATACAAATAATTTTACATTGCAATTGTAAAAAATGTTCTACAGGCAGAAATGATTCATAAATCATTTCTGTCTATAGAAAAAGTGAGTTCAACC
This sequence comes from Mastigoproctus giganteus, assembly GCF_048544385.1. NCBI lineage: Eukaryota > Metazoa > Arthropoda > Arachnida > Uropygi > Thelyphonidae > Mastigoproctus > Mastigoproctus giganteus. Next base: position 165,880,591 of record NC_143578.1, on the reverse strand, counting down.
ACGTAAAAATGTTAGCAAAAGTACAAAGTTTGTCATTACTCATCATCGTACTGTACAAGTTAGTAAATCTTCTTTGCGGTAGATAGCATTGTTGGCTTGAAATGGCAATAAGACTTGGCTTTTTTATTCCCTGTAACAAGGAAACTTAGGACGCGGATCGGGTTAAGGTCAGCATCCAATGACTGAGAAAGTGAGAGCATCTGGAAGAACAGTCATCAGACAAGTGAAGACGACTGAGATGACTGCACAAAGTTGGAGTCACTCCATATGGTGTTCCGAATTGAAACAAGTCTCTGGCGAGTAGTCAGTTGTTCAAGGAAAGGTGGCAAGAATGAAATTTATTTGGTTGTTACTTCTTGTCGGGCCGACCGGGCTAGCCAGGTGGGTAAAGTGCCTGCCTGGCAACCCAACGGTCGCGGGTTCGAATCCCGCCTCGGGCTTGGATCAGAGTAAAGTGCAAAAACTTTGGGAGGTGCATTATGGCCACAGAAGCCGATGCGCCAACAACTAACAAAAAAAGAAAAAAAACTTCTTGTCGGGAAATCGTTAATCAGTTGTAAACCTGTGCAAGCTAGGTTTGTTCCAGAGGGATGTTCCCCCCCCCCCAACTTCGGCTGGTGCTGTTGTATTAAAAAAATAAATTTTCTGTTTATACTCCGGCACGACAACCAAGTTAGTAGAGTTTACAATAAATCGTCAATACAAATATTTATCGTATTTAGTAGTCACGGGCTTGAACCCCGGTCCACTCAAGGAACGCGTGCTATGCACTCTCGCTTTGTTTCCTTCTTCGTTTGCCAATACTAATAGCAATTACTATCATATTTAGCAGACGAACAGGCTGGAACGTTTCTCCCAAGCTCATGTTCTGCTCTACCTTTATGCTAACTAAACAAAATAAAATATAGCTTTCCTTCTTGTGTATGTGCACGCGCGAGTTGAGTAGTGGGAGTGGTAATTAATTACCCACCCCCACCGCCCGTGTGGAAATTTCCAAAAATTTGTACAAGTTTTCAACTAAGGATTTCCCGTTTAGTTATTATTATTATTTTTTTAATTATGCCATAGAGAAATAAATGCATTGCAGATTCTGCAGAGAACAGCGAAAAACTTGTGTTTCTGGTTTTCCCAGAAGTAATGGAAAACCCATGAATTTGCGAATTAGAAATCTGTGATTTCACATCATGCACTGGCAGGAACATTGCGTCAAGACTTAATTAAGGCTTCCTACCAAAGCAAATGCTGCCCTCACTGCAAGCGATCGACGATGAACTCCAAGAAGTGGTAAACACAAAAATACAGAAAGAGAATCCTCGCTACACTAAAAATTTAGAGCTGCGCTTTTGCCTTCCAATAGTTGACACCCGTGAACACCACAGATATATTCTCGATATGCTAAACGCCGCCTGCACATGTAATCCTCGTCGACCACGCTTGTTCAGCTCGCCACTCGGCCCCATAAATAACATTTCATTACTGATTTATGTGGTTACAGTTAATGTAATGATTTAATTATTTATGTATTCGTATGCATACATAAATGGATGTATATTATGTAACATATATATGTATTTCTTATGTCTGTATGGATTCACATCCATACAGACATAAGGCACGGTCATGCCTTCACGGGATTAATTGCATGTAGCTCATATTATTATTATTATCATATAGTGCAAGGAAGCCTGAGGCTTATGCTGCACCAGCTAAAAAAAAAAAAAAAAAATTCCAAGTTACCCAGAGAGAGAGAGAGAGAGAGAGGTAGAAGGGAATCACCAAGAAGAGAAGGAAGAATTATGATATCCAGCTCAGAACGCTGGGTGTGCCAAGCCCATACTCACCAGATGTGAGCCCCTGGGGTTATTGCAATTAAAGATTCTATTCTATTTTATTCTATTAAGTGCTTGGATACAAATTCTCCTTCTCCCCCCACCAATACAACAAAAAAAAAAAAAAGGTACCAGTAATATCACAATCATTTCTCTACAATCAAACAAGCTTCGGTAGTAACAATCGCCCAGCCAAAACATCCTTCTCTGTGAGCTAAAATGAACGACTAGCACGTCTTCTGCTGCGCAAGCGCAAACCACTGCACAAGCGCATGTATTTTAGATACCTTAGAAGCGACGGTGATCAGTTTGCTTGTAGCTGCAAGGTGGAATGGAGTGTCGTCTGAGGAGTGACACATTTAAGGATATACCTTGCCGAACTAAGTTTTCAGTGATATTTATGTTTCCTGATAATATATAAGAACGTTTTACTCTGTTATTAACCTGTACTGTAATTCAACTGGCTGAGATTTAACTTGCTTGCCCACTGATGAGAAACATACGGTAACTCTATAAGGTAGCGGCATCGTATAGTTAGGAAGTGTTATTCGTTTAAAGTCAACTGCGTTCAGGGTAAGCTTGAATACTCTTTTCTAATCATCTGAATTTCTCAAGAATAATGAGAACAATAGAGCATTTCACGAGCAGTGAATTTATTTTATTTCTAGTTATTTCTAAAATTGTTTGAGTGCATATTGACTACAACGCCAAACACATTCTTTATCAATGACTTTCTCAAACTGTGAAGCGGTGAAGAATTTGGGAAAGAGGCAAAAAAATAACATACACTGGACTACTGATTATCTGGGATGGTGAGAAAATGAATTATCCAGGATAATTTGCAAAGTAAAAGAGTAAATTTAATAAAACTAAATTTATTTACATACATCATGTATTTATAGGGCGCTAAGCATCCCGATTTCCTGGGATTGTCCCATGTTGGCGTATTGTCCCAGTGTCCCAGAACTATTGTGGGGACGCTGTTTTGTACCGATTTTCATTTAAAATGTTTTTCTGAACTAAATATAACGATGTTAAAATTATATATAAATTTGTCTATGTTTGTTCGGTGCATCATTTTTACATAGTTGAATTTTTTATACAAACCGAAGTTTGTACGGTGGCATCATTATTGTAAGGTTTGAGACTTTCTGCCCTAAAATATTATTAGTTATATAAATTAGCTTATTGAGCATGGCAATTACTATTATTATCGCGATAAATGGAAAAACATACATATCTTTTGCATATATCGTAGTGTTAAAGCGAAGGTGTTGAAATAAAGCATCAGTACGAACTGTTATTATTATTATTGTTGCTCTTATATTATTTCTCCCTGATTGGGAGTTCCACCCCGTGACGGGTATTGCTACCAAGTACACCAGGTGGTTGTTAGGTGTGGTGTTACGGTTGGTCGAGGAACTCTCTGACAATCTTACAGTCAGAGGAAAACTCAGTCGCAATCTCTGACTATCCTACAGGTAGGATAGTCAGAGATTGCGACTGTCTGGAGTTCCTCGTAGGTGTTCGCTGTGAGACCTATTGCCTAGGCTGTTATTAGTATTAGTAATGGCCGCATGGTGCAAGAAAGCCTATGGCTTATGCTGCACCAGCCAAAAAAAAAAAAAAAACCGAATAAAACAATGATAAAAAAAAAAACAACTAATAATTAATAAAAGAAAAGGAAATTAAACCTATCATCCTATGCGTTTCCTTCACCCGAAGGTACTATCCAGATGACCTTTGAATTTCCCCAAACTGTCAGCCTCTACCACTCACGTAGGTAACTTATTCCAATAATTTATAACTAGCTGGCTAAAATGAAACTTCCTGCAGTCCAATCTAAACATCCCCCCCCGTAACTTGAATTTATGTACCCTAGTTCTAGCATCATTTATAATCTTGAAAATTTCGTCCTCATTCATTTTACTGATGCCTCTCAGAGCCTTAAACACCTCAATCAAATCTCCTCTAAGGTGTCTAGTTTCAAAACTCTGCAACCCACGTATTCCAAGTCTTTCTTCATAAGGACGCCCTTTTGCCGATCTCACCAGGCGAGTGACCCGTCTTTGCACCCTTTCAAGAAGCTCGATATCTTTCTTTAGGTGCGGTCTCCATACTTGAACACAGTATTCCAAGTGTGGTCTAACATAAGCCTTATATAATGGGATTATCACGTCCCTATCTCTACTTGCAAAAGTTCGATAGATCATCGATAGGACACCATGGGCCTTCCTTGCAACCTGTTTGCAATGCTCAGAGAATTTCATGTCTGACCGTATCGTAACACCCAAGTCCCTTTCCTCCAGTACTGGGTTTAGTTGAACTCCACCAAGTGAATAAGTTATTTTGGGGTTACTGTTTCCCAGGTGTAATACCTTACACTTTGTTGGATTAAAGTATAGCTGCCATGTTTCTGACCATTCCTGAAGTCTATCTAGGGTCTTTGGCGCCAGAAGTGTCAACCGGTAGTTGACATCCCGACCATTGTGTCAACCGGTAGTTGACAGAATGGCCGGGATAGTCGTCGCATATGCCACATCTCTTTGATCTCCTGTATTAGGTTCGTGTACTTCCTGATTTTTTTCCTCTTTGGTTTTCTGGAGGTTGTCTGTATTGGGTACCGCTGTGTCAATCAGATAGATAGCCTATTCCTTCTTGTCCACAAGGATCCGGTCGGTTTTGCGAGATTGTCATATCCGTTATTATGGCGCGGTCCCAGTGCAGCTTGTGTGTTGGGGTCTTTAGTACTGCCTAGGGTTCGTACTTGTGGTACGGTCACGTTCGTCGATCAACTGATATTTCCTTGCTAACTTCTGATGCATTATCCAGGCTACTTTGTCGTGTTTACGAGTGTACTCAGTCCGGGTACACTCGTAATGTACCTTGCATCCCTAAGAAACGATCCAACACATCCAACAGTGATGTGTTGGATCGTTTCTTAGGCCATATGTCATCTGACACTCTGGGCTCCTTGGCGATGTATTTTCTATAGTTTCTAGTGTCGATTACCTGCAGTAGCGTAGCTACCCTTGTTCGGGCCCCTACTTAATTAATGAAAATTGCAAAAACAGGAGACAGCCTAAGACGCCGGGCCCTTAGGCAATTGCCTTGCCTGCCTATATGGTAGCTACGCCACTGAGATTACCTGGTCTTGGATGGCGAGCATGACTCCATTCTCGGGGAACAGCGTCCCGCTGCATCATCCCGAGGCATTTGTAGGTCTCTCCCTAAAATCAGTAAACAATTTTACATGTATGCCCATAACAGCACAGTGCTAGGGGTTTGTTTCGATCTCTTTACCAGTCTGCAGCTGATAGTTTCGACCGACTAATTTTCCCTGGTGCAATAATAATAATAATAATTATTATTATTATTAGCCATATGGTGCGAGAAAGCCTGAAGCTTATGCTGCAACAGCCAAAAAAAAAAAAATTCTGAATTACCCTTAGAATTAATTAATACACCTGAATTATACGTGTGCATATATGTTCGCACCGGTATATATAAATGCATATGCGCACGCGCATACATACACTGGTGTTCAAAGAAAGTGCATCACCTAGGAATTTCACATTTCTAACCCATTTTCGCGATGGTATGTTACATTAATGACTAACATCACAAATAAAAATATAAACAAAAGGTATTTATTAATAGTTCAGGCAAAGCTAAGTAATATTTGACAGCTGCTCTCAAAATTTAACAAAATGAGCATTTGCAACCTTTGTACAACAATTTTGGTAAAGACTACAATTATGGCTGAAATGTTATCAGATCTCAATTTGCTTCAGTTTATTATTTTAAATGGAAAACAAAACGAAAAGTTCACCAGGTGCAAACTAATATTTAGTTGAACCGCCTCTGACCCTGATGACAGCAGCACACCATCGAGGCATTGACAAGATCAATTTCTGAAGATAATCAACTGATAGTTCGTGGTTTCAAACACGAATTATGGCTTTCTGAAGTTCGTGAAGGGTCTTTGGTTTCTTTCTGGCAACTGCAGATTCCACACGATGCCAACAGTTCTCTATAGGATTCAGGTCTGGGCTGTTTCCTGGCCAGCTAAGAGTTGTAATGGACCGTTCTTCCAATCATTTTTTCAACTGTAACAAATGTAAACACATTACTGTCGAACCTCTAATGCAGAAATGAAGCTAAACTACAGAAGTGCCTACTTACACTTTTTGCCCGATGACAAGGAGCGGAGTCATCCTGAAAGATGCAGTTACTTGGCAGGTTGAAATGGTCTCTAATGGTTGGCAGCAATTTGCCTTCCAATATAGCCAGGTATCCATTGGCATTTACGGAACCTTTTATAAATTGTAGGCGACCTACTCCTCGATACGAAATGCACCCCCATATCATTTGGCTGGTAGGGAATTTCACTGTAGACACGTACAGTCTGGATGGTATTCTTCACTACGTCTACGGCGAATCGTTTGTCTCCCATCAGAGCCATGCAGGGTGAATCCGAGAAAATAACTGACTTCCACTGATCGGGGGTTCATTTGACATGCTCCTTACACCAATTTAATCGGGCCTTTTTAATTTTTTTGTGTGAGGAGGGGCTTTTTCTGAGGATGACGGGCTACAAGTCCATTTTTTAAGAGGCGTTCTGACTGTTCTTGCACTTGCTATCACTCCCGTATGTTCTTCCCATTCTCTTCTCAGCTCAGACGAAGAAGCTTTACGGTTTTTAAGGCATAAGCGCTTCAAAACGCGGTCCTGTTTTGGTGTAGAGACTCGTTTGCGTCCGGTCCATTTTTCCTATCAGCAGAACCAGTATTCTTGAGTTTGGAAAGAAATCTATTCGCTGTCGACTGATTACAAGACATTCTGTAAGCAATATGACGGGAAGAACATCCTTCCTCACGTAAAGCAGCAATGGCACTTTTTATTCGTGGCGTCAACTGCATGTAACTCGCCATCCTGACACAAACAAGGAATGACTGCAACTCTTGCAGTGCGTGTATAGTTGAAAGTAACAGCTGATACAATGTTACGTCATCACCTACGCATGTCAATCTTATCTGATGCAAGAAATATTGCCATATAATTACGTTATTCAGATGACAATTACAGTTTTAAGGGGTGATGCACTTTCTTTGAACACCAGTGTATATGCACACACATAAATGACATGTGCCGACCGGGCTAGCCGGGTGGGTAAAGTGCCTGCCTGGCAACCCAAAGGTCGCTGGTTCGATTCCCGCCTCGGGCTTGGATCAAAGTACTGCAAAAACCTTTGGAGGTGCATTATGACCACAGAAGCCTATTCGCCAACAATTACCAAAAAATAAAAAATAAATAAATAAATGACATGCGTACGCATGAATGTGCTTGTGTATGCAAGTGAGCTTCTTGTAATTGTGTACGTTATCTATTCCTGGGGTTCGCCAGTTGTGGAACTTCCTGATCGACTGTTGTATTTCTTCCTCACTTGAGAATTCCCCATTCTCACATCTCTTGTCGACCTTGGTTTTCTTCCGTTCTAGTTCTATCCAAGGACTGTTATGCCTTATTTCACTGCTTCATACGTTGCCCCAGAACTGCTCGATTGTGTTCTGCTCGGGTGGTCTGTTTCCATCTTTCCTGTCTTGTCCGATAACCCTGTAGAAAGCTCTTTGGTTTGCTTCGAAGATTCAGTTGTTTATTTTCCTCTCGGAACGCTCTTTGTATCAGTGCCTGAGTGTGAGGAGGTTCTGCTTCAGTGTGTCTAAGTATTCTCCTATTCTCTGATTTTTGGTCTCGTGTTTGCTATGGACGTTGTCTCTCTTGAGAATGCTCTTCACTCGTCCAGTCAATTTCTTACTCCTATTACCCTGTTGGAACTAGGTCAGTTGGCCTACCTTGATTCTTAATTCTTCTATATTCTGCTGAAGTCTTCTTTCCCAAGGACTTCTGCTGAGTGTTCTTGGGAATAAATTTTTCTTCTGCTGCTGGTGTCCCGTTTCGCTTCCATTAATTCTAGTGGCTGCTATGGAAGCACAGTATACAGCTGTGTGGATGGTCTCCATTATTATTATTATTATTATTATCAAAATTGTTTTCTTTTATTTATATCGCCATTGAAAAATTAATTCCCGTGCTGTTGCGACAACATTTTTGTGAGGCTGTATTGAAAAAATAATAGCGTACCGAAAAGAATAAAAATCTTTCAGCAGTTAGAGAAAAAAAAAAAAAAATCGGCATTTTCAAATCCGGAAATATTAAGAAGTTAGACACTCGTATTAGTGATCGCATTTGCCTTTAAGAATCCATGCAAGAAAAGGGTGATATTCCTCTTTTTTATAACATGTTTGAAGGTTTAAACGTCATGTCCTTTAAATACGACCAGCAAGCTTTAAACTACATAGATAATACGGTGGTCCGAATTCTTACAGTGGAACAGACTTGCTTTTGCAACGAGTTGTCCTAATATTTTTGCCATTGCACTATTTTCAAACAGATGGCCTAGCCAGAAAGGTTAATCGGTCATTTGTTTAATGGATGAGAATGTTATGACAGCCTGTTTTAGGACTGACTACTGGTCCCTCATCAATAACAGGTAGTCTCTTGTGGCAGCATACAGACAAAATAGTTGTTCCATGTGAGTTGCTGTGCGCAACGTACGAAATCAGTGTTTGAAGCTGTAATATAGCTAAGGCTACCTGTTTTGTCTGAGTGTTGTCACTAAAGACTCCTCCCACTATCTGACGAAGGACTAATTAGTCCTGAAACACTGTTGTATCACTCAAAGCTGGCCCGTCCATTAGGCAAACCTAGGCAGTCGCCTAGGGCGCAAAGGTCCTAGGGGTGCATTCCAACTAAATGTATTTTTTTTTTTTAGTGGTTAAAAAAATAATTATTTAAATTCAATAAGGTAATAATTATTTCTAAATAAAGAAATAATATTATCTAAATATTTTATCAAATATTAAGAATATATTTAAAAGGAAAAAAAAGATTGATTTACAACATAGGCGGGATCGCTTTGTCGGCACATCACTTTGATATTTAATTAAAAGCTTCCGAAAATATTAATAGAAAAGGTAGAGAAGGGATAATATTTTAAGTCAGACGCCTTCGTTTTTAACACAGCAACTGCAACATAGTACAGAAGTACAAACCTCCACGCCAAATGTTCGATGCCGAAAACTCAACTATAATAATTATCGGGATTCATGCCAATGAATTTGATGACCAGGGGAAGAGGAGGAATGGAGAACGATAAACGTTTATTTTGTGATAACGTTCCATGTCGTATTCGTGCACTGTATTGTTATCATCACATCATACAATAAATCATAATAATATACATCAAGCAGATAAATATTATAAATGAATGGATAGACAGGTGGGAATAGGTAAGCGTGTTGGTAGGCAAGGTGATGGATAGATAGGCCGATGGATGGTACAAAATACAACTGGTGCGCAAATTTTGTCTCGCCTAGGGAGCATGAAACCCTTGCGCTGGCTCTGGTAGCACTCATATTTTAAAGATATGGCCAGTTAACTTTCTGGGGAGGTTTGAAAGTAGAAATCTTTCATCTGTTTGAAGTAGTGCAGTATTAGGCAACTTTTGTTGCAAAAGCAAGGTTATTCTGCTGTGAGAATTATTAAGCGGATTGCATTATATATGCAGTTAACATCCTGTTGGCTGCAAAAGCGGAAAAAAGGACATGGTAGTCCTGCTGAAATCTTATAATTTCTTAGTCTATATAGCTTTAGCTATATTATTACTTTGAATTCTCTCTCTCTTCTAGTGCCAGTTCTTGTTCAGTAAACTAGTGCGATTTCCCAGGCAATCTTCAGTGCAGAATGCGCTGGTGCGACAGGAGATAGCTATTGTCGGTGACTCAATTGTCAAGGAAACGGGAAATATACTGTGCTAAAAGGATAGGTGGAATAGGACCCGGGGTATGTCTGCCAGGGGCAAAAATTGATGACGTTGTAGAGAAGATACCATCTTTTGAGGGCACAAAATGTAATATCATTGTATACGTTGGCACTAATGACACTAAGTGTAGGAGATCTGCGGATTTACTTAACAAGTACAGGTCAATGTTGAAAAACGGTGGCAAGTTAAGGTTAAATTTGGAAGTGTCTGCAATTCTGCCCAGACACGATAGGAGAGAGTATACAGTATGATGAGAGTCTTGTCAATCAATTCGGCACTGAGAGATTATGCAAGTCTCATGGGGTAGAATTTTTTTCAGAGTGTTCTGTGCTTGTTAACAGAAGAGATTGCTTCTACAGGGATGGGATACACTTAAATAGAAAGGGTACAAGGATATTTGCCGATGCTTCGAGGCAATGTTAGGTGGGGCGGAAAACTGTTAGCTGGGGGGGATTCACAGAATAATAGATTAACAGCAGCCGCAGGCAGAGGTGAAAATGATTCTTGCACTGCTTCTATTGGAATGGGCAGCAGCCCGGAAAGCAAGTTGCTGGGGATTTCAGGAACTGCTGGGAGTCATGAAACAAGTAAATACATGGGCTGTGATAGAGTAACTAAGAACAGGTGCATGTATACTTGTGTGTACACCAGTGCTAGTAGTTTGGTAAATAAATTTGATGAGCTTGAAGTGCTAGTCAAGACATCAAAGGCGGATATTGTTGGGATATCAGAGACGTGGTGTCACACAGACATAAGCAGTGCAGAATTGGAATTTGGGGAGTACAATGTGTACAGAAAGGATAAACAGGACAGGAAGGGAGGAGGGGTTATGCTGTTAGTTAAGAAACACATAAAATCTAAGGAAGTGCATCAAATTGATGTTGGTGGACAATGCAATGTTGAGTCTGTTTGGCGTGACATAAGCACTGGGAAAGGAAAAATGAGATTATGTGTGTCTTATAGGCCTAATGACTCTGAGGAGTATAATAAGCAATTGTGCAGAGAAATAAAATGGGCCAATAAATCAGAGTGTCTTATAATGGGGGATTTTAATTTCCCAGATCTTGACTGGAATTTGTAGGTTGGTCACTCACACAGTAGCAAGGCATTTGTGGATTTATTGGATAATTGTTTTCTACAGCAGCATGTTCGGGAGGCAACTAGAGGGAGTAATACTCTTGATATGATTATCACTAGTGATTCTTCATGCATTAAGAATCTGCAGATAAAGGAACCACTAGGTGGCAGTGATCACAGTGTGCTGAAGTGGGATTTATTCAAAGAGGTAATTACCATCAGGGGTAAAGGGAAGGGTGTTTGCTTTCGTAAAGGTGACTACAGTGGTCTGAGACAGTATTTAAATTCTATATGGTGGGACCAACTGATGATGTTACCAACAGCAAATTCAAAAGGATAAACATTCAAATAACACTACCCGACAAAAGTTTTTTTTCCCCTACATACCTGTGGAACGAAAGTTGGTTATTCTGAACAAAATTAATGTCCTGATTATGAAAATATCAATCTTTTACTTCTGTCACGTCTACATCAAAAGATATATGCATTTTTTAAATTACTTGTTTTTATACAATATCAGCATATGTGGTTGTAATTATTACACACAATATATGTTACATAGACACACAATATATGTTACATAGACACACAATATATGTTACATAGACATGTTTCCCACTCAATTATTTCATTTTATACTCCAGATTGCTTTCCCGTTTAAGGAACCAACAGTAATCTCCCATCATGGCAGAGTCCCAGCGACCTTGATATCGTTTTTCCATTGCAGATATGTCCTGTTAGAAGCGCTCTCCTTGTTCATCACTGACATCTGTTTTCAGGAAATAAATCCAGATGGAAATGAAGGAAATGCATTTTCAATGACATTCGGCACCCCATATTCTTGTACCATTTGAGCAAGTTTGTCACCAGTTTCTTATAGTTCTCTTCTTTTCTCTTTCCGAGGAATCCGTGTACCACCACAGCCTTGAAAGATCTCCATGCAGCCAGTTCAACATTCAGGTATCTTTAAAATTCTTCATCTTTTAGGAGCTCTCTTATGTGAGAACCTATGACAATTCCTTCCTTCAGCTTTGCATGAGATAAATTTGGAAACATTTTCAGTAAATATGCGAATCTTCTGCTTTCTTTATCCAGTGCCTTAGTGACTTTCTTAATCAGTCCAAGCTTGATGTGTAAAGGGTTACATTGCTTTTGACGGAATATATTCATCTCTCTTGTCCCAGTGACGTAGTGTTTGGCTGTTGCACGACTGTCCAACAAACACAGGAAACAACAGTATTTAGTGAAACTATCTTGCAACCCAGCAAGCAGTCCAATCACTTTGAGATCACCACAGATATTCCAACCATAGTCATTGTAACGTATAGCAGCAAGAATCTGGGACATACTATCGTAAGTTTCTTTCAGGCCAACAGCATGAACAATAGGAATTGATGGTAAAGTATTTCCATTATGAAGCAATACTGCTTTCAAACTTAGCTTTGACGCATCAATGAACAAACGCCATTCAGATGTATTGTAGTAGTAGTAGTAGTAGTAGTGGCATGTGATGCAAGAAAGCAAATGTATGAGCTTATGCAGCATCAGCCAAAAAAAAAAAAAAAATCACACCATTCCCTCCAAATGCCTGTCCAGTTCCTCCTTAAATTTATTCAACCTATCAACTTCCACAACGACAAATGGAAGTTTGTTCCAGCAATTAACCACCCGCTGGCTAAAGGCAAATTTCCGCACATCTATTCTACATCTGTCCTTTCGTAATTTGAATTTATGTTCCCTTAGGTTCGTAATCTGAACAAGTGGAAGGATGTTGTTGTTGTTGTTGTGTTTAACGACACAAAGGCTACTTGGGCCATATTGTGTCTTTCTAATGGTGAATATTCAATAAAAACTATATTTTATGATATAATCCTATCCGGTTTAGGAAAGTAAATAGTTCTTTTTTATTAGGATCATCTCCTAGAATCTGCATTAAATTTATTGATCTCTGCATATTAATAATTGATTTAAAAGTGTCTAAGCGGATGTTTTGAAATCGGGGACAGGCCACTAACAAATGGCGAATGGTCAGTTGTACTTGACATGATGTACATTGGGGAGCGCTGTCATTAGTTAATAGATAGAGGTGAGTGAGATGAGTATGCCCAATCCTGAGCCTTACTAAAATTGTTTCTTCTCGTCTGCTTTTCTGGAAGCTGGAGTGCCACTGCTTTGGTTCTGGTTTTATTTGGTACAATTTATTTCTTGGATGGCCTTTCCAGATTAATGACCAGCTATTATAACATGCTTTGCGGATAATATGTTTATAATCAGTATATGGAATTTGAAAAGTTTGCAGAAGAGTATTATCTGGTTGTTTGGCTGCAAGATCTGCTCTTTCATTTCCTGCAATCCCAGAATGACCTGGAATCCAGCAGAAAGTGACAGTTTGGTTTGACTCTTTACACACAAGTAATTTAGAATGGATTTGTTTTATTACAGGGTGAGAGGAGTTGGTATTACTATTTATGGCAGAGACAGCACTGAGTGAGTCAGTGTATATTAAGGCAGACGAAATTAGAAGTTGAGTAATGTGACCTAGAGCCAAGTTAATAGCATAAAGCTCAGCAGTGAAGATACTGCATCCTATGGGTAATGAGACAGAAGCGGTGAATGATGGAAAGATAGCCGCAGCGCCTACTTGGGTCTCAGTTTTTGATCCGTCTGTATAGATCTTACAGGCCTGTGAATTGGAAGCAGAGTGAGTTTCATGTAATTGCGCAATATTGAAGGGACACAAGGTGTTCTTTCCCCACTGTTGGAAATAATCATCATAAATTGCACGGATATTTGTCCACGGTGGATCAGGCGGTGTTATGTCCTGATATATATTGCCCATTTCAATATTCCACGTTTGAGTTAGTTCTTTAAGTCTAAGTGCAGCAGGTCTGTTTTCATTTGGTTTACTGTTGTAAAATGACTCCCATTCGGTATTGTACAGACATCTCCAATTCGGGTGAGAGGGAAGACTGCGGATTTTTGCGGCATATATCAAAAGCAATGTTTTCCTCCGAAGATGTAAGGGAGGTTCATGGGCTTCAATGTAAAGACTCTGGATTGGAGAGGTTCTGAAAGCCCCTAGAGAAACTCGAAGGGCACTGTGCTGGATGGTATTTAATCGCTCTAAGGTACTCTTCCTTGCAGAGTCATACACTGGAGAACCGTAGTCCAAGCGGGACCTGATGAGAGCTCTATAAATATGGATAAGAGTATGCCGATCAGCGCCCCATGACATAGATGACACACACCGAAGGATATTCAATTTCTTCAAGCAGATGGTTCGGAGATAGGCCATATGTGCTTGAAAGTTCAGTTTTCTATCTAGTATCAGGCCAAGAAAGCGGACAGTGTTTACCAGAGGAACTGACATATTTTTTATCTTTAACTCAGGATCAGGATGAAATGACCGGAGTTTGCAGAAATGAGTGGTAGTGGATTTCAGTTCAGCAAGATGGTATCCATTGCGTAAAGTCCACGATTCTATTCTGTTTAGAGAAATTTGTAACTGTCTTTCGATAGAATTCATATTTTGTGATTGGCACGATATCGTGAGGTTATCTGCATACATATATACATCAATAGTTTTTGGAAGATCTTCCAATATATTTTTGACCCTAATTGCAAATAGCGTTGGACTCAGTATGGAACCCTGTGGGACATCCTCTTCTTGAATATGAGATATTGATAGGAAGTTTTGATATCTGACTTGAAAGGTACGTAACTTTAAAAAGTTCTGAATAATTTGAGGTAGATAGCCTCTCAACCCTAATTGATGCATATCCTTGATAACACCATGATGCCATGTGGTGTCGAATGCTTTCTGAATATTCAGGTTGACCATAACTAAATGTTGTCTCCTGATGAAGGCGTTACGTATGTTAGATTCAATTTTGACAAGTAAATCTAGGGTGGACCTGTTTTTGCGGAAGCCATATTGGTGGTCAGAAAGCAGATTTTGGGAGTCTAGAATCCAGGTGAGTCTCTTATGCACCATTCTTTCGAAGATCTTGCCCAAACAGCTTGTCAATGATATTGGTCTGTAATTTTGAACTTGAGAAGTATCTTTGCCTGGTTTTGGTATTGCACAAATATATGGATGACGCCATGAGAGAGGATATGTGTTTTCTGAGAAGATCCTGTTATAAAATAGCAATAGTGTGTACAGATCAGCTTCACACAGATGTTTAAGCATTCTGTAGTGAATGCCGTCTGGTCCTGCTGCACTATTTGGAGATTTACTCAAGGATTCTTTGAGTTCAGCTATAATAAAAGGCTGGTTATATGGGAGTGGGAGATTAGTGGAAAAATTTAATTTTTTTCGTTCTTCATTAGTTTTAATTCTCTGAAAAGTAGTCACATAAGTGGTAGAGGCGGAAGTATTATAGAAGGATTCTGCTAAAGCATTTGCGATGTCAGTAGGAGAGGATAGGTCCTGCCCATTCCACTGTATTATTGGAGACTGTAACGGTAGAAATTTTCCATTCAGAGCTTGTATTTTTTTTCAGATAATCCGAGTGTCAGTATTTTTGTTAATAGTTGAGGCGAATTTAATCCAGGAGTCACGTTTTGCTTTTTTCCTAATTTGTCTTGCTTTGGCTCGTAGTTTTTTGAAAACTATAAGGTTGGCGGTAGTGGGAAATTTGCGAAATTGGTTCCAAGCACGGTTTTTTTCTACTTTAGCTTTCGTGCAATTTTGATTCCACCAATGGTTTTGGTGTACCCGCTTGCTCTGTTTGGATCTTGGAATAGAAATTTCGGCTGCTGATAATATATGGCTGGTAATGTGTTCGGTTACGTCATCAATATGTTGTTGCTGTACATACTGTTTGTTTAGTAGGACACAAGTAGAATAGTTTTTCCAGTCTGCTTTGTGGAAATTCCAAGATAAATGGGCTTTCGGGCATGATATGACCTGTGTTTGAATTGAGCTGATGATGGGAAAATGGTCACTGTGGAATGGATCATTTAACACAAACCATTCCATACTTGGAAAAAGAGATGCTGAACAGATAGATAAGTCTATGGCAGATGTTGTACCTGTAGGTAATTGAATATGAGTTGGAGAGCCAGTGTTTAATACAGTCAGATTATGATTATCTAGGAATGTTTCAATTAATTGGCCTCTCTTATCCATAGTGGAGGATCCCCACAATGGATGGTGACCATTGAAATCACCGAGTAAACAGACAGGACGTGGTAGTTGTGTTAAAAGGCTGTCAAGTTCAGTCTGGGAACAAGGATAATTAGGTGGTATATAAACAGATGCAAGAGTTAATGATATTCCCATTGCTATTCGAACTGCTACAACTTCTAGGGAGGTTACTAGTTGGAGATGTCTTGATGGCATGGTAGTTTTCACAAGAATACCTACCCCTCCACGAGAAGAGTCAGAATCCCTGTCTCGCCTAAACATAGTACAAAGTTTTTGAATTTGAGTGAAGTGATAAAAATGTTTCCTGTAAGCATACTCCTAATGGGTTAGTTCGCATGAGTAAATCATTCAGGTCATCTATATTACTGCGTAGTCCTCTGCAGTTCCATTGAAGGAATTTGTTCATTGATTGGGTTTATTTGAGGAAGATTGATCTAACTGTTTTTTCTGAGGTTTCTGTCTATTTTGTTTTGATTTTTCATTTCTGGGAAAGGTTAGGCGTCCTGTGTCCATGGTATCATTGGCATGTAGTTCTAATACTGTGTCTTCGTCCTCTGACTGAACCTCCATTTCCATGTTGCTATGGCGTGGTTTCGTTGTCTTTTTATTTTCAACACTAACAGATTTTGTTCGTTCGGGCAAGGTTGAGATGGCATCAGTTGGGATACTGATTGGTGTGTTGCTAGTTTCATTAACTGTAGATTTTTTATTGTACGTTAGCAAAGTTTTGGCCCAGGTGGCAAATGAAATGTTTGGTTCTATGGAGACATCTGTTTGAGTTGAAATTGACCGGCTATTTTTAGTGACCGATGCGTATGATCGGCTAGGCATGGTTAACAGAATTTGCTTCCTTGCTTCTGGGTATGTGACTTTATGCTCTACCTTATATTTCTGGATTTGTTTGCCTGTTTTCCAAAGGTCACATGCTTTAGAAAAGGCAGGATGGCTTCCTTTACAGTTAGGGCAAGTAGGAGTGGTAGCTGTACAGTCACCTTGGGAATGCTCCTTAGAGCCACAAATAGGACACACAGCATCGCCTCGGCATGCCGTCTGAGAATGGCCATACTTTTGGCACTTAAAGCAGCGAATGGGATTTGGGATGTAGGGCCGAATCTTGCAGTTTAAATAACCTGCTTTAACAGAAGATGGAAGAGTCGGAGTGCTAAATGTCAAAATGATGGACCTGGTTGGTAGTAGGTTGCCATCTTTTTTGGTCATTATTCTCCGCGCTTGAGTCACTTTTTGTTCCCTGAGTTCTTGCATTATCTCTTCTTCTGACACAGATAGCAAGTCCCATTCGCTGATAACGCCTCTAGAGGTGTTAAGGGTGTTATGGGGCGTAACCGTCACTGGAATACTGTTAAATGATGTTAACTTTAACAGCTTCTCTGAGTGAGTTGTCTTAGAAGTTTCAATTAGAAGGTCTCCAGATTGGAGACGCTTAACCATTTTAGGAGATCCACAAACCGATTCCAAACATTTCTGTATAAGAAAAGGCGATAATTTGCCAACAGGTTGCGTGGATAACGAGTGCATTATAAGAAATGCCGGCACGTCTTTATTCTGATTTTCCGTCCTTAGTCGCTTTGGACGATTGGAGTCATGGTCAATGTCAGGAATTTCTGACCTTAAAGCTCGAGGGCTCTAACAGTGGATAGTTACTTATATCCATGTCGGCTCCTTTTGGCCCTGGAGGTTTGTCTTTACCACCCAGGTTACCGGCCCCGCCACGGGGAGGCAGGAGCAGTGCCACGAGGTGACCAAGCGGCTATTAGTTGTGTTAGTAATAGAGGAAAAAGAAACAGAAAGGTGTCTTTCCTTTCTGGGCCTTTGCCTACTACTTGTAGAGCGAAAGAGCTACAGAAATATAAAATGAAATGAAGAAAGCGGTATTCAGAAATAAACAGAATATGTACTGGCAAAAGCTCTTTGGATAATTCGCTTGGAAAAACGCACTGAGATCGCTTGGCCACGGAACGCTTGGCACCCGGGGCCCAAGTGGAAGGATCCCATCAGAATTCAGCGTGCTGAACCCATTCAAGGCCTTATACACACCTCAATCAGATCACCGCGCAGGTGCCTAGTCTCCAGCCACTGCAATTTGCAGAACTTAAGCCTCTCTTGATAAGAGGATCCCTTCATTCCCCTCACCAATCTTGTTGCCCTTCTCTGTACACGGTCAAGTAAATCTACATCCTTCCTAAAATGAGGCCTCCAGACCTGTACGCAGTACTCAAGGCGTGGCCTGACCATTGCCTTATACAGAGGGATAATCACCTCCTTTTCCCTGCTAGCAAAATTCCTATATATCATTGACAAAACCCCATGACCTGCCCTGGCAGGCTGTCTACATTGCTCAGAAAACTTCATATCTCCCTGCACAATCACTCCCAGGTCTTTTTCATTTTCTACCACCTTAAGTGTAGTACCACACAGTTGGTACGTTTCTCTGGGGTTACTTCTACCCATATGCAGTACTTTGCATTTGTCAAGGTTAAACTTCAGTTGCCACTTCTTAGCCCATCTGCCCAAATTATCTAGATCCTGTTGCAGTAGCACACTGCCATTACTGTCATTAACAACCCTGCCAACCTTTGTATCATCTGCAAACTTCGACATTAAGCCTGATATACCTTCATCAATATCATAGATAAATATACAAAACAACAGTGGACCTAACACCGAACCCTGTGGGACTCCACTAATAACATTAGTCCAAGAAGAACAGCACCCATTGATTACCACCCTCTGTCTTCTCGCACTTAACCATCCTTTTATCCATTGTAGCAACTTACCCTTAATACCATTCAAAATTATTTTTTGCATCCAGTTCCTTTGTAACCACATCATAATATCCTATCAAATTTGTCAGACAAGACTTTCCCTTAACAAACCCATGCTGTGTCTGAATTATTGCTGCAGTCCTGTCTAGATGATCCTGCAATGCATCTTTAACCAGCGACTCCATTATTTTACCCGGAACAGAAGTTAAACTAACTGGTCTGTAATTACTCGTGTCACCCTTCGATCCCCCTTTGTGAATTGGGGATACATTTGCACATCTCCAGTCCGTGGGAACCTCCCCTGAGTCCAAGGATGCTCTCATAATTATGTCTAATGGTTTGCTTAGTTGCTTTGCCGCCTCCTTTAATATAACTGTATAGATCCCATCCACCCCAGGTGCTTTTCTTATGTTTAACTTCAACAATTTCTCTTCCACTTTGCTCTCATTTATTACAAAATCATTAAGTATCCTGCTACAATTTGATAACCTTCTGCCATTTTCAAACCTTAATAATTCCTCACGTGTGAATGTAGATGCGAAATACTCATTCTGTTTGTTTGCTATCTGAGCAGGATCATCAACAGTCGAACCATCGATGTCAAGTGGACCAATCAGATTCATCCCCTTCCTTTTAGAGTTTATATAAGTAAAGAAATCCTTGCTGTTTTCTTAGCATCTTTTGCCAAGGATTTCTCGTAATCTGCCTTCGCCTGCCGAACCTCATGCATGAACTGAACATTGTGATCAATGTTCAGTTCATGCATAAGACCAACGACATCTTTGCAGACACACATGTTGTTTTCATTGAAAAATATCTTGAAAACTCTTCATTTCGCTCACGGTATATTGTAATGTTTGTAACTTTGGCGATTAAGTTCCACTGTTGTTGTCTGGATCCGAGTAATTCAGCCTTCTCTTTGAGTAAGCCCAAGTCTCTAATCAAGTCGCTTAATTCTTCTTGTTCAGTGTAGTGTGGGGGCCTTTTCTTTTTCTTGCGCGTAGTCCAAATCATGTGGAGTACATGGTTCCGCGACATCTGGTAAAGCGACTTCTTCTGTACTTTCATCACTACTTCCAATACCCCAAGATTTTGGTGGAACAGGTACTGGCAGTTCTTTACCGTGTGGCACTGGCCTAATTGCTGATGGGATATTTGATGCTGTGCTTGCTCATTTTGGAAATACCTTTTATTTTTGTCATGCAGAAATAGCAGTCGTCGAAATGATTCTTGTGCTCTCGCCGCACCATAGGGATGGCAAAAGGTAATGCTCTCAGCTTGCCATATAACCACAGCCTTAAGTTGGTTGTACAAGTAATACAACAGATATGTGGAACCCAATTTTTTTCTTGGTCACCGATCTTGCAGCCGAAGTACAATGAATATGCAACTTTTGTGACATTGTATATTTTTTTCCTCTGAGTTTTTGGGGTTAAGTGTCCACAAACATAGCAGAAGTTGTCTGGGTGATTGACGCAAGTTCTGTGCTTTGTCTTCTCCATTTTAACAATGCATTAACCTAAAAACAGTAAAAGTAATTCGTAAATTTGAACAGAAGGTGAATTCTTGTAGCGTAGTTTATTATATATATTGAACAGTTTAATGCTGTAATAAAATTAATAAAAAATACTGACTTGTCTGGAAAAGTGCATCAAAATCAAAATATACTATATTGCAAGAACAGTAATGATGTACTTGCTTAACTTTTAGCTCAATAAACAAAACCAACCAAGAGTTAATAAGTTTAAAAATTGTGTTTCAAACAGTAATGATGTCTTTGTACAGAATCCAGTTATCTGTCTATATCTTAAAACTGAGACGTGATTGGAAATTTTTGATTTATTTTAAATTGTATACATAAAACTTGACCAGAAACAACAATTGATTTTCTGGAGGTAAAAATTATGTTCAGTAGTGTAATTAATCTTGGAAGCTACTAGGCTTTTTATACCAACTAAGAAATATTGTTCAAGGTTTAGGCCGAAATGGATGTCAGATGAACTAATGAGACTCGTGGCAGAGAAGAAAAATGCATGGAATGCATATAAATTATCAGGCGACACAGAAGCCTATGGTATGTATAAGCTAGTCTGTAATCAAGTCACAAAGGTGGTTAGGCAATCGAAGGCAGATTATGAGAAATTTTTGGCAATGGATGCAAAGAAAAAGAGCAAAGACTTCTTTACTTATATAAACTCTAAAATAATCAATCAGATTGGTCCACTTAATATCAATGGTTTTGACTGTAGATGATCATTCTCAGATAGCTGCCGAACTAAATTAATATTTTGCGTCTACATTCACAGATGAGTTATTCAAGGAGAGGGCCAGTTGTTTATCAAACTGTAATAGGAAGTTAAATGATTTTGTAATAACTGAGAGCAAAGTGGAGGAGAAAATGTTGAAATTAAATATAAAAAAAACACCCGGGGGTGGATGGGATCTGTCGAGTTATGTTAGAGGAGGTGGCAAAGAAAGTAACCAAACCCTTAGCCATAATTATGAGAGAATACGTGGCCTCAGGGGAAGTCCCCACGGACTGGAGATGTAAAAATGTATCTCTCATTCACAAAGGGAAATCAAAGGGGTGACACGCGTAATTACAGACCTGTTAGTTTGACTTCTGTTCCATTGAAAATAATGGAGTCACTGGTTAAAGAAGCATTTCAGAATCATCTAGACAAGACAGCAGTAATAATTCAGACACCATGGGTTTGTCAAAGGGAAGTCTTGTCTGACCAATTTGATTGGATACACTGACGTGGTCACAAAGGAACTGGATGCAAAAAATAATTCTGATATCATATACTTGGATTTAGGAAAGCATTTGATACTGTTGCACATGGAAGACTACTGTACAAACTAGAGTAGTATGGCATTAAGGGCAAGTTGCTACAATGGATAAAAGGATAATTAAGTGGGAGAAGACAGAGAGTGGTAATCAATGGATACTGCTCTTCATGGACTAATGTTATTAGTGGCTTCCCCCAGGGTTCGGTGTTGAGCCCATTGTTGTTACAAAACAGTTGTATATTTATCAAGGATATTGATGAAGGTATATCAAGCTTAATGTCAAATTTGCAGATGATACAAAGTTTGGGAGGGTTGTTAATGATAGTAATGACAGTATGGTGCTGCAACAGAATCTGGAAAAGTTGGACAGATGGGCTGAGAAGTGGCAACTGAAGTTTAACATTGACAAATGCAAAGTATGCATATGAGTAGCGGTAACCCCAGAGAAATGTACCAACTGGGTGGTGTTACACTCAGGGTAGTGGTGAATGAAAAAGACCTGGGGGTGATTGTGCAGTCAGACATGAAGTTTTCTGAGCAGTGCAGACAGGGTGCCCGAGTAGGATATGGGGTTTTGTCAATGATATACAGGAATTTTGCGAGCAGGGATAAGGAGGTGATCATTCCGTTGTATAAGGCAATGGTCAGTTGTTGTTGTTGTTATTTGGTTTTTAGGAGCATTAGTAACTAAGGCCATATTGCTCCGGAAATATGCGGTGGTCATTCCCTGACCTTTCCTCATCCTCGTATTTGGTGGTCATGGGCTCGAACCCCGGTCTAATCAAGAAGCGTGTGCTACGCATTGCTGCTCCTGCCCACCTGGCTACGGAGGCGCCGGCAATGGTCAGGCCACATCTTGAGTACTGCGTACAGGTCTGTAAGCCTCATGTTAGTAAAGATATATAGAGTAAAGACATGTTAGTAAAGATCGAGTATAGAGAAGGGCAACAACACTGGTGAGGGGAACAAAGGAGTGCTCTTACGAAGAAAGACTTAAGTGCTGCAAATTGCAGCGTCTAGGCACATGCGAGACGATCTGATTGAGGTGTATAAGGCCTTCAATGGATTGAGCAGGTTCAATGCTAATGGGATTCTTCCTCTTGCTCAGATTACAAACCTGACGGGACTTAAACTGAAATTGAGGAAAGACAGTTGTCGAATAGATGTGGGGAAATTTTCCTTTAGCCAGCGGGTAGTTGATTGTTTAAATAAACTCAAGGCAGAACTAGACAAATATTTGGAACGAATGGATAGGTGGAATGGAAAGGTTTTTTTTTTTTTTTATGGCTGATGCTGTATAAGCTTGCCTCTACTAATGATAATTTCTTATTCACTAAACCGTCACTTAGCAATGTGGCTGGTCGTATAGTGCTTGCCTGAGCTAGTGACCAATTTAACGCCACTTCAGGACAGCCTTGAGCAAAAAAAAAATTGAAATGCCAAGTGTGAATTCAGTTGGAAAAATGTATGCATGATTACTTGTAAATCTATGGTTATTATCTTCTATAAACAGCTACTATTTGCTGCTACTACCAAACAATATATTTATTTCCACACAACCAATTTTTTTTTTCCCGTCATTATAATTAGTCACACGGCAAGTCAGGTGCATGACTAAAGTAGAGTAAAAAGCCAAGTGATTGTTTCACTCGAATCAATCACTTGACTTCCCACTCTGTATTGATGCTATTGAAGTGAAGGCCCAGTGAGTGAATGACCGCGTGTTGGTTTTTCTCTCTGCCTATAATGGAGACAAAAACGAAACTTGGGATCCTTTTTATTACGTACTAGAAATTGCTTGAATTCCTCCTCCTCTACCGTACATTTTTAAAAACAAAATGCCACGTAAACTGTTAAAGACTGCTTCATCGTAATAATTATTCCTTAAGTGAAATAATTAATTTTTGTAGTATTCTCCATTGCCAAAGTTTTTTTTTTTTTTTTTTTCTTTGAAGCACATCCATTGCTGTTCTGGCCACATTTACTGAGACTTCGTATTTGTTCACATTTAACAAATTGTACTGTTATTTACATTTTAACTATACGTCTTATCTTTTAGTCTGTAAGTTCAGTTGGGTTCACCTATTAGTGTTAATATTCACTGATATATGCTTCTCCAAAACTGCTCCGCCACTGTATACGCGTCTCTAAATTTTGATATGTGATCAGCACCTCTCAATCCCCGTGGTTGCCGGATTGTAGTGAACATGTTTCTCTTGCTGCACATGAATTGCGGAAGTCCTATTTCTTTAACTTTAAATACATCAGCAATTTTATACCCCACCCCTCATCTTAGAAGCACAGGGAGCATCATTGCTATCTGACTTAAGTTTTTTGCCCCCTCTTCATATCACAGCGATCCAAGTTCAAGGAGTTGTTTACTAAAAACTAGTTTTAAGTTTCAAAAGTGCCAGACTTTTGAAACTTAAACTGCCCTTTGATTACTTATAGCTCTTCTGTTTTTTGTTTGTTTGTTTAATGCCACTTAACAAACTTTGAGAAATATGCTTTTAGGGTGACAACGTTTTAACGCTCATGAAAGTGGGACTCCAGCAGAACTTCACAATACGTGATGTCACGCCATACATAATTTAGAAACAGGTCTGAATAGACAGGATTTATTTGGTCGTTATATTTTATTTTAGAACTGAACCATACGAAAGCGGTTTGATAATTAGTAGAAATCGAAAAATTTGTATTAAATCCGAAATATACACTAAAGTTTTCAGAAAATATTCACCAAAATTTTATTATATTCAGTAACATTTATACATTTATTATCAATCACAATTAACTGAATATCAGTTTCTTTGTATTCCGTATTTTAAAAGTAAAAAAGGCTATTAATGAAATTATTTAGAATAAGGATAATTTGCAACTAACCTGTTATAGCAAACATTTCAAATGGGGTGATATGCAGGATTCCGTAGCAAATAATATTAATAAACGAGCTTTCTTTTTAAGTTTAGTTTGATTTACCTTTATTTTTATACCCAAATATATTATTTATAAAAGTAATAAATATTCGTGTTTATTTCGTTGTTATGTTGTATATTTTTGTATATGTATATAGTAGTAACTGGTGGTAACAAGAAATCAAGCTTATATAGCATCAGCCAAAAAAAAAAAAATCCTACACACTTCTCCCATCCATACCCTCCAAGAATTTCTTCCTTTAATTTATTCAAACCATCCACTTCCAAAAGAAAAAAAAAAAAAAAAAAAACCACTTCTCCCATCCATTCCCTCCAAGAATTTCTTTCTTTAATTTATTCAAACCATCCACTTCCAAAAGAAAAAAAAAAAACACTTCTCCCATCCATACCCTCCAAGAATTCATCTAGTTCTTCCTTTAATTTATTCAAACCATCCAATTCCACAAGAGCATATGGAAGCCTGTTCCAATCAACCACCCGCTGGCTGAAGGCAAACTTCCGCACATCTATCCTGCAACCATCCTTCGTCAATTTAAATTTATGCCCCCTCATGTGTGCGTAGTTCAGCAAGAGGAAGAATAGCTTTAAACACCTTAATAGACCTTAACCCTTAATAGGCCGTAAACATCTCAATCAGATCCCCTCGCAGGTGCTTAGTCTCCAGAAGCTGCAGTTTGCAGAAATGAAGACTTTCTAGGTAAGAGTACTCTTTTATTCCCTTCACCAACCTGGTTTGCCCTTCTCTGCACCCGTTCCAGCAGATCTACATTCTTCCTAAAGTGTGACCTCCAGATCTGTATACAATATTCAAGATGTGGCCTAACCATGGCCTTTGACAAAAGGATAATCACCTCCTTATCCCTGCTATCAAAGTTTCTGTATATCATTAACATATTAAAAAGTAACAGATTACCTCATTTTTTTTTTTTTTCGTAGAATGCTTCCAGTCAATTCTTTCTCATATGTGACGAATAAAATAAGATGAAAAAAGTGAAAAAAACGGATTAATGAATTTCCTCACTCATAGAGATACGACCAAATCCATTGCGCAACGGAATCGAAAGCCGAGAGCCCCACCCGACCCCGAAACACATCAAACCACCGCAGCAAGACCGAAGACATTGTGTCATAATAATTAGTTAAAACTGGTTCCGATAATAAATAATTAAAATCACTAATTAAAATCACTTATTAAAATCATAATTAAAAAGATTAAAAACTATTTAAAATTAAACGGATTAAAAGTTACGATTTGGATGAATACTCAAATTAAACGAAATGCACAGCTGTTTCCCTTCCTATTATCGGAACCAGTTTTAACTAATTATTATGACACAATGCTCCAGCTCTCTCTATACCCATTACAGATATTGCAATGGGAATAGAGAGAGCTATGGCCAATTTGCCTGAGGTCACAGCTAATGAGATCCGGATTAGGACATTGTGCGCATTAGGTTCAGTACGCAAAGCCTCTTCCAATTTAACAGTTGCACAAAGAAAAGCATTAAGAGAATTAAAACAAGATGATAATAGTATAATACTACGTGCGGACAAGGGTAGATCTACGGTAGTGCTGAACAAAGACGACTATCAGGAAAAGGCCCTTAGTTTACTGAATGATAGATCTACGTATAAGATCATTCACAGGAATCCCCTGAGCGGACTAGAACAACGAGTTAATTAAGTTGGTCCAGAGTTGGCTTAAGGCAGGAAAAATATCTGAGGAAGTTTCCTGGAGGTTGCATGCGTCGGGCTGTCATTTATTTGGTAGGACAAATAAAGATTTATTTACCTAGATTTTATGGTCTGCCTAAAGTGCACAAGGCTGGGGTACCTCTCAGACCCATTGTGTTGTTTATTGGCAGTGCGACGCATGCACTATCCAGATTTCTGTCTGAACTTGCATCCACCGTAGTAGGGCACTCGGATCATACTATTAAAGATTGCAGGGAATTTGTACAGTTCGTCCGTGCTCAAGAGGTAGAAGAGGAAGGGATTATGGCATCCTTTGATTTCATTTGTTTGTTCGCATGTATACCTGTCGAACACGTTTGGATTGTGTGCGGAATGCTTTGAGTAGAAATGGTATTTTGAAAGATAGGACAGCCCTAAGTGGTGAAGATATTTGTGAGGGTGTTGGCTTATGTTTAAGTAGTACCACTATGTTATTCCAAAAGGTTATGTACCAGCAGGTTCGCGGAGTGGCCATGGGTTCACCTATTAGTGCAATTATAATAATAATAAGATTCTTTATTAACATAAATGTTATACAATAATGATTCCGTACACAGAAATCCAGAGGAATCTTACAATTTGTTGTTTATACAAGTGATTTTGTTTTATATAAAAAAAAAAATATATATATATATATATATGTATATATAATAATAATAATAATAATAATAATAATAATTAATAGATCAAAGCAAAGATGATAATCAGAATGTAAAATGAATGAAGTAGTAATTACAGCGAAAACGGACTACAAGTTGAGCAGAACATGAAATGACATCGGCTAACTAAGATCGGCACTTACATAAATGTCCTTTACAAACAGCAAGATGGGCCAAGATGCCATCGCGATATGCCTTGTCTATAGTCCACAGGTCGATGTCGATGTTGAGCGAGTTGAGAGTGTCCAGAGTCACATTAGGGAAATGTCTCCTGAAATTCTGTAACCGCTGGAGCCTTGAGCACAGGGAGGGAGTACTACGGAGATGTCTGCCTGGCAAACGCCAACCAACCGTGTTCCAGATGTTGTGATCCTGCTTAGCTGAGCACAGATGAAGGAATGACTTTATTTTTAGAACATGGGCTCTGTGGACTATGGGCGTATATTGCAGGTTGCAGCAGAGAGTATATTTAGATGTTGTGTAGATTTGGTGCGACCACAAGTTGGCCCACTTCAGCACCCAGAATTCGAGGCCCCATAGTTTCCTGAGGCTGGTGGGTGGTGCCGCCGACCAAACCTCCACGGCATAGGAGAGTACAGTACAGAAGTAAGTTGCAAGGTATTTCTTGATTATTTGCTTATTGTGCGTTTTGCACAGATCAATTTTCATTTCCCAGAATGCTCTCAGGGCTTTGGAATACTGAGCTTGGATTTGTTTTTTATACATGAGGTTGGCATCAAGGATTACTCCTAGGAATTTGACGCTGTCTGTGGGAGTCAGGACCTCTCCTGCCAATTCCGGAAGTAGAGAAGATGCAGTATCAGCAGAAGTCATTCGACTTGGCGTAAAGATGAGATAGTTTGACTTCTCTGGATTGACTGACAGGCCAAAAAATTTAGCATACTTATAGAATGTATAGCCAACTTAGCCATGAAAGAATTTGAAGATAGGATGTTGGGGAGCTCTAGTCCTCCCCCATTACATGCATGGAATAGATATGTTGATGACACGTTCACGGTGATACAAAGAGGACACGAAATAGAAATACTCGAGTGGTTGAATAGCGGTTCGCCTTATATTCGGTTTACTTCGGAGGTTGAGCAGGGGTGGACCCTTCCGTTCCTAGACGTGTGTGTATACAGAGAAGGCCGACACATTTCAAAACAGCTCAGGCCAGTTGCCACAAAAGTAGTGTGGTTAAGGCCTTATTGGAAAGGGTGGGGTCCCACTGTTCCTCGTCTGAAGAGAGAGGCGAGGAGATTAAACGTGTTACAGCTGACCTAATAACGTGCGGTTACCCTCAGAGCACCATTGAGAGGTGTTTAAGCGTTATGAACAACAGTCGCAGGGATGCTTTCACACCTGTTTCCACCGCATACATCTACTATCCGGGCATTTCGGAACCCATTTCCTGTATCTTGCTTTCGTGTAAGATACGCTGTGTGCGGCTGCCAGGTCGGAGGCTGCACACAGTAGTGTCCGCAACTAAAGATCCTATTGCGCGTAATGACACTAGTGGGGTCATATATGAAATGGAGTGTCCTGATTGTGGGGGGTGTTATGTGGGGGAAACGAAACGCAGACTGCGGGATCGCTTGGGAGAACACAATAGAGCCCTTAAGACTGCAAATTATGGAGGTTCAGCTGAAGCGGAACATGCCTAGGAAACTGAGCATGGCATTACTGCTAAAGAAGCTGTGATCGTGGATAAGGCACATGGCTTTTGGAACTGGAAATGGCTGGAGAGTTTAAGAATATGTTAGTTCGAGCGCTACAGTTTTAATAGGGATAAGGGCTGTCGCGTTCATCCACTCTTTGAAGCTCTTATCCTACGAAGAGACGAACGGGTTAGAGTGGCCCGTCCATTTTCTGGTTCCAGTGCACGAGAAGTGAACCGTGCGCAGACGCCATAGTTCATGTCGCAGACCTGCTGAGATTGTTGTTGTTGTTATTTGGATTTTAGGAGCATTAGCAACTAAGGCCATATTGCTCCGGGATATGCGGTGGTCATTCCCTGACCTTTCCGCATCCTCCGTATTTGGTGACCTGCTGAGATGTGTGGTACATATAGATTGTCGGTCATCCTGCAACCACTATAGCTGATGAAGGCGGCCGCTGCTGCCGAAAGCTCCTGTATTAGTGGTTTTAAACAACTTTTATCGCTTTTAATTTTATATATTTTATTGAATTTTATTCTTATTATACAACATTGATTTTATTTTGTTTTAATATTTTAACATATAGTTATACAATCAGTACGTATGTATTTTAGTTTATCTTATTTTATCATAATAAAGACATTTTACAGATTCGAGTCAGTGTTATTTAATAGCATTGCAGATGAATTACAGAGTTCCTGACTCCGGAGGCCTTTTCAATGAAAAGTGCAGTCGAGAGAGAGAGAGAGAGAGAGAGAGAGAGGGGCCTTGTAAATTCTGGTATCATCAACATATCACTGACATTGAATGTCAGTATCAGACAGACAAAAAAGTAGAAGTCACTGATGAATACCGTGAAAATTTGAGGACCAGATGGTGAGGAGGAGGACTCATCAACAATAACATTGGCGAATCTGCCAGTAACGAAATAAGTGATAAGTGTTAGCAGGGGAAGGAGGATGTGGAAAGTTGTAGCGTGTATAAAATAATCTGAGACTTAACTCGGTCAAATGCATGACATAGATTTAAAGTATACATTCGTTTGCAGTCCAGATCCAAAGATGAACCTAATGAAGTGTGAAAATACTAACTAGTTAGTTACTGTGACACTTTAGGCCTGAAATCATGCTTATTGGGGTTTATGCAAGGCAGGAGGAATGAGCCCAAGTAACTGTAGAGGAGGATTTCAAATTTTAGAAATATATTAATAATAGTGATAGATCTATAATTGGCCGGATTGGATTTGTTCCCAGCTTTAAGTATTGGAACGATGTGGAGAAAATGAACGTTATACCTGTTTAAGAGAAAGTTGAACTTAGTGCTAACTAGCACTAAGAGAATGAAACTTCTTTTTAATAAAGTGACAGATAAAGAGCCAGATCCCAGCGCAGTGCGAACTTTTAACTGACCAATTGCTTTAGTGACCTTTTCATTGGTTAATATTACTGCTGATTCAGTCGCATCTTAAAGTTCTGGTAAAAAAAGGTATTAGGAGTTGGTTGGACTACGTTGCCAAAGTAGTGGCTAGGTGATTTCTTGAACTTCCGTAAGTGTTGCTAGAAAGGTTTCATATTAGCTTTTGAACATATCGGGAGTATTGTTGTCTAGTTTCCATGTTCACAGAATGTGTAACTTCTTAAAAATCGGAAAGAACTATATTCTTGACAGTCCAGGCTGAGTTGGATGTTCTCCCTGGCCCAAGGATAATTAAGTGAAACAGGAAGAAAAGTAAAAAAAAAAAAAAAAAAAAAAAAAATAGGACAAAAGAGACAGCAGGAAAGACTAAAAGAGATAAGGATTGCCTCTTAGTCTCTTAAAAATTATCTCTTAAAAAATTCAAGTCCAGGAAAAGTCCATTCAGTTTATAAATCCCCAATTTACACTTCATGATCATTTATGTACTGATGTCCAAAAGTATATCCAAGGTCGCAAGGTTATGCACAAAAGGTAGTGTGCGTATATATCATGTGGCTCATGTATATGAAATAACTTTCCGGTGATCCTAATGTAATAGAGTAACTGTACAGTAGTTTGTTTTTGTAATAGTACCACAAATAAGGTCAGGGAGGCGGGAGACAAACAAGTAACATGTCTTCTTCCGATGGTTGATGGAACACAGCAGGCAAACGTTTGTTTCTTGTCCGTCCGACGCACGGTAAGCTTAACGCGCGATTCAAATCTTTTTCAACTATCGCATAAAAAAAAAAAAAGATCGCGTTAACTGGAAATTTGCATCGTTTAAAGTGAAAAGTGGTATAATTTTTTCGAATAGCGGTAACTGAAACTCGTGTTAATGGAACTCGCGTTATGCGAGGCCTGGCTATATATATAACCCATACAATAAAATACAAGCTAATCATTTCATAGGCAGGTGAATTATTCACATTCTTCCAAAGCTAGAGATTAAGTGTTTACCACCATGGTGACGTAATTACAAAATGGGCACTTCATGTCCAGCATGATATAAGAGCCGCTCAACTTTTTTCAGCAGTAAATTAGAGGCCCTCAAATTCAATCTCCCTAAACACTCTCCTATTTCATTAATAATGCATACATAAATCTCAGCCTAGCTACTATCTAGTCTACATTACCGCCCCCACCGCCATAACTAAATATATTATGTAAAAATGAATCAGTGTCTACTGATGTATCAGTGAAATCACTGATATGGTGCGTTGCAATATATCAATAAAACATCACACATATGAGTAGTAAATTCAGTTACTTTGGTCACAGTTCTGTTACGTCAGAGTTCATTAAACAGAAATAACACTTTATTTGATTACAATTCGTTTTACTATCAGGTTGCACCAGAACAATTCTTAAAAATAATTCCCACAACATAGTATATCATGTGGCTCATGTATATGAAATAACTTTCCGGGTGACCCTAATGTAATAGTTTGCTTTTGTAATAATAAATAAGGTCAGGGAGGCCAAGGCTGCGTATGAGAAAGCATTGGTTAAGAGAGCAGCAAAGAATGAGGAAAAGGAATTTTTCATATATGTGAATACAAGGAAGAAACGAGTGAATCAGATTGAACCCTTGTGCATTGGGCGTGGGAAAGTCTTAGACAACCCAGCTGAAGTTGCGAATGAATTGACCAGGCACTGTGCATCTGCCTTTACTGACAAAAGACCTTTCGTGCTGAGAAGAGACTGTGTGAGTGAGGCTGAGCCATATGAAATTAGTGATGTCATAATTACATATGAATGTTTATTAGAAAACTTTTGAGCATAAAGGCAAATAAGGCTCCCAGAGTTGATAGCATATACCCTGTAGTTTTGAAGGAGAGCGTAAGGGAGTGTATAGAACCATCGAGTTTAATTATGAGGGCATCTTTGAATTCTGGGGAGATTTCTACGGATTGGAGAAGTGCCAGTGTATCGCCAGTACATAAAACCTTAAAATGGTTCTAAGAGTGAAGTTGATAACTACAAACCGGTTAGTCTGACTTCAGTGGTAGGGAAAAGGCTTAGAGGCAGTGATTAATAGCGCAATCCAGGGGAATTTAGATAGATATGGCATTCTGAAGGACACACAACATGGCTTTGTTTTGGGTAAGTCATGCTTAACTAACTTAATAGATTATTTTGACACAGTTACTCATGAGCTGGATTTAGGAAATACAGTAATTTCAACATAGTTTATTTCGATTTTAGCAAAGCATTTAACTCGGAGTCCTCATGAGAGGTTACTATATAAGCCTGAACAGGTTGGGATTAAAATAAGCTTCTAAGATGGATTGCTGAGTGGCTGCAGGGCAGAAGGCAGAGGGTTGTGATTAATGGATATTCTTCAAGTTGGTGGAACGTGGAGTGGGGTCCCTCAAGGGTCGGTTCTTGGACCACTGTTGATTCTTATATTCATAAATGACATCGACAAAGGGATAGAAGGTGTGATGTCAAAATTTGCAGATGGCGTAAAGATTGGCAAAGTTGTTAATGATTAGTGCCAAGCAGCGCTCCTTCAGGATGACTTGAACAGACTTCAGAGAAGTTTAATGCTGCTAAATGCAAGGTCTCACACTTGGGGAATAGCAACCCACAAATAAATTATACACTTGGTGGAGTTGAAATAGAAACAGTGGAGGAGGAAAGGGATCTGGGACTTACAATACCAACACATATGAAGTTTTCTGTACATTGTAAACAGGCAGGAAAGCCCATGGTGTCCTATCGATGATTTATCGAACGCTATCCCGTAGAGATAGGGAGGTCATCATCCCACTGTATAAGGCAATTGTACGATCACATTTGGAATACTGTGTTCAAGTATTGAGACTTCATCTGAAAAAAGACACCAAGCCTCTTGAAAGGGTCCGAAGACTAGCAACTCGAATGGTGAGATTGGCAGCAAGACGACCGTATGAAGAAAGACTCCGATTATGTGGGCTACAGAGCCTGGCAACCAGGTATCTCAGAGGTAACCTGATTGAGATTTATAAAGCTCTGAGAGGGATTAGTAAAATGAATGAAGGTGGAATTCTCACTGTTATAAAGAATTCCAGAACAAGGTGTGATAAATTAAAATTACAGGGGGTTGAGGTTTAGATTAGATTGTAGGAAGTTTTCTTTTAACTAGCGAGTCATTGATAGCTGGAACAAGTTGCCCTCGCAGGTAGTCAAGGTAGACAGTTTGAATAAATTAAAAGGTCAGTTGGATACTTACCTGTGTGAGGAAGGAAGCGTATAATTTGTGTTTTCTTATCTACTTTTTTAAATTTTTTTTTGCCAGTGCAGCAAAAGCCTGTGGCTTCCTTGCACTATATGGCAAATACTATTACTAATATCTAATGTAGTAATGCGTCTCAATTTTTTTTAACTCCTAAGAACCGTTTCGATTCCTTTTGTTGTCAGGAACTCGTTATCAGGATGTGCAATATCCAATCACCATGTATACACTGTATCTTACCCATTTAGTCTTGCTCACTAATTTTACCTTTTAACTATTACATAAAGAGTATTGAAGTAGTTGCATTAAAATTAGATACTTAGAGTAATTTGTTTATTTGTTCTATATTACGACTGTTGAGTTACTTGATGGCCATTCAGGCAGCATCTTTGGGAGTTAATGGTAAACGGAATCTATATGTTTGTGATTGCTTGTGTAGTTCATCGCCTGTTTTTTCATTGGCGCATTTTTCCATACCAAAGAAATCTTTATTTTCTGTTTGTTAAAATTACAAAGAAGAAAATTTTACCCACCACATTCAACCATTTCTATGTAAAGTCCCTTTCTTTATGGGGGGCTTTATATACAGGTAGTTGAATTACACTCCCGTCTAGACGCCTTCCTAGTCAGATGGGCAAGAGCAGCAGTGCGTAGCACACGCGTCTTGATTAGAACGGGGTTCGAGCCCGTGAGTCCACCATAATATCCCCGCAGCAATATGGCCTTAGTTGCTAATGCTCCTAAAAGTTTAGAATAGCGTATGACAAACAGTTTTTGTTATTTTATTTGTTTTTTGAAATTAGCTATGACAATGTAAGGTTTAATACAAAAAACAACACACTATAAAGTATTTTCAGATTTTTTATTAAGCATTGAAAAATTTACAAAAAAAAATTGCAATAATTAATATTAACAACTATACTGATTTTTAATCAAAATGTTCTCCTCGAGATCTTTACTGCTTTACACAGACGTGGCATCCAGGCGATTAATCTTATAGTAGTGTTTTGACTAACATTATCCCAAACGATCTGCAAGATTCCCATAAATTTTGTGAAGATGGGCAGCGGACTTGACGGTCCAGATTGTCCCATAAAAGCTCTATTATGGCCACCCCACTCAAGCGAACGGGGTGGCCACACCATAATTTGCAATTTCCCCCCCCCCTTCTGTTGTTTAGTTGTTAGAAAGTCCCTGCACAGCTTATCATTTTCTTATCATTGTCTTGTAATATAAAATTTCTTTCAATGTTGAAGTACAGAGGATATTGCATTATCTTGAAGAATGTTTTTATAGCCTTCTTCTCTTAAAATTCCTTCACTTCTAAGGACGTCACCCACTCCAGAAAAACAGAAGTAAAAGCAGATCATGATGGAACTGCCAGTGCTTGGCTGTAGGCACTAAGCATTGTGGCACCATTTTTTTTTTTTTTTTTATTCACCTGATCATTTCACATAAACTTTTAGTTTGTGAAATTGTTTCACACTTGGATTCAAAAATTTCAAATTTAGATTCGTCACTTCCACAGCACGTTTTTCCAGTCTTCAGTTATTCCAACGTTGATGGCTGTTAACTAAAGCCAACCTTTTCTTTAGATTTTCTGGTTTTAACAAGGGTTTTCGGACCGCTTGTTTAAGACTAGTTTTACAGTGAATGAAAACACGGGAGTTTCTCTGTTCCTATTGAACTTAGCTAGGATTTCAGGTGCAGTAAGTCGTCAGTTGTGTTCAGAAATCAGTACTATGGTCTTACCTTGTACTCCTGTTGTTATGCAATGTCGCCCTGATCGTGTTTTGTCCTTTAAAGTTCCAGTCTCCCGGAATCATCGAATGGTAGTTTGTAGTCCTTTAAATGAAACGCCTGAGTGTAAACAGGCGGTAAGAATGGTACGTGGTGATTTTTATAATTTTGTAAAAAGAGAGGAGGAGGAGGGAGGTTATTCCCTCTGTATAAGACGACATTGGAACCATATTTGGGATATTGTGGCAAATTGTGTCAAATTGGGATATTGTGGCAAATTGGGATATTGTGTCTGCAGGCCGCATATAAAGAAAAATATAGAACTTCTGGAAAAGGGCAAATTAGTTGAAGAGTATTAAGCTTTATCTCTATAAAGAATAGATTAGAAAATGTAGTCTTCATAGTTTAACGACTCGACATCGTGGGAGGAATAATAAGACCCTGACAGGAAATTAATAAAACGAATGAGGGAGGAATATTATGGTGAGTGAGACAAGATCCAGAGGGAATATAAAATCTAAGGAAAGAACTAGAAGACGAGACCTTATGAAGTTTCGCTTCGGGCAGCGTATTGTAGAATGTTGAAATGTCTTTTGCAAAATTTAAAAAACTCGGTAGGTGTTTTTTGGCAAGGGGGTCAACATGAGTCCCCCCAACAGATTTAGAATAGGCTTGCTTCCTTTCATAGTTATTCCATTTTAATTACTAATACTTTTCTCAATTTTTTGCTTGCTTGGAGTAATAGAATCAGTTATTCCTTAAAGAATGTATTGAGTGGTGAATGCGCGACTGAGGGGGGCCGGGGTCTGTTGCTGCTCATTCGATATTGTAGTATTGTAAAAAGGATATAGTAATAGTAATAGAGGCATGTGATGCAAGAAAGCAAACGTATGAGGGGCCTCCGTAGCCAGGTGGGCAGGAGCAGCAGTGCGTAGCACACGCTTCTTGATTAGACTGGGGTTAGAGCCTGTGACCACCAAATACGGACGATGCGGAAAGGTCAGGAAATGATCACCGCATATCCGGAGAAATATGGCCTTATTTGCTAATGCTCCTAAAAACCAACATAACAGCAAGCGATGAGCTTATGTAGCATCAGCCAAAAAAAAAAAAAAAAAAATTACACTACCATTCCCTCTAAATGTTTGTCCAGTTCCTCCTTAAATTTATTTTAAGCTATCAACTTCCACAACGACAGACGGAAATTTGGTCCAGCAATTACCACCCGCTGGCTAAAGGCAAATTTCCGCACTCGTATTCTACAACTGTCTTTCCTCAATTTATGCCCCCTTAGGTTCGTAGTCTGAGCAAGTGGAAGAATCCCATCAGAATTCAGAGTGCTCAACCCATTATACACCTCAATCAAATCACTTCGCAGGTGCCTAATCTCCAGCCGCTGCAATTTGCAGAAATTAAGCCTCTCTTGGTAAGAGGATCCTTTTATTCCCCTCACCAACCTTGTTGCCCTTCTCTATACACGCTCAAGGAAATCTACATTCTTCCTATAATGAGGCCTCCAGACCTGTACGCAGTACTCAAGGCGTGGCCTGACCATTGCCTTATACAAAGGGATAATAACCTCCTTTTCTCTGTTTGCAAAATTCCTATATATCATTAACAAAACTCCATGACCTGCTCTTGCAGCGTGTCTGCATTGCTCAGAAAACTTCATATCTGACTGCACAATTACTCCCAGATCTTTTTCATTTTCTACCACCCCAAGTGTAGTACCACACAATTGTTACGTACCTCTGTGGTTACTTCTAACCATATGCAGTACTTTGCATTTGTCCATGTTAAATTTCAGTTACCACTTCTCAGCCCATCTGCCCAAATTTTCTA
Organism: Mastigoproctus giganteus; assembly: GCF_048544385.1. Lineage (NCBI taxonomy): Eukaryota > Metazoa > Arthropoda > Arachnida > Uropygi > Thelyphonidae > Mastigoproctus > Mastigoproctus giganteus. The sequence continues at coordinate 165,843,828 of NC_143578.1, read as the reverse complement.
GATCCTGTTGCAGTAGCACACTGCCATTACTGTCATTAACAACCCTGCCAACCTTTGTATCATCTGCAAACTTCGACACCAAGTTTGATATACCTTCATCAATATCATTGATAAATATACAAAAAAACAGTGGGCCCAACAGAAACTATGGAACTCCACTAATAACATTAGTCCCCGAAGAGATGCGACCATTGATTACCACTCTCTGTCTTCTCCCACTCAACCATACTTTTATCCATATTAACAACTTACCCTTAATACCATTCTGCTTCAATTTGTATAGTACTCTTCCATGCGCAACGGTGTCAAAAGCTTTCCTGAAATCCAAGTATATGATATCAAAATTATTTTTTGTATCCAGTTCCTTTGTAACCATATCATAGTATCCAATCAAATTTATCAGTCAAGTCTTTCCGTTAACAAACATTATTTTGTTATTTGCATTATTATTTATATGCATTATTTTGTTTTCCTTTCTGTATCTGACCTAATTTGATTAGTTTTTTTTTTTTCTCATAATGTTGCATGTTACAATTATCAGCTCATTTTTCTGGCAACAGTCATTTTTAAAAAATCATTCTGATTGTCGAAATCCTTGAGAGGCTTATTTGTTTAAAAATGACTTCCCTGCTTTGTAATTGTGTAAAAAGGTGAGACGATCTTTACAGGACTAAGTCGCACGGTAATATCCCGATTTCTGCGTTCCTCAGAAGTGGGTCGTAATCGGGAGCGATTGTCCCGTACCTGATATGATAGGATGATGTATCAAGAAGTTTTGGGCCTTTTTATAGTATTATTGATGTATTATTGAGTGCATGATTGGTACTTTATTCTGTATTTACAGTATGATATGAAATTTAAAGATTTCAAAGAAACAAGGAATTAGTAGTGAAAACTGAAAAGAAAAGTTGTAGCGAATTTTTGATATTTGGAGCGTTGTTTACGAATAAATAGCCTAAAACTACATGATCACTTATTGTTGCGCACTGTATGGACCACGAAGGAATAATAACTTTGTTTTCTTTATCGTTCTCAAATATCTGCTTGCTGCACAGCTATTTCGTTTTGTATTTAATATTAGTGTTTATCATATTAAAAAAATCTTCAGACCTTTTCGGTATATATATATATATATATATATATATTATGTAAGGTCAGACTGAGGATGATGATGTTTCCGGTGACTCTATTGGTGGGTCCCTGGATGCATCCTCCTTATAAATTAAGACTCTCTCTCTATAAAGTTGGAGCGGTGTGAGGGTGTGGAAAGTGAATTTTCAGAAGATGAAAATATGAGGCAACAAAGTGAAAATGTGGGGCAACAAACTGAAAATTTGGTTCCAGGATTTGAGGACATAATATACATTGAGTGGACAGAAATCATGGGATACCTACCTAGTAACTAGTAGGCCCACCTACAGTTTCGCCCGGATAAGGGCAGTCACACCCGAGGCATTAAATCCACTAGTTCACCAAAGCGTTTCACAGGTATTTCCATCCATGCTTGCTGCACCGCTGTCCATAATTCCGTCGCATTCCTTGGTGGAGGAACCAAAGCTCGAACGGACCTTTCCACAACATCCCAAAGATGCTCCAAAGGGTTCATGTCCGGTGAACGGGGGAGACCATTCCATGGTGGTAAAACCTGCGGAATGCTCTTCGAACCATGTTCTAGTCACCATAGCTCTGTGGAGAGGCGCATTGGCCTGCTGGAAGAGTCCATTGCCCTCTGGGTGGACTGTGACCATGAAGGGATACAGATGATTTACAAAGATGGACACGTAACCTGGCCCGTTCAAAGATGCGTCTAGACGTACCTGGTCCCAATGTGTGCTAGTTGAACACACCCCAGACCATTGCCGACCGTCCATCTGCCTGAACAGCTCCTTGTTGACATGACGGGTGTATAGCTTCGTGCAGCTCCCGCTAGATGCGAAACCCCCCGTACGCTCGAAATAACTGGAAACGGGACTCATCGGACCAGGAGACCCGTCTCCAATCATCTAAGGTCTAGTGCTGATGCCCTTTCGCCCAGTTGAGGCATAGTCCTGTGTCGTGATGTTAGCATTGGGACTCTGGTGGGTCGGCGGCTCCCATAACCTATTGCGGCTAATGATCGCCTGATGACCTTGGTGGAGACGTTTCTAGCACCTCCCGCATTGAAGTCGGCGGTGATTTGTGCCATTGTCGCTCTCCGATTGGCTGAAACAATGCGAGACAGATGTTGACGGCCACGTTCATCCACCACCTTTCTCCGCCCACAGCGCTGTCCTCGATGAGATGTTATTCCGGAAACGGCGTATTCCCAATACACTCTTGATGCTGTCAAACGGGGATAGTGCAATTTCTCTACCACCTCCGCGATAGAGTGACACATGCTTCGGGAATCCACTATCATCGCTCTTTCAAAATCTGATAACTCTCGACGTTTATCCATACTGACACTGAATTACCATCTAAGTGAATGCGATGCAACGTACCTATATACCTGCCAAGCAGTGGGTTCGTTCACTGTGACGCGTATAAAGTAACAAGAACGGCAATGACCTGCATTTCTTAAGACGTGGGATATCTTTGATCCGGAGTTGTACAGAAGTAGTTATCAGTGCGCACACCATATGCAGGGCGCTGTTCTTCAATTTTAAACTATTTTATTTTAAGTAAATCTTAAAAGTGTTTCATCTTAAAATTCACTACACATCATTGCATTTTCCCCCTGGTGTGAGAAAGAGAATGGAAAAAACATAATTTAACAGGAAAAAAATTATATAATTTTTAAAATGTAAGAAAGAGCAAAAAACAGAATGGAAGCAAATTGCGAATGCGGATTATGAGTGTATTACCCTGTTAAAAGTACTGGAGAAAGCTCTGTTGCCAAAGTTGTCGAATCAGATACTAGCTGGGCAGCCTCAACAAATTCATTATTCAATGACTGCAAGATCAACAATAACTAACCTCCTCACAGTTCAGGCCACGATACTAAATGCTTTCCAAGCCAGAAAGGAAATTGCAATAATTTATGCCGATATAAAAGCAGCATTCGATAGTCTGGATGTACATGCCTTACTTCATCTGCTCCAACACGCCTTCCAAATAAAAGGAAATTTGCTGAAGTTCCTACAGGCCCTACTTACTTGTCGGTCCATTTATTACCGCACAGATAATCAGATCCTCCAACGCCAACTCCATGCAGGAGTTCCACAGGGTGGAGTTTTATCAGGACTCCTCTTTACTGCCATGATGATCCCGTTCTGCAACGGTAGGGATGATGTATGCACTTATGCAGATGATATTAAGATCCTAACACCTATCCAACCGTCCATGAACAATAGGGCATTATGTGAGCAGATTAATTATAAGCTTCTGAACTTATTCGTGTACTTGGACAAATTTGGCTTGGTCCTAAATCCGCAGAAGACCGTAATCATGGTGTACTCGCTCAAAAAATTGCCTACGCTCGTACACCCGAAACTTCATGGCAAACCTATCCCAGTTGTTGAGACGCATAGAGATCTCGGAGTAACATTTGATACGAAACTCACGTTCAACTCTCATATTGACCTGACTGTAAAGAAAATGAACTACTTACGTTGGGCAACAAAACAGCACCTCTTGCACGTGAAACAGACTGCAACAACCGCACGATATTTAAGAACCACAGTGTATTCAGCCATTTTGTATGGCGCTGAATTGTGGGCGTCAGCCACCCCTACCCACATTAGGAGAATATATGCAAGTGAATTCTGGCTGCTGAAGTGGGCAAACCATAAGCACCACCTCCCACAACAGTTAAGGACCACGAAGCTCTCTGAACAGCTTAAACTGCAGCGTTTACCAGACATCATTGCCTGGAAACGATTAATAACCACAATCAAAATGATGACTGGCACGATATCATCACCATGCTTCTGGCAGCTTTGTGAGTGGCACATCCCGCCATCTGCATTAAGAGGTACAAAATCCTTGAGAATGAAGACCAACAGACTGAAGATGGCCGACAGGTTTATACCCGCCAGTGCGTTAGAATCAATTCAGTGCCTAACACATATCGGAATTGACCTACTAAAGCTCATAGAAAACCCGAATTATAGGAAACAAACCGCAGTGTGGCTCGCTGAGGCTACTGTTGCCTAGTAGTTGTGTGAATTTCTGTCAAGAACTGTGTACGCAATTGAATAATGTATATCTCGCACAAGTTGATCAGTGGATGTGATGTTAAGATGAACTTTTGTATTACAATTGCCAGGACTCTAGACAGAAATGTAGTGAAGAGTAATGCAATTTATATGTCATCTTTTCGTGTATATTTATTGTATATTTGTTGCCATTTCTTGTATATTTTAGACATTCATTTATTCACATTTTATGGTAATCCCCTGGCATTGTCTGCCGTGAAGGGAATTTGTCGCTTACCAATGTACTCATATATTTTAAATTTGGTAGGACAAATAAAGATTTATTTAAATTGTGTCACTCCTATTCCCTCCCGGATTGGATGATGGGCAGGCGGCAATCTATCCCCCCTGCCCATCCAAGCAGAAACTATGCCGTGGCTACTTATCCAGCGTGGCGTTGGATGCAGATACTGATCAGCAGGACTTGATCCCTGACTAGTGTGGGACAGAGCACCAAAGAGGTGTTCCAACGTAGGGACCACATTCCCTATGAACTTTCATTCCCGCCACCTGGATTGGTTGTTCTCTCACCCCCATCCTAGGTGGAACCCTCCTCCTTTGCCTGGTGGGTTACTCCACTGCCAACCATCCCCCCCAGAACAGGATGGGCATCAATCAGGTGGGCACCTTCACTACTGCCTCCCCTTCTCTCTACCACTTTAATCCTTTCCTACTTCTTTTCTCCCCACTGTTCCCTTCTGAGTTTAATTTTTTTTTTTTTTTTTTTTTTTTACTAGGATCTCCCTGTCTGTAGCCTTGGCTGCCACATGGTTCGTCCCACCCGCTAGTGCTTTATACTCCCTACTGCCCGGCCCGCCTCCTCGTGGCGCTGGATGGTAAACTAGAGGCGGTTTGTGAAAACAAAAGCTCCTAGGCTATGAGGCCGGATGAAACAACACAACCCACACTAATACTGCACGAACACTCACTAACCTACATCTACATAAATCTGGCATTTACAGAGTTTGTATTCATCACATTGCTTGACGCAGAGTTGGGGTACCCTCGGATCCGCATTGCAATTAACACTATACTCTATATTGTGCCGTGGTGGAACAATGATTTAACAGTTAAGAGAAGGTGTGGTTTCCGCCTACGACGAAAGTTCCAAAAATGCCAGACGATCAAGTAGGTTTGAAGAGAGTGAGGAAGTTAAATTGAATTATGTCATACAAAAGAGAGATTTATACTTAAATGAAAAGAAAGAGTAAACAAGATATATGGAAAAACTTTGTGAATGAAGTTGGTGATTAAAATGTATGGAGATTACCATATAAATTAATTACTGATAAGTTAAAAATTCATAAAGTATATTATAATGTGAGATCATCTGGGTTCGAAGATGCCATTGGTTGGAGTGAATCTATAAAGATAATGTTGAATTCTTTGTTCTCACAGGACGAGCAGGATAGAGAATGATCATCAGAAGAAAGTAAGAAAGATGAATAATGAGTGTATAGAGCATAACGAAGATATTGTGTTTGACTTGGTGGAGCTAAAAGATGCTATAAAATTTGTAAAGAATGGGAAAGCTCCTGGAAATTGAGGTGGAAGTTTTGAAAGATTATGCTGAAAAATGGCTGGAAGTACTTTTAGGTCTATATAATACATATATAAGAGAAGAATATTCCCAAGGAAGTGGAAAAAAGCTTGGTTAATAATTTTAAAAGTTCACACAGATGTTGTTGAGCCGGATGTAATATCGGCCCATTTCCTTGCTTTCCATTGCTGGAAAATTATATGTAAGATTGATAGCTAAGGGATTAATGGAGAGTTATAGAATAAAAGGAATGCTTTCTGTCAGATTTCCAGAAGGGTAGGTGTGCAGAAGATGCTTTTAAAGCGATGATTGATGGGACAAAGTATGCATTGAAAAAAAATATATGATGGGAATATTTCTTGATTTTAGGGGTGGGTTTGATAGGATCTGGTGGAGAGTATACTGAGGAGACTACATATAATAGAATTTCCAAGGAATTTATATAGAGTGATGAGGACTTATTGAGTGAGAGATCCGTGGTTTTAAGAACACTCTATGAAGACATATCAAAACAAATTACTAGTGGTTCTCCCCAGGGTTCAATTTTAGGGCCGTTTTATGGAATATAATAATGGGCCAATTATTAAATCAAGATTGGGGTGATTCCGAATTGTATGCTTATGCAGATGACTGAGCATTTTAATAGGAGGGATTTCAAAAAAAGTAAGTTGAAGATAGGGTATTTGGAGTTAATTAAATCGATTTGTAAATGGACAGAAGATAATAAATTACAAATTTCAATTGCTAAGTCTTGCAGGACTATGTTAAAAGGTAAGTTGAGTATAAATCGGGCTCCTGCTGTACGGACTTCCACTGGATCCAGGAGATATGGTCCTTTAGGTGTAATGGTATTTAGGTGTAATGATGGATGCTACCCAATTTGAAATATTTAAAGGACAAAATAAGAGTTTCGTATTGTGAAATAAGAACTGTAAGAGTAGAATGGAGTGTGAAGGATATAAATAAATAAATTTTCTGTTTATACTCCGGGACGACCAAACGGTCAGAGGAGTTCACAAGATAGATAGAATACAAGAAACAGCACCGTATTTAGTAGTCACGGGCTTGAACCCCGGTCACTCAAGGCACATGTACTTATGCACCCTCTCGCCTGACCACTCGGCTACGGCGACCATTATATCTCTCGATCTATTATATAAGTGCATCTTTGTGCCTATCATAACATATGCTGCTGGAGCATGGGGCGTCAGAGTGAAAAACAGCTTAATTCGTAAATATCTTGTGTCTGAACAGAGACTTGACCTTCTGGAAGTGACCGAACCTGTCTGATCCTGTTTCTAATAATGCACTATAGGTACTAACAGGAAGAGAACCTGTTGATTTGATAGTGACAAGGAAATACATGGAGTATGCCACAAGTAGAAATATCTCATTGGAAATAATGGGAATTAGAACTTGTCAAGACAGTTCTAAAAGTATGTAGTAAACAAGATTTGAAAGTCAAAAGAGTAAGGTTTAAAAGGGAGTTAGAACAAGTCTGACAAGATAGGGGGAACAATTGCGAACAGGGGAGGGTCACTTATGGTTTTTTTGCCTGACGTTACTAAGTTGGGAGAATATAGGCCAGACCTTGGCATGTATGCAATTTTGATTATAACTGTACACGGACTTCGAGCCAGGTTTAACGAGTTAGGAATTATAATATCAAGTCTTTGTTTCTGTGGGAACTTAGAAAATTCGGACCATATTATGTGGCACTGTGTGATATATGAAGATCTCCGAAGGCAGATGCTTGATGTAATGGTTTAATTGTTGATGTATAATGTTTAAGAATTGTAAATCGTTGCATATATTTTTAAGTGTATAGTGTTTACAAATTGAATTTATAAGTTTTTTTTTAATTGCATAATTTTTGTAAATAGTGGTTTTATTTGTATATAACTTGTAATCTAGCTTCTTGGAGGTCATACGTGTTTAATGTTAGATAATCCCTGGCATGATGCCGTGAAGGGTATTGTAGGGTCGGGGTACCTGCGTGTACCGATGAACTTTACAATAAAGATCTTATAATAGAGGCTGCGGCCTCCAGGCTCTTGCGGGCGTCCTTCCGCGCGATCTAGGGATCTCTATTACTGCCTGTCGAGGGGTTTATCAACGTCCATTCTTTGGTTACCATCAACACTCTCAATGAGAGCAAGAATGAGAAGAGACTAATTGCAGCCAAGCTTCTACAGATCTTGCAGGCCAGAAGGGTAGACACTGACAAGAATCTAGTTACAAAAAAAAATTTTCTTTGTTTTCCCCAAAGCTCGACAGGTCCTCCCCAGGTCTTTACGCTACTTATCTAATAACTGGGCATGGTTCGATCAATCAAAAATTGATTTCCATTGGCATAACAGATAATCCCTACTGTCCTTGTGGAGAAATCGAGGACCGGAACCAATTACTACACCTCTACCTTCTGTATGAGGACCTTCGTAGCATCTTTTACACTAGGATCCAAGGCTTACCACAGTGAAATGAACACTTGCTCAATACAGAAGAGCAGTACTATCATGCGTTCACCAAATTTGCCTAAGATCTAGTCTCAAGACGGAAGACCCTACCGCAAGGGTCGGGAACCTTTTTTTGAGTGAAGAGCCATTTTTGATCTAATTAAAAAAAAGAGAGAGAATCCGAAGAGCCGCACCTCAGCTCAAGCTGGGAGGAGGGCGAGGGATGGGAAGTTTTAAGGAATGGAATAGAGTGGGAAGGTGTTTTATTAAAATATATATATTTTTTGAAATATTATTTATTAATACTGAAAAAATGTAACAAGCATACAATTAGATACGAATTAATGCGACTTTTGCTGCTGAATTTTTTTTGAGCGAGTCTCTCGAAAAAAATTCAGCATTTTCATCTTTAAACATACTGAGAGACTCGCATTATTCAGACAGTTTCTTGATTTATTTTTAATATAGCTGATGTTCGAAACTATTTACCAGCAGAAATTCGTCGACCCAAAAACTGAGAAAATTCCAAACGTTTGGAATTCTCTCAGTTTTTGGGAGACAAACGAATCGCCGTATACGTGGTGAAGAATACCATTTCAGACTGTATGGTGTCTACAGTGAAATTGCCTACCAGCCAAATGATATGGGGGTGCATTTCGTATCGCCGAGTAGGTTACCTGCAGTTTATAAAAGGTTCCGTAAATGCCAATAGATACCTGACTATATTGGAAGACAAATTGCTGCCAACCATTAGAGACCATTTCAACCTGCCAAGTAACTGCATCTTTCAGGACGACTCTGCTCCTTGTCATCGGGCGAAAAGTGTAAGTAGGCACTTCTGTAGTTACTTTAGCTTCATTTCTGCATTAGAGGTCCGAAAGTAATGTGTTTACGTTTGTTACAGAAAATGGTTGGAAGAACGGTCCATTATAACTCTTAACTGGCCAGGAAACAGCTCTGACCTGAATCCTATAGAGAACTGTTGGCATTGTGTGGAATCTGCAGTTGCCAGAAAGAAACCAAAGACCCTTCATGAACTTCAGGAAGCCATAATTCGTGTTTGGAACCACGAACTATCAGTTGATTATCTTCAGAAATTGATCTTGTCAATGCCTCGACGGTGTGCTGCTGTCATCAGGGCCAGAGGCGGTTCAACTAAATATTAGTTTGCGCCTGGTGAACATTTCATTTTGTTTTCCATTTAAAAAGATAAACTGAAGCAAATTGAAGTCTTCTGATAACGTTTCAGCCATAATTGTCGTGTTTACCAAAACTGTTGTATAAAGGTTGCAAATGCTCATTTTGGAACATTTTGAGAGCACTTGTCAAATATTACTTAGCTTTGCCTTAACTATTAATAAGTACCTTTTATTTATAATTCTATTTGTGATGCTATTCATTAATGTAACATACCATCGCGAAAAAGGGTTAGAAATGTGAAATTCCTAGGTGATGCACTTTCTTTGAACTTGTAGTGTACGTGTCCTGTAAGCTACTCCACTCATCGAACAAATTTGGTCTTGTTTTTTCAATTCATCTATCGCCGTCCATTTGTGTGGAATTGCAAGGGCAGCCTTTTTCCTCTCGAAATCGTTAATTTCAGCTTTAAGGCATTTTAAGTCCTCTAACTCCATTTAAAATTGTGCTTCATCTTGGCTAAAAGTTAAGGAGCCGCAGTTACATGCTCAAAGAGCCGCAGGTTGCTGACCCCCGCCCTACCGCCTACTCACACTGGGAACCTTGATGACGCCTAGACTTTAGCCAGCTGAATGATCCTACTATATGGCTCTACTCTGCCGAATATATCAGCTAACCCAGATTTGCTAACCCTGTCTTCGGACAGAGTAGGATTGTAGTGATCTTTGACCACTACTATGGCGATTTTGGCTATGTCATCCGGCTCCCTTGCTGTGTGACTTTCTTCCCTTCCCTTTCCCGGACTTTTGTTCCCTTCCCCTTTCATTTGCCTGGTGGAGTAAATTTACTCCACTGAATTCGGGCCGCTGCCTTCTCTACAGCCGCCTTCTCCCAGCTTTACTTTCCTTCTTGCAATTATACCCCCGTTCTCTACTATACTTTTTATTCATTTTTTATTTTATTTATTTATTTTATTTTTAACATATATACATGTGTATATATATATATATATATATATATATATATATATATATATATATATATTTTTTTTTTTTTTTTTTCCCACTTGGTTTCCGCTCAGGAAGCTGTGATGACCTTGATGGATTCCATCCAGAGCATAATGAGCAGCCTGGTTACCTCCTAGCGGTGTGTGTGCGGGCCACGTGGGGTCCCACCAGGAGCTCTGCGGCTAAATGCCAGAACAGAACCCAACACAATATACTACACATACAACACATAACACTTTTCTGGATTTACAGTACAGTAGTACTGCATTTTTTTACAGCGTACATATGGCGCAGATGTGGGAAACCACAGGTGGTGCCTAACACTATGCACATAATAGAGGCTTACCTCCCTGATAGTAGGGCGGTAACCTGGCTATAATATCTAAGTTTGTTAGATGATAGCTGAAGCTCACTGGCCAAGTGAAAGGATTTTTAAATTTAGTGTTAAAATTTTGAGTTAATGTAAGCCCCTAACGTGGATGAGCCTATGGCTCAGGTAATGTTTGGTACCGAGGTGATGTGAAAAAATAATAATAAATAAAAATTCTGTTTCTACTGTGCGCTTTCAACAGTATAAAAAGAAACTTTATAAGACTGGAACTCCAATAACTATAACGGTGACATGTTTAAAAAATTATACATGGCTGTTATATCGTATTCTCATTCCAACTCCTGTTATCTCCGATTCATAACCGATTTGTATCTTAGTAACAATAATGAAAATACTGAAATTCACCTTCGTAAATTAAGCAATATTTGGGGCGAAAATCATTTAAATTTTCTCAACAAATTGCTTGTTTATGGCAGGAAACATGCATTGCTAATGAAAATCAATGTATTTCCGATCGAGACTTAATTTTAACCATGTAACGATTTGTGGTGTAACCTATGGCAGAAGACGAATAGAAATCACAAAGACGCGTGAATTTCAAATTGTAAGTTGAATAGTCCTTCTATAGAGGTGTTAGTTTTATTAGTTTCAAAATTTTTTTCTCATTTTAGCTCCAAATTGTACACTAGTTACATCTGGCTAAATTTTATAGGTGCACGTCCATTGAAAGGACAGAATTCATGGGCTACATGGTTCCTCGGCAACGCGACGCTGTCACTTCCCCCTCTCGCTAGTGGACGAACCCACCGCTTGGCAGGTATATAGGTACACTGCATAACTACATTCACGTTGACGGTAATTCGATGTCAATATGGATAAACGTCGTGAGTTAACCGAATTTGAAAGAGGGATGATAGTGAGTGCCCGACGCGTGGGTCACTATCGCGAAGGTGGCACATAAATTGCACTTTTCCCCGTTCGACAGTATCAAAAGAGTATCGGGAATACGCCATTTTCGAAATAACATCTAATAGTGGACAGCGCTATGAGCAGAAAAAGGTGTTGGATGAAAGTGGCCGTCGACGTCTGGCTCGCATTGTTTCAGCCAACCGGAGAGGGACAGTGGCACAAATTACCGCCGATTTCAACGGAGGGAAGTGCCAGAAACGTCTCCACCAAGACCATCAATCAATCATTAGTCGCAACAGGTTATGGGAGCTGTCGGAGTCTCATTGCTAACACCACGACGCAGGACTCTTCACCTCAACTGGGCGAAAGAACATCGGCACTGGACCTTGGATGATTGGAGACTGTTCTTCTGGTTTGATGAATCCCGTTTCCAGTTATTTTGAGCAGGCGGGAGGGTGCGTATCTGGTGGAAACCGCACGAAGCTATGCACCTGTCATGTCAACAAGGAACTGTTCAGGCAGGTGGACGGTCGGTAATGGTCTGGGGCGTTTTCAACTGGCACACATTGGGACCTCTGGTACGTCTAGACGCATCTCTGAACGGTCCAGGTTATGTGTCCATCCTTGCAGACCATTTGAATCCCTTCATGGTCATCGTCCACCCACAGGGCAATGGACTCTTCCAGCAGGACAATGCGCCTCCCCACAGAGCCATGGTGACTAGAACATGGTTCGAAGAGCATTCCGCAGATTTTACCACCATGGAATGGCCACCCCGTTCACTGAGCATGGACCATGTGGAACATCTTTGGGATACTGTGGAAAGGTCTGTTCGAGCTTTGGATCCTCCACCCAGGAATGCGACAGATTATGGACAGCGGTGCAGCAAGAATGGATGGAAATTCCTGTGGAACGCTTTCGTGAACTAGTGGGCTCAATGCCTCGGCGTGTGACTGCCCTTATCCAGGCGAAAGGTGAGCCTATCCGTTACTAGGTAGGTATCCCATGATTTCTGTCCACTCAGTGTATACAATCTGGGGAAAAGAAGAGCAGTTGCTGTTCTTAGAGACAGCCATTTTTATGCGTTGCAATCTATAATTTCCAGATTGTTATAGGAATATTATTCATATCAGTTGAGAGAGAGAGAGCGAGAGCGAGAGCAAGCGAGTTTTTTAAAGTTAGATTCCATATAACATTCACTCCTTGTAATCCTTTTGTGCAGAAGAGAAATTAATGGATAAAGTTTTTGTTGGTGAGCATTAGCATTAGCATTAGCATTAGTAGAGGCATTTGATGCAAGAAAGCAAGCTTATGCAGCATCAGCCAAAAAAAAAAAAAAAGTAACATAAATAAATAAAAATAACCACTTCCACTTCACCCCTCTGTTCGTTCGAAATACCTGTCCAGCTGAGCCTTAAACTTATTTAGGCTACCAACTTCCACGACAAGGGATGGAAGTCTGTTCCACCTACCAACCACCCGCTGGCTAAAGGCAAATTTCCGCACATCTATCCTACATCTGTCTTTCCTCAATTTGAATTTATGCCCTCTCAGGTGATTATTCTGAGCAAGAGGAAGAATCCCATCAGCATTGAGCATGCTCAAACCATTCAAGGCTTTGTACACCTCTATCAGATCACCTCACTGGTGCCTAGTTTCCAGACACTGTAATTCGCAAAACTTAAGCCTTTCTTCGTAAGAGCACCCCTTTGTCCCATTCGCCAATCTAGTTGCCCTTCTCTGTACTCGTTCCAGCAGCTCTACATCCTTCTTGAAATGACGCCTCCAGGCCTGTATACAGTACTCTAGGTGTGGCCTGACCATTGCCTTATACAAGGGAATAATCACCTCCTTATCCCTGCTAGAAAAATTCCTATATATCATTGACAATACACCATGAGCTACTCTTGCAGCCCGTCTGCACTGCTCAGAGAACTTTATATCTGCCTGCACAACCACCCCCAGGTCCCTTTCACTCTCTACCACTGTCAGTGTAGTACCACACAGTTGATACGTTGCTCTGGGGTTGCTGTTTCCCATATGTAGTACTTTACATTTGTCAATATTAAACTTCATTTGCCACCTCGAAGCCCATCTGCTCAACCTTTCCAAATCCTGTTGCAGCAGCATAGTGTCAGTAGTGTCCTTGACAACCCTGCCAACCTTCGTATCGTCTGCAAACTTGGACATTAAGCCTGATATACCATCATCAGTATCATTTATAAATACAGAAAACAATAAAGGACCCAACACTGAACCCTGAGGGACTCCACTAATAACATTAGTCCACGATGAGCAGTGTCCATTCATTACCACTCTCTGTCTTCTCCCCCTCAACCACTCCTTTATCCATAGCGGCAATTTGCCTCCAATGCCACACTGCTCCAATTTGTGCAGCAGTCTTCCATGTGCAACAGTATCAAAAGCCTTTCTAAGATCCAAGTATATAATATCAAAGTTATTCCCTGCATCCAGTTCTTTTGTGACTGCATCATAGTATCCAATCAAATTGGTCAGGCAAGACTTACCCTTAACAAAACCATGCTGTGTCCTAGCTATAACTGAAGTCTTGTCTAGATAATCCTGCAGTGCTTCTTTAACCAGTGCCTCCATTAATTTTCCGGGAACAGAAGTTAAACTCACAGGTCTATAATTACTTGTGTCAGCGTTTGATCCCCCTTTGTGAATTGGGGTCACATTTGCACATCTCCAGTCCATGGGTACCTCCCCTGAGTCCAAGGAAGCTCTCATAATTATGGCTAAGGGTTTGCTTACTTCCTTTGCTGCCTCCTTTAATATAACTGGATAGATCCCATCCACCACAGGTGCCTTTCTTGTGTTTATCTTCAACAATTACTCCTCCACTTTGCTCTCAGTTATTACAAGATTCTCTAGCTTACTGCTAGAGTTGAATACACCTCTGGCATTCCCCTCGCTGAATAACTCCTCATGTGTGAATGTCGATGCAAAATATTCACTTAGTTTGTTAGCTACCTGAGCAGGGTCATCAACAGTTGACCCATCGATCTCAAGTGGACCAATCTGATTCATCCCCTTCCTTCTAGAGTTTACATAAGTAAAGAACTCTTTGCTGTTTTTCTTCGCATCCCTTGCCAAGGATCTCTCGTAATCTGCCTTCGCCTGCCTAACCTCCTTTGTAACTTGGTTACAGATCAACTTGTATCTATCATAGGCGTCTGTGTCACGTGTTAATTTGTATGTATCCCATGCATTTTTCTTCTCTGCCATATGCCTCATTAGTTCATCTGACATCCATTTAGGCCTAAACCTTGAACAATATTTCTTAGTTGGTATGTAAAGCCTAGTAGCTTCCAAGATAAGTTCTTTGAATGCTTCCCATTTTGAATTTGCTGTTGGCAATATCATCAGTTGATCCCACTGTATAGAATTTAAATACTGTCTCAGTCCATTGTAGTCGCCTTTACGAAAGCAATACCCCTTCCCTTTACCCCTAATGGTAGTTACCTCTTTGAGTAACTCCCACTTCAGCACACTGTGATCACTGCCACCTAGTGGCAGTGATCACAGTGTGCTCACTGCCACCTAGTGGTTCATTTATCTGCAGATTCTTAATGCATGAAGAATCACTACTGATAATCAAATCAAGAGTATTACTCCCTCTAGTTGCCTCCCGAACATGCTGATGTAGAAAACAATCATCCAATAAATCCACAAAAGCCTTGCTACTGTGTGAGTGACCAGCCCCCAAATTCCAGTCAATATCTGGGAAATTAAAATCCCCCATTATAAGACTCTCTGATTTACTGGCCCACTCTATTTCTCCGAACAGTTTCTTATTATACTCATCAGAGTCATTAGGCCTATAGCCCACTCCTACTCTCAATTTTGATCTCCCAATGCTTATGTCACACCAAACTGACTCGACACTGCACTGTCCAGCGATGTCGACTGGCTTCACTTCCTTGGATTTTATGTGTTTTTTAACTAATAGCATAACCCCTCCTCCCTTCCTATCCTGTCTATCCTTTCTGTAGACATTGTACTCCCCAAATTCCAGTTCTGCATTCCTTATATCTGTGTGACACCACGTCTCTAATATCCAAAAAATATCTGCCTTTGATGTTTTGAGCAATACCTCAATTTCATCAAATTTATTTACTAAACTCCTAGCATTGGTGTACACACAAGTATACATGCACCTGTTCTTTTTCTTAGCTACCCTAACACAACCCATGTGTTTACTTGTACCCCAATGATTCCCAGCAGTCTCTGAAATATTCTGCATCTTATTTTCCAGGCTGCGGCTCATTCCAATAGAAGCAGTGCAAGAATCACTTTCACCTCTGCCAGTGGCTACTGTGAATCTATTAGTCCTTATATCCCCCCCAAGCTAGCAGTTTTCCGACCCACCTAACACTGCCTCGATAGCATCAGCAAACATTCTTGCACCCTTTCTATTTAAATATATCCCATCCCCGTAGAAGCAGTCTCTCCTGTTAACAAGTACAGACCAGGATGAAAAAAATTCTACCCCTTGAGCCCTGCACAATCTTTCCAGGGCCGAATTGATAGACAGGGCTCTCATCATATACTCCCTCCTATCGCGTCTGGGCAGAATTGCAGACACTTTCAATTTAAACCCTAATTCACGGCTTTTTTTCATCAATGACCTGTACTTGTCAAGTAATTTCGCCGGTCTCCTGCTCTTAATGTTATTAGTGCCAACGTGTACAACTATATCACCTTTTGTGCTCTTAAAAGATGATATCCGCTCTACAACGCCATCAACTTTTGTCCCTGGCAGACATACCCTGGTTTTAGTCGCATTAGCGACTTAGACGTGCAGTATATATATTGTTTGTAAATATGTTCTGTGGTCAATTTGCCTTATTTACGCCTGGCGTTTCTCGAGAGGGAGGGGGAAGAAACCATGCCAATCTCGCCTGAGACAGACTAATTCGGCCACGTTGTGAAAAAAGGCTCATAAAAATTTCTCGCATCATTAACAGGATTCAAACTCGGGTCTTTTTCACCTGTAGTGGGAGGGCAATTATATCAACTGTCGTAGTTTAAAAACTACGTGTCCTTCTCACGAGGACACGTAGTTTTAAAGAATTAAAATGAGTACCAGGATTCCAGTATTCAGTTAATAGGTTTCTGGAGTCTTTTTTTTTTTTTTTGGTATTTGTTGGCGCATCGGCTTCTGTGGCTATATTGCACCTCCCAAGGTTTTTGCAGTACTTTGATCCAAACCCGAGGCGGGAATCGAACCCGCGGCCTTTGGGTTGCGAGGTAGGCACTTTACCCACCCGGCTGTTTCTGGAGTCACTTAAGTAAACTGCTGGGAGCATTTAAAGGCGAGTCTCAGTTAGTTCACTTGCAAACAAATATGTATTTTGTTTGTCGTCTCTGGGTATAAAATCAATATTCACGCTGTGCCTAATTACTTAGTTTCAATGCATTTCAGTATGGCACGAGCCATGACATATGTGAGTTAATTAAAAACATCCCTAAAATGCTTGAAGGGCTTGAGCCTCAGGCACCACCAGGCATCTCTCATATTATGGAGTTGTACTTCATAACTGTTTTGCCATCATTACATCACTAGGGTAAACTGAAGAAGGGCCAAATAGCCCTGAAACGGTGTAGTCTGTGTGGTTGTATCCGCTGAGAATAGTCTTCTCGTGGCAACTCGTTATGAAGGTATTCACAATATGAGATATAACTTAAACGATGCCGCCTTTGCAAAAATTTGCTAATTTTTGTGTTTAACTGTGTACTAATATGATGCGTTTTCATAACCTGTACATTGTTAAAAACATCCCTTAATGATCAAAGCTCTCATACATATGTTATTGACCGCTGTTTACTGCACGCAGGCAGACGAGATTAGAGGCAACCCTGAGAGTTAGATAAGATGAATGTCACTTCAAAACTAGGATTTATGCACATTTAGCCTTAAAAAATTTACCAATATAAAAATAATGTAATTAAAAATGGATTGTAAAAAGTATCTCCGGTTGTAGTGAGATATATATATATATATATTTAGCGAAACTTTAGGTATACTTGTGTATACATTTAATGTTGTTATATTAACACACAACTAACTAAATAACAATGAAATCATTTTTAATTAAAATATGGTGGATTGGTGTTTAAAGGCTGAATTACAGTGTACAGCCAGCTTTTTTTCAGCATCCACCGTTCACAAGGTATTTCATGTTTTAGTTTTCATGTACTTAGGTGTTGGTCTGTCTGTTCATAATAGTTGCACTGCCGACTAGATATTGCTACAGTGGTCAGTTTCTGGGCTATTCTAATCACTCCACCTGCATGTCAGATGGATATATAAAGTGAACCTTCTAGACAGGTCAGTCAGTCGGAATGAAGTGCGTGTTTTAAGTTACTGCTTATTAGTAAAGTCGTGCTCTGTTTTTTGTAATTTTTGGTGATGATTGCAGTTGAACATGTGTATAAAACTAACATGTGGTTACAATATTAAATCTCACAGTCTATACTGCTCCTATTAAAGTAAGCATAGGAAATTTATTTGGCTGCAAATTAGGTAATCAGGATAAGAAGTGAATTCCTCATATGCTGCACTTCGCATCTCAAAGGTTAAAAAAAAAAACATAAATGTAAAGTATCACTGCCATTCTCAGTTCCCATGATGTGGAGGGAACGAACCAACCATGCCAACTACTGCTGTAAAGACAATAAACAACTGAGTGGCGGAATATCCAGCCGACCAGTTAATGACAGTGACGAAGTACGTGTTCCTCCAAGAAATCCGATAATGAGAAGAGGAAAGCACAGATGACCCAGTGGAAAGAGTCCATACGAGCTCTGAATATGAATGTCCAGATCCAAACAAAGCCTCGACTTACAGCTCAAAGTGAATTATTAAGCGATCTTGTGCGGGGATTTAAATCTCAGGCACAGGCAGAGTTTTTGGGATCTAGGCTGAAGGAATGGAATTTTCGCAAAAAAAAAAAAAAAAAAAGGAACTATATCGGTATTTCGTAAACAACAAAAAGGGCTTCTTATTTTTCTATGGAAGACTCACTTTATTACTGTATAATGATGTTCATGGACTGCTTGCTACCCTTGGAAGAGAAGGTTAGCCAGAAGAATGGAAACTTTTCTTCGACTCATCGAATATAACTACTTCACAATGGAAACGTACATCCATCTATACGAATCGGTCATGCTGTCCACAATAAATAAACCTGTGAGAACGTGAAACCGCTCTAAGAAAACTACAGTACGGTAAATACAAGCGGCACATCTGCAGAGATTTCAGTTTTCTCCGAAATGTGTTTTTAACATTTCGTGGGTTTCTGTTGCGCTTATCAAAATTTTATGCAAAATCGCTGCTCAGTAAAATCATGAATTTTAAATGGGTCGAAACACACACAAAACAATTTGTTCAATGTGCACTGATTTATACTGACTTCAAATAAATAAAAGGGTAATTTAAGCTTTACTTTATCTAGATGAGTCCTCACCGAACACGTTGCAACAAATGGCAACTCGCTACTACACTGCAATTTTAGGATACAAAGTCAGTCCCCACACTTTGATCGCCTTTGTAAATATTATAAAAAAATGTCTTATGAAGTATTCCTGGTAATTTTATTGATAATCTTATGAAGTTTTCCTGGTAATTTTATTGATAAATTCAGAGATTATCGAAAGGTGATAGAAAAACGATATCCGCACCGTGCACGTAAAGAAATTGTGGAGAAAAACAAAAAGAATTTGTAAAAAATTTGGTGTACCCATAAATAAGTTGGAAAAGCAATAAAAAAAAAAAATTTTAAAAAATCCGGAGCCTCAATTAAAAAGTATACGCAAAATTTACAAAAATGTTTGTGAATGGGGGGGAGGGGGAACCCGTACAGACGAACATACAAAAGACTTTTCAAAACGTAATACATGTACAAAAGAATTAAAATTGGCGGAACAGAGGATAGAATGCGAATTTGCGAAAAAACTAACTGAAAATATTAAAAGGGGAAAGCATTTTATTAATTAACAGGAAAATAAAATCAAAGAAGCATTTTTTTTAATTTTAAAATTTAATTGAAAGCTCAAGATGAATAACAATAGTAGAGATAGTGAAAAGCAGTATCTCTTTGGAATGGATTTTTCAATAATTGAATTAGATGAGGAACACGAAAGGTTCGTGTAACTTTTAACCAGTTAAAGGCAGTTGAGAAAATAGTCACTGAGTTTGAAACTATTCTTACACGGTACACGTCTATTTGGGGAATTTATATTTGTTATTACCCAGGTTTCAGCCCAATTTGCAAGTGATCAAGTAAAGGTGCTGTAACGTATTGCCGAACAATAAAAATAAATAAATAAATAGATTAATTTTCTATTTATATTCTGGACAACCACACAGTTAGAGGAGTTCACAAGATAGAGAATACATGTACAAGAAGCAGCACCGTAATTTTTCAGTCGCGGCCTTGAACCCCGGTCACGAAAGGCGCGTGTGCACCCTTGCGATGACAACATTGCTACGGCTCTCTCGTGGTGTAAATAAAGTACAGTAATTAGAACAAATCCTGATCGATTAACGAAGATTGGCAATGCTATGTGTGTATAGTATTATAATGGCCAAAAGGATGCAAGAAATTAAACTTTATACATCTCTCAGATAAGAATTTAAAAAAGTTAAATTTCTCAAATTACAAATAATTGTCACCCAGCTCGACCTTGAATATTGAGAAACTTGCCGTGTCGGCCACCTTAGGAAGTAATTTATTCAAATGATGGATTTCACGGTAGCTCGCTGCACAAGCACAAAGTGAATTTATCCGATGTTTATAACACTATAATTTTATTGCAGGGTAACTGCCATTAATTTTCTACAACATCAGTAGCATGTTTCAGAGGCAACCTGAGGGAGTAATAGTCTTGATCTGATTATCAGTAGTGATTCTTCATTTAAGAATCAGCAGATAAAGGAACCACTAGGTGGCAGTAATCACAGTGTGCTGATGTGGGATTTACACAAAGATGTAACTATCGTCAGGGTAAAGGGAAGATCTTTTCTTTCATAAAGGTGACTACGGTGGTTTGAAACAGTTTTTAAATTCTATACAGTGGGACCAACTGTTGATGTTACCAACAGAAAATTCTAATTGGGAAGCATTCAAAGAATTAATCTTGGAAGCTACCTAGACTTTTCATACCAACTAAGAAATATTGTTCAAGATTTAGGCCGAAATGGATGTCAGATGAACTAACATGGACTGGAGACATGTAGCAGAGCAGAAAAATTCATGAGATGTATATAAATTATCAGGTGACATATAAGCCTATGGTAGATATAAACTTGGTCTGTAATCAAGTCCCAAAGGTTAGGCAGGTGAAGGCAGATTACGAAAAACCTTTGGCAAAAGATGCAGAGAAAAACAGTAAAGACTTCTTTTTTTATGTAAACTCTAGAAGGAAGGGGATGAATCAGATTGGTCCACTTGATATCGATGGTTAGACTGTTGAGGATTCTGGTTAGGTAGCTGACAAACTGAATGAGTATTTTGCATCTACATTTATACTTGAGTTATTCAGGGAGGGGAATGCCAGAAATTTATCAATCTCTAGAAGGGAGCTAAATGATTTTGTAATAACAGAGAGCAAAGTGGAGGAGAAATTGTTGAAGTTAAACATAAGAATGGCAGCTGGGGTGGATGGAATCTATCCAGTTATATTAAAGGAGGCAGCAAAGGAAGTAAGCAAACCCTTAGCCATAATTATGAGAGCTTCCTTGGACTCAGGGAGTTCCCCATGGACTGGAGATGTGCAAATGTGACCCCATTTCACAAAGGAGGATCAAAGGGAGAATCATAAGTAATTACAGACCTGTTAGTTTAACTTCTGTTCCATGGAAATTAATGGAGGCACTGGTTAAAGAAACACTGCAGAATCATCTAGCCAAGGTTGCAGTTATAGGTCAGAGACAGCATGGATTTGTTAAAAGTAAGTCTTGTCTAACAAATTTGATTGGATACTATGATGTGATCACAAAGAAACTGGATGCAAAATTGGATTTTTACGGAAAGCTTTTGATACTGTTGTACATGAAAGACTACTCTACAAATTGGAGCAGTATGGCCTTAAGGGCAAGTTTCTGCAATGGATAAAAGGATGGTTGAGTGGGAGAAAACAGAGAGTGGTAATCTATGGACACTGCTCTTTGTGGACTAATGTTATTTGTGGAGTCCCCCAGGGTTCGGTATTGGGCCCAGTGTTGTTTTCTGTATTTATCAATGATATTGATGAAGGTATGTCAAGCTTAATGTCTAAGTTTGCAGACGATACGCATGGTTCTTAATGGCAGTTCTTAATGACAGACGATTGGCATCGTTCTTAATAACTGTAA
The DNA here is from genome assembly GCF_048544385.1 of Mastigoproctus giganteus. Lineage (NCBI taxonomy): Eukaryota > Metazoa > Arthropoda > Arachnida > Uropygi > Thelyphonidae > Mastigoproctus > Mastigoproctus giganteus. The sequence continues at coordinate 165,821,892 of NC_143578.1, read as the reverse complement.
TGATAGTACGCTACTGCAACAGGATTTGGAAAAGTTGAACAGATGGGCTGAGAGGTGGCAACTGAAGTTTAACATTGAAAAATGTAAAGTACTGCATATGGGTAGCAGTAACCACAGAGTAACGTACCAACTGTGTGGTACTACACTCAGAGTAGTTGAAAATGGAAGGGACTTAGGGGTAATTGTGCAGTCAGATATGAAGTTTTTTGAGCGGTGCAGACAGGCTGCAAGTGTAGCTAATGGTGTCTTGTCAATGATATGCAGAAATTTTGCTAGCAGGGATAAGGATGTAATTGTCCCCTTGTATAAGGCAATGGTCAGGCCACATCTTGAGTACTGTATACAGGTCTGGAGGCCTCATTTCAGGAAGGATGTATAACTGCTGGAACGGGTAGAGAGAGAGAGAAGGGAAACGAGATTGATGAATGGAACAAAGGTTGCTGTTATGAGGAAAGGCTTAAGTTTTGCAAATTGCAGTGTCTGGAGACTAGGTACCTGCGTGGTGATCTGATTGAAGTGTATAAGGCCTTGAATGGTTTGAGAAAGCTCAATGTTGATAGGATTCTTCCTATTGCTCAGATTACTCGCCTGAGGGAGGCATAAATTCGAATTGAGGAAAGGCACAGCTGTAGAATAGATGTGCGGAAATTTTTCTTTAGCCAGCGGGTGGTTGATTGCTGGAACAAACTTCCATCTGTCGTTGTAGAAGTGGACAGCTTAAATAAATTCAAGGCAGAACTAGACAAACATTTGGAGTGAATGGGTGAAATGGGAAGGGGTTTTTTTTTTTTTTTTTTGGCTCATGCTATATAAGCTTGCTTTCTTGCATTATATGTCTCTACTAATGCTAAATGCTAATTTAATGAGAGTTTCACACGTTTACGGCCACAGCGAACGTGCTGTGGTAAGATTTCAGTTGCGTGCATCTCTAGATAGTGTAAGTGATTATGATAAATCGTGATCGATTACTTTATACACATCTGAAAAGTTGTTAGTTTGAAAAGTGCAACTTCATTATTCTTTCATTTTTCCCAGTAAATTCTTCGCTGCGGTCCCAGTTCGCTCATATATATATATATATATATATATATATATATATATATATATATATATATATATATATATATATATATATATATATATATATATATTAAATTCTTCTGGCACGACCACCATTCCAGAAAAATTTACAATACATCATGAATACAATCGTTAATCGTATTTAGCACTCACGGGCTTCAACCACAGCCCACTCAAAGAACAGGTGTTATTTTACTGTTGCTCCTGACCACTCAGCTGCATTATGTAAATGTCATACCTAAGATCCTATATTTCCATCCTTTTATTTTTGTGTCGGTAACCAGTGAGAAGGTACCTACCTCACTGCGGAGTTCAAGAGTCACCCTACGTGACATAACACATTAAAAAAAAAAAAAAAAAAATTACATGACAGGTGCATAAGGCACCAAAGGGAACCAGTATAGTATAAATATAAGTGAGATATTCTTCTGCCCGAATTTGCCAGGTTTTGCAGACCATACCTTCTGTGCCGTTCCTTGTATGGACCTCTCTCTCTCTCTCTCTCTTTCTTTCTCTGAGTCCACCTCAGAGAGAGAGAGAGAGAGAGAGCGCGCGAGAGAAACACTCGTCTCCTCAATATTGGTCTAGAGCATCCTGGACACAGTCAGGCATTCCTTAAGCATCACTATTTTGGTTCAGTTGTTTATCAAACTTTTCCTCAATTCAAAAACTCTCTTTGCAAAATTCTGAAATAATTGAAATTTACTCCTATCAGATAGAAATATCTCTTCCTGGCCTGGCTTGGAAGAATTATCTCCCTTATCATTACCCTAACGCTATTATAAATTCTACACTCGTATATTACATGCCAACTTTCGCTACCTCCACAAAAACCAAAATCTGTATTAAAAAGTCCCAGTTGATATAACTTTTCAGACATTGAGTCAATCTGTTATTAAAAACGGCGTCTGCAGACTCGGCATAAACCATCTTCTTACTTCATTTATAAAGGTTACTTCTGAGATAAACATCTTAGTCACCCTGCCAGAAGTTATGGTGTCCCGCGTCGTTTGCCACAAGTTAATGATCTCATTTAAACATCTCCTTTCCCTCTTGGTATCAAAATTTATATCGACTTTTATGTCAACAAGTCCGGTAGATATTTTCTTCATAATGCTGTAGCAAAGCCCTCAATAAACCACGAAGAGATCCAAAGGGACAGCAGCCCCAGCCAACACCTGAAGAGCAGCCGTAGAGACAATTCTGCAAACTCTTAAGATAGTACGTTGCAGCGGATTTTGTTTAGCCCGAAATCTTACTAAAGCCACCCCATGGGACCAAACTCCTGCTGCGTTCGTAACCATCGGTAAGAACACCGCCTTATAATATAAAAAGAGCGTTTTATGCGACACACTTAGTCGGCTCGTGATATTCTAACAACAGAACTGACGAATTTCCTAATCTTACTATGCAAATACCTTATATGCGAATAGTAAGACAACTTATGATCAATAATGAGCCCAAATACTTAGTGTCAGGATCAGGTTTCGTTTTAAAAAGCATAATTTTAGTCTAATGAGGACTAATAGTGAACTTCAATCCTTATGCCCAAGAATTTAAATCATCCATTACACGATTAGCATTTTGCTCCAGGTGCCGTCCTGATCTACCTGCTACAATAATTGTTGTTGTTGTTATTTGGTTTTTAGGAGCATTAGCAACAAAGGCCATATTGCTCCGGGAATATGCGGTGGTCATTCCCTGACCTTTCCGCATCCGGTGGTGACGGGCTCGAACCCCGGTCTAATCAAGAACCGTGTGCTACGCACTGCTGTTCCTTCCCACCTGGCTACGGAGGCGCCTACAGACTAATTGTCATGTGATAGCATATGCAGAGAATCTTACAATTACTGTAGGCTCCTCCGTAGTCCAAATAAGTGGACCCAATTCAGAGCCCCGTGTAATCTGTTTTTTGAAGGTGAAAATATCACCCATCTCTCAGAGAAGTAATTTCTTAAAAGGCTATATAACTGTATAGAACACTCAGCATGATGCAACTGGGCAAGAGCTGTCTACCATCACAGTGAGTCAAATGCTCGTTCAAGGTTAACATACGTAGCGAGTTCATATTTGGAAACAGAATTAAAAATGTGTGTTTGAAGTACACAAGAGCATATTCACACGATTTTCCTGGTGTAAAGCCATTTCGCTTAGGTGAAATCATAACGTGCAGCTCTGACAATTCACGTACACGTAATGCCATTAACCTCGCTAATGCTTTACTCAGATTTGCCAAAAGGGGATCGGACAAAACGATTTAGGCTCAAGTAGTGGTTTTCCAGGCTTTCCGATAAACTTCAAAATAGCGATCTTCCACCCCGGCAGGAATAAACCTTCCGATAGACATTTATTGTACAGTAGGAGTAACAGATTAGGTAGCAACTTGAAAAACCTTATCATAAATTGGTTTTAAATCAAATCTATTCCTGAGCATTTAGTAAAATTAAGAAAAATTACGAAGAATGAAATCTTGCCATTTCATTCTTCGTAAATGCCACTGTATTTTCCCTGGTTACATACAGCTTATTTTCTCTTCTTATATCAGATTACTGCTGTGAGTCTAATGTAGTATTATGTTCCTGGAAACAACCTAGTCATATCACATCTATAGAATGCCCCAGCCAATACTCTCGCTGGAATCCACCTGAACTGTATTAAAAACCTCTGAGTTTGTCTCTAGATATTTATATAATAAACCCCAGGAATTATTACATCCTGATTCTTTAACAAAAAAATTCTTCTACAATGATTTTTTAAGGCTATATAATTATCATGCAACCTAGCTACTTTTTGAGGAGCCTAGTTCCGATGTCTCTGGTAGTCTCCTAGCCCGATACACGGCCCGCCGCAAGGTTGTCATTTCGCTTGTCCACCATGTACAGGGGTTTCGGTCTACTAATCTTCCTGCCCGATTTATATACCGCTCTTGCTATTGACTCCTGTATAGTATTGACTGGGTACACTGCAGAGGCGGAACTATCTGTTTGTTTCTCTAAGGGAAAATCCGAAAGAACGGAAGCTTCATACAAAGACCAGTTAATTGTTTTCAAAAAGAACCGAACAAATTCTGGCAAACAATTTTGGGTACCAAGTAAAACTGGTCATTCGGTGGTCGCCGGATGTCCAATCAGATATTACTTGCCGAATACAAATGTGGTCGGATCCCAGAAGTTGCTATTGTTATATCTATGTTGGATTCGCCCATTGCACCACATAATGCAGATTATTACTTGGTTTGCTTGCTCATTACTAGACATAAATTCCTCCAGCAATAGTGCTCTCATATCAGATGTTATACTATACCACAATGTAGATTTCGCGTTGGCATCAGTCGTAATAATCACTTGATTAGGTCTTAACATAATTAATGTAATGCGTATTCTATGTCATCCACACAAGTATTGAAGGAGAATAGTACAGGATATAAAATAAAATTGTACAGCTGCTGAGGCGATCATAACACAAGTAGCAAGCTGATTGCATAATCTGTGTTCTACCACCACATCTGAATTTCTGTTGTTAACCACAATTTCAATTTTATTTTCGTCCTGTACCAGCTGTATAACACGTGAAGTCGAGAGATAACCTAATATTCTAGAAGTTTACTCATCTTGGACCATAGCCCAATACGGTTCTTGTATTGATGCTAAATCAATTTCAAAGTCCTCACTTATCTTCCTAATCTTGTCAGCTACCAATCTCGAACTCTTCCCGTTTATCTTCATTATTTTAATTGTCCCAGAATGGATACCTCAGTTAACTCACGATCCTTTGCCATTACCCTCATACTCCGTTCAGTACATCTGCCTGTACCCCAATTATTAAGACTACTCATTAACTCTCCTGGGTCTTACTAATTTCAAGACTCTTTGGTATTCCGGGCATCTAATATCTCTAAGTGAATGGCGAAATTCCCGCTTCCTACTCTTAAAATTAACGTAACTTAGCTTGGCTCCTCTGCCTTATTCGGACATTCAGCATATACATGCCTCCTCCCCTTGCGTAATGATAACAAGTGGGGAAATTTTCATGCAATATTTCTTAGTGTGTCTATAACCGAGACATAAACGTCTGGAAACTATGGCGAAAGGTTTTATGAGAACTTCAGCTAAATATAATCTATTCAATGTGGATATAAATTTATATAGCTGTGAAGAAAGAGTAATAACCTAGTGTACAAAAGAAGCACTTTTAGACTTGGTCGTAAACCTAAAAGTTATATTTTCTTTAGCTTCTAATGAGATACCGTAGATACCGTGCTCTTCCATATGCGTACAGTGCAACTCCTCAATAATATCGTCCTGACTTAAATCCTTAGGGACGTTAAATCCTTATTACAGATGGATTCCTTTTTAGGAACTCCCATTATTATTCCGGCAGGCGCCAGTGAATCTGACATAGCAATGTTCACCGAATCCGCTTGTGTGGCTGTTTCTAACAAAACTCCCTTATTACGCACTAACTTTAACTGACTTAAATTCATTTTTTAAGGTATTTATTACTGCATTTTTAACCACTGAACTAGATTTAAGATCACTGTTATATGATGCTCTGAGGATCATAAGATATTTCCCAGAGCTAGTTGCTCTGCCCTTTTAATGAGAACCACTCACTATCTCCGCATAGGTACGCATGAGCTCCGTATGTCCTGTACAAGTGTACTTAATCTTGACTAAGTCTCCTCCCCTACAGGTCTCATACTCCCTAATCCTTTATGGATGTCAATCCTACTAGAAGATGCCAGGTCAGCATGCTCACCTGGCATCTTCTAATAGGATTGACATCCATAATCCTATTAGGGCATGCTGACCTGGGGATGCTCTTCTGTCCCCTCTTTCAATCAGGTGGGCACCTTCACTACTTCCCCCCCCACCCGTTATTTCTCTCTACCACTTTAATACCTTCCTACTTCTTTTCTCCCCACTATTCTCTTCTGAGTTTATTTTATTTATTTTTTTTACTGGGATCTCCCTGTCTGTAACCTTGGCTGCCACATGGTTCGTCCCACCCGCCAGTGCTTTATACTCCCTACTACCCGGCCCGCCTCCTCGGGGCACTGGATGGTAAACTAGAGGCGGCTGTGTGAAAACAAAAGCTCCTAGGCTAAGAGGCCGGATGAAACAACACAACCCACACTAACACTACACAAACACTCACTAACCTACATCTACATAAATCTGGCCTTTACAGAGTTTGTATTCATCACATTGCTTGACGCAGAGTCGGGGTACCCTCGAAGCCGCATTACAATTAATACTATGATCATAAGGATCATGAGATATTTCCCAGAGCTAGTTGCTCTGCCCTTTTAATGAGAACCACTCACTATCTCCGTATAGATACGCATGGGCTTCGTCCTGTACAAGTGGGCGCCTCCGTGGGCAGGAGCGGCAGTGTGTAGCACACGCTTCTTGATTAGACCGGGGTTAGAGCCCGTGACCACCAAATACGGAGGATGCGGAAAGGTCAGGGAATGACCACCGAATATCCTCGGAGCAATATATGCCTTAGTTGCTAATGCCCCTAAAAACCAAATAACAACAACAACTGTACAAGTGTACTTAATCTTGACTATTTCTCCTCCCCTACAGGTCTTATACTCCCTAATCCTTTATGGATGTCAATCCTATTAGAAGACAGAGAACAGAGAGTTTGAATTACTTGTTCTAGTAAACTCGCTCGTTTACTCATATCGTCATTTAAAGCTTTAAGTTTTTCGTTTTCTGTTAATAAGCCGCTGTTACCATCTCTAAATTGGACCATTTGTTCCATGATTATGTCACCTGTTTCTTTGTAACTTTATTAGTTTCACCCATGAGAAAACTCGTGATATCTTTCCTCATTCTGGAGATCTCCTCGTACATTGAGGACACATTTTTGTACGTTATTCAACCCTTCTATCGTTGTATCGGCATCCTGGCTGAGAGGAATTCCTGCCTCTGTAGTCATAGACAACTGATCATTACCTTCCTTATCATGCGTTAATTGTACTACTACGTTACCATAAACTCTTAACTGATCCTGGCTACGTCCTCTCGAGTATAAAAACTCCCCATATCTCTTTAACTCAGCCTGCGACCGCGGCATTTTAGGTGGTAGTAGGGGGGACTGTCCTCCTCACCATCCGATCCAATTGTAAGCTTCCTAACTATCCCACTTTTCCTCCTCTATGATTCTTATCAATCTCAATTCTCTAACAATATAATTATCTAGATATTTTATGACAGTCCACCACCCAATAATCTAATCACGATGGGGGATCAACTCGCCTTATTTATAATTGTAGACTTCCTATCTCACAATATTAGTAAATATATTAATCTCCAACTTCAACAACAATATTAGTGCCAACCAAACTTCTAAATGTTAGCTGTACAATGTAAATCAATCGCTGTAACCATAATACTACTGCTACTACACTCCAACATATTACAGTAAAAATATTCTACTTCCAGCTCAATCAACAATACTATTATTTTCTGTTGATTGCTATAAATGCTAGTAAATGATAATCCAAAATAATAGTTTTCAAAAACAACGGTTCTGGCTGTACTGTATACAGTCAAATTAAGATCTGTTATTTCATCATAATGATGCCATATTGGCGTCATTATTATCGTTAGGGAATCACCAATATCACCAAATTGTTAATAACCTAATTAAATTAAATTTTACCTGACAACACAAGAAGTGTCCAAAAATCATTCTAAACAACTTGTATTCCTCTTTAGACACAATAAACCAATTTCAAAATCGATTTTGCAGAGAACCACCAACACAGAAACTAACACAGGTAGCCATCTTGAATTCTCCTTGTATGGACAATGTTTAGTGCCCATTAACAATCTGCTTGCTCTTTTTGTGAACCATCTCAGCAAATTATCTATCTCTCTCAAGTAGCCCCACTAAAGTCTTATGTAGAGGAACCGTGAAGTCATCCTCCCTACTAGCAAAGGTCGGATAAATCATTCATGGGGCAATTTGTGACAATTCACAAATTACTCAACGCCAATTTTTAGCTTTTTGAATACCCTTTCTTCTTACACCTACAACAATGGCTTTAACCCATCTCCTCATTATTACATAATGAAATGTTTCAGTTCGAATCACATTGATTTATTTTTAATGAAAATCTCTTACATAATGTTTGTGCGGCGCATTCATAACATCTTCTGTTGCCTAGTTTGTCACTGATTCCTATTCTTATCACAAATAAACACAGTAAAGTACGAGGAAACAATCTCTTATAAATACGTTATATGCTTTGCCATAAGCTGATCTGCCATGCGACTTCACATGGTGAGGCGAGTCAGCAAAGCAATGTTGCTCTGGCTAGGAGAAGCTACCTAATGGCATACCGGATATTAAATTCTTCCGCGCGTGGATGATATTAAATTCTTCTGCCTTGACTTGCGCTGCGTTATTAAATGAAAGGAAGGGGACATTTTTATGAGACACGTGCAAATGGGAGAAGAAAACTGAAAGTTACTCTGGTTTAAAAAAAAATAAAAATAATTTGCTATTACATTGCTCAACAAAATTAACAGATCACATAAAAAAAGTGGCGTAACTCGTGCATCTTGTGATGAAGCAGGACAAAATGATGGTGTGTGTAAGGGGGTTGTTTAAGAATTACGAAATAAGGCCATTTAAGTCTGGTGATTGTGTTGGCCACGGCAGTTGTTTGATATCTTCAGTTTGAAGATATTCCTCCATCGCTTCAGCTCTATATGCAATGGCGTTGTCGTGCATGAAAATAAAAATGCAGAAGTCGATAAAAGATGCTCGAAAATATGGTCACATGACATCAGTACGGCGCATCATCCCCTCCAATGGCTAAACAGGTCTGACAGCGGTAAACCATGCTCGATATAAGGATGTCTCTAAGGTTCTGTGGCAACAGATCCCATTCTTCCACCAGCAGCCCTTAGCTCACCAAGTGACCGAGCAGTTGGCTATCGGTGTGCAGTGGTGCCCAAGGGCGTCCCACACATGTTCGATCGGATTTAAGTCTGGTGATCGTACTGGCCACGGCAGTCTTTTGATATCTCCAGTTTGAAGATATTCCTCCATCGCTTCAGCTCTATATGCAGTGGCGTTGTCGTGCATGAAAAGAAAATCTGGCTAGCCGTACCCCTAAAAAGTCTCATATAGGGCTCGAGGATCTGTTCTCGGTACCTCTGCGCAGTTACCGTACCTATATCAAAAACGGCCATTGATCATTATTCCGCCCCACATGAAAACACCGCCTCCACCGTGTGCCCCTTTCTCTGACGTTGGAGGGATGGTACCGCATTTCTCCTTGTTTCCAGATGAAATAACGTCTAGAATTTGTTTGTAGGCTAAGCATGTGAATGTTTAGCCTACAAAAAAATTGCATAAACATGTGACTTGGAGCCCCGACTCATCTGAGAACAGAACAGAACTGTACCCCATTTGTCAGGGCTCTAAGTCACATGTTCATGGCACCAGTATCGACGAACTCTGCAGTTGTTTGGAGTAGGTGGGATACAAACCACTGACAAACCACTTATGTAGAGTCCACTTGAATTGAACCTTCTTAACACAGTCCAGGTTGGAAACGTTTTCACCTGTGGCTGCAGCAATTTCAAGAAACAGTTGATGACAGGACATCATAGGGTCCTGTTATCAACTGTTAATGTGTCACGACACGGCGTGACACATTAAGCCAACGTGCCACCTGCGACTGCTCGGCTTCAAATCCTCCAACGCCCCCCATCTCAAAGAATCATCTAAAGGACATTGACTTGCCACCCTGAGTACTGGATTTGTGGCTGTCCCACTGTGCAAGCTAAAAAACGAGAATGAAGTGATCTGATTGCAACCCGTGTTTTTATAAGAATGAATAATTTGCATAACGTGCGGCTTTGTAAGGTTGTAGATCGATTTCAATTGATTACTCGGAATTTGCATGCCAGGATGCCTATTATATTAATTATTCGCATTCGGCAACATTGCTCACAATAAAATATTCATGAAAAACATTTTGTTCTGTTAATTTTGTTGAGTAGTGTATTAGTGTCTTGCTTTTTAACGAAAGTTAGAGAAAGATACCGGGCTCCATTTGTAGAAACTGAATTTTGATTCACAAAGAATTAATGGATGCAGAGAATTAATGGAACTGTTGGAATGGATGCAGAGAAGAGCAGCAAGATTAGTCAGGGGAACAAAAGGGTACTCTCTTACCAAGGAAAGCTTGAGTTCTCTAAATTACGGGTTCTGGAAACTAGGCACCTGATTTAAGGTGTGGAGATAAAAAGTGTAGCGACATAATAAATAGCTTTACTAAAAGCGGGATATTTTCCTTAATTATGGATTAGAGATTATAATCTCTGAAATTGTATCTTATTTTAGTTCTGATGGTGGTGGTAGTGGTATATCTCAGATCGCCTTTGAATGTTCTTGTGTAATTTTGTGAGTTGGCTGTTTTAGCTCTGAAAAATGGAAAGATACAGAAGCTGTACCCGAGAGTCAAAGAACATGAGCATAATCTTCCCAGTGCTTTCGAAGTTGTTTAATTTCTTCGGCCATGTTGATGACTGATATTTCCAAAATGTTGCATCAGTAACAAGTTTCCACAATATGAAACTGTATTAAAGGAATTTAATTCCCTACATATACAGCTTAATTATATGTACCTTTTTCAATTAAATTTATTTTATCCTCATCACTTAATTTTTTGTTAACGTAGACCGATACGTCAAAATCGTCGTCGTCATCAGTTACCTTTGTCGAAGTGGATAGTGTAGTTTTTTCTTTTTTTACTTCACTGTGTTCTTTTTCTTCCTCATCAGAAAATTTGCATGTTTTTTTGAAAAATAAATTAATAGAGAACACTGATTCTTTCATTTCTGTTTATACTCCGGGACGACCAAACGGTCAGAGGAGTTCACAAATAGACAGAATACAAGAAACAGCACCGTATTCAGCAGTCACAGGCTTGAACCCCGGTCACTCAAGGCACGTGTACTTATGCACCCGCGCGCCTGACCACTAGGCTACGGCAATACATTTTTCCCTATCACGGTTGTCTGAAAATATTTATTTAAAATACTTTACTTAAAATTGCATATAAATTTAATGCAATCTTTCATACAGTATGACATCATTATTATTTTTACAGTATGACATTATTATTAAAAGCGTAATTTAATATAACAGGACTTACAATTATTAATGTGCTGTTATGATTGTTGCTTGATATCATCGAAGTCCAAGAAGTATAGAGTGTGGTTACCCACTCAGTATCACCCATGTCACTACAGCGGTCAACAGTTAATCCTTCAAAGGTTAATCTTTCAACAGTCAATCCTTCAACTTCTTAAGGCAACGGGGTGCAGCTGAAAAGCAAAACTGCGTAATTTGTGATTTCAGCCTCTTTTGTAAAACAGAAAGTACGATTATATTATATGTTTTTTTACTATTCGGCAACTTAATACAATTAATAAAAAACAAAACAAAACAGGAAAATTCGCTGATACTGAAAAATATGTGAATTCTTACAGCAATTCATCACAATAATTATTAATTCCTTTCGGAGTCCATCAGAATCTATTTGAAGGATGAACAAATATAATTCTAACGCTGTTTAATTCGCTATCGCAAAAAAAAAAACTTGCAAAGTAGAAAATTTCTCTCGCGCACTGTATTTATGTCATTGTTATACGGTTTCTTAACACCTAATCACGGTGACATTTAATCAACATATTGAACCCCTTAAGACAATAGAGAAGAATTATCGCCGTCTTCCTGGCTTTCATCAAAGTACCTGCTGGTGTATACTATACTGGACTTCAGCCAATATCACTATGTAATTATTTACCTCTATTTTCATAGGTCACTTAGGAAAAGGTCTTTTTCGAGTTCCATAATGCACAAGGAATATTGTTGCATCTGAAAGAATAGGACTAAAATATTTAACTGAAATATTTACAAAATACTAAACTACAATATTTACAAATATACAAAAAAAAAAAACGTTACAATGGAACATCAAATGTTAGACAGTGTATCAATTGCATGAGTCTGGTGAACGTTATGGAGGCAGTTATCAATAATTAATTGCATTTGTAGTGACGCAATTGCCCTCTTCTCCCATTGGCTCGAATAAATATCACTAGGAGGAAAACTTTTTTAATGTATAAAAAAGATAGATAATAATAAATAATTTAAGTGATCCAATTAAAATAGTTTCTGCAGAACGAATAAAATTTCCATATAACGATGGATTTCGAGAGACCTGCGTGTTCGTTGTTCGTACCTCTGGCCTTTAGGCAATTGAGCTGCTGCTGCTGCTGCTGCTGTAGAAAGCACGAATTAAGAGCTAAAAAAATTAACATTCCACAATTCAGTGGCGTTCGTAACACATTTACAACCACCTCTCCCACATACTGTACCGAGAAGTCGCTCTCGTCAACTGCTTTCTTGTGTTCATAGCCAGTGAAATAGATTAAGCCATATTCCCGACGATGATAATACGCGGTAGTTAACCTGTTCCGCTGTTACACCCTATCAGAGAATTAGGAGAGAGAGTGATTGTCTTTTATTCTGGAAATTAGTCTGTTCTTTCGCAGAAATGAGTCATCCACACTTTCTGTAAATTTCGCCTGTCTCTGTTTACATGGTAGGTACAAGTGGGGCCTAGTTTAGATCAGGGTGTTAAAAAAAAAAATCGCTTTAAAAATCTGAGATTACCGAAGCCTCGCGATCCCCCCTCCTCTATCGTGTGGCCCGACACCTCATGCGCCTATTTATAAGTACGGCCCTCTATATATACTTGTGTGCATAATATATGTGTATATAAGTACCATGTTTCTATATTTCTATTTTTAACTGTATAGCCTAATATTAGTGCGCGACCATGGCCTAAAAAGGGAACCAAATATCCACCATAACTAGCGGTGTCATACTTAATCTAAAATTAACATAATAACAAATCAAGAGTATCATGATGCCGTTATTGCACAAAGCTTACATTGAAAGGCACGTCAACTTGGGGCTAGCGCCTCTCAATATATGCTATCAGTAACAACGTGAGCCATCTGTTTCTGCGAGTTACATGCCAGTCACACCTTATTAATATATAGCAAATATAGTATATAAAATAGCTGAAAAGTCAGCGTATGTAATTATTAGCCATATAGTGCATGTTTAATCTAACATGATGACAATCGTCTAACATGATGACAATAATCTAACATGATGACAATCGTCTAACATGATGACAATAATCTAACATGATGACATTTTCGTCCTGACATTTTCACTTTTAGTCTTTTTTTTTTCCAATAGTTTTTACATATAGTTCAGGTATTGCAATTTACTTCTACTATATACAGTATATATTGTGTTCTTACTGAGATATATGTGTTGTTGTTGTAGGGTTTTAGGTGTATCAGCGACTAAGGCCATAATGCTCCCTGTATATTGTCTCTATAATGTATCTGTTCTGTTGTCGATTTTCTGTTTGCTGGAGGGAAAACCCGAGCGGAAACTACTATGCTACCTTCGTCTGAGACCTACTAACACAGCCACGTTGTAAAAAGGCCCATAAAAATTATTCACCTTATTGGCGGACTCTTACTTTTCCACCTGATGTGGAGAAGACGGCGATGCAACCAACTATGCTACTCACGAGGGCGTGTGTATGTGTATATGTGTATATACAGTATATGTATATACACACATCACTCCATGCATTAAGAATCTGCAGATAAATGTACCACTAGGTGGCAGTGATCACAGTGTGCTGAAGCGGGATTTACTCAAAGAGGTAACTACCATTAGGGGTAAAGGGAAGGGTTATTGCTTTCGTAAAGGCGACTACGATGGACTGAAACAGTATTTGAATTCTATACAGTGGGATCAACTGATGATGTTACCAACAGCAAATTCAAAATGGGAAGCATTCAAAGAACTTATCTTGGAAGCTACTAGGCTTTACATACCAACTAAGAAATTTTGTTCAAGGTTTAGGCCTAAATGGATGTCAGATGAACTAATGAGGCATATGGCAGAGAATAAAAATGCATGGGATACATACAAATTAACACGTGACACAGAAGCCTATGATAGATACAAGTTGATCTGTAACCAAGTTACAAAGGAGGTTAGGCAGGCGAAGGCAGATTACGAGAAATCTTTGGCAAGGGATGCGAAGAAAAACAGCAAAGAGTTCTTTACTTATGTAAACTCTAGAAGGAAGGGGATGAATCAGATTGGTCAACTTGATATCGATGGGTCAATTGTTTATGATCCTGCTCAGGTAGCTAACAAACTAAATGAATATTTTGCATCGACATTCACACATGAGGAGTTATTCAGCGAGGGGAATCCCAGAGGTGTATTCAACTCTGGCAGTAAGCTAGAGAATCTTGTAATAACTGAGAGTAAAGTGGAGGAGAAATTGTTGAAGATAAACACAAGAAAGGCACCTGGGGTGGATGGGATCTATCCAGTTATATTAAAGGAGTCAGCAATGGAAGTAAGCAAACCCTTAGCCATAATTATGAAAGCTTCCTTGGACTCAGGGAAGGTACCCATGGACTGGAGATGTGCAAATGTGACCCCAATTCACAAAGGAGGATCAAAGGCTGACACAAGTAATTATAGACCTGTGAGTTTAACTTCTGTTCCCGGATAATTAATGGAGGCACTGGTTAAAGAAGCATTGCAGGATCATCTAGACAAGACTTCAGTTATAGCTCGGACACAGCATGGTTTTGTTAAGGGGAAGTCTTGTCTGACCAATTTGATTGGATACTATGATGCAGTCACAAAAGAACTGGATGCAGGGAATAACTTTGATATTATATACTTGGATCTTAGAAAGGCTTTTGATACTGTTGCACATGGAAGACTGCTGCACAAATTGGAGCAGTGTGGCATTGGAAGCAAATTGCTGCTATGGATAAAGGGGTGGTTGAGGGGGAGAAGACAGAGTGGTAATCAATGGACACTGCTCATCGTGGACTAATGTTATTAGTGGAGTCCCTCAGGGTTCAGTATTGGGTCCATTATTGTTTTCTGTATTTATAAATGATATTGATGATGGTATATCAAGCTTAATGCCCAAGTTTGCAGACAATACGAAGGTTGGCAGGGTTGTCAAGGACACTACTGACACTATGCTGCTGCAACAGGATCGGGAAAGGTTGAGCAGATGGGCTGAGAGGTGGCAAATGAAGTTTAACATTGACAAATGTAAAGTACTACATATGGGAAACAGCAACCCTAGTGCAACGTATCAACTCTGTTGTACTACACTGACAGTGGTAGAGAATGAAAAGGACCTGGGGGTGGTTGTGCAGGCAGATGTGAAGTTTTCTGAGCAGTGCAGACGGGCTGCAAGAGTAGCTCATGGTGTATTGTCAATGATATATAGGAATTTTTCGAGCAGAGATATGGAGGTGATTATTCCCTTGTATAAGGCAATGGTCAGACCACACCTAGAGTACTGTATACAGGCCTGGAGGGCTCATTTGAAGAAGGATGTAGAGCTGCTGGAACGAGTACAGAGAAGGGCAACAAGATTAGTGAATGGAACAAAGGGGTGCTCTTACGAAGAAAGGCTTAAGTTTTGCAAATTACAGTGTCTGGAGACTAGGCACCAGCGAGGTGATCTGATAGAGGTGTACAAAGCCTTGAATGGTTTGAGCATGCTCAATGCTGATGGGATTCTTCCTCTTGCTCAGAATAATCACCTGAGAGGGCATAAATTCAAATTGAGGAAAGACAGATGTAGGATAGACGTGCGGAAATTTGCCTTTAGCCAGCGGGTGGTTGGTTGGTGGAACAGACTTCCATCCCTTGTCGTGGAAGTTGATAGCCTAAATGAGTTTAAGGCTCAGCTGGACAGGTATTTCGAACGAACAGAGGGGTGAAGTGGAAGTGGTTATTTTTATTTTTTTTATTTTTTTTTTTTTTTTGGCTGATGCTGCATAAGCTTGCTTTCTTGTATCAAATGCCTCTACAAATGTTAATGTATGTCTATCCGGGTGGTTATAAAATAAGTTTCCCTATTCAGGAGACAATAGTGCCAAAACGGTTAGATATAGCGCTGTGAAAATCGAGGGGTATGTCATTTAGGGTATGGGGAAGCGATTTGTAGAATGGAAAAAAAAATTAGTTAATTTCTGCCACCTGGGAAGAAATTGGCATTGTAAACATGAGATGGAATATTTAACTTAGGACTAGATTTTAATGTCAGACCTTAGAAATCTACAGATATTGTTAAATGTGCTTTCCTTCACTTGAGATGACATTCTGAAAACGTAGGAGGCGTGTGACACAGTTTCGCATAACATCTCATAGGGGATGTTGGTTACATGCTGTTTAATGCTTGCTTTCAAATCTACAAGCTTCTGTATGCCGCCACGTTAAACTCTGTATTTCAGGTATCCCCATAGCCAGAAGTCACAGGGAATGAGATCTACTGATTAGGCTGCGGAAAGTTTCTAGAAATGATGCCATCATTTCCAAACGTTGAACGGAGCAGTTCCTTCACTTGTCAACCAATGTGGGGAGGGGCACCATCTTGCATGAACACTACGGTCTCCAATCATTGCCTTTCTTGCAGAGTGGGAATAATGTGATCTCTTAGAAGAGCGCAGTACCGTGCACTAGTTGCCATACTCCTTACAGGGATATGGGTTGTAGACTCTTCAAAGAAAAATTATTATTATTATTAGCCATATGGTACAAGGAAGCCTGAATCTTATGCTGCACTAGCCAAAAAAAAAAATAATAAAATAATTCCTGAGTTACCCTGAGAGAGAGAGAGAGAGAGCGAGAGAGAGAGAGAGAGAGAGAGAGAGAGAGAGAGAGAGAGAGAGAGAGAGAGAGAGAAGTAGAAAGGAATCACCAAGAAAGAGAAGAATGATGATATCCAGCTCAGGATCCTGGGTTTGCCAATCCCATACTCACCAGATGTGAGCCCCCTGGGTTAAATGGTCCGATTATAAACTCTGCTGTGAATCCACACCATATTGTAACATATGGACAATATGTAGTGGCCTTTCATGCACAGCAGATGGACGAGTTCCCTATCTACAGCCCCATGAAGAGTGAAATATGCCTCATCAGACAAGATCATTCGAGCCCATGTATCGTAAAGTTCCATACGACCAGAAATCGTAGAGCAAAGTCTGTTCGTTGTTGCTGATCACAAGACTTTAGTCCTTGCACTACGTTAATCTTGTACGGGAACCAGCATAAAATTATTCGAAGCACTTTACGTACAATAGTTCAAGTATGGTTCAAGTCTCTTGACACACCTCTGGCGCTGCTGACTGGTAGTGTTTTGCATTCTAACCACTGGAACCGCCACTTCATCCACTACCTCCGTTCCGATACGTGGTCGTCCCCTGCCAGGAATTATACCTCCCACGCCCGGTCGCTTCAAATTTCTTTATTAGTTTTCGAAGTTCCACTGGCGTCAAAGGTCCTTTAGGCAAACCTTTAAGTTTCTGATGTTCACGTAGTGCTGCATTAGCGTTACTATTATTTTTTTATCATTATTATTATTAGCCATATAATGCATGGAAGCCTGAGGCTTTTGCTGCACGAGGCAAAAAAAAAAAAAAAAAAAAAAATTTAAGTTACCCTGAGAGAGAGAGAGAGAGAGAAGTATGATGATATCCAGCTCAGGATCCTGGGTGTGCTAAGCCCATATTATTATTCTTGTAGAACAGTTTTACTAAAAGAGCACGACGTTCCTTTTTTGTAAGAGAGAGAGAGAGAGAGAGAGAGAGAGAGAGAGAAGAATGTTGATATCCAGCTCAGGATCCTGGGTGTGCCAAGCCCATATTATTATTCTGATAGAACAGTTTTACCAAAAGAGCACGTTCCTTTTTTGTAAGAGCCATAATGGTTATTGACGGTGGCGTTGGCCTTTCTGCTTTTATCTAACAGGATGTCATTTGCGTAAGCAGCGTGTTTTGAAATAAATGACAACTTTTACATATGTGCAACGCCGTTTTTCCCGTGGCCACCACGGGAAACCACAATTTTTTTTTCTTCTACAAATCGCTTCCCCATACCCTAAATGACATACCTACTGATTTTCACAGCGCTAACTCTAACCGTTTCGACACTCTCCTGAATAGGGAAACTTATTTTATAACCACCTGGTATGTGTGTGTGTAGATATATTTACATATGTATATATGTAATAAATACACATAAATACACATACATATGTATGTGTATTTATATATGTATATACAGTATATATGTGTATATATGCGCAAGCATGTGTGTGTGTGTGTGTGTGTGTGTGTGTGTGTGTGTGTGTACACCGATGAGCCAAAACGTTATGACCACCTACCTAATATGATGTTGGTCCTCCACGTGCAGCCAAAACAGCTCGTACCCGGCGAGGCATGGACGCTACATGATTTCTAAATGTGTCTCGTGGTATCTGGTACCAACACGTAACCAGCAGATCCTTTAACTGCTGTAAGGTCTGTGGTTGAAACGCCACAGATCGGAGTTGCTGTTCCAACACAAACCACAGATGTTCGATGGGATTGATGTCTGGAAATTTGGAGGCCAGGGCAACACCTGGAGGTCTTCCTCGTGTTCCGCGAACCAGTCTCGAACAATTCGGACGGTGTGGCATGGCGCATTATTCTGTTGAAAGACGGCACCGCCAGAGTGGAAGACCGTTGTCATGAAAGGGTGTACCTGGTCAGCAATGATGTTTAGATATTATTATTATTATCGTCATGCCTACGGTGGCACCTAGACTTCCGTCTATCTCCACCTGAAAAGCGAAATTAGCGCAGAACTTCTGCGAAACGGGCCTGTATGGAAGAGGCCTCTGCACCAACGGGGAGCAGCCGGTACCCGGACATTCGGCACCAATAGGCGTCCCCAGGTACATAGAACCAGGCCCGATTCCACCATTCTGACAGTGCTTCATGCACTAAAGTCCCGCACCCACTGGAAGTAGTGCTATACAGGTGGGTGCCAGCGATCCCACTCCCAGGCCGCCCAAACCCTGGAGCCACAAAAAAAAAAAAAAATAATAATAATAAATAAAAAAAATGCTATTCAAACTTTGAGTAAATAAACTAAAATAAGAAAAAATAAATAAATAACAACACTAACAAAATAAATAATATATATAAAAATATATAAATAAATTAAAAAATAATAAAAATAAATAAAATAAAATAAAAAATGAAAATAATAATAAGAAAATAAAAAAATAATAAAAATAAATAAATAAAATAAAATAAAAAATGAAAATAATAATAAGAAAAAAAAATAATAATGATAATAAAAATAAAATATGTAAAAAAAACAGACATGTGGGGGAAACAATCCAGCAACTCCATGTCCTACAAACACAAAAAAAAAATAAAAATAAAAATAAAATAAATAATAAACGAAATATTTTTTAAAAAATCGGACACTGGGAGAACTATCCAACAACCCCTCGTCCAAACAAACAAACAAATAAAAAAACAAATTAAAAAAAAGGGAAAAAATATACAATACAACATACAGTGAGTAACAAGCAACCTTAATAAATAAAAACCCTAATTTGTAAGCATTAGTCTAATTCGATGTATTCTCCGTTGGAAAACAGTTCCACAAAATTCTTGTAAAGCATCAAATTTTACCTGGTTGACAATATAATCATTTTCATTACCACTAATTAAATTATTAATCTTTAATTTTAACCTATCTCTATGTTCAGTATATAAACAACAATCATATAATATATGATTCCAAGTTTCTAGTTGACCACAAGTGCACAAAGTAGAACTTACCAGGCCAAAATAATGTAATTTATAATTAATGACCCGTGGTCAGTTAAAATGTACGATATTTCCATAATAGGAAAAAACCATCTGTTATGCTTATTATCAAAATTAAATGCGACCTTAGGGAAAAATAATCTAATCACCTCTCCAGTTGCACTGCTGTCCCATCTCTGTTGACAGATATGTACCAGTTCAGTCAGCATGTTTTTGTTGGCTTCAGCCGTACCAATAGTCAGATCTAGAGTAATGTTCAAGAAGTTAACGTCTTCACCTTTTTTAATATAATAGCAAAGTGCCCGATACATAATATATAAGTCTAATGGCAAGTGGCTAACCAATACCTCCATGGCATTGATCGAGGCTGTTCTGCATAAATTAGCAACAACGTAAAGCATTTAAAGTTGGATAGATAACAATTTCTGCTTAAATTTAACATTTATAACTCTAAAATACCATATTGATGCCCCATAAGCAACTATTGGTAAAAAGACTGCTTTATTGTACAAATTTGAAACCCTCCTTTTTAATCCCCAATCTGATCTGGTCAACCGAATTATAGCTGAACTGAATTTTTTGACTTTTTCGTGCAGATAGTTTAAATGAGGAAAAAACGATAACCTGTCATCAATTCTTATACTTAAGTATTTCACTTCAGATACTAAAGTAAACTGAATCCTTTTAATTAAAGCTTTGGGTGGTCGACCGTAATTTAATTTCCCCTTAAGTAACATCATAACAGATTTGGTTGTGGAAATCCATAATTTATGCAGAACAGTCCATAGCACTAAACTATCTAAAACCTGGGCCACGTTTGCTTCTAGCACAGAACTGGATTTACCTGTTACACATAAGCCCAAGTCATCTGCATAATCAATTTTATGCACATTTTCCATTGATTGATCTAGCCATAAATTGAGCACTATATTCCAAAAAAGTGGGCTCAAAACAGACCCCTGTGGGCACCCTTTCAAGAGCTTTCTTTCAAACTTTAAATGTTTGGACTTAAGAATAATTCTCCTACCGGTTAGGTAACTTTGTATCGTTCTGTACAAAAATGTTGGACACTGTATTCCCCTTAATGCAAACAGGCCTGATGTAGCAGAGTGGTCAGGAGCGAGAGTGCATTGCACACATTCCTTGAGTGGACCGGGGTTCAAGTCCGTGACTACTAAATACGATAAATATTTGTATTGTCGATTTATTGTAAACTTTACTGACTTGTTTGTCGTGCCAGAATATAAACAGAAAATTTAATACTGCCATGCCATACCATGTCAAAGGCTCCAGTAAAGACTATAAAAGTAACTAACACATACTTATCCATTGCCTGACTAGTAGGTCATTAATAGCATCCTCCGTAGAATGCCTTCTCTTAAAGCCGTATTGATGTGGCAACATCAATCCAACTCGATCCATGAGTTGACCAAGTCTTAAAACTAGCAGCCTCTCAAACATTTTGCTAAGATTGGCCAACAACGAAATCAGCCTATATCCTCTTGGGTCATTTAGTTATTTACCTGGCTTAGATAATAATTTAATCAAACCAATTTTCCAGATTCCTGGAAAGATACACTGAAGTAAACACTTATTATACAAATTAACCAAGAAATGAGGATAAATTTCGATCAACTTGAGAATGGCAACATTTTCAACTGAGTCAGGCCCCGGGGTTTTAGAAATATTTATTTGTTTAGAAACAGTTCGCAACTCATCCAAAGTAGATAATTCAGTATCATCAGATCCAAGGTAAGATAAATTAGACAGCCTCTTGCTCTGTTGTTTCTACTCCCCCCGTCTACCTCATATGGAAACAACTCAGATGTTATTGCCTGCACTGTTGTTAGCAATCAATAGTTTCCACACCATTCACAATCACAGTGTTTAGCCTAACTCCAGATCTTAAATGTGACTCTTAAATTGACACCTGTCATTAATATTAAAGGTACTGAAATTATTCATCATAAGTACGCGTACTTGCAATTTCAAGTGCCGTTTTATGCTCAGGACATTCACTGCTTCTCAATGAATGATCATAAGTTCTTTCCCACATAATGTATTGCCCACATTAGCAATTAAATTTCTCCATGTCCTTAATTTGCTCTCATATATAGCCTTATGATAAACCTTTTTTATTTTTATAACAAACATGATAAAATAAAGCTTCATTGTGCTCCCACTGCCTGTACCTCTGATACTTTTCTACATGCAAAAACTTCTTTCTTTAACCTAGATAATTCAACATTCCACCAACTTACAACACGCCTCTTAATTTGTTGTCTTTTAGAGGCACAACTCAAAGCTCTAAACAGTGAAACTGAACATATTCACCAGCATTTAAAGAATTTAAATAAAACACGTTATCATTATAAAAATCCAAGGATAAGGCCTGGGCAAAACGTGTCCAATTAATCTTCTTATAAGTAAATCTAATTAACTCTGAGTTATAAAAATCTGTACTATCATTACAAATCTCTAATTTAATATGAAAAACTAAAGATTTGTGATCACTGTTCGTGTAATCTGTTTGCACATGCCAATGGCAAATTCGCCTGGATAGTCCTTGAGTCACTAAAGTCAAATCTATATTTGACCTGCCATGAACATTGAAAGTATAAAGCTGTCCTGATTTATTAACTACACACATATTGTTGGAAAGAATGAAATTCTTTCATCCATCAAGCGATCCCACTGGTCAACCATACCACTAAACCATAAATTAGACTTAGCATTAGAATCCATTGCAACAATTAAATTATTATTGCCAATTACGCTTAAGACCGTTTCCATATAATTAATAGAATTAACTATATCCTGATTTGGAGGGCAATAAAGGGATACTAAATTAAAATTCAACCTAGGAGTACTTATATGCATACGTGTTGAATTATGATTGCATAAGCCAGACAGTACAGTAACCTGTACAAGCCTGTTAAACATAATAATTGGTGTTTTAGGTTTTTCATTTGTGATTATAACTCTTGCTTCAAGAGGGAAACCAACAAATTTATGATTATGTGCAAAGGGACCAACGTACGGCTCCTGCATACACAAAATGTCAATACATTCTTCCGAAGCAACCTTTCTAATTTCATCATACGGCATCTATGAGCATTAAGCTGTATTAGCTTAAATATCCTAGCTTCAGCGTGACATTGACACCTGTCATTAATATTAAATGTACTGAAATTATTCATCATAAGTACGCGTACTTGCAATTTCAAGTGCCGTTTTATGCTCAGGACATTCACTGCTTCTCAATGAATGATCACAAGTTCTTTCTCTACGCTTACAATTTACAGCAAAGATCCTTATTCTTATTTGGGCAGTCCACAAAGAGGTGACCACACGACACATTCTTGTGTGTGCAGTACTGTGCAGAGTGTCCATACCCCAGGCATTTGAAACATTTATTTACTATTGTAAAGCGCCTGAATTTGTGTGAAGTATATCCAATATATCATTAGTCATCATTTTGTTCAACAAGTGAGGAGCTACTCCAATAACCCAATTATTGAACCTGGCATTGGAATCGTTACTAAATCTAAATACAATCCTCTCTCTAACTTCTTGCTCATCAAAACTAAAGTCCAGAAAATTCATTTTATAAAGATCCATAATAATGTCCTGAGTCAGCTTCTTTGGTACGTCATAAACTAAAATGGTGTGGTTTTGTAACCTAACTTTATCCTGCTTAATACCCTTATGAGAGAAAACCTCTGTCTATCAACTTATTCAAATCGTTGTCATTATCTGTCTCCACTAACACCCCTTTATTCCGGATGGTTCTCAAATTTCTAATTTTTAGCTCCCGGAAACCTTCCTTTAATGTATTAACAATAACCTCCATAACATCTTGACTTGTCTTATACTGATCAGAAGACTCCTCAGCCCTGAAAATAACCATATTATTCTGCCTTGCCACACTACCTGCTTTCTCTGACTATTAACCATAGGAATTTTATTTAATATCACCTGCTTACCATGTTGATACGGACTAAAACCACTCTTAACTTTATCTGTATAGGTTCCTTGTTGTTCCACAGCATTAGGTAAGAAAGGCTGTCGTATAATATCATTAAAAAGACTGGCACGTACTTCCATTTCTTCAACTTTTGTTTTCAAGCGCTCATTGTCAATAACTAAGGCTGTTGAAATAGTCTCCATGTCCACCCAAACGTTTAATAAGAAATCAGTTGCAGCTTTAGTCACTTTATTGCTTTCGCCTGTCATGTAATCGATAACTTTTTTCTTCAATTTTGTCACAAACTCGTAAATAGTTAAAACATCCGGGTATATCTGCCTCTGCTCCTGTATGCCAGCAACAATAATTTCACTTTCACGCACTTTAATGGCAGTGTTTCTTCTACTTGATTCCAAATAAAAGCTACCTATATCAGAAACAACGTCCTCTGCTTGACTATCTGGAAAATCAGTTATTTTAACATTCGACAACACATTTGTTAAATCACTAACCACATCCTCTTCCTCAAACTGGGCACCCTGTTCTGTTGTACAAACCACATTTACTGTACCACCTGCCTAGGAACTAGAGCCAGTAATTCCAGAAATATCAAGATTTATATTCTCATTAACAGTACTCCTTACTCTGCTAACTCCATTACTAGGTGCACTACTTGCTTTAATATTTTTATCCTTTAATAATTTATCCGAAATCTTCTTTGTAGGCTTATTACTATGCAACCTTGAAAATTTAGAAGAGAGAGGGAAGTTCCAATCTCTTCTTCCTTTCCCCCACCTCTACTAACCTTTTTGCTTTGAGCAATTCCATTTCATAAATCCCAGTAACATAAATAATTCAGATCAACCTGGAATATCTTTTAAGAATAATCAGTGGTGTATTCGGGAAAGGAACGACGTTCCGGTACTTTTTCTAAATGTCACAATAGAAAATCATTAAATTTATACACCTAATATTATAAAACAATGGCATAATCAAAGGGGAGGGAGAAATATCTATTTTACCCATTGCTACTAAAATATATATATTAATAGTAATCTTTAAAATTAATAGCTTTCTTTAAAAATTTATTTAAAAACAAAAATATAAATTTCAGAATGAAACTTGAACGTTTCTTACTAAAATACAATGTATTAGATAAAAAGATCCAACAAATGAGATATACTGTGATGCGTGCGAACGCTGCATTTTGATTCGCCATGAGTTGAACGCTAGAACTGGTTGTTCTATGAACTCTGAAGTCTGATTCAGTTACTGTACAGTTGATGTGGCGTTATCATATAGTATTCTGGAGAACGAGAGTTCCGGTACTATTTTTTTTAGCAATACAACTCTGAGAATAATTAATGCCCGACTTATCAACGAATAGGTTAATCCGTAGATTAACCACTAATCCAATGACAATTATCCAAGCAATTTTCCCTCCAATTTTATAACACACAGAATAAGCCAAAAACACTTCTTTCTCAAAACACAGGTTAGATAACGGTGAAATACAAATTAAACTTGAATTAAACTACTGATTAATATAAATCCACAGTTAAGAGTTCAACAATTAAAGAAAACACTATAAATTCTCCTACAGCAAAGAATCGGTGCTACACAAAAACTGTTAATTTGTGTTAGCTACCTAAAATGATGTTTAGGTAGAGTGTATTTAGTGTCAAGTGGCACCAGGGGTTCCCCCCCCCCATCTCCACGTTGCTTTCATCGTAGGTGTGCCAGTTCACTGGAAAGGCCAGAGATTTAAAAGTGTATGGATATTGTATAAGTGTATAAATATATATAAATAAGTGTATAAGTGTGTATGGAAAGTGTATAAATATAGTACAGTGTTATGTGCCGGTGTTCTTCTGGCCATTTAGCCGCTGGATCCTTGCTGAGGCCCAATGTTGTTCGCACCCAGCCCCATGGAAGCAGGCCAGGTATACCAGCATTATAATTATTTACTCTGCAGGTCCTGCCACCTAATATCCTGAGATTTCAGTGGCTAGGACCTTAAAAAAAAATAATCTTTTGCGTAGGGGATAATAGCG
Organism: Mastigoproctus giganteus; assembly: GCF_048544385.1. Taxonomy (NCBI): domain Eukaryota; kingdom Metazoa; phylum Arthropoda; class Arachnida; order Uropygi; family Thelyphonidae; genus Mastigoproctus; species Mastigoproctus giganteus. The sequence continues at coordinate 165,796,003 of NC_143578.1, read as the reverse complement.
CTAGGATTTGAAAAGGCCAAAATTATTGCGAACAGTAATTTGGACATGATTAAATTCGGACGTGTAGGGCAATCGCTTGTGTATAATTAGAGTAGGAGAAAATTTTAGCATTCAAACTTGGTACCTGCGAGATCTGATTAAAATGTTTACAGCTTTGAATGGATTAAATGAGCCAAACTTCGAACAGTCCCAAATGCTCATGTATTATTGTTAAAATGCGCTTCCATGGGAAATGTTAAGTACTTTTTCAAATTGAGAAACTTTAATTCTTCTGCTTTCAAAACTTTTTCTTCAAAGAAGGCAGTTGTTTCAGAACTGATTGCTTCAGATGGCCCATCAGAACTTGGATTATCCTCAACTGATTCCGGTCCTCTTTTGAACTCTGCCGATTATCTTGCAACAGTAGCATAACTGGATGATACTCGTAAACACTCATGTCATTCCTTCATGGATTTCTTAAGCATTTCCGAAAAATGGTCAAAAATTTCATTACTGAACATGCTAGATTTGCTGGATATTCATTCTTCTTCCACTCACTACGTAAAAAATTAAATTTTAGAATCTGTTTAAAGTTTTTTTATGTGATTTTATGACATTAAGCTATCAAAATGATCTGTTCCATTATTTATTTTTATATTTTTATACTCCTGTTCTCATAACTTTTTTGAGTTTACCCTTCTATCTTCTAAAACTTCAACTGGTTCATGGTTATACCAAAAAAAAAAAAAAAAAAACACCCCTCACCCTATCATATTATGCCACCCAAGAACGGTCTCATTCTACCCATGCCCATGTGTATTATGTCCATAAATTGCGTATGTTCTTTGGCAGATTCGCCCGTTTTGCTGGACGAAAAGCCGAGTTTCTGGGCGTGGGACGGGGTTTTGCTGTCCACGCCTAAGGCCAACAAACTCAGCGACGGAGTGAAACAAGTTGATAAAAGTTCTTGCATCATTGACGAGATTTGAACCCTGGCCTTTTCCGCTGGTGTAGGGTAGTCGCTGATTATAACCGCCTTTTGTACAGTTGTTTTAGCAGAAATGGAAATCGAAGGAAGCGGGTGAAAGCTTTCTTCTATTTCATTTACTTTTTCGCTAGTGCACTTGTGGCCGCTTGTACTTGCGTTGGTCATTAGGGGAAGTCCACCCCTCACCGGGAATGGGAACGGTTTAGTGTTCTTTCATGTTTTGGGTGCCCATGAAAAAAAAAAATAAATATAAATAAAGTAACTACATGCGTATAATATCTGCTTACGTATACATAAGCAGATTTGATATAGTATAATCCTTACGCATATTTATGAGTATACACATGATGCAGTTGTATCCGTAAGCATAAAATTAATTTGTAAACGTGTCCGTTTTGCGTGGCGCGTTGTTGTTGAATTGAAAGTCACGAGTGAAATTTAGTTGTAATTGCATTATATTTTCAGAAAAGGAGATTGTTATGCTGTGGAACATACTTTTAAAATACTAAAAACTAAAACGTATTGTGTGCAATTTCCAATTACAGAAAAGTTATGGTTGGTAAAAAGAAAGGTACTGATTTTTATCGGTTTGCGAACTTTAATGGAATCTAGTAAAATTAATAAATTCCTGTTGCTCAGCAGTTTCTGCATGCAACGAATGATTACATAGATTAAACTGAATACAGTACTGGAAATGTTTTTTCGACAGTCCCCCTTGACTGCGCGTCTGCATGGTACAAATTGCGATACAGTTCTTTGAACGCATAAGAATTAAATGGCCAGAGCATATTCTAGTATATTATTATTATTATCATTATTAGCTATATGGTGCAAGGAAGCCTGAGGCTTATGCAGCACCAGCAAAAAAAAAAAAAAAAAAAAAAAATACCAAGTTACCCCGAGAGAGAGAGAGAGAGAGAGAGAGAGTCAAAAGGGAATCACCAAGAAAGAGAAGAATGATTATATCCAGCTCAGGACCCTGGGTGTGCCAAGCCCATACTTGTAGTATTACAAGCTGGTAAACGGTAGCGAGGATGATCACTGAACAGAGTATTCTCTCAAAAATGAAGGGAGACATGGAAAGCTTCATATAAAACATGAACGAAAAAATAATAATATACATATTTTATTTTGTATGGAAACGACAGGTAACATTTAAAAAAAAATGTAAAGGATATAGGGCGATAAAACTATAGTTTATAAGGAAGTGATTTATTATATCAGTCAGTGGCATGGCCAGGGTAGGGTCAGCAGGTACATTGTACCCCCTGACGCCGAAATCTGGTATTGTGGCGCATTTTCGCATTATACAATTGGCCCCTTTTTTATGAATGTTGGCAAAAATCCTGGCTACCCTACTGTATACACAAACTTGATTTTTTTCCCTCTATTTTAAATTACGATTTATTATTATTAGCCATATGGTGCAAGGAAGCCTGAGGCAAAAAAAATTCCCAAGTTACCCTGAGAGAGGGAGAGCAAGAAGCAGAAAGGAATCGCCAACAAATAGAAGAATGATGATATCCAGCTCAAGATCCTGGGTGTGTGCCAAGCCCATACTCACCAGATGTGAGCCCCTGGGGTTGAAGGCATTTGAAAAGGATGTTTAGTTTTGTTGTTTTCATGCCAAAGCAATGATTTCTGAAGGGACTAGAAATGTTATAAAATGTGACCAAAGGGGGACACTTTTTATCAGAGCCATGCGAGCTATTTTAGTACCTGAGGCAAGAATGAAAAATTGTGCCTTCCCCTAAAATATTAAAAAATATATGTAACATTTAAAATACATTTTTGGTATATGTTTGAATAAAAATTAAAGATGTAAAAAAAAAAAAAAAATAAAAAAACTGTTTAAAGTAGTTTTTATTCTCATAAGTAGTATTTATTATAAATATATAACAGATTTATTTTTGCATCATTCATTTCAAAAATAATAATATTATAATACTTGAAACAAATATTTCATCAACAATATCACAAATTAGAGTAATTTTATTATAAACTAGGGGACTTCGCCTCCTTTTGATAAAATAAAATGAATTACTTACAGAAGCTTTTGACACTGTGTGTGTCTCTTCAGCAGCTATGTGAACAGGGCTGTAGTGGAGAATATATGCGGGTATATGACGTATACCCTCTGGATTTTTTTAGGTGAATAGCATGTATATATATATTTATATATATATATATATATAAATATATAATAATAATAATAAAGTAATAGAAAAGATGTAGGAAAGCAGAAAGAGATAAGACAGAGGTATAATAGAATAAGTTATGGCTCAGGGACACTGCTATCGCAAAAAGTACCCTACAGCCATAATGTCTATAAGATAAATGAACAAATTTATTTAGTGCAGAATATAATATATGATAAAAGGTAGAAGCAAAGAAAGTACAGTGTACCCTGGTAGCGAAAGGCTGTGTGAACGAAGTAGGGGGGGTGGGGGGGTAAAGAATTCAGTAAGGGTAATAATTGAAAGAATATGTACCAAGTGAAAATTTGAACAAACGACCAAGGAGGAAATACATTGCCAAGTCTTTCATAATTTTTGTAATCACAGCCTTTCGCTACCAGTGTACACTGTACTTTCTTTGCTTCTACCTTTTATCATATATTATATTCTGCACTAAATAAATTTGTTCATTTATCTTATATATATATATATATTTTTTTTTTTTTTTTTTTTTGACATACTACTGGCGTATGTTCTACTTTGTTTTATTTTGAACTATCGGATATATCTGGGCTCCATGTGGAGGATGTGCATTTTGCTGCCTGTAATGATAGCTTAATATTTATTTATCTATTTTCTTATTTTATGTTAAACTTTTAAGCCATTATTTAAATATATATATATATATATACACGGGTTGTTAAAATTAAAGTATCCCTATGTAGAGGGGCTCTGGAGCGAGTTCTCAGGCTTATACTGAAGAGAAATTTTGACAGCAGGTACAATAAAAAATGCACTTGCCATTTATTGGAAAGCAAAAATTAGTTATAAAATTTGTCACTATATGGCGCTGTGGCAATACAAATCACTTGAACAGCACTACAATTGTTCAGTGTGTCCTCCATTTTGGTCAACAACAGTTTCCATTCAAAGAACAGCATTTTCTACAGCAGAATGTAACATGTCAACTGGAATAGCCAGCACATGACGTCTAATACTGTCCTTCAGATCTGCCAAAGTTTGACATCCTTCCCGATACACCTAGGTCTTCAAAAAACCGCCACAACCAGAAGCCACTTGGGGTGAGGTCTGGAGATTGGTGGCCAAGATGTCTAGAAACAACGGCTGATGATCCGTTTGTCTGTAAAGTGTTGTCTAAAAATCTGAGTTTTTCTCTTTCAGACTTTACATTACTTTTCTTCTAAGCAGCTACTTATTAATTCAGACACAGCATGGGTTTGTTGAGGGAAAGTCTTGTCTGACAAATTTGATTGGTTACTATGATGTGGTTACAAAGGAACTGGATGCAAAAAATAATTTTGATATTGTATATTTGGATTTCAGGAAAGCTTTTGACACTGTTGCACAAGGAAGACTATTGTACAACTTGGAGCAGAATGGTATTAAGGGTAAGTTGCTACAATGGATAAAAGGATGGTTAAGTGGGAGAAGAGAGAGGGTGGTAATCAACGAGTGCTGCTCTTTGTGGACTAATGTTATTAGTGGAGTCCCACAGGGTTCGGTGTTGGGTCCACTGTTATTTTGTATATTTATCAATGATATTGATGAAGGTATATCAGGCTTAGTGTCGAAGTTTTCAGATGATACAGTAATGTTAGACAGTAATGGCAGTGTGCTACTGCAACAGGATCTAGATAATTTGGGCAAATGGGCTAAGAAGTGGCAACTGAAGTTTAACCTTGACAAATGCAAAGTACTGCATATGGGTAGGAGTAACCCGAGAGAAAAGTACCAACTCTGTGGTACTTTTATTAAGGTTCTTAAGGTACTACACTTAAGGTGGTAGAAAATGAAAAAGACCTGGGAGTAATTGTGCAATCAGATATGAAGTTTTCTGAGCAGTGCAGACAGGCTGCCAGGGCAGGTCATGGAGTTTTGTCAATGATATATAAGAATTTTGCTAGCAGGGAAAAGGAGGTGATTGTCCCTCTGTATAAGGCAATGGTCAGGCCACGCCTTGAGTTCTGTGTACAGGTCTGGAGGCCTGTACACAGGCCTCCAGACAAGATTGGCGAGGGGAATGAAGGGATCCTCTTATCAAGAGAGGCTTAAGTTCTGCAAATTGCAGTGGCTGGAGACTAGGCATCTGCACGGTGATCTGATTGAGTCGTATAAGGCCTTGAATGGGTTGAGCATGCTGAATTCTGATGGGATCCTTCCACTTGTTCAGATTATGAACTTAAGGGGGCATAAATTCAAATTAAGAAAAGACAGATGTAGAATAGATGTGCGGAAATTTGCCTTTAGCCAGCGGGTGGTTAATTTCTGGAACAAACTTCCATCTGTCGTGGAAGTTGATAGGTTGAATAAATTTAAGGAGGAACTGGACAGGCATTTGAAGGGAATGGTGTGTTTTTTTTTTTTTTTTTTTTGGCTGATGCTGCATAAGCTCATACACTTGCTTTCTTGCATCACATGTCACTACTACTACTACTACTTAATAATCTTTGGGCACAATGGTGGATGTGGGGTGACACACCATCTTGCATGAATATGGTATTCTGAATGCACCCATGTTGTTGCAGCTCTGGTATTGTGAAATTTGCCAACATTTCATAATATCACTGTCCAGTGATGGAACAGGTGCGGGGTCCAGTCGGTGTTACTTGTTCAAAAAAATATGGCCCAATCATGAATATGGCCATAAATCCACACCACACTCTCACTTTTGGAGAATGCATTGGAACCTCTTGGATAACTCGAGGGTTTTCTGTTGCCCAAATGCGACAGTTGTGCATATTCACTTGTCCATTTAAGCAGAAGTAGGCTTCATCACTCCAAAGGATGTTCCATTGCCAAATGATATCCACTGTCATTCGTGGCCAGAAACTGAAGTGCGTATGTGAAACGAATATCTGGTGATGCTTTAGCTGCTGTAGCATGTGCATCTTGTAAGGATAGTACCACAACACCTGACGCATTACTAGCCTTACAGTGGAATATGGCATGTCCACTTCACGAGAAACAGCTGGCACACTTGTGCTACCACATGGAGATTGGCTTGATAAATCCATGACAGCCATAGCCACATCTTCAACACGAGAGGAGTCCACTCGTTTTCGACCTGTACCTGGTTAAACAAGTGTGTTAGTTGTCTGACGGAACCAGGGCTTTCCCCCATCTCTGCGTTTCATTCTTTGTGAGTGACACAGAACTCTGTGGAGGCCAGAGATTTAAAAGGTGTGTGGAGAGTGGTCTGTTGTACCTGGTCGAACACTAAGATGTCCTGTCGTTTCAAATTTCGCAATCATTTTCCGGACAGCACAAACAGTCATAGGTCCACCCCTCATGCACTTCTGATGACGGAATTCTCTGATAGCCGTAGCTGCATTGTTGCTGTTCTGATAGGACAGCTTCACTAATAGTGCATTTTCCTGCAACATTGTTGGCATTGCTGCTGTAGTGCAGGCAAACATCTACTATATGATTTTGAAGAGACTGCTTTGCTTTTATACAGTATAGTAGAGCTGAGTAGTGGGGCTGTGGCAATAACTTGCATAATCGTAACTAAGATAGTTACATGCCATACAGTGACAAATTTTGTAACTAATTTTTTTTTTCCCAATAAATGGTGAGCACATTCTTTATTGTACCTGTTGTCCAAATTTCCCTTTAGTACGAGCCTTAGAACTCACTCCAGAGCCCTCTACATAGGTATACTTTAATTTTAACAACCCTATATATACATACACACACCAGTATACCCTCTGAAATTTGATTAATAAGCACAGTATACTTTCTGATCTTTGCGAGGGATTGCGACTTCCTGCCTGGGAGTTGTAAGCCTTTATCTCACGAGCCTTTGACTCCAGAAATCTGTTGTGAAGGTTCGGGTAGAACGAGATAAAGGCAGTCGAGGTGGAGTCATTACTGTGCATTTAGAAACATTATGACTCTAGATTTCTAGAGTTTTAAAAGCACATGGGATAAAGTGTTTACAACTCCTGGGCAGGAAGTTGCGATCCCTCGTCTCAAGAGTAAAAACGTCGGTTTCCCCCCTGCTTGCAGAGTGGGTTAGTCTGCCGTATTTCCTGCTGTGACGGCACTGGCTGCTACGTTGAGGAAACTGGCAGGAGGCTCAGTACTCGTGTTTCTGAACTTGAAATTGCTATCTGTTTAGTGGATATGGAGCATGCACCCATGGTGTGATGTCATGATTATTAATTGGTCCTGCCATTACTGTTGCCACACCTGGTTTGAGTCACGGCACATATCATGCTGTAGCAATTCCTTTAACTGAAACAGAGGATGGTATGTCCATCTATTACCGAGATGACCATCCTCTTGGCTGACAAATGTTTGGCATTCACAACGTTCCCAGACATTACAGCTGCAACTACAAGCTTTCCTTTCTAACAGCTAATTGTTATATACATGCAGTTCATCATACATGATTGCCATGGCATGCACATAGAGTTCTATATTTTAGATTAACAGCCACAACTGATGAAGGATGCCTTCCAGTCTGAAAGCTATGTATTGCTTTCCTGTATTATTTTCACTTGTGTTTTTGTTTGTGTGAACATCAGCGTAGTTTTACATAACATTAAACATATTTTTGACTGCAACCTGTCATTTTTTTTCCATTTTTGTTCTGTGACACAATAATTTATTAATATTAAAATGAATCCAGAGCACGTAGGCCTTTTTGCATCTAGAGTAACCCTTTGTACCATTCACTAAATTTGTTGCCTTTCTATGTACTCGTTCCAGCAGCTCTACATCCTTCCTAAAATGAGACCTCCAGACCTGTATACAGTACTCAAGGTGTGGCCTGACTTGCCTTATACAAGGGGATAATCCTGCCAACCTTCGTATCGTCTGCAAACTTAGACATTAAGCCTGATATACCTTCATCAATATCATTAATAAATACAGAAAACAGCAATTGACCCAACACTGTGAACCCTAAGGATACTCAACTAAAAACATTGGTCCACGAAGAGCAGTGTCCACTGATTACCACTCTCTGCTTCTCTCACTCAACCATTCTTTTATCCATTGTAGCAACTTGCCCTTAATGCTATACTGCTACAATTTGTACAGTAGTCTTCCATGTGCAAGAGCATCAAAAGCCTACCTAAAATCCAAATATGATATCAAAATTATTCTTTGCATTCATTCCTTTGTGACCACATCATAGTAACCAATCAAATTGTTCAGACAATACCTCCCCTTAACCAACCCATGCTGTGTCTGAACTATAACTGAAGTCTTGTCTAGATGATCCTGCAGTGCTTCTCAGTTATTACCAGTGTCTCCATTAATTTCCCTGGAACAGAAAGGCGCCTCCGTAGCCAGGTGGGAAGGAGCAGCAGTGCATAGCACATGATTCTTGATTAGACTGGGGTTCGAGCCCATCACCACCAAATACGGAGGATGCGGTAAGGTCAGGGAATGATCACCGCATATTCCCGGAGCAATATGGCCTTAGTTGCTAATGCTCCTAAAAACCAAATAACAAACAACAACAAACTGGAACAGAAGTTAAACTAACAGGTCTGTAATTACTTGTGTCCTCCTTTGTGAATCTGGGTCACATTTGCACATATACAGTCCATGGGTACCTCTCCACAGTCCAAACAAGCTCTCATAATTATGGCTAAGGGTTTGCTTACTTCCTTTGCTGCCTCCTTTAAATAACTGGATAGATCCCATCCACCCCAGGTGCCTTATGTTTATCTTCAGCAGTTTATTCTCCACTTTACTCTCAGTTATTAAAAAATCATTTAGCTCACTGCCAGAGATTAATTCACATCCGGCATTCCCCTCCCTGAATAACTCCTCGTGTGTAAATGTAGATGCAAAATACTCACTCAGTTTGCTAGCTACCTGAGCAGGATCATGAACAGTTGAAATATCAATATCAGGTGGACAAATCTGATTCATCCCCTTGTAGCGTTTACTTAAGTAAAGAACTGTTTGTCTGTTTTCTTTGCATCCTTTGCCAAAGATTTCTTGTAATTTGCCTTTGCCTGCCTAACGTCCTTTGTGACTTGATTACAGACCATCTTATATACCTGTGTCACCTGTTAATTTATACGTATCCCATGCATTTTTCTTCTGTGCCACATGTCTAATTAGTTCATCTGATATCCATTTAGGCTTAAATTTTGAACAATATTGCTTAGTTGGTATGAAAAGCCTAGTAGCTTCCAAGATTAATTCTTTGAATGCTTCCTACTTAGAAGTTGCTGTTGGTACATCATCAGTTGGTCCCACTGTATAGAATTTAAAAACTGAACATCATAGTTCTCTTTACAAAAGCAAAAATCCATCCCTTTACCTTTGATGGTAGTTACTTCTTTGAGCAACTCCCACATGAGGCCACTGTGATCACTGCCACTTAATGGTTCCTTTATCTGCAGATTCTTAATGCACAAAGAATCACTACTCATAATCAGATCAAGCTTTAGTATTATTATTTATTATTATTCTTAACTATATGGTGCAAGGAAGCCTGAGGCTTTTGCTGCACCAGTAAAAAAAAAATTTTTTGAGTTACCCTGAGAGAGAGAGAGAGAGAGAGAGAGAGAGAGAAAAAAAAGAAAGAAAGAACAAGAGTCAGAACTAGAAGGGAATCACCAAGAATCAGGACCCTGGGTGTGCCAAGCCCATACTCACTAGATGTGAGCCCCTAAAGCCAAATGATGAACGGAAGCATGCATTTTCAATATCTGCAAAAATAAATAAATAAAATAAAACAGAATATTTATACTATTCCAAAATGGTAACTATCCAATTCTGCTCTGAATTTTGGCTGAGTCACTGCTCATGAGATCCAATCTTATGAAGTCTTATCCAGTTTTATTCTCCAAGATCTCAAATTTAAAATATCAGGGAATAACAGAACTTGTTTCAACTATAAGGGAGAACAGACCTTCCTGATTCATTTTACCCAGCTCCCTTCTTAGATGTCTAGTTGTCAAATTTTGCAGTCTATAGCTCCTAAACTTTTCATATGTGCATCTTTGCTTCCCCTCAGTAGTTCTATGCCTATTTTCAGGTACTGTCTCTAGACCTGAAATGTAATATTCCAAATATGGTGGAACCAACCTCATGTGCAGAGGATAATAACCCCCCTTCTCCCTATTAGCAAAGTCTATAAATCATTGACAGAATACCATGTGCCTTCCTAGCTGTCTGTTTACACTGCATGGAAAATTTAATGTCAGATTGAATTGTAAAATCTAAGTCTTTGTCTTGAATCATTCTTGGCTTATATGTAAGTCCCAGGATTTTTGTTTCCCAAATGCATAACCTTTACATTTAGGAGCATTTAACTTTAGTTGCCATATTTCAGACCATATGTGCAAATGATCCAATTCATTTGAAGCATTGGGTTCGGGCTTGAATTGCTGACCGCCCTTCTCACCTTGAAATCATAAGCAGAATTTGACAATTTCCCTTGGATACCCTTGTCAGTATCACTTATGAAAATAAACTGGACCCCCGCCTGTTTCACCCACCCTTAAGATACCTTAAGATATTAATGTCAGTGCTGTGTCTCCCATGTTTTGACTAGTCTGTGATCCAGCATAGGATCTTACCAATAACTCCCAACTTTTTTGAGTTTATTTAGCAGCCATCCCATGAAGGATGGTATCAAACGCTTGCTGAAGTCTAGATATATATGATGTCAGAATTCTTAGCTGCAACTAGCTGTTTAATTACTATGTCATAATAAAATGATAGACTGGTCAGGAATAACATCCTAACAAACTAGGCTGGGTTATATTCAGAGTAGAGTACCTTTTTGTTCAGATGGTCGTAGATTGTATCCTTACCACAGACTCCATGATCTTCCCAAAGAAATCAAACTGACTGGCCTGTAGTTACCCAGTTCCGCTATAGCACTGCATTTGTGGATTGGGAAAACATTAGCAGTTTCCAGCTTTTATAAATACAAAATTGTGATGCCAGTAAATTTTGCTGTGAATTTGCAGCTTTTTACTGTTTCCACTTTAATTGCTCATTTCAGTATAGTCCAGATTTTGTTTATTGTATAAAAAAGTGTAATTAGCATTAGTAGAGGCATATGATGCAAGAAAGCAAGCTTATATAGCAACAGCCACAAAAAAAAAAAAAAACCCTTCCCATTTCACCCATCCATTAACTCCGAATGCTTGTCTAGTTCTGCCTTGAATTTATTTAAGATGTCAACTTCTACAATGACAGATGGAAGTTTGTTAGCATTAGTAAAGGCAAATGATACAAGAAAGCAAGCTTATATAGCCCTTCTCATTTCACCCATCTACTCGCTCCAAATGTTTGTCTAGTTCTGTCTTGAATCTATTTAAGCTATCAACTTCTTGTGACGACAGATGGAAGTTTGTTCCAGCCATCAACCGCCCGCTGGCTAAAGGCAAACTTCCACACATCTATCCTACAACTGTCTTTCCTGAATTTGAATTTAGGCCCTCTCAGGTGATTATTCTGAGCAAGAGGAAGAATCCCATCAGCATTGAGCATGCTCAAACCATTCAAGGCTTTATACACCTCAATCAGATCACCTTGCAGGTGCCTAGTCTCCAGACACTGTAATTTGCAAAGCTTAAGCCTTTCTTCATAAGAGCAACCCTTTGTTCCATTCACTAATCTTGTTACCTTTCTCTGTACTCTTTCCAACAGCTCTACATCCTTGTTAAAATCAGGCCTCCAGACCTGCATGCAGTACTCAAGGTGTGGCCTGACCATTGCCTTATACAAGAGGATAATTACCTCCTTATCCCTGCTAGAAAAATTCCTGTATATCATTGACAAGACACCACGAGATACTCTTGCAGACCGTCTGCACTGCTCAGAAAACTTTATATCTGCCTGCTCAATTACCCCCAGGTCCTTTTCACTTTCTACCAAGCCGACTGGGCTAGCTGGGTGGGTAAAGTACCTGCCTGGCAACCCAAAGGTCGCGGATTCGAATCCCGCCTTGGGCTTGAATTAGAGTAGTGCAAAAACGGGAGGTGCATTTTGGCCACAGAAGCCGATGCGCCAACAACTAAGAAAAAAAAAAAAAAAAAACTCTCTACCACTGCCAGTGTAGTACTACACAGTTGATATGTTAATCTTGGGTTACTGCTTCCCATATGCAGTACTTTACATTTGTTAATGTTAAACTTCAGTTGCCACCTCTCAGCCCATGTGCTCAACTTTTTTAGATCCTGTTGCACTGTCATTAACAACCCTGCTGACCTTCGTATCGTCTGCAAATGTGGACATTAAACCTGATATACTTTCATCAATATCATTGATAAATATACAAAACAACAATGGGACCTACACTGAACCCTGGGGAACTCCACTAATAACATTTGTCCACGAAGAGCAGTGTCCATTGATTACCACTCTCTGTCGTCTCCCACTCAACCATCCCTTTATCCATTGTAGCAATTTACCCTTAATGCCATACCTCTCCAATTTGCACAGCAGTCTTCCATGTGCAACAGTATCAAAAGCTTTCCTGAAATCCAATTATATGATATCAAAATTATTTTTGGCATTCGGTTCCTTTGTGACGACGTCATAGTATCCAATCAAATCGGTCATACAAGACCTCCCTTTAACAAACCCATGCTGTCTTAACTATTACTTAACTATTAATGCTTCTTTAAGCAGTGATTCCATTATTTTTTCTGGAACACAAGTTGGTTAAACTAACAGGTCTGTAGTTACTTGTGTCACCCTTTTGAACCTCCTTTGTGAATTGGTGATACATTTGTGCACCTCCAGCCTATGGGGGGGGGACCTTCTCTGAGTCGAAGGAAGCTCTCCTAATTATAGCTAAGGGTTTGCTTACTTCCTTTGCTGCCTCCTTTAATATAACTGGATAGTTCCCATCCATCCCAGTGCCTTTTTTATGTTTAACTTCAACAATTTCTCCTCCACTTTGCTCTCAGTTATTACAAAATCAGTAAGCTCTCTGTTAGAATTTGATAAACTTCTGGCACCCCCCTCATTGAATAACTCCTCATGTGTGAATGTAGATGCAAAATACTCATTCAGTTTATCAGATACCCGAGTATGATCATCAATAGTCAAACCGTCTATGTTAAGTGGTCCAATCTGATTCATCCCTTTCCTTCTAGAGTTTACATAAGTAAAGAACTCTTTGCTGTTTTTCTCTGCATCCTTTGCCAAAGATTTCTCGTAATCCGGCTTCGCCTGCCTGACACCTCCGTAGCTAGGTGGGAAGGAGCAGCAGTGCGTAGCACACGCTTCTTGATTAGACGGGGATTCGAGCCTGTCACCACCAAATACGGAGGATGCGGAAATGTCAGGGAATGACCATCGCATATCCCGGAGCAATATGGCCTTAGTTGCTAATGCTCCTAAAAAAAAAAAAAATCAAAAATCAAATCATTCGCCTGCCTAACCTCCTTAATGACTTGATTAATTACAGACTAATTTATATCTGTCATAGGCTTCTGTGTCACCTGATACTTTATATGCATCTCATACAATGATTTCTTCGATATCATTGATATCAAGTGGCCAATCTGATTCAGCCCCTTCCTTTTAGAGTTTACATAAGTAAAGAACTCTTTGCTGTTTTTCTTTGCATCCTTTGCCAAAGATTTCTTGTAATCTGCTTTTGACTGCCTAACCTCCTTTTATCTGTTTTTAACTATTTAAAATTGACAAACTTGTTTAGTTTTATTTAATATATATTCTTTTATTTCATATTATACTTTCAGTGATTACTTATATATGGTTTATATCTCTTTTGGTGATTTTTATTTTTTTCCTTTTAACATAGTGACCAATTTTCATTGGTCACTATGTTAAAAGGAAAAAAATTAAGAAAGATTACAGTGACCAATTTTCATTGGTCACTGTAATCTTTCATAGTCGTTTTTTCTTTTACCGTTCTTGGCACATTATTGCTCGTGTGCCAATAAACTCTAAACCAAACAAAACAAAACTTTCTGCAAAAAGTTCTAAGCTTCCCAAAAGCTTCCTCATTCATTTCACAGATATATTTGGCTTCTGTTCCAATCTTGATGTTCATTTCCACCTATAGTCAAGTCCATCTTACTTTTTTGTGACAGAATCCCAATTATTGGTTGCCTCAACTACCTGTTCATCCTAGTTGTCCTAATTATTTTCTGTACAATTCATTCTGCTTCAAAGCTGGTATTTGTGAATACGATCTCTCTCTCTCTCTGATATTACCTATAAAAGACTTACTAATTTGGAATCTCCACTTTTTGATCTTTTCTTACTTAAAATCTCTCTACTCCATTCTCTCAAATTCATCTGCTGACTGTATCATTCTCCCAACTTTGCTAATCAAGTGGCATTTCTTTAAAACTTTACTTCCTCCAGTCAAACTTTCCTAACTGAAGTAATTTTCTTAGACAATTTTAATATTCACAACTCCAGCTAGTTTCAGTTTCGTAGTCACATGGACCCAGATGGTTGAGGTGCTGAGGCTTTTGCAGTTTCTAATGACCTCATACAGGTTGTTCATTTACACTACCAGAACACCAAACAATCCTAATCATGGAAACTACACCCTTGATCTTTTTCTCTCAGACAGCCCTTCAAAATACATGGATGAGGTGAGTGGTCCTCTAGGCACCTCAGATTACAATTTGGTGATGATTTCTCCAGTGGAGCCCTTCTCACACAGCCATTCTCAACCTCATGTTGTTTGGCATTACAAGAATGTAAAATGGGATGATTAGTGAGATTTATGTTCTTCTTTTCATTAGTTGGATTACAGTTTTCAATCTGATATCAATGCTTGTTCTGATCGTGTTAGTAAGATCATTCGGGTAGGAATTAAATTCTTTATTCCACAATACACCTTAAAATCTCATCCTTTATTAAACTTTGGTTTTCATTAAATGGGCTGAGGCTGCTTAAGGTAATAATGTTGCATTTATCGCAGTTGGTTTCTTGTATTTCACATTAATTCTTAAAGTTTACAATCCTTTCTGTCTTTGAAATTAATTTTATGATTTTCCTTTTGCAACATATCATTTGGTTGGTATCACTCAAAGTGATGGAGAATAAAAAAGACAGGAATAATTTTACATGCATAAAAAGTGAGCATTGCAGTGCATGTCAAACTAATAGAGCAAGCTTATCTGCGAAAAGATCTAAACCTCCCAAACACTTCCTAATTCATTTCACAAATATACATGGTCTCAATTCTAATCTCAACGATGTCCATTTCCACTTGCAGTTTGCCAAACCACATGTACTTTTTCTGACAGAATCTCAGTTATCGGTTGATTCAACTACTGCTCATCTCAGATGCCCAAATTATTCGCTGTATGATTCCTTTCGCCTCAAAGGTGGTACTTGTGCATATGTCCATTCTGACATATGCACAAGTACCTGGGTCAGAGACTTGGTAATTTGGAATCTCCTTTCTTCGATCGTCTCTGGCTTAAAATCTCTTTAGCTCATTGTGTAAAATTCATCTGTTGTCTCTAGCGTTCTCCCAACTCCACTAACCATTTGGAACTCTTTGACTTCCTCTCTTTGCAACATGATTTTCCTACAGTCCAACTTTCCTAGCAGTGAGGTAATTTTCCTTGGTGATTTTAATGTTCCCAACTCCAGCTGGCTTCCGTTTTCTAGTCACACCGACCCAGCTGGTCAAAATGCTGAGGCTTTTGCAATTACCAATGACCTTGCACAGATTGTTCATTTACCTACAAGAATACCGGACAATCCTAATCATACAGCCAATACGCTTGATCTTTTTCTCACAAACAACCCTTCCAAGTACACGGTCGAAGTGAGAGCTCCTTTAGGCACTTCAGATCATAACTTGGTGGTTATCTCTTGTCCAATGGGGCCTTTAATTCATGGCTATTCCCAACCATGTATTGTTTGGCATTACAAGAATGCAAAATGGGATGACCTGCGAGATTTCTTTTCCTTGGTTGGATTACTGTTTCAAAACTTTTGATGTCAATGTTTGCTCAGATCGTGTCATTGAAATTATTCTTGCAGGAATGGAATCCTTTATCCCACACTCCACTTTAAAATCTAATCCTTTATCTAAACCTTGGTTTTCCAATAAATGTGCTAAGGCTGTTCAAGAGAAGAATGTTGCATATCATAATTGGCTTGTTTCTAATTCTTCAGTTTCATTTTCTGCCCACACCAAAGGTCGCAACAATTGTAAAGCAGTTATTAATCAGTCCAAACTAGAGTTTGAACAGGCTAAGAGTAGAAAACTTGCTTCTTGCCCTAATGGTAGCCAAAGCTATTGGCCGCAACTTTTGCCCATCTCTGCTCCCACCTCTGTCCAAACCAGATGGTTCTGTTGTCACTTCAGCCAAGGATAAAGCTGACCTGCTAGCATCCCATTTTACTTCCAGCTCATGTATTAATCATCTTGGTAAAACAATTCCCACCATTCCCAACACGCTCCATTCAATGCCCCCTGTGGTCTTCCGTCAAAAGGATGTTAGAAGGATTTTGACAAATCTTGATGCTAAGAAAGCTCCAGGTCCCGATGGTATTTCTCCACTTGTTTTCAAAACCTGTGCTCCTGAACTTACTCCTATTCTTTGCCGCCTTTTTTCACTTTCTTATTCCAAAGGTGTTTTTCCTTCTGCTTGGAAATTTGCTCATATCCAGCCAGTTCCTAAAAAGGGTGACAAATCCCTCCCATCCAATTATCGTCCCATTGCAATTACTTCTACTCTTTCTAAAGTAATGGAGAAATCAATCAACCGCCAACTCTTAAACTACCTAGAAACCTTCCGTCTGATCAGCGATCGCCAGTATGGATTCCGTCAGTGTCGATCCACTTGTGATATTCTGGCTTATGTTACCCATTTATGGACTAATTCAATGGAAAGGTTCGGTGAAACACAAGTAATTGCTCTTGACATCTCAAAGGCTTTTGATCGTGTTTGGCATAAAGGTCTTCTAAACAAGTTTCCATTTTATGGTTTGCCAACTGTTTTTAGTAATTGGCTATCCAGTTTTCTCTCTGATCGCTCACTGAGGGTGATGGTAGATGGCTCTCTGTCTTCTAACTTCTCCACTAATGCTGGTGTCCCCCAAGGTTCAGTTCTTTCCCCCACTCTTTTCCTCTTGTATATTAATGACCTTCTTCCATTAACTGGAACTCCTATCCATAGTTTTGCCAATGATAGCACATTGCATTCCACTTTCCATTTTGAGAAACGTTGTCCTGCTCAATCAACTTCAACTTCTCGAAAATCTGCTACCAATTCCTTAAATGCCGATCTTCAGGTAATTCTCCAGTGGGGCAAAGACAACTTAGTTGATTTCAACCCTTCTAAAACTCAGTCTTGTCTTATATCTTGCAAAAAGGATTCTTCTGCTCCTATGCTTATCTTTAGTGACACTCCGATTTCTAGGCAAAATGATATATCTCTTTTGGGGATTACCCTGACTTCTAATCTCTCTTGGCACAAGCACATTACAAATATTGCTTCCTCTTCATCTAAAAAACTTGGTTTTCTCTTTCGCTCTCGGCGTTACTTTTCTTCCAAACAGCTGCTCACTCTATATAAATCACAAATCCGCCCTGCCATGGAATATTGTTCCCACATCTGGGGTGGTGCCCCCAAAACCTCTCTGAGGCTTCTCGATTCCATTCAGAAGAGGGCAGTTAGGTTAATTAATGATTCATCTTTAACAAAGTCTCTCCACTCGCTGTCTCATAGACGTACTGTTTCTGCATGCCTCTTCTACAGATACTTCCATGGGCACTGTTCTTCTGAATTGGCTTCTATAATTCCCGCTCTCTCTTTTAAAATAGTCCGAACGCGTGCCGCCACCAGCCAACATCCATTTACTGTCCAACTCCAAACTCACAGAACCAACTTTTCATCTTCCTCGTTTATTCATTCAACTGCCGTTTTCTGGAACAACCTTCCTTAATATGTATTTCCTGAAAATTACAGTCTACAGAAGTTCAAGTCCAATGTCAACAAATATCTTCTTTTGTCTTCTCAACCTCCAACCCAAGCACGGTACTAAGTACTATAGGTTCTAATACTTCTCGTGTTTGGGGTTTACATAAAAAAAAAAAAAAAAAAAATCATATAATAATTCAAAGGTAAAATTTTGAATGCTGTTAGTATTTTTGAGGTCTGTGTTTAAAATATATCTGTTCAATATATATATATATCACTTTGTTTTAGAAGAGAACGTCATTCCTCAGGACGTTATTCCTCAGCCGGCATCACCACCTGCAGTAGCCAAACCAATGGAAGCAAGCCAGGATCATAAAACCTTTAGTGCAGGATTTTTTTTCAGTGAACTTTTAGGAATTACATGTATAGCTCTGTCTGGTGCTTGGGCTGGAAGATATCTTGGAGGCTTTTCATGGAAAACAGAACCACGGAAGCAATTCAATTATCATCCTTTGTTTATGATTATTGGACTACTCTTTATAAATTCAAATGGTAAGGATAATTAAATTTCAGTTATTTTTGGTTAATTTTTAAGAAAGAGTGCCATGTATTGAGAGAAGACCAAAAGGTACTTGATAAAAATTCGTGAGGTTTAATTAATTAGTGCTCTCTGTACTTCAAATTGAAGATTGCCATTCTTTCTGACTTTGAAATTCGTTTTGTGACTTTCCATACATTTCCATGCATGTAAATGCATTTTTTGAAGGTACCTAAATTTAAAAGAGAATAACTTTGCCTTCTAAAACTATATATATTTTCAACAATTGCATATATTTGTAATTGTAATATTTCCTGTAATTCTGATTTTGGGGTGTAATTGCACTGTGGAATAGAATCAGGCACAATATGGCCTTAGCGGCCCTTGTGCCATTAAATAACATATCAACCAACCAATCTGATTTTGGACAATATTTTCTTAAAAATAAGAATTACTTAAAAAACAATGCAAATAAGGAATAACACTGTGTAAAGTCAGTTTACTATGTAATGAAATTGGAACATGATTTATATCACACGTATCAGTGACACCAAGATTTAAATATAACTTTGCCCTTAAAATATTTAGATAAATTATTATGAAAATTCTCAATTAAATAATTCTAGTCTTGCAACTAAGTGGATAAAAAAAAATTAAAAAAAAATTGGAGGCTTTAGAGGTGATAACTGAAATCCAGTAGTCATGATGATATTTTAATAAATTTACATGGAAAACAGATGGATGCAGAATGGATATATGAAAAGATGCCTTCGTTGAAAGTATAATCAATTGTTGGAATAAACTTTAACATAATATTGTGGAAGTTTGAATAAATTTAAAGGATTGGACAAACAAACTGGATAAAGTCCCTCCCCCTGACTCTTGCTTTTGCCACTTTTTTCCAATACTAATACTAATTCAGCTTCTGTTTTGTTATGTATGCACAGTGTGCTCTGTGAGCAGACTGTGTGTACTAATGTGGCTCAGATAATGTATACCTATGCAATATAATTTTGGAACTGGCACAAATGCATTTTGTGCATTTGTGCATGGTTAGAGCTGCACATGTATACATAGATAGGTTTTGCAGTGGGTTTAGTGCATTGACATCCAAACAGATGTATTGTAATTCAAAATGAATTTTCTGTTTATTAAATGCCAGTTATGTGCTATAACGGGTAATATAATTTCATTACTGATTTGTTATATTGATAAACTATGTGATTTAGTGATATAAAGAAATAAAAATTAATACATTTATGGAATACAAAATAATTTAAGATTTATTAGAAAAATTTTTTTTTTTTTCGAAATGTTATGTTTGCAGAAAATGTTCATTTCAAAAGTAAAATGTGATGTTCAGAGTTTTGTAAAAATCAGAGTATAAGCATTCCAAAACTTGAAAGTGATGGGCAAAAGCGCTATCAAAGTGTACACTGCAATTGCAGTATCTGGAGATTAGGAATCTGAGAGCTGATCTGATTGAGGTGTATAAAGCGTTGAATGGTTTGAGCATGCTCAATGCTGATGGGATCTTCCTCTTGTTTAGAATAATCACCTGATAGGGAATAAATTCAAATTGAAGAAAGACGGTTGGTGGATAGATGTGCAGAAGTTTGCCTTTAGCTAGCGGGTTGTTGATTGCTGGAATAAACTTCCATCTGTCGTTGTAAAAGTTGATAGCTTAAATAAATTCAAGGCAGAACTTGACAAACATATGGAGTGAGTGGATGGGTGAAATAAGGGTTTTTTTTTTTTTTTTTTTTTACTGATGCTATATAAGCTTGCTTTCTTGCATCATGTGCCTTTGCTAATGCTGATGCTATCAAGATTTGAAGTGATATCAAGATTGGGAGGGTAATTGGTGATCAGGGACAAGGAGCACTTCATCAGGACAGCTTACATAAATAAATTTTTTCTTTAAAAGATGTCAGGGATGATCAGAAAAGTGGCAGCTATGTTTAAATGCACTAAAATGCAGGGTCTTACACTTGGGAAATAGCAACCCAAAAATAACTTATACACTGGTGGGTAACAATGAAGGATGCCTACTACTCTGTGGTTTTAATTAAAAATTCAACCCAGGGAGTAGTATGCATCATCATTACCAGAAGAGATTTGAGAGTTATGATATGATGTGAGAGCCTTGTCGATCAATTCAACCCTGGAGAGATTGTGCAAGGCTCAAGGGGGGAAAATGTTTCTCAGCCTGGTCTGTGCTTGTTAACAGGAGAGACTGCTTCTACAGGAATGGGATACACTTAAATAGAAAGGGTGCAAGAATATTTGCTGATGCTATTGAGGCAGTGTTAGGTGGGTCGGAAAACAGCTAGCCTAGGAGTATACACTGACGATTAGATTAACAGTAGCCACTGGGAGAGATGAAAGTGATTCTTGCACTGCTTGTATTGGAATGAACAGCAGCCTGGAAAAACAAGGTGCAGGAGATTTCAGAGACTGCTGGGAGTCATTACAGAACAACTAAATGCATGGGCTGTGTTAGGATAGCCAAGATTAGGAACACCAATGCTAGGAGTTTGGTAAATAAATTTGATGAATTTGAGGTGTTGGACAAAACATCAAAGGCAGATATTGTTATGATATCAGAAACGTGGTGTCACACATTTATAAGGAACGTAGAACTGGAATTTGGGGAGTACAATGTGTACAGGAAGGATAGACAGAATAGGAAGGGAGGAGGGGTTATGCTATGTGTCGTAATGTTCATGTGACATAAGCACTGGGAAAGCAAAATTAAGAGTATTAGTGTGTTATAGGCCTAATGATTCTGATGAGTATAATAAACAACTGTACAGAGAAATAGAGTGGTCCAGTAAATCAGAGTGTCTTATAATGGGGAATTTTAATTTCCCAGATATTGACTGGAATTTGTTGGTTAGTCACTCCCACACTAGCAAGGCTTTTGTGGATTTATTGGATGATTGTTTTCTACAGCACCATGTTCGGGAGGAAACTAGAGGGAATATAACTCTTGATCTGATTATCAGTAGTGATTCTTCATGCATTAAGATTCTGCAGATAAAGGAACCACTAGGTGGCAGTGATCACAGTGTGCTGAAGTGAGATTTACTCAAAGGCGTAGCTACCATCTGGGGGAAAGCGAAAGGTTTTTGCTTTCATAAAGGTGACTACATTGGTCTGAGACAGTATTTAAATTCTATATGGCTGGACCAACTGATGTTATGTTATTTGGTTTTTTTTAGGAGCATTAGCAACTAAGGCCATATTGCTCCGGGAATATGCGGTGGTCATTCCCTGACCTTTCCGCATCCTCCGTATTTGGTGGGACCAACTGATGATGTTACCAATGGCAAATTCAAAATGGGAAGCATTCAAAGAATTAATCTTGAAAGCTACTAGGCTTTTCATACAAACTAAGAAATATTGTTCAAGATTTAGGCCAAAATGGATGTCAGATGAACTAATGAGACATGTGGCAGAGAAGGAAAATACATGGAATACATATAAATTAACAGGCAACATAAAAGCCAATGATAGATATAAGCTGGTCTGTAACTAAGTCACAGAGGATGTTAGGCAGGCAAAGGCAGAGTACGAGAAATCCTTGGCAAAGGATGCAAAGAAAAACAGCAAAGAGTTCTTTACTTATGTAACCTCTAGAAGGAAGGGGATGAATCAGATTGGTCCACTTGATATGTGTGGTTCAACTGTTGATGATCCTGCTCAGGTAGCTAACAAACTAAATGAGTATTTTGCACCTACATTCACACATGAGGAGTTATTTAGGGAGAGGAATGCCTGAGGTGAATTAAACTCTGGCAGCGAGCTAGATGATTTTGTAATAACTGAGAGCAAAGTGGAGGAGAAATTGTTGAAGATAAACACAAGAAAGGCACCGGGTGGTGGATGGGATCTATCCAGTTATATTAAAGGAGGCAGCAAAGGAAGTAAGCAAAAACCCTTAGCCATAATTATGAGAGCGTCCTTGGACCCAGGGGAGGTCATGGTGTCTGGTCAATGATGTACAGGAATTTTTTTAGAAGGAATAAGGAGGTGATTATTCCCTTGTATAAGGCATTGGTCAGGCCAAACCTTGAGTACTGTATAGTATGTTATTACTGGAGTACTGTATACTAAATTACTATATGTATGCATAGACTGGAGATGCGCAAATGTGACCCCAATTCACAAAGGATGATTAAAGTAATTACAGACCAGTTACTTTAACTTCTGTTCCAGGGAAATTAATGGAGGCACTGGTTAAAGAAGCACTGCAAGATCATCTAGAGAAGACTTCAGTTATAGCTTCGACACAGCATGGGCTTGTTAAGGGGAAGTTTTGTCTGACCAATTTGATTGGATACTATGATGTTGTCACAAAGGAACTGGACGCAAAGAATAATTTTGATATATAATTGGATCTTAGAAAGGCTTTTGATACTGTTGCACACGGAAGACTGCTGCACAAATTGAAGCAGTGTGGCATTGGAGTCAAATTGCTGCTATGGATAAAGTGATGTTTGAGTGGGAGAAGACAGAGTGTGGTATTCAATGGAAATTGCTGTTCGTAGAGTAATCTTATTAGTGGAGTTCTGCAGGGTTAAGTGTTGGGTCCATTGTTGTTTTCTGTATTTATTAATGATATTGATGATGATATATCCAGCATAATGTCCAAGTTTGCAGGTGATACAAAGGTCGGCAGGATTGTTAATGACGCTAATGACTTTACCTTGCTGCAACAGGATCTAGAAAAGTTGAGCAGATGGGCTGAGAGGTGGCAACTGAATTTTAACATTGAAAAATGTAAAATACCCCAGAGTAACGTGTCAGCTGTGTGGGACTACACTCAGAGTGGTAGAAAATAAAAAGGACCTGGGGGTAATTGTGCAGGCAGATATTATTATTATTTATTATTATTATTAATATCCATATGATGCAAGGAAGCCTGAGGCTTATGCTGCACCAGGAAAAAAAAAAAGTTCCCGAGTAACCCTGAGAGAGAGAGAGAGTCAAAAGTAGAGGGAATCACCAAGAAAGAGAAGAATGATGACATCCAGCTCAGGACTCTGGGTGTGCCAAGCCCATACTCACCGGATGTGAGTCCCCAGGGTTGAAGTTGTCTCAGCAGTGCAGATGGTCTGCAAGAGTAGGTCATGGTGTCTTGTTAATGATATATAGGAATTTTTCTAGCAGGGATAAGGTGATTATCCCCTTGTATAAGGCATTGGTCAGGCCACACATTGAGTACTGTATACTATGTTATTAGTGGAGTACTGTATACTAAATGTAGTATTAGTAGTGGCATGTGATGCAAGAAAGCAAGTGTATGAGCTTATGCAGCATCAGCCAAAAAAATAAAATAAAATCACTCCATTCTTACCAAATGTCTGTCCAGATCCTCCTTAAATTTATTTAACCTATGAACTTCCACAACGACAGATGGAAGTTTGTTCCAGCAATTAACCACCTGCCTGCTAAAGGCAAATTTCCGCATATCTATTCTACATCTATCTTTTCTTAATTTGAATTTATGCCCCCTTAGGTTCGTAATCTGAACAAGTGGAAAGATCCCATCAGAATTCAGCGTGCTCAACACATTCAAGACCTTATACACCTCAATCAGATCCCGCGCAGGTGCCTAGTCTCCAGCCACTGCAATTTGCACAACTTAAGCCTCTGTTGGTTAGAGGATCCCTTCATTCCCCTCACCAATCTTGTTGCCCTTCTCTGTACATGCCCAAGTAAATCTACATCCTTCCAAAATGAGGCCACCAGACCTGTACGCAGTACTCAAGGCGTATCCTGACCATTGCCTTATACAGAGGGACAATCACCTCCTTTTCCTTGCTAGCAAAATTCCTATATATCATTGACAAAACCCGATGACCTGCCCTGGCATCCTGTCTGCATTGCTCAGAAAACTTCATATCTGACTGCACAATTACTCCCAGGTATTTTTCATTTTCTACCACCTTAAGTGTAGTACCACACAGTTGGTACGTTTCTCTTGTGTTACTTCTACCCATATGCAGTACTTTGTATTTGTCAAGGTTAAACTTCAGTTGCCACTTCTTAGCCCCTGCACAAATTATCTAGATCCTGTTGCAGTAGCACACTGCCATTACTGTCGTAACAACCCTGCCAACCTTTCTATCATCTGCAGACTTCGACACTAAGCTTGATATACCTTCATCAATATGATTGATAAATATACAAAACAGCAGAGGACTCAACACTGAACCCTGTTGGACTCCACTAATAACATTAGTACACGACGAGCAGCACCCATTAATTACCACCCTCTGTCTTCTCCCACTCAACCATCCTTTTATCCATTGTAGCAACTTACCCTTAATACTATTCTGCTCCAATTTGTACAATAGTCTTCCGTGCACAACAGTGTCAAAATCTTTCCTGAAATCCAAATATATGATATCAAAATTATTTTTTGCATCCAGTTCCTTTGTAACCACATCATAATATCCTATCAAATTTGTCAGACAAGACTTTCCCTTAACAAACCCATGCTGTGTGTGAATTATTTCTGCAGTGTTGTCTAGATGATCCTGCAATGCATCTTTAACCAGTGACTCCATTAATTTACACGGAACAAAAGTTAAACTAACCGGTCTGTAATTACTCGTGTCACCCTTTGATTCCTCTTTGTGAATTGAGGTTACATTTGCATATCTCCATTCTGTGGGGACCTGCCCTGAGTCCAAGGATGCTCTCATAATTATGTCTAAGTTTTCGCTTAGTTTCTTTGCCGCCTCCTTTAATATAACTGGATAGATCCCATCCACCCCAGGTGCCTTTCTTATGTTTAACTTCAACAATTTCTCCTCCAGTTTGCTTTCAGTTATTACAAAATCATTAAGCACCCTTCTACAATTTGATAACCTTCTGCCATTTTCAAACCTTAATAACTCCTCATGTGTGAATGTAGATGCAAAATACTCATTCAGTTTGTTTGCTATCTGAGCAGGATCATTAACAGTCAAACCATCATTATCAAGTGGACCAATCAGATTCATCCCCTTCCTTTTTAGAGTTTATATAAGTAAAGAAATCCTTGCTGTTTTTCTTAACATCTTTTGCCAAAGATTTCTCGTCATCTGCCTTCGCCAGCCTAACCTCCTTTGTGACCTGATTACAGACTAGCTTATATCTGCCCTAGGCTTTTGAGTCTCTTGATAATTTATATGCATCCCATGCATTTTTCTTCTCTGTCACGAGTCTCATTAGTCCATTTGATAACCATTTAGACCTAGACCTTGAACAATATTTCATAATAGGTATGAAACTTTTAGTAACATCCACGATTAATTCCTTGAATGCTTCCCACGCAGAATTTACTGTTGGTAACATTATCAGTTGTTCCCACTGTACAGAATTTAAAAACTGTCTGAGACCACTGTACTGACCTTTACGGAAGCAAAAACCCTTTCCTTTACCCCTGATGGTAATTATATCTTTAAGTAAATCCCACATCAGTACACTGTGATCACTGCCACCTAGTGGCTCCTTTATCTGCAAATTCTTAATACACGAATGATCACTGCTGATAACCAGATCAAGAGTATTACCCTCTCTGGTTGCCTCTCGAACATGCTGCTGCAGAAAACAGTCATACAATAAATCCACAAAAGTCTTACTAGTGTGTGAGTGACCAACCCACAAGTTTCAGTCAGTATCTGGGAAATTAAAATTTCCCATTATAAAACATTTTGATTTACTAGCCCACTCTATTTCTCTGTACAATTTTTCATCATAGTCATTCAAGTCATTAGGCCTGGAACACACTCCTACTCTTATTTTTGCTTTCGTTGTGGTTATGTCACACCAAACTGACTCAACAGTTCACTGTTCTTCTATATGAACTGGATGCATTTCTTTTGATTTTATGTTTTTCTTAATTAACAGCATAACACCTTCTCCCTTCCTGTCCTTTCTGTACACATTGTACTCCCCAAATTCCAGTTCTGCATTCCTTATATCTGAGCAACCAGAGAGTATTGCTCTCTTGTTGCTTCTCTAACATGTTGCCATGGGAAATAGTCATCCAATAAGTCCACAGGGGCACCTCCGTAGTCAGGTGGGAAGGAGCAGCAGTGCGTGCGTAGCACACGCTTCTTGATTAGACCGGGGTTCGAGCCCGTCACCTCCAAATACGGAGGATGCGGAAAGGTCAGGGAATGACCACCGCATATCCCTGGAGCAATATGGCCTTAGTTGCTAATGCTCCTAAAAACCAAATAACATAACAATAAGTCCACAAAACCTTGCTAGTGTTTAAATGACTAACCTCAGGTTCCAGTAAATATATTGAAAGATAAAATCACCCATTTTAAGACATGATCTACTGGCTCACTATTTCTCCATATGACTGTTTGTTTTACTCATCTCAGCCATTAGGCCTATGACACCATCCCTAAAAATGAGAGTAAGAGTATAACACATTCCTGCTCTCTTATTTGTTTTCCCCAGTACTTATGTCACACTTTGGCGCCTCCGTAGCCAGGTGGGAAGGAGCAGCAGCAGTGTGTAGCACACGCTTCTTGATTAGACCGGGGTTCGAGCCCGTCACCACCAAATACGAAGGATGCGGAAAGGTCAGGGAATGACCACCGCATATCCCGGAGCAATATGGCCTTAGTTGCTAATGCTCCTAAAAAAAACCAAATAACAATAAATAACTTATGTCACACCAAATGGGCTCAACATTGCACTGGCCACCCATGTGAAATGGATGCACTGGCTTAAATTTTATATGATTCTTAACTAAGAGAATAACCCCCCCTCGTGTCTTATACAGGGTGATTCACTACCAGTGCGACAAACCTGCAGGAGGTGTAGGGAGCACAAAGACGAATCGGAATCACATGGCATTGCAGGGTCCGAAATGCCTTCGTCATGCGGTAGAGGACGTTGAACGGGAGGTCACGTGAACAGAGATCCCGCTGGAAGTCAGCATTTGTGAACCGGTTCCCGAGGCAGTAGGATGGACGAGTATTCAAACGTTGAACTGGCTGACATGCACCTTGCGTATGGAGCTGCAGATTGTAACTGGCGCGCCGCTTTGCATTTGTACCAGGAACGTTTCCCGCACAGGTGTACTCCTCATCATATGATTTTCGCACGTGCGTGTGCACAGAAGGTTACATGAGACTGGGTGTTTCATGAGAGGTACCATGAATCGAGAGCGAATGACGAGGACGCCAGACAATGAGGAGAATGTCCTACATCTTGCAGAAGGCAATCCGAATACGAGTACTCGAGCGATAGGCCAACGATTGGGTATTTCCCAATCCACTGTATGGAGGATACTGTCAACAAAACAAATGAGTTCATACCATCTGTAACGCGTCCAGTCATTGGAGCCTGCGGATTATCCACTCCGGAGGACTTTTGCTACTTGGTTTCTTTAACAGAAACGGTTTGCAAATGCTGACCTCCAGCGGGATCGCTGTTCACGTGACCTCCCGTTCAATGTCGTCTACCGCACGACGAAGACATTTTGGACCCTGCAATGCTATGTGATTCTGATTCGTCTTTGTCTCCCCTACACCTCCTGCAAGTTTGTCGCACTGGTAGTGAATCACCCTGTATATTCATTCTAGACACACTGTACTCCCCATATTCAAATTCTGCGTTACTTGTATCTGAGTGACATCACCTTTCTGATATCCCCACAGGGTCTGTTTTTGATGAATTGACCAGCACTTCAAATTCATCAAATTTATATACTATGCTCGAAGCATTGATGTACATTTAGTGTAAGGACAAGTGCAAGTATACATGCACCTGTTCTTATTCTTAGTTAGCCTAACACAACCCATGTATTTACCTATTCCATGAGACCTACCCAGGAGACCTTGAAATCTCTGACCCCTTGCTTTCCTTGCTGTTCCATGTTCCAATAGAAGCAATTCAAGAATCACTTTCATTTCTGCATGTGGCTGTTCTTAATCTATTATTCTGTGTATCCTCCCAGGTTAGCAGTTTTCTGATCCCCCTAAAACAACCACGATAGTATCATCAAATATTCTTGCACCCCTTCTGTTTAAGTGTGTCTCATCCCTGTAGAAGCAGTTTGTCCTGTTCAAAAGCACAGACCTCACTGAGAAAAAGTGTACCCCATGAGCTTTGCATAGTCTCATCTCTCTATGGCCAAACCTACACTGTGCACTCCCTCCTATTGTTAGGATAGAATTGCAAACTCTTTCAAATTTAATCTTACCTCGCTTTTTCTCAACATTACCTTGTACTTGTTAAGTAAGTCCTTAAATCTCCTACTCTTAATATCATTAGTACTAATGTGTACAGCAGTATCACCTTTCATGCCCTTAAAACATGATATTTACCCTACATCATTCTCAAATTTTGTACCTGGCAGACATACCCTGGTTCTATTCCACCTATCCTTTTTGCACAATATATATTCCATTTCCCTGATAATAGTCACTGGCAGTAACTACCTCCTGTGGGACCACTGCATTCTGCCTTGGGGGTTGCCTCTGTGTTGCCTGATGCACCGAGTGTAAGCTCTGGTATTGAGGTGGACAACTGAGAGCTTGATGGGGCCCCCATTTTAATTCCTTCATAGGCCTGCCCTGTTTTTCAAGTTTTCATAAATGCTCATCAGAATAATGAGTTCATGCCTAATTTCCTCACGCTCTTTGCACCAAAAACACAGATACATTCCCTTGGTTGTATTAAGCCCCATTCCAGATAGCACTAGAAACATCAAACAAGTAGCACAGTTTTAAGGCTCTTTGTCGTAAGTCTCTTTGCAACTTATGGCAATCCAGACTTATGACAGTCGTTTCCAGAAAAAAAATGTAAAATATCTTACACAGCTTTGACACTGCTGTACAACTACCTCAGCTACCTCCATAGTTGTATTAAACGGAGCATTTGCACCAATAGCCCATGAAATTGCCCAGATTCAACAAATTTGAGTTTATGTATTTTCTAGCAGTTAATTCTATTATTTGTATTTGAAAACCCATCATGCCTACAGAGACAAAAAAAAAAAAAAAAAAAGAAGAAATATCTTTCCATTTCGAAGCCTAGCAAGACATAGACAAAATCCAAAATCCAAGTGTATTTAATTCTTATTAAGAAGACTACTGGCAACTTATTTAATGCATATAACATGAAATATGCTGCGAAGAAAAAGAGAAAAGCAATTGATTTAGAAATGAAAATAATATCACAGTGTGAAAATGGAAAAACAGTTTCTACAGTTGCACATTATGTTGGGCTTTCACATTCTATGGTATCAACATTTTGAAGGATAAGGAAAGAATCCATCATGCAGTTAAGGGTCAGCACCTATGAAAGCTACAATAATAACAAAAAAAGACAAAGTCCTTTTCATGATATGAAGAAATTATTGGTAATGTGTATGGAAGATGAGATACAGAAATGTGTACATCTAAGCCTTCTAACTATAATGAAGTCTTTTTGAATGCCTTAAAGAGTAGACAGGAGATGAATATGATCAAACTTTTACAGCAAGTCATGGATGATTCCAAAGATTTAAAAACTATTACAACCTGCATAATGTAAAAGTGAGGGTTGAGGTAAAAGTTAGGTTCCTATAAAACCTCATGTAGTGCAAAACCATGTTATACGGGACTAAGAACCAGTACAAAAAGGGGGTTACATTAAAAAACAAACAAAAGTACATCATTTTTTTTATAACTATAGGTATTTCTAACATTCCTGCTGGTGCTTGCACTGCTGTGCAAGGTTCTTCCACTGAGATTCTCCTCTGCTATTCCTTAGGGGTAGGAGTAAAAAAAAAAAGAGAGAGAGAAAAAAATATATATTTTTTATTTATTTATTTCTAATTATTTTATTTTATTTTTTATTTTTTATCTATAATTATTTTTTATTTTATTTATTTTATTTTGTTTTCTATTGGGACCTTCCTTCCTCGAGGTCCCAGCTTTTCCTCTTCCCTTTCTTACCTCCTTCCCTTTGCCCCATTTCATTTCTTGAGTTCTCTCCTTCTATGTCCTTTTTATGTTCTGCTGGGGGGGGGGGGAACTGGACTCCAACAGGCATCCCTATACTGACCTGGTCTGGCTCCTCATGCCGTGGACGGATGCTGGAATGCCTCTTCCTGGTGACTGGGCCTTCCAGATGAACAACACAAACAAGACTATATCCATGGTACATGCATTACTCACACGCTCATCTGGCCTTGGCAGATTTTGTTTCTTCACAGTGGCCCTTTTTAGCAGGACCACTGGCACTGCTGACAGATACACACTATGTCCACTAACTATTGGAAACTTCATTTTTATTAAAAATAGTAATAACTGAACAAATGTCTTACAAACTGTAATACACATGTCAGATAATGTACGTTCATATAATTTTCTTCCTCTTCACAGCTGCTAAGCACAATCAAACGTTTTCTCTGTTGCAGAATATCTTCCCCTTCTGAACTTTCTTCAGCAGCTAGATTTTGTGTATCTTCTGCTCTCTTTAAAAAATCAGTAATCTGGGTTTGTTTGCTTTTGCTTGATAGATTACTTTTTGTCGTATGGAGCTAAGCACTTTTAATTTTGAAGTTCCTTTTGAACTTTGTGCTCCTTTCAGTCAAAGGATCTACATTCAAAAAATAAGATGCTAAATTTATGCTTTCTCATATGCTTTCTAGTGTAAAATTTGGAACGTCAGAATTTTCATCTGTACTATTATCCTCTGAATTGATTTGGTTTATCTCCAGTGCCATTTCCACCAAATCTGCTTTGCCAGCTAGTAATTCTTGAACGTCTTCAGTAGTCATATCATCACACTTAGCAAATTCTATTCGATTCCTTTTTCTACTGGTTCGACCATATTTCCTCAATGAACTGACCCTGGCCATACATTTTACCAACATGCATTTAATGTTGATGGTTTTACTTCTTTGAGCATAAAGCTATGATTCCGATACAGTCCACAATTGAAAAATGTCTTTTGAGCAATGCTTTTTTACTTTCCTTAGGCATAATTTAGGACTGGAATTTAATTCACAACAAAGAAATTATTCCAATACTGTTCTTAAGAACAACGTTTCATAATACATACACGAAAAATTTATAGACAATCAAATAAAAACCAAAACGACCTTACAAAACTTTAAGAGTCATGAACTGCACGCTTTGAAGTCACAATTTTTTATGGTCTCAAACAAGCACAATAACGTTAAGTTCAATATTCCATGTTAAGTTCAATAGCACAGAACTTAACATGGGGAAAAATAAAATATGGGGATTTCCCAATAATTTTTTTTTTTTTTTGCATAGCTACTATCAAGTCAACAGCAGGGATTCACAAAAAAGAATGGAAATGTTGAAAAATTACATCCAACATAGCAGGGTTCCCCCTGCACAAAAGCTCAAAAATACTGCATTATGTGAGGTTTGCTGCAATTTTTTAACCATGTTAGAGTGAAACCGTGTTATTTAAGTACCGTGTTGTGCAAGTATTGCCACAATTTATCAATCGTGCAAAACCATATTATAGATTTACTGTGTTATACAGAGGTTGCCTGTATATTATTATTTCTCATAACTGACTTTAAATTTATGATTTATACTCTCAAAATTCCATTCAAGATCCTTTCTATAGGAATGAGATTTGCATCCCCAAACTGCCTGAGGCACCTCCATAGCCAGGTGGGAAGGAGCAGCAGTGTGTAACACATGCTTCTTGATTAGACCGGGGTTCGATCCCTTCACCACCAAATACGGAGGATGCGGAAAGGTCAGGGAATGACCACCGCATATTCCCGGAGCAATATGGCCTTAGTTGCTAATGCTCCTAAAAACCAAATAACAAACAAACAACAAACTGCCTGAGCCATCCCATGTTTTTCTGTTTCCTTTCCTACATTCTTCCTTTTTATTTCTTGTAAGCTTGTTATTTGGTTTTTAGGAGCATTAGCAACTAAGGCCATATTGCTCTGGGATATGCGGTGGTCATTCCCTGACCTTTCCACATCCTCCGTATTTGGTGGCGACGGACTCGAACCCCGGTCTAATCAAGAAGCGTGTGCTTCGCACTGCCGCTTCTTCCCACCTGGCTATGGAGGCGCCACTTGTAAGCCATTAGTTTTACGAACACTTAATGGAAAACCATATTCTTCCTGTTTTATCTTATGTATACAGTAAACCCCCCGCTATTCGCGGTATCTGTATTTGCGGTTTCGTGTATTCGCGGTCGCTGATTTAATATAAAGTGAAACCTGAAAAAATGTGAATTTTAAAGTGCCGTGAACATTTTCCGCCATAAAAAAATCGTGGGCGTGACTAAAATTATCTTTGCTTGTCAAAACAGCACTCAGCGGGTGATGGGGAGAGGGGTGACAAAATTGCGAGCGTGGATGTTTCTCTCTAATCCTTGTGGAGTATGTGTTATGCGCTTGTCATGGAAGGTTTCGTCGTTTGCTTTTAATTTATATTCTTATAAATTGAATAAATTTATAAATTGATATGCTTACAAAAGTGATAAATCTACCATTTTGCAGTGTAAAACAGACTTTTTCGAGTGTGTTAACGGAAGAAAGTGACTTTATTGTGGACAAGTTCTTTATAACCCGTACAAAAATATGGCTACGAATAACAAGGGAAATGTGAAAAGATCAAAGGTGATGATATTAGTGAACAAAATTGAGTTATTAGACAAAATTTCTAATGGTGAAAGTGTCTCCTCAGTGGAAAAACATTATAAAATCAATGAATCAACGGTACGATCAATCAAGAAATCGGAAGAAAAAATCCGCCACAGTGTCCATGAAAACGCGCTAATTGCTTCAAAAATTTGCTCTGTAACTCGTGATGTTAAATTGGAAAAAATGGAAAAGGCTTTAAATCTGTGGATAGAAGACCAAAATCAAAATAAAATTCTGTTAAATTCACTCATCGTTCATGAAAAGGCAAAACTCCTTTATCAACACTTTAGCGAGACTGGTGATAGCACTGGCGGGATAAGTTTGTTTGAAATTTCTAATAAATATTACATTTAATATTAAATTGTTTCTTATTTTCATTTCGATGCCATATGCTTGCATTTCACTATGTACTGTCTATGTACATAGTCATATTATGAAGGTACATATAATACATACATAGACAAAATTTTAGAGTAGTTTTTCTTATATATTTCATACTTTGGAACAGAACCCCTTTATTACTATGGGAGCCATAACTCAGTATTCGTGTTTTTGGTATTCCCGGCATTTCTCAGGAACGTAACCCCCGCGAATAGCGGGGGTTTACTGTATATCATTTATTTATTTTAATAAATTTATTTTAACCGGTTAGTTGGTAGTCACAAGAAACTTGGATGATATGCAACCCTGACACGCAAGGACTGTTTTCTAATATATTTTATATGTTTTTTATACATAATTTCTTTTGTTTTGTGACTTTTTCCTGCTTATGTGAGTTCTTTTACTTTACTATTTTGTTTGTATATTTTACTTTTGCTCCTCTGTTGAGTCAACTGTGAATCACATGCCTGCATTATGTGCTCTCCCCCGTATTTATCAGCTTTGGGCCTTAATCTCATAAATTTAAAATTCCTTAAATTATTAAATTCACCATTTTTTTAAATTCTTTATTTCAAGGCATTTGCTTTGTGTTAGAAATGGAGACTTGTTTTTCTGGCGGTTGACTTTTGAAAACAACACTAGGTTTGTGCATTATATAGCAATACATTTATATTCTTTTATTTTTATTTGTATATTTATGTATATTATTTTATGTTTTTTTAATAATGTAATTTCTTTTGTTTCTCTACTCTATACTCTTTTCTATATTTCTTCACTCATATCACTTATATATATACATATACATGTTACACTATCAAGTTTACGTTATATGTATTACTCTATACCAGTGTTTTTCAAACTTTGATGATCGCGGCCCACTTGGACACAGCACATAACTCAATGGCCCACTAGCCCCTCCCATAACTCATATTTAAAGATAGATCATATTTTACCGCTAGAGGTGAGCCTACAAATGCTGCTTCGAAGTGTAAAATTGTGGGCTTCGTATTTATTGTCAGCCCTGAACTGATTCCAACTAAAAATTAAGTTGAATGAAAATTGGAAGTTGGGATATACTGTAAATAATACCAAGGAGTGATACAATTGTAAAGTATATAATTATTTATTCAAGGAATTAAGTGGGTACATATAAAAAAAGAACAAAATATACTATATAAATTAATCCGAAGAATGGCACTGCTTACTTTCAGAAACCAGTAAAGGTATATCTGATTCCAAGCTGGAGAGTTTTAATCTCATATCCGGCTCCATGTTTAGCTGATTTCTGTTCTTTGTTTTCAGACTCACAAGTGTTGAAAAACCAACTTTGCAGTTATAAGTTGAGGGAAATGGCAGTAAGTACTTCAGTGCTATGTCGGTGAGTCCAGGATATTCCGACTCTACTTGGAGCCAAAAGTCTATCAAACTTTTTTCCCTAAACACGAATGACATATCTGAAGCTAGTTTGACAAGATTGTATATTTCTTTTGACAAAAGCTTCCCCTCAATGTTTTTTATGTATTCCAAGCATGTAAAAGGATTCCTGATCCTCTCAAATCCTGTTTCTGGTTTTGGAAAATATTTTTTGAACTGGTTGCAAAGGCCTCGTAAGTGCTCTTTCAAGTCTTTGATGATCATATCAGAAATTTTTCGCCAGACGTCATCAAGAAATCATTCAGCATAGTAAAACTCTCAAAGTCTTGTTTGTCGAGGCGTTTCTGCCATAGTTCCATTTTCATACATATTGCTCTTACTTTATTTTGAACATTAAAGGTGGTGACATCTTTTCCTTGCAACTTGGTCCACCTGAAACCCGGTCCCCATTGGGCGCATGACACAGATATAAATGCGACAGACATAAACAGCACTTAGCATGAAGTGACCAGAACAAATATTTATTTAGTAATAAAAATCGTGGCCCACCATGAGGGCCACGATTTTTAAAAGTGGGCCGAGGACCGCACTTTGAGAAAGGCTTCTCTATACCATTACATTCGTGAAGTTATGAATTAGTTGTAATAGATTATAAAATTTTTCAAAGTGGGCCGAGGACCACACTTTGAGAAAGGCTGCTCTATACCGTTACATTTGTGAAGTTATGAATTAGTTGTAATAGATAATAAAATTACCTATTAATGCCATGAAATGTGATTAGAATTTTTGAGCTACTTAATAAACAGTTAAAACTCTACAATTACACTACCTTCATTACACTACAAGTTATTAGTTATGAGATACAATATTCGTGCCAAATCACTGATAGCAAAGGCTCTTTGAAAATCAAGTTGTAACTTGTAAAATCTGGAACTAAATTTTAAAATAAGCTAATGAAGCAATAGCTTCATTAGCTTAATTTTAAATTTAGTTTTTATGCAACAATATTTTTAAAAAGGAAGACTTTAAAACTATTTATTGAATCCAATTTGATATGTTAATTAAGTAAAAAAAAAAAAGAAAAATTTTTCAAATAACTTATTCATTTCTGACGAATAAGTTCATCAGAATCAAATTAATCAAAAATTCTTTGATAGCACAGTCTATACCAATGGTTTTCAACCTGGGTACCGCGGCACCTTAGGGTGCTGCAACAACATTCCAGGAGTGCTACGTAATTTGGGTTTAAGTTACTTAAACTTATTACTTTTTTAAAATTTATAAGTTTATTTCATTATAAAAAGGTGTACAGTATCTTTTTAATTTTGTGGTGATCTATAATTGATGTTTACTGTTTACTTTATAAAGAATAAAATTATTATATACTGTATATATATAATTTGTATTATGAAATGTAATTTTTATAATTATATTATTATAATAACTATCAAATAATATATATATTTTTTTAATATTAGATATATACGAGTACACACACACACACACACACACACACAGAAAATCGGATCTAACAGGCAGAAAATTGGGTAGGGGTGCCGTTATTAAAAAAAAGGTTGAAAACCACTGATCTATACCCTTGGTCAGTCTAATAAGGATGTTGAAGTGCATTTTTCTTAAATGCACTTCAACATGCACTCCAAAAGCGAAGTGCCTCTTCATCAGCTCCCAACAATGAAGAGGCACTTTGAAAGCTACTATGTATTTTAACGCTTTTATTATATTATATTTTAACACTTTTATCTTATTGATTTTAATGCTTTTATCTTATTTTATTTCTGTTTTATCTCATGTATATATCATTTTTATTTTAATAAATTTATTTTAACCAGTTAGTCGGCTGTCGCAAGAAACTTGGATGATGAAATTGTGAGGTATCAATTTTCTCCCCATTATGGGTAACTCGTGCACCTGACTGGTTATAAGAGGTGATTATTCCTTTGGATAAAGGGATGGTTGAGTGGGAGAAGACAGAGAGTGGTAATCATTGGACACTGCTCTTCTTGGACTAATGTTATTAGTGGAGTCCCTCGGCGTTCAGTGTTGGATCCATTGTTGTTTTCTGTATTTATAAATGAAATTGATGATGGTATATCAGGCTTAATGTCCAAGTTTTCAGATGATATGAAGGTTGGCAGGGTTGTTAATGACACTAATGACAGTACGCTGCTGCAACAAGATCTAGAAAAGTTGAGAAGATGGGCTGAGAGGTGGCAAATGAAGTTTAACATTGACAAATGTAAAGTACTACATATGGGAAGCAGTAACCCCAGGGTAATGTACCAACTGTGCGGTACTATACTCAGGGTAGTGAAGAATGAAAAAGACCTGGGGGTAATTGTGCAGGCAGATATGAAGTTTTCTGAGCAGTGAAGATGGTCTGCAAGAGTAGCTCATGGTGTCTTGTCAATGATATACAGGAATTTT
This sequence comes from Mastigoproctus giganteus, assembly GCF_048544385.1. NCBI lineage: Eukaryota > Metazoa > Arthropoda > Arachnida > Uropygi > Thelyphonidae > Mastigoproctus > Mastigoproctus giganteus. The sequence goes on along the minus strand of NC_143578.1, from coordinate 165,758,589 downwards.
TCTAGCAGGGATAAGGAGGTGATTATCCCCTTGTATAAGGCAATGGTCAGGCCACACCTTGAGTACTGTATATAGGTCTGGAGACTTCATTTTAAAAAGGATGTAGAGCTGTTGAAACGCATACAGAGAAGGGCAACAAGATTAGTGAATGGAACAAAGGGTTGCTCTTACGAAGAAAGGCTTAAGTTTTGCAGATTACAGTGTTTGGAGACTAGGCACCTGCGTGGGGATCTGATTCAGGTGTATAAAGCCTTGAATGGATTGAGGATGCTCAATGCTGATGGGATTCTTCCTCTTGCTCAGAATAATCACCTGAGAGGGCATAAATTCAAATTGAGGAAAGACAGTTGTAGGACAGATGTGCGGAAGTTTGACTTTAGCCAGTGGGTGATTGATTGCTGGAACAAACTTTCATCTGTTGTTGTAGAAGTTGATAGCTTAAATAGATTCAAGGCAGAACTTGACAAACATTTGAGCAAGGGGATGGGTGAAATAAGAGTTGTTTTTTTTTTTTTTTTTTGGGCTGATGCTATATAAGCTTGCTTTCTTGCATCATGTGCCCTTGCTAGTGCTAAATAAAGACTGATAAAAGCAATACATAATGAAATACCAAGAAACATTCAAGACAGGATGCCTCCTTTATCAATTCAGGAAAGTGAATATCAAAAGACTTTTTTTTTTTTTTTTTTTTTTTGCATTGCATATAAAATATCTTTCCCTGATGAAGAGATCAGACATACCTGATGGAACTTTGATCAATTACAAAGACTAAAACTTTGGTCTTTGTAATTTTGTAATTTGCATTAGTGTTGTGTATCACAAATTAAAACATTTTTCAGCAATGGCAAGATTTTTCAATAATGCAAGAATTAAATGGTTTGGTTAATACTCATGTTGTTACTTTGCTTATTCATGTTTTATTAAACTGAAACAGAAGTGCACCATTCCTGAGAGAAAAATAAGTTTGATATTAGCATTAGCATTAGTTGAGGCATATGATGCAAGAAAACAAGCTTATACAGCATCAGCCAAAAAAAAAAAAAAAAAAAAACAACCCTTCCCATTTCACCTATCTGGTCACTCCAAATGTCGTCTAGTTCAGCCTTAAATTTATTTAAGCTATCAACTTCCACAACAACAGGTGGAAGTCCGTTCCAGCAATCAACTACCTGCTAGCTAAAGGCAAACTTCCACACATCTATTCTACAACTGTCTTTCCTCAATTTGAATCTATGTCCCATCAGGTTCTTAATCTGAGCAAGCAGAAGTATTCCGTCAGTATTGAGCCTACTCAAACCATTCAAGGCCTTATACATCTCGATCGCACATGCCTAGCCTCCAGCTGCTGCAACTTGCAGAACTTAATCCTTTCTTTGTAAGCGCACCCCTTTGTTCCTCTCACCAATCTTGTAGCCCTTCTCTGTACTCGTTCTAGCAAATCTACATCCTTCCTAAAATGGCGATGCAAGGCATACGATGCAAGAAAGCAAGCTTATGTAGCATCAGCCAAAAAAAAGCTCCAATTTCACCCAATTTGTTCCAAATACCTGTATACCTGTCCAGATTAGCCTTAAATTTATTTATTTCATTTTCTTCTTTTTCTTTTCCCATATGTTAAACTTCGTTTTCCACCTCTCAGCCCATCTGTTCAACTTTTCTCGATCCTGTTGCAGTAGTGTACTGTCATTAGTGTCATTAACAACCTTGCCAACTTTCGTATCGTCTACAAACTTGGACATTACGCTTGATATACCATCATCGATATCATTTATAAATACAGAAAACAACAATGAACCCAACACTGAACCATGAGGGACTCCACTAATAACATTAGTCCACGAAGGCAGTGTCCATTGATTACCCCTCTCTGTCTTCTACCACAAAACCATCCCTTTATCCATAGCAGCAATTTGCCTCCAATGCCACACTTCTCCAATTTGTGCAGCAGTCTTCCATGTGCAATGGTATCAAAGGCCTTTCTAAGATCCAAGGGTGCCTCCGTAGCCAGGTGGGAAGGAGCAGCAGTGCTTAGCACACGCTTCTTGATTAGACCGGGGTTCGAGCCCGTCACCACCAAATACGGAGGATGCCGAAAGGTCAGGGAATGACCACCGCATATCACGGAGCAATATGGCCTTAGTTGCTAATGCTCCTAAAAACCAAATAACAAATAACATCTAAGATCCAAATATATGATATCAAAGTTATTCTTTGCATTCGGTTCCTTTGTGACCACATCATAGTATTCAATCAAATTAGTCAGACAAGACTTCCCCTTAACAATCCCATGCTGTGTCCGAGCTATAACTGAAGTCTTGTCTAGATGATCCTGTAATGCATGCCTCCATTAATTTCCCTGGAACAGAAGTTAAACTAACAGGTCTGTAATTACCTCTGTCTCCCTTTGATCCTCCTTTGTGGATTGGGGTCACATTTGCACTTCTCCAGTCCATGGGTATGTCCCGAGTCCAGGGAAGCTCTCGTAATTATGGCTAAGGGTTTGCTTACTTCCTTTGCCACCTCGTTTAATATAACTGGATAGATTCCATCCACCACCCGGTACCTTTCTTGTGTTTATCTTCAACAATTTCTCCTCCACTTTACTCTCAGTTATTACAAGATTATCTAGCTTACTGCCAGAGTTGAATACACCTCTAGCATTCCCCTCCCTGAATAACTCCTCATGTGTGAATGTAGATGCAGAATATTCATTTAGTTTGTTAGCTACCTGAGCAGGATCATCAACAGTTGAACCATCAATATCTAGTGGACCAATCTGATTCATCCCCTTCCTTCTAGAGTTTACATAAGTAAAGAACTCTTTGCATCCTTTGCCAAAGATTTCTCGTAATCTGCCTTCACCTGCCTAACCTCCTTTGTAATTTTTTTACAGACCAGCTTATATCTATCATAGGCTTCTGTGTCATATGTTAATTTATATGTATCCCATGTATTTTTCTTCTCTGTCACATGTCTAATTAGTTCATCTGACATCCATTTATGCCTAAATGTTGAACAATATTTCTTTGTTGGTATGAAAAGCCTAGTAGCTTCCAAGATTAATTCTTTGAATACTTCCCATTTTGAATTTGCTGGTGGTAACATCATCAGTTGTTCCCACCGTATAGAATTTAAATACTGTCTCAGACCACCGCAATCACCTTAAGAAAGCAAAAATCCTTCCCTTTACCCTTGATGGTAGTTACCTCTTTGAGTAAATCCCACTTCAGCACACTGTGATCACTGCCACCTAGTGTTTCCTTTATGTGTTTCCTTAGTGGTTCCTTTATCTGCAGATTCTTGATGCATGAAGAATCACTACTGATAATCAGATCAAGAGTATTACTCCCTCGTTGCCTCCCGAACATACTGCTGTAGAAAACAATCATCCAATAAATACCACAAAAGCCTTGCTTGTGTGTCCGTGACCAACCCACAAATTCCAGCCAATCTCTGGGAAATTAAAATCCCCCATTATAAGACACACTGATTTACTGGCCCATTCTATTTCACTGCACAATTGCTCATTATACTCATCAGATTCATTTGGCTTATAGCAAACACCTACTCTCATTTTTCTTTTCCCAGTGCTTATGTCACACCAAACAGACTCAACATTGCATTGTCCACCAACATCAATTGGATGCACTTCCTTATATTTTATGTGTGTCTTAACTAACAGCATAACCCCTCCTCCCTTTCTGTCCTGTCTATGCTTTCTGTACACATTGTACTCCCCAAATTTCAGTTCTGCACTGCTTATGTCTGTGTGACACCATGTCTCTGCTTTCTCAACAATATCTGCCTTTGATGTCTTGACTAGAACTTCAAGCCTATCGAATTTATTAACTATACTCCTAGCATTGGCGTACATGCAAGTATACATGCACCTGTTTCTACTCTTAGTTACCCTAACACAGTCCATGTATTTACTTGTTCCACTATGACTCCCAGCAGTCCTGGAAAATCCCCATTGCCTTGCTTTCCAGGCTGCTGCTGAATTGATTTTTATTTTAATTTTTTTAATTAATTTTTATTTTAATCTTTTAATTCCATTTTAGTGTTTTTTTACACCTTTATATATTATTTCCTTTATTAAAGTTTTATTTTAATCCCTTGTTTAGTTACAAGTTTTTTCTGTCAAGTTTTCTAAAGCTCAAGGCCTTTTGTCTAAAATAGTAAGTCTCACTGAACACCTTGCTTACAGCAGGATGTACATAAGCTGTTAATTTGTATCTCTAAATACGTCAATGGGTGTTTTCTACTTTAATTGCAAAGACTGTCTGGTACTTTCTCAGTCAACTGCTCATTAATATTGTTAGAGCTTTCTGAAATATGTTGGGTACTGTATCATTTGAATGTGGAACAGTTTTCAGCTATCATCCAGCATAATGAAACTGTGAATAATAAGTTGCTTGCATGACTTTTTTTTTTTTTCTTTATTTATTTCTGTAACAGTTTTATAAGACCCGTGAAAGAATGTAATAGCAACTTTTATGAAGTTTTCTATTATCTCTTCAGTAATTTTTGACAGTAAAGTCACAAGGCTTACTTGCAAATTTAACGTTTTATTTCTGGATGAAAATCTTAATTTATTAGGTTTCATTCTAACTGGAGGTCCTAATTCATTAGATTTAACCCGTTGTTGGTCAAGCAGAGTCATATACAAGATATTACCAATTTGAGGGTTATGTTGACCATTTTCAGTAGAGACTTTGGACGTTTTTAATAGAGCCGCGAGTGAAAAAAAGTAGAACAGGAGGTCAGAATGATTTCCACTTGACCAATGCTGAGTTAAACAAAGAACACAAAGGATGTTTCTTCACCTTTTACAGTTCTGTTCTTAAAGCTATAAGGCATAACTACTGTTTTATTTGTTTTAATAGGTTTAGAATCATTTATCTTTTTGTTTGTTTTTTCACAACTTAAAAATTTCCCCATCCTTATAGTTATTCAGAAGCTAGCTTGCTGTTCATAGCAGTGGGAAACACTGTAAGTACTTAGCCTTATAATACGGTAAACTATCCATACAAAGGGATAAATAAAATTCATGATGCACTAGCCATGATGCATTTTGAATGATTGAGAGTGGTTAGCAATGGTGTTGCTTATAAACTGTTGTGACTGCTCAAGATGCTTCTTGTTGTTCATGAAGGACACAGAACAGTCTGGACTAACTGTTCAAGGCAGAGGTTGTTATTTACAATTCACTTTTACATGAAAAGTATTTTTGACAATGGTACTACAAATAAAGAACAGTAATGGTAATAGTTTGGATTATATCATGCCTTTCTAAGAGATTTTTTATTTGAAATGCACTGGGTTAGGGTATGGTATTTCTATGTCTGTCTTGTCAATAGGAAAGGCATTCATTTGTCAAACAGCTCCAGTTATCACTGATGTCAAATTTATATAATCTCTGTTTATTTTAAATGAATTAATATTATCTGAATAAAAAAATTTTTAATTTTAGATATAAACTAAATGATTATATACAAGGTGTCCCCTTTAAAGTCCTTGTGTTCTTTAAAACTACAGTAACTTAGATTTTATGTGAGATAAAAACAGTGTAAAATGCATTGGAGAGGAAATTCATTATAGTTTTTATACACAAAAATAATTACATAATTTACTCTAATTTTGTTTTTTGATTCTTTCAGATAATCTACCTACAAGACATGACTTCAGTAGAAGAGAAAGTGAACTGTGTCTGACAGAGCTTTCCATATCAGCAGTTAGAAGAGACTGCTGATATGGACTTAAGCACATTATGCAAAGGAAACACTGCAAAGAAATTCAATTTCAAACTGGATGAAGAAGTTTAAATAGACTTATTCTGTTAGTGATAAGCTGTGAATTGAAAGGCCCAGATTAGACAAGGAGACTGTGGCATTGGTTGAGGAAGCTTTTCAGCAAAGCTTACAAAAATCACTAATACCTAGCATCTTTGGAACTTGATGTTCCTAAAGCAGTACACAAAATTCTTAAGGTGAAATTGCACAAGTGATCTAGCAAGATTGAACTGCATCATATGTTGCTGGAAGAGGATTACAATTACCATGCAAGATTAGTTTTCTGTTAAGAGGTTAACAAAGCTTATTATAACTGAAGCATCCCACAGTTGGCACTGTTATGAATTACTGAGCCAACAGTTTGAATAGTGGGCTATGAACATTAGCATTAGCATTAGTTAGTAGAGGCATTTGATGCAAGAAAGCAAGCTTATGTAGCATCAGCCAAAAAAAAAAACCACTTCCACTTCACCCCTCTGTTCGTTCGAAATACCTGTCCAGCTGAGCCTTAAACTTATTTAGGCTATCACTTCCACGACAAGGGATGGAAGTCTATTCCACCAACCAACCACCCGCTGGCTAAAGGCAAATTTTTGCACGTCTATCCTACATCTGTCTTTCCTCAATTTGAATTTATGCCCTCTCAGGTGATTATTCTGAGCGAGAGGAAGAATCCTGTCAGCATTGAGCATGCTCAAACCATTCAAGGCTTTATACACCTCTATCAGATCACCTCGCTGGTGATTAGTCTCCAGACACTAATTCGCAAAACTTAAGCATTTCTTCGTAAGAGCACCCCTTTGTTCCATTCACTAATCTTGTTGCCCTTCTCTGTACTCGTTCTAGCAGCTCTACATCCCTCTTGAAATGAGGCCTCCAGACCTGTATACAGTACTCTAGGTGTGGCCTGACCATTGCCTTATACAAGGGAATAATCACCTCCTTATCCCTGCTAGAAAAATTCCTATATATCATTGACAATACACCATGAGCTACTCTTGCAGCCCATCTGCACTGCTCAGAGAACTTCATATCTGCCTGCACAACCACCCCCAGGTCCCTTTCATTCTCTACCACTGTCAGTGTAGTACCACTGAGTTGATACTTTGCTCTGGGATTGCTGTATCCCATGTGTAGTACTTTACATTTGTCAATGTTAAACTTCATTTGCCACCTCTCAGCCCATCTGCTCAAACTTTCCAGATCCTGTTGCAGCATCATAGTGTCAGTAGTGTCCTTGACAACCCTGCCTACCTTTGTATCGTCTGCAAACTTCGACATTAAGCTTGATGATGGTATATCATTTATAAATACAGAAAACAATAATGGACCCAACATTGAGCCCTGAGGGACTCCACTAATAACATTAGTCCACGACGAGCAGTGTCCATTGATTACCACTCTCTGTCTTCTCCCCCTCAGCCACCCCTTTATCCACAGCAGCAATTTGCCTCCAATGTCACACTGCTCCAATTTGTGCAGCAGTCTTCCATGTGCAACAGTATCAAAAGCCTTTCTAAGATCCAAGTATATAATATCAAAGTTATTCCCTGCATCCAGTTCCTTTGTGACTGCATCATAGTATCCAATCAAATTGGTCAGGCAAGACTTCCCCTTAACAAAACCATGCTGTGTCTGAGCTATAACTGATGTCTTGTCTAAATGATCCTGCAGTGCTTCTTTAACTAGTGCCTCCATTAATTTTCCTGGAACAGAAGTTAAACTCACAGGTTCATAATTACTTGTGTCAGCCTTTGATCCTCCTTTGTGAATTGGGGTCACATTTGCACATTTCCAGTCTGTGGGTACCTCCCCTGAGTCCAAGGAAGCTCTCGTAATTATGGCTAAGGGTTTGCTTACTTCCTCTGCTGCCTCCTTTAATATAACTGGATAGATCTCATCCACCCCGGGTGCCTTTCTTGTGTTTATCTTCAACAATTTCTCCTCCACTTTACTCTCAGTTATTACAAGATTCTCTAGCTTAGTGCTAGAGTTGAATACACCTCTGGCATTCCCCTCACTAAATAACTCCTCATGTGTGAATGTCGATGCAAAATATTCATTTAGTTTGTTAGCTACCTGAGCAGGATCATCAAAAGTTGACCCATCGATATCAAGTGGACCAATCTGATTCATCCCCTTCCTTCTAGAGTTTACATAAGTAAAGAACTCCTTGCTGTTTTTCTTTGCATCCCTTGCCAAAGATTTCTCGTAATCTGCCTTCGCCTGCCTAACCTCCTTTGTAACTTGGTTACAGATCAACTTGTATCTATCATAGGCTTCTCTGTCATGTGTTAATTTGTATGTATCCCATGCATTTTTCTTCTCTGCCATATGCCTCATTAGTTTAGGCCTAAATCTTGAACAGTATTTCTTAGTTGGTATGTAAAGCCTAGTAGCTTCCAAGATAAGTTCTTTGAATGCTTCCCATTTTGCATTTGCTGTTGGTAACATCATCAGTTGGTCCCACTGTATAGAATTTAAATACTGTCTCAGTCCATCGTAGTCGCCTTTACGAAAGCAATAACCCTTCCCTTTACCCCTAATGGTAGTTACCTCTTTGAGTAAATCCCACTTCAGCACACTGTGATCACTGCCACCTTGTGGTTCATTTATCTGCAGATTCTTAATGCATGAACAATCACTGCTGATAATCAAATCAAGAGTATTCCTCCCTCTAGTTGCCTCCTGAACATGCTGATGTAGAAAACAATCATCCAATAAATCCACAAAAGCCTTGCTAGTGTGTGAGTGACCAGCCCCCAAATTCCAGTCAATATCTGGGAAATTAAAATCTCCCATTATAAGACTCTCTGATTTACTGGCCCACTTTATTTCCCTGTTCAGTTTCTTATTATACTCCTCAGAGCCATTAGGCCTATAGCACACTGCTACTCTCAATTTTGATCTCCCAGTGCTTATGTCACACCAAACTGACTCGACACTGCACTGTCCAGCGATGTCCACTGGCTTCACTTCCTTGGTTTTTATGTGTTTCTTAACTAATAGCATAACCCCTCCCCCCTTCCTATCCTGTCTATCCTTTCTGTAGACGTTGTACTCCCCAAATTCCAGTTCTGCATTCCTTATATCTGTGTGACACCACGTCTCTGATATCCCAACAATATCTGCCTTTGATGTTTTGAGCAATACCTCAAATTCATCAAATTTATTTACTAAACTCCTAGCATTGGTGTACACGCAAGTATACATGCACCTATTTCTATTCTTAGCTACCCTAACACAACCCATGTGTTTACTTGTACCGCAACGACTCCCAGCAGTGTCTGAAATATCCTGCATCTTGTTTTTCAGGCTTCTGCTCATTCCAATAGAAGCAGTGCAAGAATCTATTTCACCTCTGCCAGTGGCTGCTGTTAATCTATTCGTCTTTGTCTCCCCCCAAGCTAGCAGTTTTCCGACCCACTTAACACTGCCTCGATAGCATCAGCAAATATTCTTGCACCCTTTCTATTTAAGTGTATCCCATCCCTGTAGGAGCAGTCTCTCCTGTTAACAAGTACAGTCCAGGCTGAAAAAAATTCTACCCCTTGAAAAAAATTCTACCCCTAAAATTTTACCCCAATCTTGCTGAAAAACCATATTGCTTCAATTCTTAATTGTACTAGTTCAAGAATAAAAAATTCCCGTAGCACTGCGAGATAGCATCACCGTTAACCACCATTAACCACTGCTATTTCAAAAAAAAAAAAAAAAAAAAAAAAAAGAAGACCAATTATGTGTGTTTTTCCAGTGCACACCAGACACTGACTTTAGGAAAATCCCTTTCATGTTCCAGACTTCTTGTGGTTTCTGTGCCCCCTATTCCAAAATTCTAAGTTAGTAAAATTCTAACTCTTAACAGAAAGCTAAGAGTTTTGTTAAAATAACATCTTAACATCTTGTTGAAAATAACATCTTATCTAAGCAATGTTTCATATTAATGGCAAAGTTAATCACCATAATTGCCATATTTGGAGTAGGGGTTTTTCAGCAAGATTGGGATTGGAGTAGGAGCAATATGGTTTTTCAGCAAGATTGGGCATCTTGCTACTTTGCTTGTAAGGTTCGAAAATTTTTACAAAGTCTTCCAAAACAGACGGATCGGCAGTGGGCGTTAGTTGCTTCAACAACTTGCTCAACTGATTGTCCTGATCGGATCATTTTCTGTGGGAGTATTTTAAAAGTGTGGTTTACTCCTCAAACTCGGCTCTTGAAACGATCTTCATATCAGGATCACAAATGCAATCAATACTGTAACTGAAACACAACTGGTAAACATGTTTGCGAAATTGCAAAATTATTGTACTACACTTTGTATTCAGTAATGGAGGTTAGCAAATCTTAAGTTTTACGATTCTCTTAAATTCTCTAGAAACTAGAATAAATTATCACTCCAGTGCATTTTATAGATTGTTTTTATCTTGAATAGAACCAAAGTTATTTCAGTTTTAAAGTGCACACGGACCTTATGGACACCCTGTATAGTATTTAAATGATGGCAATCTTTTTTTTTTTTTTTTTTTTCAGCAATCCTTGTGTATCGTTTATTACATAATGAAAGAAAACGTGGATTGAAGATTTTACATGCTATTTTGCATATAATGGGTTTTATATTTGCTGTAGTGGGATTGCAAGCTGCTTTTGATTCTCATAATCTTGCAGAACCTCCCATACCTAATCTGTATACTTTACATAGTTGGCTTGGACTGATAACCATAATTGTTTTTTCGCTTCAGGTAAGTTTTAGAATTTAAAGGAATTAGCATATATATATATATATATATATATATATATATATTGTGTTCTTACTGAAGACTATAAAAATGATATTTAGTAAAGTTTACCGTAAGTCAAAGAGTGCAACATTAATGTTATTGTACAATGGACAATTGGGCATTATACGTGCATGAAATTATATTAGTTAATTTTATTTTATGGTATCTGTAGGGAATTAGGTGTATAAGGACCAAACTAACTAATTAGTAAAAGAAAACTAGCTTTAGCCTGGATGGCCTGTATTCTAAAGCTGAAAGCTAATAATAGAGTGTAAAGGAAAATAGAATTTAGAATAGTGAATATAACATTCTATTATTAGCTTTCTTTTAGAATATAGGCCATCCATCTAGTTTTCTTTTACTAATTAGTTAGTTTGGTCCTTATACATCTAATTCCCTACAGAGAGATACCATATAATAAAATTAACTAACATATATATATATATATATATATATATATATATATATATATATATATATATATATATTTATTTTTGAATGAAATTTTCACTGAAATTTCCAACCTTTTTAAAATGCACTTTATATCTGATTTTAATTATAGGCGTAACAGGGCAATTCTAATTTGCTAGATAATTCTAATATATTGATACTTTTGCAAGATTATTTCTTATGCCATGGTTGTCATAGCTTTAAATCTTTTTTTCCAGTACATTGAAAAGATTCAATGTGCTGGAAAAATTTAAATCTAAATAAAAAAAAATTAAACTACACCATTAATTTTTTTTTTTAGTATATTGAGAATATCAAGGAGTTGATTAGTTGTATGTTATTTGGATTTCACCTGTATTGTTTTAAAAAAGGAGTTGCCACAGCTGGTTCCATTTTTAAAACCACTGTAGTTAGTAGTGGAAATTTATATTGGAAGGTCTTAGAAACCTTCATTTGAATCAACTTAGCCCCTTCCTTATGTGTGGCTAACACATTTGATTTTTCTCCAATCTACAGATTCTCTCCAGTGTCCATTACTCTTAGACATATAGAAGATTATTATCTGAAAATTTATTTTACCAACAGTTTTCAAATCTATTCGAAACCAGAAAAGTGATTCTGACTTAATCATAGGCATTTCTACTGCCACTTTCATGGAGAGTCTAAAATCAGAGAAAATTGTGTAATTTTGCTCAGTGATGTTCTTTATGGCTGCATGTTACTACATGCTGTATAAATACCATTAAAAAATGATGTTCTTATGTGTGAGGTAGTACAAATTTGATCAGTTCACAGAGCATCATTTTTGAATTTGAAATGTTTAAAGAACTAGATGAAGCAATGAATGTTTTGCAGCATCAGTTCTGTCACTTTCATTGTGGGAAATTACCAGATGCCATTATGAAAGAATTGATATACAGTAGTAGTCATTGGTTGGTGAACTGATAAGTGTATGAGGAAACTTGAAATATAACAAACTATCCCAAGTCATGTTTGGCATTTTAACAATTCCTCAGAGCAATACTGCATGTGAGAATTATTATTATTTTTATTTTATGGGTTTTTTCCCATCCCATGATGTAGACTGGTACTAGGTGTGCAGTGGTGGTTGTTATGTCTGGCTGTTATTTATGATCAAGGAATTCTCTGATTTTCCCACAGGTGTTCAAGATCATGGCTTTCTGGAGTTGCTTGTAGGTGTTCTGTGGGAGGCCTATTGATGCTGGGTTTTTATGTAGGCTCTTTAGTACCTTGCCAGTGGTTGACATGGTGATCAAAATGGTCGTTACCTATATCTCATACCACGTATTTTAGACATCTGTCTAAGGTCTGTGTACTTCTTGATCTGTTTCTTGTAGTTTTTTTTTAAAGGTTGCTGGTGTTCAGCACCACTAATGTTGATTAGGTAGGTAGTTTCCTTTTCAGTGAAAGTTATGTCTGGGCTGTGGTGTGGGATCTTCTTATTCATTCTTATGGTGCATTCCAAGTATAGCTTGTGGTTTGTTGATTTCTAGTACAGCCTGAGGTTAATAACCTTTTCTTGCTTCTGAATGTATTGTCATCGCAACTTGGCCGTGTTTTTAAGTGTACTCCATCTGGGTGATCACCCTACATTCTGATGTGCTGGATTGTTTGCGGGGCAGGGTGACATCGTTGACTTGTGTCATCTGTCACTCTGTGGCCTTGGCAGTGTACTTTCTGTACTTCCTGGCATTGATTACCTGGTCTTGGATGGCAACTGTGAAGGCTTCGGTCTTGCAGAAGATTGCCCCACTATTGAGCCATGCATTGGAAGCCTCCTTACCTACATAGTCTCAATGAAGGTCATTGTAGTGCCAGCCATGGGGTGCCTTCTTCGCCTATCTTTCTGTCTGTTTCTTCTGTGGGGGATCTCCTTTTAAACTACATACAAGAAAAAAAACAATATTTGTGATGTGTTTATGCCAAGAGCGATTATAAATCAGGGTAAGTCAGGGTAATCCCTAATAGAGATATGTGATCTTGCCTGGAAATCTGAGTGTTATTGAAGATAAGCTTAAGAACAGAAGAATCCTTTTTGCAAAATATAATATAAAACAAGATTGAGTTTTAGAAGGATTGAAATTAACTAAGATATTTTTGCCCTTTTGGAGATCAGCATTTAAAGAATTGGTAGTGGATATTCAAGAAGTTGAAGCTGTTTGTGCAAGGCATGGTTTCTCAAACTGGAAAGTGGAATGCAATGTGTTATCATCAGAAAAATTATGGATATGATTTCAAGTCAACGGAAGAAGACCATTAATATAAAAAAGGAGAAAGAATTGAACCTTGTAGAACACCAGCATTAGTGGAGAAATTAGAGGACAGAGTCCATTGAATTTGTCCATTCTACAATCACTTGCAGTGAGCTTTAAGAAAGAAAACTGGATACCCAATTACAAAAAACAGTCGAAAATCCATAAATCGGAAGTTTATTTAGAAGAATTTTATGAGAAACATAATGCTTTGAGCTGTATAGAGCAACTGCTTGAGTTTCACGAAACTTTTCCATTCAATTTGTCCATAAATGGGTAACATAAACTGATAATAACTCCAATGGATCGACATTGACAGAAACCATACTGGTGAACATTAATGAGATGGAAAGTTTCTAGATAATGTAGGAGTTGGCAGTTAATGAATTTTTACATTACTTTAGAAAGAATAGAAGTGCAGTGTGATAATAATTGGATAGGAGGGATTTTTAGGAACTGACTGTTTGTGACAAATTTCCAAGCAAAAAGAAAAACTCAGTGGAATAAGAAAGTGTTAAAAGGAGATACAGAACACAAATAAGCTCAGCAGCACATGTTTTGACAACAAGTGGAGAAATACTATCAGGACCTGGAGCTTTTTTGGCATCAAGACTGTTCAAAAGTCTTCTGGCATCCTTTTGACATTAGATCACAGGAGGCATTAGCATTAGCATTAGTAGAGGCATTTGATGCAAGAAAGGAAGCTTATGCAGCATCAGCCAAAAAAAAAAAAAAAAAAGTAACATAAATAAATAAAAATAACCACTTCCACTTCACCCCTCTGTTCGTTCAAAATACCTGTCCAGCTGAGCCTTAAACTTATTTAGGCTATCAACTTCCACGACAAGGGATGGAAGTCTGTTCCACCTACCAACCACCCGCTGGCTAAAGGCAAATTTCCGCACATCTATCCTACATCTGTCTTTCCTCAATTTGAATTTATGCCCTCTCAGGTGATTATTCTGAGCAAGAGGAAGAATCCCATCAGCATTGAGCATGCTGAAACCATTCAAGGCTTTGTACACCTCTATCAGATCACCTCGCTGGTGCCTAGTTTCCAGACACTGTAATTCGCAAAACTTAAGCCTTTCTTCGTAAGAGCACCCCTTTGTCCCATTCACCAATCTAGTTGCCCTTCTCTGTACTCATTCCAGCAGCTCTACATCCTTCTTGAAATGAGGCCTCCAGGCCTGTATACAGTACTCTAGGTGTGGCCTGACCATTGCCTTATAGAAGGGAATAATCACCTCCTTATCCCTGCTAGAAAAATTCCTATATATCATTGACAATACACCATGAGCTACTCTTGCAGCCCGTCTGCACTGCTCAGAGAACTTCATATCTGCCTGCACAACCACCCCCAGGTCCCTTTCACTCTACCACTGTCAGTGTAGTACCACACAGTTGATACGTTGCTCTGGGGTTGCTGTTTCCCATATGTAGTACTTTACATGTGTCAATGTTAAACTTCATTTGCCACCTCGAAGCCCATCTGCTCAACCTTTCCAAATCCTGTTGCAGCAGCATAGTGTCAGTAGTGTCCTTGACAACCCTGCCAACCTTCGTATCGTCTGCAAACTTGGACATTAAGCCTGATATACCATCATCAATATCATTTATAAATACAGAAAACAATAAAGGACCCAACACTGAACCCTGAGGGACTCCACTAATAACATTAGTCCACGATGAGCAGTGTCCATTGATTACCACTCTCTGTCTTCTCCCCCTCAACCACCCCTTTATCCATAGCAGCAATTTGCCTCCAATGCCACACTGCTCCAATTTGTGCAGCAGTCTTCCATGTGCAACAGTATCAAAAGCCTTTCTAAGATCCAAGTATATAATATCAAAGTTATTCCCTGCATCCAGTTCTTTTGTGACTGCATCATAGTATCCAATCAAATTGGTCAGGCAAGACTTACCCTTAACAAAACCATGCTGTGTCCTAGCTATAACTGAAGTCTTGTCTAGATGATCCTGCAGTGCTTCTTTAACCAGTGCCTCCATTAATTTTCCGGGAACAGAAGTTAAACTCACAGGTCTATAATTACTTGTGTCAGCGTTTGATCCCCCTTTGTGAATTGGGGTCACATTTGCACATTTCCAGTCCATGGGTACCTCCCCTGAGTCCAAGGAAGCTCTCATAATTATGGCTCTCATTGAATAGAGTATACTGAGAATGATAGGAGGTTTATCAAGATCATCAATACAAGAGTGTTAGAAGAAAGTAAGAAGCTAGCAGGTTGGCTTTATCTTTAGCTGAGATGGCAATAGAACCATTGAGTTTTAACAGAGGTGGAATTAGAAATGGGCAAAAGTTGTGGCCATGTGCTTTGGCATGAGACTAGAATGCTTTATGCTGTTTGGACAAGAAACAAGTTTTCTACTTTTAGTCTGTTAAAAATCTAGTTTGCACTGATTAATAACTGCTTTACAATTGTTGTGAGTTTTGGTATAGGCAGAAAATGAACTTGGAGATTTGGATGCAAGCCAATTGCTATATGCAATATTCTTATCTTGAACAACCTTAGCACAGTTATTAGAAAACCAAGATAAAGGATTTAAATAAAGGATGAGATTTTAAAGTGGAGTATGGAATAATGATTTCACCCCTACAAGAATAATTTTATTGACACGTTCTGAGCTAACATTGACATCAGAAGATTTAAAACAGTAATCTGACCAAGGAAAAGAATAAAGAAATCTTGCAGATTATCCTATTTTGCATTTTTGTAATGCCAAACAACACAAGGTTGAGAATGGTCACAAGAGGAAGGCTCCATTGGAGAAGAGACCATAAAGTTGTGATCTGAGGTGTGATTGTGTAATTGGAAGGGTTGTTTGTGAGAAAAAGATCAAGAGTGTTGGCTGTATGATTAGGATTGTGTGGTATTCTGGTGTTAAAATTATGATTTTGTCAGGTCACTTCCTTCTTGACAATGGCTATCATAGAAAAGTATCAGTATTTTTGCAAATTCTGGTAACAAGTTTAACCCTTTGTGGTCCAATGTTGCATCTCACGCCATCCATCAGATGTACCTTTCTGTTTTGCCAATTATGTAGCTTGTTTTCCTGCTCTTTCTTGTGTAATTATTGAACTGCATTCTATTTATACTTCATATAAACAATTTGACAAACTAATTGAATGTTTACATTCAACTTTTAACAGCCGGTGGCTGTAGTTTTTTCATTTTTAATGTTCACTGTGTATTTACTTTTGGCCGGAAACAGTGTTTTGTCATGGTGTCAACATCTTGTAAAGGCCTTTCTGAAGAAGAAATTGTTAGAACTTTCCGATTCAGAATTTGATTTAATTTACTTTTGTCCGATAGTGAGGATGATGTTGTTTTTGATCCCGACGATATATTTTGCAGCAGTGATGAAGAAGTTTATGACCCATCAACCAGTGCTGGTGTAGAAAATTGGAGACCTAGCAAGGTAAATGTTATTTCATTCAAAGATTTTCTCTTTTCTATTTTGAACTGTGGATTTTATTCAAGTAATTCAAGTATTCCAAAGACTGAACTTGAATATGAATATATTTTCTGCTGTTTTTTACCAGTTCTTTGTTTGAAGAAATTTTGAATGAAACAAATAATTATACCAACGAAACTCTATCAAATAAGTTACTTCTATGATTGTTCCATATGGTGTGACTGGGTTTTGGTTTCAGTAAATGAACTGAAGGCCTTATTTCATTTATTTGAATTTTAATTTTCTTCTTTGTGAGATAAACAAAATTCAAATAAGAAGAAAGACTGTGCAGTATTTAGTGACAGAAGGGTTTAGTGGTGGAAGAAAACAAACGGTTTGGCATTGTGAGACATGCTCCAGAAAACCAGGATTGCATCCTGGCAAATGTTTCAAATATTTAAAATCTGAAAAAATTTTTTAAATGTTTTATCAATCAGTTTTATATAATAACTCATGTTAACATGAAAATAAATAACATTTTATGAGCTTATATTCAGTGTTCATTTTTTTCATTTTTGTGGTGGACCGGAACAGGAAGACAGGAGAAACAATGCTGGACCTCAAAGGGTTAACACAGAGATTAATATGTAATATATATATAAAAGTACAGCATAAAGTATGTCTGCTGAATGGCGGCACCTGGAGCATCAGTTCAACTCTGCTGTGGTGATAGTGATAGATGATGATAGACAATGCCTGTAGGTAGAAAAACAGAAACCCTACTCATGAATGCAGTATGTTTTAGTTTTGAAGTATAGTGTAACCTTAACCAGATCTAAAGATTTAGTAGTACTGAATACACTAACACTCATTTTGTATACTGGTTAAGCATGGGAAATGCAGCTGAAGATTACCAGGTGCAGTTTCCAAATCAAAGACTGTGTTGATCTGTGTTTACCACTGTGCACATAAATCTTGGAAAATGTGGAACATTTATACAGTGCAGTACTGCTGACAATAGCTGGTGATAGTGCTTTTGCAGAAGAAGAAGATATCCTTGGTATTAGTAATCCATCAACTAGCATTTGCAAAGTCGCTTCCTGCACAAGAGCTCCTTGTACTAAAGTGTGTGTGTGTGTGTGTGTGTGTGCGTGTGCGTGTGTGTGTGCGTGTGCGTGTGTGTGTGCGTGTGTGTGTGTGTGTGTGTGTGTTTACATCCTTCTTATTTATAATGGATGCAAGGACTGGTACTGAAGATAGCAATATATATATTAGACTTTCTGCTCTGACATTTGCACAAAACTGTGAATGATTCTGATTTTATAGTTTGTACTGTGCAGACAAAGCACAATTCACTAGAGCAAGGATTACTAATTTGCCTGCCCTCCATATGTGGACATTCGAAAACCATCAGTGGCAAGCATCTTTCCAGTATGGGATTAACATCTGTTTTTGGGAAGGTATTGGTGACAAAATACTGGCTCCACACATTTTAATTAAATCATTTAAATGCAAATTTTTATCCAGCTTTTCTCAAGGAAACATTACACATTCTTTTATTATTATTACTATTATTGCTGCTCTTATATTATTTCTCCCTGATTGGGGGTTCCACCTTGTGATGGGTATTGCTACCAAGTACACAGAGTGGTTGTTGTTATGTCTGATGTTACTGTTGGTCGAGGAACTCTCTGACAATCCTACAGATGTTCAGGATTGCGACTTTTTGGAGTTCCGTGTAGGTGTTTGCTGGGAGACCTATTGCTAGGCTGTTATGTAGGATCTTTGGCACCATACCTGTGTGGTTAACATGATGATCGGGATGGTCATTACTTGTTGCATATGCCACATCTCTTTGATCTTCTGTCTTAGGTTCGTGTACTTCCTGATTTTTTCCCCATGGGTTTTCTGCAGGTTGCTAGTGTTGGGTACTACTATGTCAATCAGATAGATAGCCTTTCCTTCTTGTCCATCGTCGACATGTGTCATCTAACACTCGACTCCTTGGCGATGTATTTTCTATAGTTCCTGGTGTTGATTACCGTCTTGGATGGTGAGCATGAATCCTTCAGTCTCGGGGAAGAGTGCCTTGCTCGTGAGTCATGCATTGGAAGCAATTTTATTTATGTGACTCTGATGGAGATCATTGTAGCGTCTGCCCTGGAGTGTCTTCTCTGCCCATCTTTCTAGCTTCGTTTGTACCTCCTGGTTCTGGGGGGGGGAACTCCTCGCTTAGGTTGAGTGGGGTATACCACTTGCCTATCTTCCTTATGGCCTGATGGAATGCTGCTGCTGTGTGTTTCTGTAAGTAATCCTTCAGGTTAACTATCGCTGTCTTCTGTTGCTCAATGAGGTCTATTAGGCCCCTTCCTCCTCCTTCCCGGGCAATTGTCAGTCTCTCCACAGCACCTCTCAGGTGGTGTTGGCGGCTCTTGGTCATCATTGTCCTTGTCTTTCTCATGATATCCTCCAGCTCAGTGTTAGTACAATCTATGACCCTGAAGGAGTATGTTAGCACTGGGACTAACATAGTGTTTATGGCTTTAACTGTGTTCTCTCCGTTCAGATTTGCTTTCAGCAGACTTCTGAGTCTCTGATGGTATTTTTCGGTTCAGGCAGGCCTTAATTTCCTTGTGCTGTAACTGCTGAGCCTGGATCATCCCCAAGTATTTGTAGGCCTCTCTCTCTCTGCCATGGCTTCGATCTCTTTACCGCTCTGCAGCTGGTAGTTTCGGTTGACTAATTTTCCCTGACTCAATCCGTGGGTCTTGCATTTGTCTAGACCAAATTCCATCCTAATATCTTTGCTGAATTTTTCGGTGATCTAGAATAGTTGCTGAAGATGCTTCTCGGTTCCCGCATAGAGCTTGATGTCATCCATATACATCAGGTGGGTGAGGGTGTACAGGTTCTTCCTTCCTTCTTTGAGGTTATATCCGTACTTGCTACTGTTGAGCATGGTAGATAGCATGTTAAGTGCTGGGCAGAACCACGATGGGCTCAGGGCATCTCCCTGAAAGATTCCTCTCCTGATGAGGGTTGGCTTGGTTGTGATTTTTTCGACCTTAATGGTGGTACTCCATTTTGCCATTGTTTCTCCTAGGAAGCATTGTTTCTCGCAGGAAGCACTTCCAGTTGGTTGTGCTGGATGGTCTTGCCCTTCTCTTGTGGTAGCCATACGGGGGACAGCTCCACTCACTCCACTGTCTTCCTTGGGAGACCGTCTCTGATTTTTTGAATCGACCCCTCTGCCTAAAGCCTGAACGCGAGTGACTTTGCCACATGCCTGTGCCACACTCGATGCAGTATGATTAATATTTCTCTGCGACGTCATCCATTATTAGAGGTGGATTATTGGTTATTATTATTATTATTATTAGCTATATGATGCAGGGAAGCCTGAGGCTTATGCTGCGCCAGCCAAAAAAAAAAAAAAATTATGAATTACCCTGAGAGAGAGAACAAGAGTCAGAAGGGAATCACTGAGAAAGAAAAGAATGATGATATCCAGCTCAGGACCCTCGGTGTGCCAAGCCCATACTCACCAGATATGAGCCTCTGGGGTTAAATGATATTTTTCTGAGTAGGTAGGCAGTCATATGATTACAACATGGAGCATATGCTTATTATGGCCAAGATATTACAGCATGGTTCAATCTATACTATCTTCAGTTGGTTGAGGAGGTTCAATTACCTGGCCACCACCATCTTCAGTCCCATCAATTTTTATATATATATGGCTGTGTTGAAGAAACTTTTATACAGCCCAATAATTAAAATTAATAGGATTGATATCTGGAGATGGTGGTGGCCAGGTAATTGAGCTTCCTCGTCCACTTTGCCATTGGACCATATTAATGGGATAATAGATTATATTTAAAATGTTGCTGCTGAAATCAGTAACAGCCTCTATCAACTATTGAAAGTCTCTGGATTTATCATATGGCATTTTCCAGCATGCCTTGAGGCTCAAGATGGCTGTCGTGAACTTCATATAAAAGAGAGAAGTTGTAATCATTTTGGGACTATGAAAATTGCTTTCTCATTATATTATGTTATGAGAATTGTCCTGTTTTCAGTACTTGTATTTTGAAAATACCTAAGCATTGAGTAAAAAGTGAACCAAGTTATTTTTATAATTCTTTTTTTACATAATCATTGTCATGTTCCATTGTCATTCATTTTAGGAGTCATGAGGACTTTATGCCATATTATGCCAGTCTGTAAAAGTTGTCCATACAAGTGTGTTTGTGGTCTGATTTGCATGCTGTTTGGACTGAAGAACTTGATAATTCAAGAGAGCTATAAGAAATCTTCCATTGATTTGAATTCAGACCTCTTTAATAAAAGATCTTTAATTAGTGAAAGGCAAAACAGCTGTACTGCCACAGAGAACAATCATCTTCATATTAAATTTGCTGCCAGAACTTGTTAAACCTGATGCTTTCTTAAAGTTTGTGCTATCCATCTCTAACAAAAAGGAAGTGCTATTACATTTAAAAGCTGAATTTCAAACTAAAAAAAAAAAAAAAAAAACTGCCCAGGAACTTTCACCTCAGAATTTCCTCCCAAATTATCTCAAGTTATGTAACAAATAAATAAAACAGCCTCTATAGGTTTAAGAATTTTCTTTCATAACTACTATTGCAGATTGTATAAAAGAGGAAAGCTTACTCAGCTTAATGTCAAGCCATCCCAAATTATATTAAATTCAGACCAATAAAAATCCAGAATTATTATGTATTTTTATTTTTTTTTCACCATACATATCATATAGGGCAGGGGTGGGTAACCTTTACAAATGGCGGGCCAAAATAAAATGTCTGTGAGGTATGTGAGGGCCAAATTTTTTTTATCTTTCCTTGATTTTTAGGATTCTTAAAATGTTGTATAATAAAAAAATTGTCATAAACAGTTTTATGTTATTTATTGTAATATTTATACATACTTGTACATATAATTAATTTTGTTAATAAGAAAAATGAAATACAAAGTCAGTAACAAAAATTGCAATATTTTAGTTTTATAATATTTAATGAGAGATTTTATAGTGTTTATTGTAATTGATATCTGGATCAATATTTGTCATAGCAATGCACATACATATTTTCTAAATTTATGTCAGAAATTCCATTAATTAAAAAATATATATAATAATAAACTAGGGAGGCTTTGCCCCTGCTTGCTTTGCTTGCCAATCCCCATGCACACTTTTCTATGTAAAATGTAGAGGTATGACGGAGTATGTTGAATGTTTTCTATGTAAAAGACACACCTGTCGAAACACACTGATGTTCTTTCTCCCCCTTTTTACTCCCAACCTTCAGCTACCTCACTTACTCATGCTTTTTTTTTTTTCCCCTTTTGTTCTCTGTCAGGAAGCTCAGGCAACCCTTGATGGAGAGCAGCCAGAGTACTGTGGACAGCCTGGCTCACCTCCCAGTGGTGGTGGTGGGCAATGTGGAGTCCCACTAGGGGCCCTGTGGCCAAGAAGCCAGCACAAACAACGGAACCCAACACTAAACTACACATGCAACACACACAACACTTTTCTGGCTTTTATAGAGGTTCTGTATTCATCACAAGAGTACTGATGGCACAGATGGCGCTTTACCCAAACACTATGATTGATATCTAATCAGGAAATGACCTATGTAATTATTTATCTGTGCATTTGTAGTGACGTAACTGCCCCACCCACTTGTACCACATGACCAGCATCCCTCTTCTCCCGTTGGCTACTCCACCAAGTGGCATTCTCAAGGTGGAATAAATATCACTATGTAATTATTTACCTGTGTTTACATGGGTCACTTAGGAAAAGGCCTTTTGCTTTGGGTTCCATAATGCTTGAGGAATATTGTTGCATCTGAAAGAGCAGGACTATAATTTCCCCACCCTCTTTTCCCATTGGCTCAAATAAATATCATTAGGAGGAAACTTTTTTTAATGTGTAGAGAGAGAGATTTTTAAAATGACCACGGGCCGGATTATGCACGTTTGTAGGCCAGAGTTGGCCCACAGGTTAGAGGTTGACCACTCCTGATATAGGCTATTCACATATTGCATAATTGTAGTTAGTTAATTTCTGATTGGCACATAAATGTTCCTTTTTTTTTAAATCAATTTTTAATATTCTCCCACTCCCTTGGGTGGGATACCATAAAATTATACAATTCTGGGATTACTGCTATGAAATGCTTAAATTATGAATTATTGCTATTTGTTTATTAGCAAATAGCAATAATCATAGATAATCATCAATAATCATAGACAATCAATTGAGGAAGGATAGTATAGTTGCAGAATAGTTGTGTGGAAGTTTGGGTGGTTGATTATCATGCTTCCTTCCATTGCTGTGTAAGTGGAACTATCTGTTGTGTAAGTTACACAGCAGATAGTTCTTCTAGTTCTTCCTTGAATAAATTCAAGGAAGAACTAGACAAACTATTGGAATGGATGGATAGGTGAAATGGAATTTTTTTTTTTTTGTTGATGCTGTATAAGCTTCTTTCTTGCAGTTTTGCCACTACTAATACTAATCATAATATAATAATATAATTATTAATATTGTTAGCTATATGGCACAAGGAAGCCTGAGGCTTATGCTGCACCAGAGGGAGAGAGAGAGAGAGAAGTAGAAGAGAATCACCAAGAAAGAGAAGAATAATGATATCCGGCTCAGGACCCTGTGTGTGCCAAGCCCATACTCACCAGATGTAAGCCCCTGGGGTTGGTTAATTATCATAAAGAGTATTACTTCCCAAAAACACTGAAACTAATATATTTATTATATTTTATATTATATATTTTATATAAAATATGTTAACTTATTTTATAACAAATCTATTAGTTTCAGTATTTTTGCTTGAAGCAATTCTCTTTATGATAATTATGGAAGCTGAAACCAAAGGCCTTTTCTCAAATAATATAACATAATCATAAATATCTATTAATCATAGCAGAAATGTTAAATATATTTTATATTTATATAATTTAGATACGTGTTACATTTCAACTGTCATTAAAATCCAGTAAGAATAAGTAAACTTTATTACAAAAGCAATGACACTATATTATGATTGTTTAATTTCTTAAATCATGGAGCCTGAAGTAATACATGTTGCACTTCATGCACTGTTGATTATAGAGATGAAAAGGATTATTTTCACATATTATTATTTAATCAATTAGTAATTAATTGGTAACAATAATTAGTTATTTACTTTTCACTTCTGTCAGTCACAGAAAAAGAAAAAATCAATTAATTTAAGAACTAAAAATCTAATACACTACATTACCACACACGTTAGGCACCATCTGCTAGTGGCATATTTCAGGAGGTAAAGTGAAGAATGCTAGTATTATAGTAGTGGCAAAATTATGCAAGGAAGCCAGCATGTACAGCATCATTAAAAAAAAAACAAAAAAAACTGCCAAGTTTTTGCCCAATCCTTTAAATTATTCAAACTACTTACTTCCACAACACCAGATGGAAGTTTGATACAACAATCAGTTACTATATATGGGTGAATCCTGCAACTGTCCTTTTCTGTTTTAAATTTATGTCCCTTTGTGAGTGTTGTTTGAGAAAGAATAAGGATGCTACCAGCATTTAGTTTACTCAACCAATTTAAAACCTTGAGCTCTTCAATTTGCTCTCTTTGCAGATGCCTAGTTTCCTGATACTGAAATTTATAGACTCCAAGTCTTTCTTGGTAGGAATATGCTTTTGTGCCTCTGAATATTCTTGTTGCTCTTATCTGCACCCATTCTAAGTAATTTGCATCCATCCTAAGATGTATTCTGACCATTTCCTCATAAAATGGGAAAATCATCTCTGTCTCCTCTCGAAAAATTCTTGTATATCATTAACAGAAGCTTGCAAGCTGACCCAGCAGCCTATCCATTGCTCAGAGAACTTATTCCTATATGTTTTTTTTTTATTCTCCACTCCCTTGGGTGGGATACCATGCAATTATGCAATTCTGGGATTACTTCTACCAAATACGTACTTTGCATTTACCATTGTTAAACCTTGTTTGCAACTTTTAAACCCATCTGCCTAATTTATCCAGGTGTGTTGGATTGGCATATCCTACTTATTGTTATTAACCACCTTGCCTTCTGTATCTGTTTGTACATGTGTGTGTGTGCATTTGTACATGCAACAAAGATAGTTTGGCTTCTTAGTTACATCTAAGCACACAAAACCTAACGTGAAGGCAAAATCACGCTAAATTAATGCTAATACCTAGATTTAGGATAATGCATAAGCCGATTTTTGTCCTAAAGTTAGTGACATAATAATATAATGTAATATAATAGAATAATTGTTTTTGTTTATAGTATGTTATAGGTTTTTTGGCATTTTTATTTCCTGGACTTACTGAACCTGTAAAAGCCTCTTATTATCCACTGCATGTATATTTTGGTATTGCTATATTTGTCATGAGTGCTTGTACAGCCCTTATTGGAATTAATGAGAAACTCATCTTTTTTCTGTAAGTATTGCTTTTCTCCATTTTCATGTGATTTTGTAAAATAAAAATATTTTGTGGTGGTAATGCTCTAATGCTGTTATAAAAATTCAAATACAAAATGGGGTTTTGATATAAAAGAAAGAAAACTTAATGCCTTTTTATTTTAGTCACAGCACAAACTCTCAAATTCAGCCACCAAATTTCTGGATTTCAAAATTTTCCAATTTTGTAGTTTACTGGATTTCAGAATGACATTCATGATAGTAGTTACCATGCCTGCTCTGTCATTGCAGTAATGTACTGTAGTTATTTGTTTTTTTTATTTTATATTACATACTATACTTAATGTATAGTATAATGAATAATATAGGAATCCTTTGCCAATAATGAGAAGTTTATGAGAAGCTTAAGTTTATGAGAAATGGAGGGGGGAGACAATTCCAGCAAGTTGGAAAATACAGAAATATAATTTTATGAGGAAACACACTGCGCTGCATTGAATAATGAATAAGCATAATTTCATTTAATTAATCTCAATTTAACTATACACTATGAATTAGTATTAGTAGTGGAAAATGATGGAAGAAAGCAAGCTTAAAAAACATCAGCCAAAAAAAAAAAACATTTCCCAGAAAACCTTTCCCTCCAATAATTTTTTAGTTCTTCCTTGAATTTATTCAGACTATCCAATTCTGCAACAACAGATGGAAGTTTTTCCCATCAGTTTTCCTTCACCCACTGGCTGAAGGCAAACCTCCGCACATCTATCCTGCAATCATTCAAACATTTCAAGATGTTATGGTTCCCTCTTCCATAGAAAATATTAAAATTGAAGAGAATATAATTAGAGACTACATTCAGATGAAATTATTTGTGTACAAAGTCCTCCCATTCGCATTTGCTGGACACATCTGAAGCCAAGGGAAAGTGAGTAGCAGGAAAAAGATTGAGACAAAGAGCTCAGGTAGTCAGCACTTGTGGTCCTGATTAGACTTTGGGTGGTCTCTAGGAATGTTTGTTTGTTTTTTTTGTTTTTTTTTTTTAGGAGCATTAGCAACTAAGGCCATATTGCTCTGGGAATATGCGGTGGTCATTCCCTGACCTTTCCGCATCCTCCGTATTTGGTGGTCACGGGCTCGAACCACAGTCTAATCAAGAAGCGTGTGCTACGCACTGCTGCTCCTGCCCACCTGGCTACGGAGGCTCCTCCCTAGGAATATGATTGGCTTCTTCTTCCCTAAAGACCTCCCAGATGTCCAGTCAGAATCACAAGTGCTGACCACCTGACCTGATTAACTCATTTTCTATTTGCTTCATCATGTCTGGCAAGTGTGAATGGGAAGACGTTTTATATTTATCTGAATGTAGTCTCTAATTATGTTCTCTATACTATTTGAATATCTTTCACAGAAGAAAGAACCATAGCATTCCGAAATGTTTGCTATGGTTGTAATTTATTTGTAATGTATTTGATTACACCGAACAACAAATTTTGGTGTGCTAAACACGGAAATAGTACTTAAAATGGCAGATTGGCTCTTGTTTTCAAAAAATTGTTTTTTATATTTATATAAGGTATATTTTATTTATATAGTGGTAAGATGTAGCTGTATCAAACACAGGACCTTCTTGCCTTTCTCTTGTATTTAGCGTCCCTTCAAGAGCATCCCTTTTCACCATCCAACAATAATTGGCTAAGATGGTAGCACTTAATTTGCTTTTGTATCTTTGTTCTGTTGCTGCAATGTCTTGATGGCAGTGCTCACCGTGTTCATTGCTGATGGCACCACAGTTTAGCGGGAAGAAATCCAGGTATGAGTGCAAGAAATGCATCTTCAGTGACATGTTGCACTCCACTTTTTCGTAAGAAGTAATGAGATCTTCCATAAGCTGCCTGTAGTTGCTGGCTTTAACATTTTCTAGAAAACCAGTTGAAATGTTTCATAAGGCTTTCCACGCTGATTTCTCTCTATCACTAAGGACACATTCAAACTGTTCATCTTTGAACTGCCAAAATAAAAATCAGCAACCAAAATGTGCTACCTGTAAAGCAGCACAGCTGACTGACTATGCACATAGTATCAGGGATGATAAATGCCCCTGTTATAAAAAAATGGTAAAATTTATACAATCTAGGACCAACTATGGGCCAGACTGAAAACATAAATGTGACTAGGCTCTAAATCTTGTCCAGTTGAATGCTCAAAGAGCAAGAGCCGTTATAGATCAGATCAAACTCAAGAGCCGTTGCAGATCAGATCAAAGAGGCTATAAAATAATAGAATACACCTAAGGTGTCCCTTCTACAGCAATAGTAGTTAAAAATACTGACCTTACAGTCACAAAGGTAGGTCACCTCTGCTCCCCACTGGTTGTGTGTGCCCATATCACCAGTGCTGTAGGACAGTTTTACATTATTTCACTATATTCCAGACCAGGGGAAGATGTAAACCCAACCATTGAATATCTACAAGTAGTCACAAACTTGCTACTTACTGCAAATATCATAGTGTGTGCTGATGTCAACTGCCGGTCAGCCTTATGGCATAGCCGTACAGAAGACAGAGTAGGCACACACAATGGCCAGATACTTTCAGACTATATAGCCACCTCACCCTTTCAAGTGCTAAACCAACCAAATAACCTCCCAACTTTTAGCAGTACCATGTGGGAGATTGACATTGATGTTACTCTTACCACCAATTCAATAGCTTATAAAATCACAGACTGGTGTGTCCAGCCAGCTTGGACCACATCACATCACAGAGCCATTTCCTTCAAACTAAACAGGCAATTACAAACAACCCAACACTCCCTGTTGGACATCAAAAGGTATAACCTTAAAAGGGCAAACTGGCAGATTTTTGCAGAACATACAGCAGCTGAGCTGCAAAAACAGCAAAATGAGTGGTCTAGATCAGGCAAATGTAGCCAGGACGAGAAAACACTGACTGACAAACATTTTAACAAAAACGGCAACCCTATCTATCCCACGGAAAAAAACGAGGAAGCAGACAGTTCCCTGGTGTTGCCCCGAACTGACTATACTCAGAAGTAGGGTATACCAGGCGAGGAGACATTTTCAAAGAGCCAGAACATCTTGGCCACAAAATGAGGTGGATGCACTGAGAGTTTCTTATAGAACTCTCAGGAATCAGTATACAGCCCTCATAAGAGACAAGAAAAGGGAATGCTGGAGGCACTTGGTGGGAACTACTAATAACCCCTGGGGAGTTGTCTACAGAATAGTGACCAAAAAGCTGCCAAGAGGAGATGTCTCAGAAACTACTGTCAAACCAGATGGAATCCCAACCCTGTGTTGGGTGGATTCTGTAAATAACATCCTAGACAGTATCACTCAGACTGAAACTGGGAATCATTCCCCCACCCAGCTAAACATTATAAAAGAAAACACTGAATATGACAATGCCAATATTGAACCTCTGTTCATCATACAAGACTTAGAAATAGCACTATCTAAAACCAAAAACAATAATTGCCCAGGTTTTGACCTCTTAGAGGTTGAGATTATCAAAAAATTAGCAGAAATAGCACCAGATAAATTAATAGCACTATATAATAACTGTATGACAGAAGGTATATTCCCAAAAATATGTAAACAAGCTGTGTTAAGGTTAATTCTCAAAAACCCTGAAAAACTCGCTACTGATCCCAAATTAGCATTAGCATTAGCATTAGTAGAGGCATTTGATGCAAGAAAGGAAGCTTATGCAGCATCAGCCAAAAAAAAAAAAAAAAAAAAAAACCACTTCCACTTCACCCCTCTGTTCGTTCAAAATACCTGTCCAGCTGAACCTTAAACTTATTTAGGCTATCAACCTCCACCACAAGGGATGGAAGTCTGTTCCACCAACCAACCACTCGCTGGCTAAAGGCAAATTTCCGCACGTCTATCCTACATCTGTCTTTCCTCAATTTGAATTTATGCCCTCTCAGGTGATTTTTCTGAGCTAGAGGAAGAATCCCATCAGCATTGAGCATGCTTATACCATTCAAGGCTTTATACACCTCTATCAGATCACCTCGCTGGTGCCTAGTCTCCGGACACCGTAATTTTCAAAACTTAAGCCTTTCTTCGTAAGACCCCTTTGTTCCATTCACTAATCTTGTTGCCCTTCTCTGTACTCGTTCCAGCAGCTCTACATCCTTCTTGAAATGAGGCCTCCAGACCTGTATACAGTACTCTAGGTGTGGCCTGACCATTGCCTTATACAATGGAATAATCACCTCCTTATCCCTACTGGAAAAATTCCTGTATATCATTGACAATACTCCATGAGCTACTCTTGCAGCCCATCTGCACTGCTCAGAGAACTTCATATCTGCCTGCACAACCACCCCCAAGTCCCTTTCATTCTCTACCACTGTCAGTGTAGTACCACAGAGTTGATACGTTGCTCTGGGGTTACTGTTTCCCATGTGTAGTACTTTACATTTGTCAATGTTAAACTTCATTTGCCACCTCTCAGCCCATCTGCTCAACCTTTCCAGATCCTGTTGCAGCAGCAAGGTGTCAGTACTGTCCTTGACAACTCTGCCAAAATTTGTATCGTCTGCAAACTTGGACTTTAAGCTTGATATACCATCATCAATATCATTTATAAATACAGAAAACAATAATGGACCCAACACTGAGCCCTGAGGGACTCCACTAATAACATTAGTCCACGATAAGCAGTATCCATTGATTACCACTCTCTGTCTTCTCCCCCTCAACCACCCCTTTATCCATAGCAGCAATTTGCATCCAATGTCACACAGCTCCAATTTGTGTAGCAGTCTTCCATGTGCAACATTATCAAAAGCCTTTCTAAGATCCAAGTATATAATATCAAAAGTTATTCCCTGCATCCAGTTCTTTTGTGACTGCATCATAGTATCCAATCAAGTTGGTCACGCAAGACTTCCCCTTAACAAAACCATGCTGTGCCTGAGCTATAACTGAAGCCTTGTCTAAATGATCCTGCAGTGCTTCTTTAACCAGTGCCTCCATTAATTTTCCTGGAACAGAAGTTAAGCTCACAGGTCTATAATTACTTGTGTCAGCCTTTGATCCTCCTGTGTGAATTGGGGTCACATTTGCACATTTCCAGTCTATGGGTACCTCCCCTGAGTCCAAGGAAGCTCTCATAATTATGGCTAAGGGTTTGCTTACTTCCTTTGCTGCCTCCTTTAATATAACTGGATAGATCCCATCCACCCCGGGTGCCTTTCTTGTGTTTATCTTCAACAGTTTCTCCTCCACTTTACTCCCAGTTATTTCAAGATTCTGTAGCTTACTGCCAGGGTTGAATACACCTCTGGCATTCCCCTTGCTGAATAACTCCTTGTGTGTGAATGTCGATGCAAAATGTTCATTTAGTTTGTTAGCTACCTGAGCAGGATCATCAACAGTTGACCCATCAATATCAAGTGGACCAATCTGATTCATCCCCTTCCTTCTAGAGTTTACATAAGTAAAGAACTCTTTGCTGTTTTTCTTTGCATCCCTTGCCAAGGATTTCTCGTAATCTGCCTTCGCCTGCCTAACCTCCTTTGTAACTTGGTTGCATATCAACTTGTATCTATCATAGGCTTCTGTGTCATGTGTTAATTTGTAAGTATCCCATGCATATTTCTTCTCTGCCATATGCCTCATTAGTTCATCTGACATCCATTTTGGCCTAAACCTTGAACAATATTTCTTAGTTGGTATGTAAAGCCTAGTAGCTTCCAAGATAAGTTCTTTGAATGCTTCCCATTTTGAATTTGCTGTTGGCATCATCAGTTGGTCCCACTGTATAGAATTTAAATACTGTCTCAGTCCATCGTAGTCGCCTTTACGGAAGCAATAATCCTTCTCTTTCCCCCTAATGGTAGTTACCTCTTTGAGTAAATCTCACTTCAGCACACTGTGATCACTGCCACCTAGTGGTTCATTTATCTGCAGATTCTTAATGCATGAAGAATCACTGCTGATAATCAAATCAAGAGTATTACTCCCTCTAGTTGCCTCCCGAACATGCTGATGTAGAAAACAATCATCCAATAAATCCACAAAAGCCCTGCTAGTGTGTGAGTAACCAGCCCTCAAATTCCAGTCAATATCTGGGAAATTAAAATCTCCCATTATAAGACTCTCTGATTTACTGGCCCACTCTATTTCCCTGTACAGTTCCTTATTATACTCATCAGAGTCATTAGGCCTATAGCACACTCCTACTCTCAATTTTGATCTCCCAATGCTTAGGTCACACCAAACTGTCTCAACACTGCACTCCAGCGATGTCGACTGGCTTCACTTCCTTGGTTTTTATGTGTTTCTTAACTAATAGCATAACCCCTCCCCCCCCTTCCTATCCTGTCTATCCTTTCTGTAGACGTTGTACTCCCCAAATTGCAGTTCTGCATCCCTTATATCTGTGTGACACCACATCTCTGATATCCCAACAATATCTGCCTTTGATGTTTTGAGCAATACCTCAAATTCATCAAATTTATTTACTAAACTCCTAGCATTGGTGTACACGCAAGAATACCTGCACCTGTTTCTATTCTTAGCTACCCTAACACAATCCATGTGTTTACTTGTACCGCAATGGCTCCCAGCAGTCTCTGAAATACCATGCATCTTGTTTTTCAGGCTTCTGCTCATTCTAATAGAAGCACTGCAAGAATCTCTTTCATCTCTGCCAGTGGCTACTGTCAATCTATTGGTCTTTGTCTCCCCCCAAGCTAGCAGTTTTCCGACCCACCTAACACTGCCTCGATAGCATCAGCAAATATTCTTGCACCCTTTCTATTTAAGTGTATCCCATCCCTGTAGAAGCAATCTCTCCTGTTAACAAGTACAGTCCAGGCTGAAAAAAAATTCTAACCCTTGAGCCTTGCACAATCTTTCCAGGGCCGAATTGATCGACAAGGCTCTCATCATATACTCCCTCCTATCGTGTCTGGGCAGAATTGCAGACACTTTCAAATTCAACCCTAATTCCCGGCTTTTGTTCAACAGTGACCTGTACTTGTTAAGTAATTCTGCCGGTCTCCTGCTCTTAATATTATTAGTTTGTTGTTGTTGTTGTTGTTGTTGTTTTTGGTTTTTAGGAGCATTAGCAACTAAGGCCATATTGCTCCGGGATATGCGGTGGTCATTCCCTGACCTTTCCGCATCCTTCATATTTGGTGGCGACGGGCTCGAACCCCGGTCTAATCAAGAAGCGTGTGCTATGCACTGCTGCTCCTTCCCACCTGGCTACGGAGGCGCCTATATTATATTATTAGTGCCAACGTGTACAACTATATCACCTTTTGTGCCCCTAAAAGATGATATTCGCTCTACGTCATCAACCTTTGCCCCTGGCAGACATACCCTGATCCTGTTCCACCTATCTTTTTTACAAAGCAAGTTCCCCGTTTCCCTGACAATAGAGTCACCAACAACTACTAGTTCCTTCGGGACCAGCGCATTCTGCCTTGGGGGTTGCCTCTGTGTCACGTGATGCCCAAGTGTAAGCTCTGGCGTTGATGTGGGCAGCTGAGAGCTTGATGGGCCACAAGATGGGATCCCAACCCTGTGTTGGGTAGATTCTGTAAATAACATCCTAGACAGTATCACTCAGACTGAAACTGGGAATCATTCCCCCACCCAGCTAAACATTATAAAAGAAAACACTGAATATGACAATGCCAATATTGAACCTCTGTCCATCATACAAGACTTAGAAATAGCACTATCTAAAACCAAAAACAATAATTGCCCAGGTTTTGACCTCTTAGAGGTTGAGATTATCAAAAAATTAGCAGAAATAGCACCAGATAAATTAATAGCACTATATAATAACTGTATGACAGAAGGTATATTCCCAAAAATATGTAAACAAGCTGTGTTAAGGTTAATTCTCAAAAACCCTGAAAAACTCCCTACTGATCCCAAATCATATAGACCAATAGCCCTACTCCCTGTACTAGGGAAAATATTTGAAAGACTATTAGCTCAATATAGCAGATTAACTCAATATTACACAGAAGTGGGTTTGCATTCCACCAGTCAGTACAGTTTTAAGCAGGGCAATTCCATGCACCAACTACTGACAACAGTTAAAAACACAGGGGAGAAATATATGCTGGCAAGCTCCATTGACTTTGCTGGGGCATTTGACTCACTCTGGTGGCCTAGTGTCCTTAGGAGACTTCGCCAGGCAAATGCCCCACGAAACCTCTATAAGGTAATAAACAGCTACCTTACAGACAGAAGTGTCTCAGTACGCACAAGGTTCCAGGAATTGACACGCCCTGTGAATAAAGGCTGCCCGCAGGGTTCAATCCTTGGCCCATTCTTTTGGAACATTGTTCTGGATGAATTTCTGGCCTTGGATCTGGACCCCATGGAAAGCCTGGCCTTTGCAGATGACATGATTTTCCTTGTAAAAGGTAACTCACGAGTGGTTGTAGAGCAAAGAGCAAACGCTGCCTCTTGCAGCTGCAGGAGTGGGCACAAATGCACATGCTCAAAATATCGCCTGAAAAAAAACAAACAAATACTTTTAAAAGGCAATTTGGACATAAGCAGACATCCACAAATCAAAATTAACACAACCACTATAAAAATGGTAACAGAACTAAAATATCTTGGAGTGGTCTTTGATTCAAAACTAACTTTTTACCCCCATTTGATCTACTTGGCAAAGAAAGTGAGAAATTATGCAGGTATGATTGCCAGGATCAGTCGAGCAGACTGGGGGCTCAAAAGAAAGACCCTGATGGTCACATACCGTGCAATGTTCCTACCTGTTATCACCTATGGAGCCGGTGCGTGGTTCATTCGCTTGGCCATAGTAAGAAATAGGAATAAATTAGAATCAATACAAAGGACAATACTACTCACTATTACCAGAGCATGTCGCACAGTAAGCACACCTGCACTACAGTTGCTGACTGGAACTCTCCCACTTTACCTGGAAGTAGCCAAAAGAGGCTTATATTATAGATTTAAAAAGGAATTCTGTGGGATTTAACATACCCACAGAATTTCTGGGGATAGCCCTTGACACAACCAACACCTTCAATCATGAAAGAAAAAGAATAGCCCCAAAGCTCCATGAGCTATGGCAAACAAAGTGGGAGCAGGAAACCAGAGGTCTGGTTACCAAACGGTTTCTGCCACGGGTGTCAATGGTTAGCCCAGAGCCACCTAAGTGGTATGCCCCTGGACTTGACAACATTTATATTGACAGGTCTATATAAACCTCCTTAGGCCTGACCTCCTTAACTAACCTCCTTAGGCCTGACCGATGACCCAAACTGCACCTGTGGCGAAAGTGAAGACTGGGCACACATTCTATATGAATGTATAATATATGACACCCCCAGAACAGAGCTAATAGCACAGATTGGTCCCCTTCCCAGGGGAGAAGAACATCTGTTCATCATAGAAGAGCAAAATTATAAAGCTTTTACATCTTTCACACAGAAAGTATTCGAAATGCGCAGAGCAATCCAAAGAATGGCATTTCAGCCCCCAGCAATTAGACAATAATCAATAGTAAAATTGCCCAAGTTTCCCACCATGCCCAGACAATGACTTAAAAACTGTTAGGACAGCAGTATTCTGCACCCTGACAGAAACCTGATATAACAAAACTCCCCAGGACTACCCTGCCATGTGTAGGAACCTAGGGCCCCACACCAAATAAGTAACCATGCAGGGGAGGGAGATGTACAGGCAGCCAGGGAAGCAGATTAACTGAAAAAATATCAGTAAGCTAATAGCAAGGGGATCAAATGTAGAATGAATGAAAATGAAAGATAGAATGAATAGGCTGGGCACTGAGTGAACTAGGAATTATGGTAAATAAATGGCAGTTTTGGTGAAAGAAAGAGTGACCTAGCATGAGGGAAAGAGAGAGTGAATGGGAATGAGTGGAAGAGCAAATGTAATTGGCCGAAAGAATACAAAGTTAAAAATAACTTGCATTACTTTACATATTTGTACTGAACTAACAAACGTTTACTAACCACATAAACACTATCACTGCATTCTCCCCTGGCCTGCAAAAAAAAAAAAAAAAAAAAAAAAATGCAAGTAGAGTGAGAATGCAGATTATGAATGAAATAAATGTGTCTCTCTCCCACTCCCTCGCCTAGTGGGTTCCCCACTGCCAGCTAACATATCCCACCCCCCGGAGCAGGATGGGCAGCTTGACCTTCATACCGGATTCGACACTGCTTAGACATGACACGGCTTTGCTGCCAACACGCCATTGGCGATCTGAACTGGGTACTCTAACCTGGTTCCCTTTAAAACCCCATCCACAGGCAGGGAGGGAGACAGATCTCTGTCTCCTCTCCTCCCTGCCTACCCCCCATACTTCACCTGATGGGGCTCATCTCCACTGACCTCTTTGGGGATGCCTACTCTATCATCCCTATTCTTCTATCTGTTTCCCCCCCATTCTTCAGTCTTTCCCTCTCACTAAATTGACCAAGGTCGATTTAGTGAGAGAGGGAACACCCTTAACAATGCCGCCAAATTCTAATCAACATCTAAATCTCTAAGACAACAAACACCATTAGCTTTTATCTAGCGTATAGCCTCACGTCTAAATTTAATAACATCAAAATTTTGCCCGACCTATTAGGCCTTTAACACATCTCTTTAGCGTCCACCCCCAACCAGCGATTTCCAAACAGCAATCCCATTAAGCACTAATATCAAATGCATACATTTTTAAAAAAAAATTTTTATTTTATTATTTTTTTAATTTTTATTTATTATTATTTTTTTTTTTAAGGTCCTAGCCACTGAAATCCCAGGAAACTAGGTGGCAGGACCTGCCAGAGCAATTTATTGTGATACTGGATACACCCGGCTAGCCTCCATGTGGTAGGGTATGGGCAATGTCAGGCCCCACTAGGCAATAAGCCGGTCAAACAATGGGCACAACATATTACCCTGCACAGACACGGCCCACACACTTTCAAGTCTCTGACTTGACAGTGTACTGTCCTCGATACAGCGAAACACACGCAGAGTTGGGAGAAATCCCAGGTGCCGTTTGACACGAACATACCTTACCTTACCTTACCCGTTCATCTTTGAATAGTTGCCTTATTTGTGGACCAATGAAAATGTCTGCCTTAATCTTCTCTGTACTGTCTTGGGAATTTCTTTTCAAGTATGTGAATGCAGGACTGTTCACTTCCAAAGCCTTCACGAAAATTTTCATAAGCCCCAGTTTGATGTGGAGTGGTGGAAGCAAAACCTTATTTGGATCTACAGGTTCAAATGCTACAGTCTTCATTCCAGACATTAATGATTTTCATTGAGGCCAACTCCTCTTCTCCTTGGCACAACTATCCCACTTGCAGAGAAAGTAACGATACTTAATGTAACCCTTCTGAAGTCCTAATAAAATGGCAATTGCCTAAATCACCACATATCTGCCACTCATACTTCTGATAGTGTATACCTAAGAGGATGTTCTCCATGTTTATGTATGTTTCTTTTTTGTGGACAAGAGGTATTGAAGGTAGCATATTTCCATTGTGTAATAACACAGCCTTAAGGCTAAGCTTAGAAGTGTTTATAAATAGTTGCCATTCTTTGGGAACATGCCTCATGTTCATTGCTGCTATCAGACCATCAACATCCTTACAGTGAGTTCACCTTCTGTTTTATAGAATTTATCATAGTCTTTATTTCGAATATGGAATGTTGTAACTTTCACAGAATGATCTAGAAGATTTCACTGTTATGGCCTTGAGACCAAAAGCTCTGCCTTATTCTTCGGCAGTTCAAGATCCCTGATCAGGTGCCAAGCTCACTTTCTGTGATCTTATGTGGATCAGAAGGACAAAGGTTTGGACAAAATGGTCGATTCCTTGACATAGATGGCTGCTGTACTTCTTCATGTATATAAAGTTGATGTTCATCAGTGTATTCATCTTCATCAGAGCTTCAAATTTCTGCACATCTATTTTACAACTGTCTTTCCTCAATTTGAATTTATGCCCCATTAGGTTCATAATTTGAGCAAGTGGAAGAATCCCATCAGAATTCAGCATGCTCAACCCATTCAAGGTCTTATACACCTCAATCAGATCACCTCACAGGTGCCTAGTCTCCAGCCACCACAATTTGCAGAACTTAAGCCTCTCTTGGTAAGAAGATCCCTTCATTTACTTCACCAATCTTTGTTGCCCTTCTCTGTACATGCTCAAGCAAATCTACAACCTTCCTAAAATGAGGCCTCCAGACCTGTACGCAGTACTCAACGCATGGCCTGACCATTGCCTTATACAAAGGGATAATCACCTCCTTTTCTCTGCTAGCAAAATTCCTGAATATATCATTGACAAAACCCATGACTTGCTCTTGCAGCCTGTCTGCATTGCTCAGAAAACTTCATATCTGACTACACGATTACTCCCAGGTTGCTGACCGGGCTAGCTGGGTGGGTAAAGTGCCTGCTTGGCAACCCAAAGGTCGTGGGTTCGAATCCCGCCTCGGGCTTGGATCAGAGTAGTAAAAAAAGGTGCATTATGGCCACAGAAGCCGATGCGCCAACAACTAACAAAAAAAAAAACAAAAAAAACTCCCAGGTCTTTTTCATTTTCTGCAACACTAAGTTTAGCACCACACAGTTGGTATGTTCCTCTGGGGTTACTTCTACCAATATGCAGTACTTTGCATTTGTCAATCTGTAAGAAATATGGCAATATTTCTTAACAGATTGCATCAGATAAAATTGACACACATAGGTAATGATGTAATATTGCATCAGCTGTTACCTGAGGCTATATAAGTACGCTTTGCAAGAGTTGCAGTCCTTCATAGCTTGTGTCAGGATGGCGAGTTATGTGCAGTTGACGCTACGAAGAAAGATTATTTCTTCATGGCGCTCTGTAAGCAATATGACAGGATGTTCTTCCTGTCATATTGCTTACAGAGTGTCTTGTAATCAGTCGACAGTGAGTAGATTTTTTTCCAAACTCAAGAATACTGGTTCTGCTGATAGGAAAAAAGGAACCGGATACAAACAAGTCTTTATGCCAAAACAGAACCACGTTTTGAAGCGCTTAAGCCTTAAAAACTGTAAAGCTTCTTCATCTGAGCTGAAAAGAGAATGGAAAGAACATACAGGAGTTTTAGCAAGTGCGGTAACATTCAGAAGATACCTCTTCAAAAATGGACTTGTAGCCCGTTGTCCTAAGAAGAAGCCCCTCCTCACACAAAAAAAGAAAAAGGCCTGATTAATTTGATGTAAGGAGCATGTTAGATGGACCCGCCGAGCAGTGGAAATAAGTTATTTTCTCGGATTAGAAGAAATTCAACCTGCATGGCTCTGATGGGAGACAAACGATTTGCCGTAGACGTGGTGAAGAATACCATCCAGACTGTATGGTGTCTACAGTGAAATTCCCTACCAACCAAATGATATGGGGATGCATTTCATATCGCGGAGTAGGTCACCTGCAGTTTATAAAAGGTTCCTTAAATGCCAATGGATACCTGGCTATATTGGAAGGCAAATTGCTGC
Source organism: Mastigoproctus giganteus (assembly GCF_048544385.1). Taxonomy (NCBI): domain Eukaryota; kingdom Metazoa; phylum Arthropoda; class Arachnida; order Uropygi; family Thelyphonidae; genus Mastigoproctus; species Mastigoproctus giganteus. The sequence continues at coordinate 165,719,858 of NC_143578.1, read as the reverse complement.
CAACCATTAGAGACCATTTCAACCTGCCAAGTAACTGCATCTTTCAGGACGACTCTGCTCCTTGTCATTGGGCAAAAAGTGTAAGTGGCACTTCTCTAGTTACTTTAGCTTCATTTCTGCATTAGAAGTTCGACAGTAATGTGTTTACATTTGTTATAGGTGAAAAAATGGTTGGAAGAATGGTCCATTACAACTCTTAGCTGGCCAGGAAAAAGCCCGGACCTGAATCCTAAAGAGAACTGTTGGCATTGTGTAGAATCTGCAGTTGCCAAAAAAAAAACCAAAGACCCTTCGTGAACTTTAAGGAAGCCATAATTCATGTTTGCAACCACGAAATATCAGTTGATTATTTTCAGAAATTGATCTTGTCAATGCCTTGACAGTGTGCTGCTGTCATCAGGGCCAGAGGCAGCTCAACTAAGTATTAGTTTGCACCTGGTGAACTTTTCATTTTGTTTTCCATTTAAAATGATAAACTGAAGCAAATTGAGGGCTTCTGAAAACGTTTCAGCCATAATTGTCGTATTTACCAAAACTGTTGTATAAAGGCTGCAAATACTTATTTTAGAATATTTTGAGAGCACCTCTCAAATATTACTTAGCTTTGCCTTAACTATTAATAAATACCTTTTGTTTATATTTTTATTTGTGATGCTAGTCATTAATGTAACATACCATTGCGAAAATGGGTTAGAAATGTGAAATTCCTTGGTGTTACACTTTCTTTGAACACCAGTGTATAGTACAGTGCTATTTTTTCACAGTTGTTCATCTGTGAATTCACCATGTTGAATCACATTACACAGAAACTTGGAAACGCTTCTGCTACTGTAATGTCAGCAAATGCAGATTTACCTACAAAACTAACTTGGGATATCCCATGACGAGTATTCCATTTCCAAAACCACCTTTCACAATCTCTAAATTTGTTATCATCTTCACCAAGTAGCTTATGAAATTTAAGTACCTGTGCTTTCAAAATTACCCAATTTATCAGTACTCCTTTACTATGTTTCTGTAAAAACCACTGTATATTGGTCGACATCACTATTTTCATAGAGTCAAGTTTTCTTTCTGTTGGAGGTCTACTTCATCTTCTATGAATGATTGCAATTTTTCTTCCTGCAGCTTGTCCCTTCTAGAGTGTCACTCTCACAAAATATACTGCATTCTGTTTTGCTACTCTTAACTCTTTCTCATTTTTTATTTTGGTGACCTTGGCAGAAACGTGATTACTGCACTCCTACTGATTTACTGATTTTGCCATGTATTTTTTTCTGATGCCTTAGACTTTACAGTATTTTCAGAAAACTAAATCAAACCAACTATCTGGCCTGTCATAGTGCTGAAGTGAAGTTACATGGTTTCCTCCTTAAATCACTTGTCAGATTATGTATATTTTTGTCTGATTTAGCCCTTAGCAGTTTTTTCTATTCTAAGTGTAACTTCTAGTCGAAGAAAGGATGTCTCTTGCTCTTGTTTACAAAAATTTACTTTGTAACTAATGTAACACACTTGATGAACAGCAAACATATTTCCCTCAAGAGGTAGCTGTTTGCAATTGGCAATTCCACTGATATACTCTTTCATTGCATCTCTAGTTGAGGGAAGAAATTGAGTATCTACAGTAATTAGTCTCTGAAGGGTCCTGTTTGTTTACAAAAATACTCTGCAACTGACTATATCAAAACGAATATACAGCCAGTTTTTAGTTAATTTCCTCTCTTGGAAATACTGTAGTAGGATTTACAGTATACAGTATTCTCTTTTTCCAGTTTCCAATAAGAAATTGCTAGTACTTAGACCAAAATATATATATATATATTTTTCATAATTCATTTTAGAGGACATGATCATACCTACGGAATATCTGAAACCACAGTATAAAAAAATGTATTATGCTGATGTTGTGCTGTATATGTAGGTCGCCAAAATTTTTCTTGTTTCCTATACTTTTTACTAGTTTAATTTTCTTAATTTCTAATCTATGTATGATATACCAAATTGTTGTACTCACCATATTTTCATAGCCACCAACTGGCTTTCACTAAATATTCACATACCCAACTGTCATACAACAAATTATTTTGCAACGAATTGACATGGACCACTGCCAGTGATAACAGAACTTTGGCAATAGGGACAAAGGGTCACCTCTTCATCCCTGCTGATAAAATGACTAGCATTATCAAGGGACACATGATGCAAGAAAGCAAGCTTATATAGCATCTGCCAAAAAAAAAAAAAAAGCACACTCCCTTCTCATTTCATGCATCCACACGCTCCAAACATTTGTTTAGTTCTGCCTTGAATCTGTTTAAGCTATCAACTTCTACGACAGATAGAAGTTTGTTTCAGCAGTCAACCACCCACTGGCTAAAGGCAAACTTCCGCACATCTATCCTACAACTGTCTTTCCTCAATTTGAATTTATGCCCTCTCAGGCGATTATTCTGAGCAAGAGGAAGAATCCCATCAGCATTGAGTATGCGCAAACCTTTCAAGGCTTTATACACCTCAGTCAGATCACTTTGCAGATGCCTAAGTCTCCTGACACTGTAATTTGCAAAACTTAAGCCTTTCTTCGTAAGAGCAACCCTTTGTTCCATTCATTAATCTTGTTGCCCTTCTCTGTACTTGTTCCAACAGCTCTACATCCTTCTTGAAATGAGTTATACAGTACTCAACGTGTGGCCTGACCATTGCATTATACAAGATTATAATCACCTCCTTATCCCTGCTAGCAACATTCCTGTATATATCACTGACAAGACATCATGGGCGACTCTTGCAGACTGTTCCACTGATCACAAAACTTCATATCTGCTTGCACAATTACCCCCAGGTCCTTTTCACTCTCTACCTCTGTCAGTTGATACGTTACTCTGGGTTACTGCTTCCCATATGCAGTACTTTACATTTGTCAATGGTAAACTTCAGTTGCCACCTCTCAGCTATCTACCCAACTTTTCTAGGTCCTGTTGCAGCAGTGTACTGTCATTAGTGTCATTAACAACCCTGCCAACCTTCGTATCGTCTGCAAACTTGGACATTAATTCTAATATACCATCATCAGTATCATTAATTAATACAGAAAACACAAATGAACCTAACACTGAACCCTGTGGGACTCCGTTAATAGCATTAGTCTGTGAGGAGTAGTGTCCACTGATTACTACTCTCAGTCTTCTCCCAATCAACCATCCATTTATCCATAGCAGCAATTTGCCTCCAATGCCACACTGCTCCAATTTGTGCAGCAGTCTTCCATATGCAACAGTACCAAAAGCCTTTCTAAGATCCAAATATATGATAACAAAATTATTCTTTGCATCCAGTTCCTTTGTGAATACATCATAATATCCAATCAAATTGGTAAGACAAGACTTTCCCTTAACAAACCCATTCTGTGTCCTAGCTATAACTGAAGTCTTGTCTAGATGATCCTGCAGTGCTTCTTTAACCAGTGCCTCCATTAATTTCCCTGGAACGGAAGTTAAACTAACAGGTCTGTAATTACCTGTGTCTCCCTTTGATCCTCCTTTGTGGATTGGGGTCACATTTGCACATTTCCAGTCCACGGGTACCTCCCCTGAGTCCAAGGAAGCCGTCATAATTATGGCTAATGGTTTGATTACCTCCTTTGCTGCCTCCTTTAATATAACTGGATAGATTTCATGCACCACAGATGCCTTTCTTATGTTTATCTTCAACAATTTCTCCTCCACTTTACTCTCAGTTATTATAAGATTATCTAGCTTATTGCCAGAGTTTAATACACCTCTGGCATTCCCCTCCCTGAATAACTCCTCATGTGTGAATGTAGATGCAAAATATTAATTTAGTTTGTTAGTTACCTCAGCAGAATCATCAACAGTTGAACCATAAATATCAAGTGGACCAATCTGATTCATCCCCTTCCTTCTAGAATTTACATAAGTAAAGAACTCTTTGCTGTTTTTCTTTGCATCCTTTGCCAAAGATTTCTCGTAATTTGCCTTTGGTTGCCTAATCTCCATTGTGACTTGGTTATAGATCAGTTTATATCTATCATAGGCTTCTGTGTCACCTGTTAATTTATGTATCCTATGCATTTCACTTCTCTGCCACATGTGTAATTAGTTCATCTGACATCCATTTAGGCCTAAATGTTGAACAATATTTCTTTGTTGGTATGAAAAGCCTAGTAGCTTCCAAGATTACTTCTTTGAATGCTTCCCATTTTGAATTTGCTGTTGGTAACATCATCAGTTGGTCCCACCGTATAGAAATTAAATACTGTCTCAGACCACTGTAGTCACCTTTACGAAAGCAAAAACCCTTCCCTTTACCCCTGATGGTAGTTACCTCTTTGAGTAAATCCCACTTCGGCACACTGTGATCACTGCCACCTAGTGGTTCCTTTATCTGCAGATTCTTAATGCATGAAGAATCACTACTGATAATCAGATCAAGAGTATTACTCCCTCTATTTGCCTCGCGAACATGCTGCTGTAGAAAACAATCATGCAATAAATCCACAAAAGCCTTTTTAGTGTGTGAGTGACCAACTCACAAATTGCAGTCAATCTCTGGGAAATTAAAATCCCCCATTATAAGACACTGATTTACTGGTCCACTCTATTTATCTGCACAATTGCAGATTCATTAGGCCTATAACACACACCTACTCTCATTTTTCCTTTCCCAGTACTTATCTCACACCAAACAGATTCAACATTGCATTGTCCACCAACATCAATTGGGTGCACTTCCTTAGATTTTATGTGTTTCTTAACTAACAGCATAACCCCTCCTCCCTGCCTGTCCTCTCTATCCTTTCTATACACATTGTACTCCCCAAATTTCGATTCTGCACTGCTTATGTCTGTGTCGCAACATGTCTCTGATATCCCAACAATATCCCTTTGATGTCTTGCCTAGCACTTCAAGCTCATCAAATTTATTAACTATACTCCTAGCATTGGTGTACACACACAAGTATACATACACCTGTTTCTTCTCTTAGTTACCCTGTCACAGCCCATGTATTTACTTGTTCCCCTATGACTCCCAGCAGTCTTGGAAATCCCCATTGCCTTGCTTTCCAGGTTGCTGCTCAATTGCATTTCAATAGAAGCAGTGCAAGAACCGCTTTCACCTCTGCCAGCGGCTGCTGTTAATCTATTAGTCTGTGCCCAAGCTAGCAGTTTTCCGACCCACCTAACTCTGCCTATAACATTAGCAAATATTCTTGCATCCTTTCTATTTAAGTGTATCCCATCCCTGTAGAAGCAGTGTTTTTCTGTTAACAAGCACAGATCAGGCTGAGAAAAATTCTACCCCTTTGAGCTTTGCACAATCCCTCCTGGGCCGAATTGATCAACAAGGTTCTCATCATATACTCCCTCCTATCGTGTTTGGGCAGAATTGCATATACTTTCAAATTCAACCCTAACTCATGGCTTTTTTTTCAACATTGACCTGTACTCGTTGAGTAATTCTGCCGGTCTCCTACTCTTAATATCATTAGTGCCAACGGGTAAAACAGTATCACCCTTTGTGCCCTTAATGGATGGTATCCGCTGTACAACATCATCATCATCAACCTTTGCCCCTGGCAGGCATATCCTGGTCCTGTTCCACCTATTCTTTTTGCACAATATGTTTCCTCTTTCCCTGACAATAGAGTCGACAACAACTAGTTCCTTTGGGACCAGTGCATTCTGCCTTGGGGGTTGCCGCTGTGTTGCGTGATGTTCAAGTACAAGCTCTGGCATTGATTTGGGCAGCTGAGAGCTTGATGGTTCCCTCAATTTAAATTCCTCGAGGGCATCCACCCTGTCCTTCAAGCTGTCATATAGGCCCATAGCAATGCTGAGTTGGCACCTGATTTCCTCACATCACGCACACACAAAGACATCCTCCTTGGCAATATTATGTCCCGTTCCTGACTGCTCCAGAAACATCAAACATGCATTGTATTTCAAAAGGCTGTGATTCAGAGGATAACCGCCCCCCTCAGTTCTCCCCCGAGCCACAGCACTCCCATTAGTTTGAGCCTTTTGCTTTGATGCTCTGGTCTGAGTCATGATCTCTGTTCAGTTTCAAATAAAATTCCAATACAAGATATAATTCTAAATTTATATCCCAATGCTGTGTTGTTGTTATTTGGTTTTTAGGAGCATTAGCAACTAAGGCCATATTGCTTGGGGATATGCGGTGGTCATTCCCTGACCTTTCCACATCCTCCGTATTTGGTGGTGACGGGCTCGAACCCCGTTCTAATCAAGAAGCGTGTGCTATGCACTGCTGCTCCTTCCCACCTGGCTACGGAGGCGCCATCCCAATGCAGTTATAACACTATATGTATGTATTTCAGTATCGAATATTATCTCCGAGTTACGTTATATGACTTTCTTATCTCCTGTCAAGTTATATTTATTAATTTATAATGTTACGTTTGTAAAAACTAGTTCATTGTATGTATTTAGTTAAAAAAGTACAATTTAATTGACAATGAAATTTAATAAGATTAGTAAATTTTACTGATTAATTTATACTACTATACTCGCTATATAGTTTTCTGTTAAACCTTGCACTATCTAGTTCGGGGTACATGTTGTATCGAATAACAATGGTGGTAAGTTACGAATGGTAAATCTGCGGACATGAGGTATTAATACTTTCAAATGCGCTATCTGAATTCAAAATAAACCACGGAACTTGACTGGGTCTATAAGTTACTTACAGAAAATAATTTAATCTAAAAATTAAGTCTATAAAATGGCTAAACATTTTATTAAGTCAATAAAACGACTATTTGTATAAAGTAGTGGTTATGCCACTTTTTGAATACTGCATGCAGTTCGGAAACCACATTTTAGAAAGGATAGAGATCTGTTTTAAAGGGTACAGAGAAAAGCAACAAGATTAGTTGGTAACACAAAAGGATACAGAACTGGTGTTCTGTGAATTGCAAATTAGCTACACTTGTCCGTAAACTATGCACCTGTATATTGAATTAATTTAAGTGTGTAAACTTTAAATGGGTTAAATAAATTAAATGTCGATGGCATCTTTACTCTTTCTCAGATGACACCCATAAGGGGACATAAATTTAAATTGTATAAGGATAGTTGTGGAATAAATGTATGGAAATTTCCATTCAGCCAAAGAGTAATTGATTGTTGGAATGCACTGCACTTCATCTATTGTTGTGAAAATAGATAGCTTAAATTTAAAGGTTTGGACAAATTATTGGGAAGAATTTGATACTAGAGAGCTATTAAGTGCTCGATATTTCCTATATTCTATTATATTATGAATCAACAGGGCTTACCTTTATTTTTGATATAGGAAGCTTCTTTTCCAACTCTCCTTGTCCAACTCGCTAATAATTCATGGGGAAGGCAATATCAATTTTGCAAGACATTGTCATAAAGTTAGATTTTGGAGGTCTAAACTGGCTAATAATTAAGGATCGATTTTTTTCTTTTTGGTGCTGTGGCAGGAATTTTGAGTTAAATTTAGGGGTCTAATAATTGGATATGGGGTGGGGGGGTTGGGGGTTATTCTCTACCTTCCTTAAGTCAGACTAGAACTTTTCTGGGTGTCATGTTCACAGGAAGAGAGCTACTCACAATTAATCCGAAACTTTTGTCTTATGTTGTAGTGTTTGTTCTTCACGCATGCGTATAAGTGACCAATCGTCGGACAATAGGAATGGCCTACGGATATTGATTGAAGTTGCATGTAGTTTCATCTCTAAGGTTTCTGCAATAAGTAGTTTGTAGTAGTTGTGTTGAATATTTATAATTTTAGTTTCATTAAAGCCGAATGTAAGTCGTTCATTTATGGCGTGGAACGAAAGTTCCGATGCATTTGAACGACCCGCCCGCACTGAAGCTTCGTGTTGTTTTGCTCGAAGCTGTGCCACTCCCATGGTGGATCCTACGTAGACAGCGTCACAATTTTTGCATGGTATACTGTATACTAGGTCATGCTGTGATTGGAATGTGGTATTTTAAGGTCGATTTCTGAAGAATGTGTATAATTTGTTCATGGGTTTTGCTATGATTTTCATGTCGGTTCCCTTGCATATTTGGTTAAGTTTATTGTACCAGTGCTCGATATATGGAATGGTGATGAAATATATTTTGGTCTTGTCGGATTTTTTTGCAATGTTTGTTGCGAGGTTGTTGTTATTTATTTTATCACGGGCTATTGTTTTGACTTTGTTTATATAGGTTAGTGGGTGACCCCTATTTGAGAATCTTCTAGTTAGTTCGATACAAAAAATTGGTCATGCTGAACCAATTTCAAAATGCCTTTAAATATTCTTCCACCCAGATTTCTCTAACCACTGAAATAAATGAACTAACTAGAAGATTCTCAAATGCAAAGGACCACGAAACAACAGCATGTTCAGCCACGAAACCCACCTGCATTAACTGTGAAGGCGAACACCCGGCCTACTCACGAGCATGCCAGAGGTGGAAAGAAGAAAAAGAAATTCAACGGCTGAAGGCAGAGCTAAACATATCGTACCAGGAGGCAAGGAAAGCAGTGAAACCTCTTAACATCAAAAAACCTACCTACGCCCAGAAGGCAGCAGGGAGGTGTCCGTCCCTCCAAAAGAATCATTTACTCCCATCGCACGTTACCTTTTAAGCTCCCAAAAACCTGCACAGAAGGACCAATCAGCTGCCACTCCTATATCGGTACCTCCTAATGCTCCACAAATAACAAAAGCAAATACAAAAGAAAAGAATAAGAAAGGTGAAATGCCACCTAGTATCCAAGAAAACATGGATGTCGGGCAGAAGGAGGTACAAGAAGACTCAGTTTTGGAGCTCTTTGCTGAGGAGGAAATGGACACTGGACAGCGTCCATACTTCCCCAGGAAGGAGAAGGCCAGAACTGAAAAAGGTAAGCCCTCAGCACCTCGGAAGCCGCCTGATAGACCCACCAAGCCAAAATAATGGCTAAATTCCTACAGTGGAACTGTCGTGGATTCCGGCAAAATACTGATGACATCAAGGCACTCCTGCAAAAGCACAAACCAGCTTGCTTTTGCATACAGGAGACTTATTTAAAGGCAAATGACGACCCCACTATGCATAACATTACCATCATCCGTAAGGATAGAATTGTGGATGGTCCTGCACACGGAGGAGTCGCAATCCTTATCAGCAACCAGATCCCATTTCAGCCTTTGCAGCTTACAACTAGCATTGAGGCTGTAGCAATTCGCCTTACGGTGGGGTTCTTATTAACTGTCTGCTCTCTTTATTTGCCACCTGGGACTGACATCTGCCAGAAAGACCTTGATGATCTCGTAATGCAGTTGCCTCCCCCTTTCCTACTTCTTGGGGACTTTAATGGACATAACATCCTGTGGGGTAGTGCTAGCATTAATAGAAGGGAAAGAGTCATAGAGCGTATGCTCATTGACAATGAGGTGTTTGTGGGAACAAACACCTTTTTCCACATGCCTACCCATATGTTTTCTGCCATTGATCTTTCTATCAGCTCGCCTTCTCTTCTCCCTTCGCTTACTTGGGAGGTAGAAATGAACCCGTATGGAAGAAATCACTTCCCCGTGATAACCACATTAATTACTGGGAGACCTTGTCTTCCTGTCAGGTTACCGCGGTGGAAGTTTGATCAGGCTGACTGGAGTGCCTTTCAACACCTGGCAAAGTTTGACAACTCTGCAGTCAGTCAGGAGCCTATCAATGATGCAGTTATGTACATAACAGAAAATATTGTCCATGCAGCTGCAACTGCGATTCCAAAGACATCCACGCGGTTTCCTCCCTTTCCAAAACCATGGTGGAATCCAGAATGCACAACAGCTAAAAAGGCTCAAAACAAAGCCTGGGGGATATTTCGACGATATCCTACCATGGTCAACCTATTAGCATTTAAACATGCATGAGCCAAAGCACGCTACATCCGCCGTCAGAGTCAAAAGGAATCGTGGATCCGTTTCACATCATCCATTACCCAGACGACCAGCACTAAGGTGGTCTGGGAAAAAATCCGGAAAATGAAGGGAAAATACACAGCACACCCCTCATCGGTCCTTGAATATAATGGATGTACTATTGCAGACTCTACTGCAATAGCCAATGCTCTTGGGGAAACATTTTCTAACATCTCTGCAACATCATCTTACTCCCCAGAGTTTCTGGTCTTAAAGCGTAACGCTGAAAAACAGGCCCTTAAATTCACATTGAAGGGCTCCCACCCATACAATGGGCCATTTAATATCCATGAGCTGAAAACAGCACTCACCCGTACAAAGGCTACCGCTGTTGGACCAGACAACATCCATTATGAAATGATCAAACATCTTTCACCAGAATCCATGGACCGTCTGCTCTTCCTGTACAACAGAATCTTCCTCGAATAGCACTTTCCGGAAACCTGGCGCAAGGCAACTATTCTTGCTTTTGCTAAGCCAGGAAAGGATCCTAAATATCCAAAAAACTATCGTCCTATTGCTCCGACCAGCTGTCTGTGCAAAATATTGGAGAGAATGGTCAATGCTCGGCTCTTATGGTATTTAGAATCGAATGACCTTCTCTCCCGCTTTCAGTTCGGCTTCCGAAAAAATAGGTCCACATTGGACCACTTAGTTAGACTGGAAACATCTATCCGAGATGCTTTCCTAAAAAGAGAACATTTGGTGTCCATCTTCTTTGACATGGAAAAAGCGTACGACACAACTTGGAGATTTGGTATTTTAAAAGACCTTTACAATCTCGGTCTAAGAGGTCACCTTCCCGTTTTTATTAAAAAATTTTTATCCTGCTGTTATTTCCAAGTTCGTGTAGGATCCTCCCTTTCGCGGCCCTTTTGCCAAGAGGAGGGGGTACCACAAGGATCTGTCTTAAGTGTCACGCTTTTTGCCATTAAAATAAACTCTATTTCCGAACAATTTCCTCCAACTATAAACAGTGCACTCTACGTCGATGACTTCAGTATATTTTCTCAATCATGCAATATGAGGGTTATTGAGAGACAACTGCAACAAGCTATTGACTGTCTTAACTCCTGGGCAACGGCCAATGGTTTCAGGTTCTCACCGGAGAAGACCGTATGCGTCCATTTTTGCCGCAAGCGTAACCTCCACCCTGAGCCTGAATTACGACTTGGACAAAGCACCATTCCAGTCTTATCAGAGACAAAATTCCTGGGACTCATTTTTGACAAAAAGCTTACATTTGTCCAACATATTCGTCACCTACGCACAAAGTGCACGAGAGGGCTTAACATTCTCCGCTCTCTTTCTTCTACCTCTTGGGATGCAGACCGATGCACTCTACTCCGCTTATACCAGAGTGCATATCGCTAATACGCTCAAAATTGGATTATGGGTCTCAGGTCTATTCATCTGCCAGAAATAACGCTGTTCGTTGGCTTGACCCCGTCCATCATCAAGCCATCCGTATTGCTACTGGTGCTTTTAGAACTTCGCCTGTCCAAAGTCTGTATGCCGAAGCAAATGAACCATCTTTGTCGCTTCGGCGGATGCAGTTGTCTCTGCAATATGCCTTCAAGCTGAAGTCCCTACCACGCCATCCCACGTGGACATCCGTTTTCGAGCCACAATGGGAAAATCTTTATAACACACGACGTACTGCCAATCGGCCATTCGGCATTCGTATTCAAGAGCTACTCAATAAGCTTAACATGTCGGTAGACAAGGTTGCTCAATCACCAAAGGAGCCCCTTCCACCCTGGCATGCACAAACACCAGCATGTGACTTCTCGCTCAAACTTGCGACGAAGTCTAATACTCCAGCCTCTGTCTACCTTCAGCTCTATTCACAACACTGTGCAGAACATTCTGACTTCTTGCCAGTTTACACAGACGGCTCGAAGTCAGAATCGTATGTGGGATCTGCTGCTGTTTTTCCAGATAAAACCATATCAGAGCAGATACCCGTTGACTGCAGCATTTACACTGCAGAGCTGCATGCCATAGAGCTAGCTCTAGATCACATAAGAAAACACCGATACCAACGGTGTATTATATATGCCGATTCAATGAGTGCACTGCAGGCTTTATCAGCGGTGTCACGCACTAATCACCCAACCCTGTCCCGAATTCAGCAGATAATATACAATCTCTATACAACTGGATTCGATATCCGCTTCTGCTGGATCCCCAGTCACATCGGGATTAGAGGAAATGATTTGGCTGACAATGCAGCCAAATCGGCAGCCCTGATGGATAATCTTGACCTGTTAGTCCCCTATACAGACTACAGGCAAGTGATCCATAGTAACCTGCATTCTGAGTGGCATGATTCGTGGCATCGCCTGGTTACTACGAACAAGCTGTGTCGAATTAAGCCTGTGATCCATCCTTGGCAGTCCAGCTTACGCAGGGATCGCAAGGAGGAAGTTGTTCTTGCTCGGCTCCGCATAGGACACTGTCATTTAACACACTCCTTTTTGCTGAGGGCTGATGACCCTCCTATGTGTGAGCAATGCGACACCATTTTAACCGTCCAACACATTTTATGTGATTGTTCCAGTTTTATAAATGCTCGTTTTACTGCTTTTACCCATCTGACTGAGCCATATACACTCAGTCAGATTTTAAATGACAACGACAATGTGTCAGCAGTTTTTAAATTTTTAAAGTTGATCAATATGTATACACTCATATGAAATATACAATTTGCTTTTATCATTGTACTGATTTTATTTATTTATATGATTTTATGTATTTTTAGGCTACGTAAGATTTTTACAAGTTACCAGTCTTACCTTTTTATATTTTAACATTTTCCTGGCGCACTATAACCCTGCTGTTTTTGCGCCATAAAAATCAAATCAATCAATCAACCACATCAAGCAACATAATAAAACTAGCTTTAAAATCCCGATTTAATCTAAAAAAGATATATTTTAAGCAGATTCAACGACATTGCAATATTTTTAGAAAACACCTAAACAGTATGGACTGGAATACCCTAAAGCAAACCATTCAAATAAAAATCGATGCCCAATCCACCACATTAGAGAACAGACATAACCTAAAATTACAAGCCCTTAGGGGTTTTCCACACAACAGAGGTCACCATTCGTCACACACGTTTTGAGAATCAGAGTGCATATCGAAACACCAAAAACGCAGAAAAAAATTCCCACTCCTTCCCCAATAGGAATCTACCACATATTAATGACTTCCGGGCCAATTTAAACACTGGATCCCATAACGACCATAATCCATCAGAGAATGTAAAGAACCTATCATCTGTTACGCTAACTTCTCAGCAAATAGCCCTATTAAATAAAGGTTTAAATTATAATTTACCGCCGAGATTCCCCCCCCCCAAGAAACAAATGACTATGTATATAAAGTGCTTAGCATCATAACAAATGATTATTGACCTCGAGTTCGCTCTTAGAGATTTGCCACAAAAAAACGTATTAATCCAACAAACCAATCGAATCATAAATCAAGCTATTCCCTCAATATCAAAACGACATAGAGAAGAAGCAAAAGCTTTACACACACTTAGACAAAACCGAGATATCATTATTCAAAAGGCCGACAAAGGCGATACAGTAGTTATTCTCAATAAAGGAGACTATATAAATAAATTATACACCATCATTTCAGACACAACGACATACGAAGAGGTTGCACCATCAGAGTTCAACAGCTTAGTTAACAAATATAACAAATTGCTCACCACCTATAGGAAAGATGACCACATCACTATGGCTCAGCTCAAACAAATTAAAGCATATTAGAACTAACAAAACTATTAGTAAGTGCAAATTACATTCTATTCCAAGAAAAAATATACAGACAGATTTTTGGCCTCCCAATGGGCCTAAATATTAGTGAACTCATTGCCGAACTATACTTAGACAAATTAGAAAAGATCCACCTTGATCCATTTATACCACAGATCACATATTACGGAAGATATCTGGATGACATCCTAATCATCACAGATCACTTGACCATAAACAATATTCTACAGATTTTTAATAACATCCATCAGAGACTAAAATTTGAATTAGAAACTGAAGCAGAATCCCACTCCATAAACTTCCTTAATTTTACCATACACAGATTAGACCAAAAACTAAATTTCAGCATATATAGAAAACCCACTAATAAAGGGATGCTTCTGCGCTTCCACAGTTACCATCCCCAACCATACAAAAAATCGGTCATGCTGAACCAATTTCAAAATGCCTTTAAATATTCTTCCACCCAGATTTCTCTAAACACTGAAATAAATGAACTAACTAGAAGATTCTCAAATAGGGGTTACCCACTAACCTATATAAACAAAGTCAAAACAATAGCCCATGATAAAATAAATAACAACAACCTCGCAACAAACATTGCAAAAAAGTCCGACAAGACCAAAATATATTTCATCACCATTCCATATATCGAGCACTGGTACAATAAACTTAACCAAATGTGCAAGGGAACTGACATGAAATCATAGCAAAACCCATGAACAAATTATACACATTCTTCAGAAATCGACCTTAAAATACCACATTCCAATCACAGCATGACCTAGTATACAGTATACCATGCAAAAATTGTGATGCTGTCTACGTAGGATCCACCATGGGAGTGGCACAGCTTCAAGCAAAACAACACGAAGCTTCAGTGCGGGCGGGTCGTTCAAATGCATTGGAACTTTCGTTCCACGCCATAAATGAACGACATACATTCGGCTTTATTGAAACTAAAATTATAAATATTCAACACAACTACTACAAACTACTTATTGCAGAAACCTTAGAGATGAAACTACATGCAACTTCAATCAATATCCGTAGGCCATTCCTATTGTCCGACGATTGGTCACTTAAACGCATGCGTGAAGAACAAACATTACAACATAAGACAAAAGTTTCGGATTAATTGTGAGTAGCTCTCTTCCTGTGAACATGACACCCCGAAAAGTTCTAGTCCGACTTAAGGAATGTAGAGAATAACCCCCAAACCCCCCACCCCATATCCAATTATTAGACACCTAAATTTAACTCAAAATTCCTGCCACAGCACCAAAAAGAAAAAATCGATCCTTAATTATTAGCCAGTTTAGACCTCCAAAATCTAACTTTATGACAATGTCTTGCAAAATTGATATCGCCTTCCCCATGAATTATTAGCGAGTTGGACAAGGAGAGTTGGAAAAGAAGCTTCCTATATCAAAAATAAAGGTAAGCCCTGTTGATTCATAATATTGTACAAATTAAAGTTTTGTTTTTTTTTTTGTTGGTGCTATGCCTTGCTCCCTGCATAATGTTGTCAATACTGATAATTTTTGTCCTAATAAAATAGTATAAGACTCGATCTCGTGGTTATTAGAAAATTTGTAATACTTTTAAATACAAGGTTTTTCTTTTTTATTTTCTAATTAGGAGGAAAAATATATAAATATTTTCCTTTTTTTTAACTCTTGACCATGTAACGTTAAGTTGAAGTAAGGTAGCCTTGATTGCTTAAAGATAAAATGTAAAGTAGGTTTGTTCTGTAAGCGCCAATTGAAAATATGTTTGTAGTGCAGAGGGAAGATTGCATTGATTATATTTACAATTTACTTTCTAAAAACATTTAATGAAATTGAAACAAAACATTAAACACTACTGACACTGCAAAATATGTGAATAGAAATATTCAAAGAATGTATAACATTTAACATCCAGAGCTGTTCCTAGTATTAGCACCTGAAGCAAACAGTTCATTCAAACAGCTTCTTATAACTTGTGCTCACTGCCTCTGATATGTGTATGCATGAAACAGCACTCAGTAAATGTGCCATGATGCAAATATGCAGTCATTCATAAGCAGTCAATAAACAAGTGCTGTAAAAGCAAAAACACATGATAACAACTGCTTGATATTTGATATTGGAACATTGATTGAACTTAGGGTTAATTATAGTAAAGCTTGTTTTTTTTTTTTTAATATATTGGTCATGTGGTCATATTACGATGTGCTGTGTAAAGACTTGGTGCATTTTATTTTTTATTTGTTTGTGTGAAGTTGTGTTTTGATTATTTGAAACCTCAAAATTTTATCATTTTATCAAGCTCTTGTCATAGCATATTTGTGTTACAGTATATCACTTTGATACATGTGCACATCATGGCATACTTTTTTGACACATATATGCATCAGTGGCAGCAAATGTGTTACATTTTAATTTAAATTTATGAGGAAAAATAAATTTACTATTTATATATAGGAAATGACAAAAAAAAAAAGGTATTAAGTGTACAAAACCTGTAAATTTGCAACATTGTTAAAATAAAGAAGTGCGAAAAAGAACAGCAGTTATAATTAATCTTTTCTTTTGTAATCTGTATATAAAGGTCTGGGTTTCAATTCTGTGAAGTTACAGGTAATTTTTGGGCTTTTCTTTATACTATGGCCATGTTGGCTGGCCTCAGATGAGAATTGCACAGCCCCCGCCACAAAAACTTAGATTTTTTTTTCATACAGGCAAACCACAAACACAATATACTGATGCCTTATAAAAAAAAATATATATATATATATGTATACAGGAACTCCTCGACTTACGTAATGGTTGCATTCTGCGGAACGCTATGTAAGTCGGATTTTACATAAGTCGTAATTTCCCCCATGCTTGTGCTCACTGAATTGATTGAATAAAAAAATAAATGTTCGACGAACATGTAAATAGAATTATATATTGTATTTATTCAATTTTTTTATTGTATGTACAGGAAAAATTACAAAAGTGTGCAATTTAAAAAAATTTCAAAATTATAAAATTACAAAAAAAGAGAGGAGACGGGTGTAACGTCAGTAAGTTTTATCTCTCGAGCATCGTTGCCAGAATCGACGTCTCAGCTGATAAGTACGTTGCTGCTGTGGTTGAGGAGAGTTAGAAGGGGTCGGCTGCTCAACCTTATGAAAGAACATATTAATGGATGACTGAACGGTGGTTTTTTCTTTTCATTGTTGATTTCTTTGTAGCAATCAAGCATATCATTCACCCTTCTGTTAACTTTTAAGGATCGTTCGCTGTCAGGATCTATCTTCTCAAACTCGCCATTGCCGATGCAATTTCACGAAATGCCATTGCCATCTTTCTGGTGATGAAGTGTCTCGGCTCCTCATTTGGTTCATCTTGAGCTTCGTCAGCATTTTCTTCTTTCACTATCGCTGCCTGCAAGTCAATAAGTTCTTCGTTAAATAATTCCTTCTCGTCTATTAACACCTCCACATCTTTGGCAACAACCTCCAACTGAAGTAGCTCTGCAACCTTTACAATTTTATCTGTAACCTCTTCATATGATTCGTCTTTTTCAAATCCTTTGAAGCCTTTTACATGCCATGGGCATATTTTCTTCTATGCACCATTTAAACAACTTTAATAATTTCTGCCCAGGCCTTATTAATGTTTAATGTGTAGTGGTATTTATGTTTAATTACCACTAAACATTAATAAATTAATGTTTAATATTTACCACTAAACATTAATAAATTAATGTTTAGTGGTAAATATTGTAAGATTTCCAAAAGTCTCTTAACGTAAATTTTTTTGACCGTCTACTGCAGACAGTGCCTGAACAAATGTTGTGCATAAATAGTATGCTTTTAAATTTGAAATAACACCCTGATCCATAGGTTGGATGAGTGAAGTCGTGTTTGGCGGTAGAAATATGACTCTCACGTTCAAGTTGAAATCATCTAAATGCGTAGGATGTCCAGGAGCATTATCTAATAGAAGCAAAATCTTGAAAGAAACATTGTTCTCTTTACAATATTTTTCAACCTCAGGAATGAAGCAGCATTTAAACCAATCCTCAAGGAGAGATATTGTTATCTATGCTCTCTGGTTTGATTGGAAATTCACCGGTAGGGTGGCTTTATTGATGCCCTTTAATGCACAAAGATTTCCAGAATGGTACACAAGCAGTGGTTTTAATCTGTAATCTCCCACTGCATTAGCCCCAAGCAAGAGCGTGGCCCTATCTTTTGACGTCTTGAAACCTGGCATTGTATTTTCCTCTATGGCAATGTAAGTTTGATCCGGCATATTTTTCCCATACAGAACAGTCTCGTCAACATTAAAAATTTGCTATGTTGAATAGATGCCTTCAATAATTTTTTCCAACACCACAAAACTTCTCTGCAGCTGCAGCATCGGCATTGGCGACTTCATCGCATACTTTAACGTTGTGGAAACCAGCACAATGCTTGAACCTATTAAACCACCCATTGCATGCCACAAACTTGGGTTGGGTTGCCGTACTTATCCTTAATATCTTTATAAATACTTGTTGCTTTTTCTTGAATGGTCATTGGACTCAGGGGCACTCGCTTCTGAATCTGATTTTCCATCCATATTATTAACAGCAGTTCCATCTTCGATATAGCACACAAATGCTGTTTTGTGATCACTGTTGATCTTAAGTGCGTTGATCCTTTGACATGTTCTTTTATATGTGCACTGTCCTTTCAAATAGTATTCACTGTTGAAGCAGCTAGACCTAATTCCCTTGCAGTAGATGACAAACTTTGTCCTGCTTCATACTTCTTAATCATTTTCATCTTCATTTCTAAATCAATTTTGTTTCGTTTCCTGTCACTACGACCACTTGCACTTCTGTTGATTCCTTTCCCTTCACCATTATAATATGTAAATAAGAACGAAGAGAAGTTTCTGAAGATTTCAGTGAAGGGGGAACACATTTCACCATAATAGCGTAAAAACTCACACAATTGCAGTTATCGGTATTATCGCAAATGCAGTAAGATCGAGTTTACTACCCATTTATAATTAGATGCACTAACAGAAAAGCCCAATAAACTGGAAACTGCTATTTGTTTTTTGGTTGTGACCTCCAGAAACCTGCTTTAGAAAAATATCACAAAGGCGTTCAAAATTGATTCTTGTAACGGGAACATATGATAACGATGAAAGGGTAGCGCAATTTCCATTCTAAATATGACCTTTTAGACAGCTAAATAGCTTAGTTATAAAGCAAAATTTTCAACTTCCATGGACTTGGAATGAATTGCAAAAAAAATGTGTTATTGGGTTCACATTGTTATTTTCAAAATACCTCCATTTATTCCTATGGGATGCAAAATACGTTTCCACGATTTTTTTTATATATATATATTTACTTATATATATATATATATATATATACAAAAACTCCCTGACTTGCGTAAATTCGACTTTACGTAAAGTTTTTGCCGGCCGGTGCAAACTTAAAAATATCGTGGAAACGTATATTGCATCCCTTAGAAATAAATCGAGGTATCGTGAAATTATCGTAATGTGAACCCAATAAGACTTTTTTTTTTTTTTTTTTTTTGGTAATTTGTTCCAAGACCTCGGAAGTTGAAATTTTTGCTATATAACTAAGTTATTTATCTCTCTAAAATGTCATTTTTTTAATGGAAATTGTACTACGCTTTCATCGTTATCATATGTTCCATTATAAGAATCAATTTTTAATGCCTTTGTGATATTTTTCTAAAACACTTTTCTGGAGGTCACTACCATAAAACAATAAAAACAGTTTGCACTTTCCAGTTTATTGGGGTTTTCTGTTTAGTGTAATCTGTTACAAACGGGTGGTAAACTCGATCTTATTGCAGTTGCGATAATATGAATAACTGTAATTCTGTGGATTGTTACGTTAAGGTATTGTGGTGAAATGAGTTTCCCTTCACCAGAATCTTCTCTTCATTCCTATTTACTTATTAAAATGGTTGAAGGAAAGGGACCAATGGAAAGTGCAAGTGCTGGCAGTACTAGGAAATGAAACAAAATTGATTTAGAAATGAAGATGATTAATTAAGAAGTGCAAAGCAGGACAAAGCTTGTCACCTATTGCACGGAATTAAGTCTCACTGCTTCAACATTATTTAATGTTGAAGCAGTGAGTATTAAATATTATTTTAAGAGACAGTGCACGTATAAAAGAATATGTTAAAGGATCAACGCATTTAAGATCAACAGTGATCACAAAACAGCGTTCAGATGCTATATTGAAGATGGAAAAGTTATTAATAATATGGATTGAAAATCAGATTCAGAATCAAGTGCCTCGAGTCCAATGGCCATTCAAGCAAAAGAAAGACGTATTTATGAAGATATTAAGGATAAGTACAGTGAACCTCAAGCCAAGTTTGTGGCGAGCAACGGGTGGTTTAATAGGTTCATGCATCGCTCTGGTTTCCAAAACATTAAAGTATGCGGTGAAGTTGCCAGTTCCGATTTTGCAGCTGCAAAGAAATTTTGTGATGTGTTGGAAAAACCTCTTCTAAATCTCCACAGCCCTCAACTTCCACAGTGTCGTGCTTATCGGCTGGAGAGTTAATTCTGGCAATGATGTTCAGAAGTTAAAACTAGCCGATGTTATGCCTGTCTTCTCTCTCTTTTTTGTAATTTTTCCTGTGCATGAGATAAAAAAAAAAATTGAATAAATAATTCTATTTACATATTTGTCGAACATTTCTTTTTTGCTTCAATCAAATTCAGCACGCATAGTTGTTTGTTTGTTTGTTATTTGGTTTTTAGGAGCATTAGCAACTAAGGCCATATTGCTCCGGGATATGCGGTGGTCATTCCCTGACCTTTCCGCATCCTCCGTATTTGGTGGTGACGGGCTCGAACCCCAGTCTAATCAAGAAGTGTGTGCTACGCACTGCTGCTCCTTCCCACCTGGCTACGGAGGCGCCATGCATAGTTGTGAGTGCTGCATAAGTATTTAGGGAAATTCCTACTTATGTAAAATTTGACTTACATATAGTTCCGTGGAATGCAACCCTTACGTACGTCAGGGAGTGTGTGTGTGTGTGTGTGTGTGTGTGTGTGTGTGTGTGTGTGTGTGTGTGTGTGTGTGTGTGTGTGTGTGTGTGTGTGTGTACTTTAGAAAATAATTTATTTATATGGCATTAATGGTATTGCTTGGTAATATCATTAACTACTAGGGGGCTTCATAAATGCTAAATTGATCTCTTGGCAGTGATAAAACTATCATGCTGCCAGTTTCACCACCAGAAAAGGGGAGTGAGGAGAAGGTGGATCCGATAGTGGGTTTGGTATAGTCATTTGGTAAGGTTTTGGTATGTGCCAAGGTAACTAAGGCCATAACACATCAGTTCTGTACATATTGCACGTAAATTTGATACATGCGTTAATTCTAGGTCAGTGCACATGCATAAGGGCAGAAAAATCAGAGTTCTCAGGATAAACACACCCTCAAAATAAACACACCCTCACCTGGCTGGCTAGCTCCTTGAAAACGCTACCTAGAGTTTTCCAATCTGTGAGAGGAATTGAACCTAACATTTTCTGTAGTGTATATATATATATAAAGAAAGAGAGTGAGTGCTGGTCATGGCAGGGTTGGTTATTCACCACCACCACCAAGACCTCCACATTTTTCTGTAATTATAAATATAAAGAAATTTATAAGCAAAAGCAGTTAGAATTGTAAAAACTTAAATGAAAATGTTCATATAAAATAAATATAATACGTAGAGGTATCCCTTGCACACTTATGCCTTCATTTAGTTTTTCAATAATGTCTTGTTTAACACTGATTTAATTGACATTTTATTATAGCATTTCTTAAGTATATAAATTATAATAATAAAATAGAATAGTTTAATTACATCATTGTTTTTATTGACTATTTACATTGAGGCACATTCCCTCAGTGATGCAAACCATTTTATTAGTTAATTATAATTTGTAATTTAAAATTATAAGTGTAAAATTTTATAATAAATAATTTAAAATAATACATATAATTTTCTTAATTAGTATATTAAATCACTTGTGTAAATTTAATTAAATTCTCCTGTGAAAATAATTCCCCTTCCCCCTATGAGTACCCTATTATTTTTTAGGACCACACCATCAAAAATACGTCTAGAAGTTTTGAAAAGGCTTATAGCTGCTGTTTCCAACTTATAACAGTGTTTGTTTGAGAGGGAGAACTGGGGGTGGCAGCTATGGAATTTGAATTGAGCCTAAAACAAAAGGAACCTTTCCAAGAACCAGAAAAACATTTGCTGAAAATCTGGTGTTTTATCTAATTTTATCTTCTTGATTAATGTTGAAATATACTTTAAATTATATATTATATACACAAATAATGATATGAATGGGTAGACATTGAATTTCTTTATAGAAACAGATTTCATTCAAATCAATTTGTCGATCCACATTTTATTGAAATTTTGTTCAACAAATCTTTTAAAAGGGGCAAATATCAGATTTCATGAAAATCCATTTGTTGGGAATTGACTTCTAGATGAAATGGGAGTACCATTTATAAAATTGTTAGTCTTTGCTCATTAAGATCACACACACACACACACACACACACACACACACACACACACACACACACACACACACACACACACACACACACACACAGAGACCAGAATAAAAGGTTGCTAAAAGTGGAATATGCTATAATGGGATTTTACTGTATATGTTATTTAGATTTTTAAATATTAGTACATGGAGTGTCTTCTTGGAGATCCCTTCTTTTATTATGGAAAGAATAATAAGCAAAATTTTTGTGTCCTAAAAAATGTCCTTACTTTCTGCTGATGATTGTTAACATGTAGCATGTTTATTAAAAATATTAAAATTGTATTCTCCTTTGTTTAAAGATGCCCATTTTTTTTTTTTAATTTAGTGGGGGTCTACACTATTCTGAATTGCCAGATACAGCAGTTATAGGTAATATTTTGGGGCTTTTATTGCTTGCATGGAGCGTACTCGTGGTATGGCTTGTGACAAATTCTTACTACAAACGTAAACCATTGCCAGAAGAGGTTGCACTGCAGTTGAGTCCAGTAAACTAAGACCAAAGTGCTGTGGGGATTTAATTCATCTGGTAATGAAATACCATTTAATAAATAATTAACTAAAAACTTTTTTATATATTCTAGAAATTTTTTTTCAGAAAATTAACTATAATTTTTCTGTATTAAATTACTGTTGAATAACCTTAATTAATTAAATTAACTCAGTTAAGCATTTTATTTTCTATTAGGTCAGATCGTGTGGTTGATTTAAAAAAAAAAATTATTTCTAAAACTTGCTTTGTGTAATTTTTTTGTCTTGTAAGTAGCATAAAGATCTTGGTTTTGAATATGCTCCACAGCCATTTTAAAGGGACACAAACTTTCTACAGCTTCTACCTTGTAGTAGAATGGCCACTCTTACTTATTATGGCTAAATTTTCTTAACTGTGCTATCTTATTATTTTAAAAATATCTTTACTGAGAAGTGATAGATTCTTTGCTTTTTACCTTCTCTAAAACAAGCCTGATCATTAGCAATGGCAAATGAAGCAAGAAAGCAAGTTTATATAGCAACAGCAAAAAAAAAAATCCCATCTCACCCATCCATTCCCTTCAACAGCCTGTCTAATTCTTCCTTGAATTTATTTAATAAAAACTTGTTCTAAGATGACTCAAAGCAGTCTTTGAAATCCCCAGCACCATGCTTTTCAGGCTGCTGTTTATTTCAGTAAAAGCAATGCAAGAATCTCTTTCACCTCTTCCTGTGGCTATTGTTAATCTATTAGTTTATCTCCCCCCCCCCAGCTAGCAGTTTTCTGACCTACTTAACACTGCCTTGATAGTATCAGCAATATTCTTGCACCCTTTGTGTTTAAGTGTATCCAGTCTCTATAGAAGCAGTCTCTCTTCTTAACAAGCACAGACATGCTGAGAAAAATTCATTAGTTGTCATATGTAATGTGATAATCATGTCTGTGTCCCTCCTGACAGTGACATATATCATTGACAGAACCCCATGGCATGTTCTGGCAGCCTGTTTACACTGTTCAGAAAATTTTGTGTTGGAGTGTACAGATAACCTAGTTCTTTTTCCTTATCAACTATCTTGAGTTTGGTGCTACCCAAATGGTATATTTTTGTGGAATTACTGCTGCCTAAGTGCAGTACCTTGTATTTATCAATCAGTTGCCACTTTCAGCCCATTCACTAAGTTTATGTAGATCTTAAAAAAAGTAGAAGTTCTCATAGATCTCACTGATCTATGAGAACTTCTTCTGAATCAAAGGATTCTTTCATTATTACATAGTTTCACTACCTCTTTTGCAGCTTCACAGCTCTAGGTTTCTTGCTTACTTCAGCAGTTTCTCTTCCACTTTTCTTCTATGATTATAAAATCATCTAATACCAATTTATATTAGATAGACTTCTACTAATCCTAACTCTAAAACCTTCATGAATCTAAATGCAAAACATTTTATTTATTCATTGTATCAGCAATTTGTACAGGATCGTTGATCCTGTACAAATTGTTTATACAATATGTTTCATCCCTTTCGTGTGGTATTAAACTATCCCAAGAATATAAGCAAAAAGGCCTTTGTGCTCTGGATTCATATTAATATTAATAAATTATTGTGCCACAAAGCAAAAATGGAAAGAAAATGACAGGTTGCAGTTAAAAATACGTTGATGATGTTCACATGAACAAAATAGCACAAGTAAAAATAACACAGGAAAGTAATACATAGCTTTCTGACTGGAAGGCATCCTTCATCAGTTGCGACCATTAATCTGAAATATAGAAATCTGTGTGTACCATGGCAGTCTTGTATGGTGAACTACGTGTAAATAACAATTAGCTGTTCGAAGGGAAAGCTTGCAGCTGTAATGCTTGGGAACGTTATAAATGCCAGCATTTGTCAACCAGAGGATGGTCATCTCAGTAATGGGATGGACATGACATACTCTGTTTCGGTTAAAGGAATCGTTACAGCATTGAGATGTGCAGTGACTTCAACCAGGCACGCCGACTGTAATGGCAGGTCCGATCAATAACCATGGCATCGTGGCGTGGGTCAGTGCTGTGCTGGGTTGACCAGAAGTGCTCAGCAATGGCTGAATATTCCACATCTGCTAAACAGATAGCTTTTTCGTGTTCAGAATCATGTCTGCCGAGCCTCCTGCCAGTATCCCCAATGTAGCAGTCATAGCAGGAAATGCAGTAGACTAATCTACTCCACAGCAAGGGGGGAACCAATGTTTTAATTCTTGAGACGAGGAATCGCAACATCCTGTCCGGAAGTTGTAAGCACTTTATCCCACGAGCCTTTAAGACTCTAGAAATTTGTTGCGATAAGTTCGGGTAGAATGGAATAAAGGCAGTCGAAGCGGAGTCATTATTGTGCATAGTTCTGTGGGTTGCTACGTAGTCACAGGCCTGTAGGTCACACCTCACAAGGTCTGTCTTAACCCTAGTAATCTCAGTGCATCTCTCATCTGCAGAACTAGAGTGGGTCCAGGCAT
This sequence comes from Mastigoproctus giganteus, assembly GCF_048544385.1. Lineage (NCBI taxonomy): Eukaryota > Metazoa > Arthropoda > Arachnida > Uropygi > Thelyphonidae > Mastigoproctus > Mastigoproctus giganteus. The sequence goes on along the minus strand of NC_143578.1, from coordinate 165,694,525 downwards.
GGGTTAGCAGGGCACACACTTTTTTTTTTTTTTTTTTTTTAATGGTAACCCCAAACACAAGAGGTATTAGAACCTATAGTACTTAGTGCTGTGCTTGGGTTGGAGGTTGAGAAGACGAGAGAAGATATTTGTTGACATTAGACTAACTTCTGTAGACTGTAATTTTTAGGAAATACGTATGAAGGAAGGTTGTTCCAGAAAATGGCAGCTGAATGAATAAACAAGGAAGATGAAAAGTTGGTTCTGCGAGTTTGAAGTTCGACAGTAAATGGATGTTAGTGGTGGTACTGTCTTGAAAGAGAGAGCGAGAATTATAGATTATAGTGCCCATGGAAGTATCTGTAGAAAAGGCATGCAGCAGAAACAGTACATCTATGAGACAGCAAGTGGAGAGACTCCGTTAGAGATGAGTCATTAATTAACCTAACTGCCCTCTTCTGAATGGAATCTAGAAGCCTGACAGAGGTTTTGGGGGAACTGCCCCACACGTGGGAACAATATTCCATGGTAGGGTGGATTTGGAATTTGTACAGAGTGAACAGCTGTTTGGAAGAAAAGTAACGCCTAGAGAGCGAAAGAGAAAACAGAGTTTTTTAGTTGCAGAGGAAGCAATATTTGTAATGTGCTTGTGCCAAGAGAGATTAGAAGTCAGGGTAATCCCTAAAAGAGATATATCGACGTGCCTAGAAACTGGAATGTCACCAAAGATAAGCATAGGAGCAGAGAAATCCTTTTTGAAATCAGATTGGAATCAACTAAGTTGTCTTTGCCCCACTGGAGAATTACCTGGAGATCGGCATTTAAGGAATTAGTAGCAGATATTCGAGAAGTTGAAGCTCATTGAGCAGGGCAAGTTTCTCAAAATGGAACGTGGAATCTAATGTGCTATCATCGGCAAAACTATGGATAAGATTTCCAGTCAATGGAAGAAGGTCATTAATATACAAGAGGGAAAGAACTGAACCTTGGGGGACACCAGCATTAGTGGAGAAGTTAGGAGACAGAGAGCCGTTTACCATCACCCTCAGTGAGCAGTGTCAGAGAGAAAACTGGATAACCAATTACAAAAAACAGTTGGCAAACCATAAGGTGGAAGCTTCTTTAGAAGACCTTTATGCCAGACACGATCTCAAAGCCTTTGAGATGTCAAGAGCAACTGCTTGTGTTTCACCGAACTATTCCATTGAATTTGTGCATAAATTGGGAACATAAGATCGTTGATCAGACGGAAGGTTTCTAGGTAGTTTAAGAGTTGGCGTTAATTGATTTTTCCATTACTTTAGAAAGAGTAGAAGTAATTGCAATGGAATGATAATTGGATGAGAGGGATTTTTTGCCCGTTTTAGGAACTGGCTGAATATGAGCAAATTTCCAAGCAGAAGGAAAAACACCTTTGGTATAAGAAAGTGAAAAAAGGCAGCAAAGAACTGTAGTAAGGCCTTATTTGACGTGGTGTCTCTTTTCACTTTGATCCCAGTTGAACTGGCCATCACGTGTGCCAAGGACTTCTGGACAATGACCAGACCCTGAGCAAGAGAACTTCTCTAACTTCATAGGACATTTGCAATGCCCTTAAATTGTGCTTGACTGGTGGGGCTACCATGTTTGGTGACTCTATTTACCAGCAGATACACGGTGCAACCATGGGTTCCACAGTTAGTTCAGTTATGGCAAACGTCGCAGTGGAGGAGTTGGAGAGTCATGCATTTTTGGTTCTACCAGATCCCACTGCCTTTTGGTGTTGCTACGTGGATGATGTGTTTGTGGTCATTCCCTGGGAGTCAGGCAACTGAATTTTGCCCCACCTTAACTCTCTGTATCCATTCATTCAATTCACCATTGAACTGGAGTCAGACAATACCCTTCCATACTTGGATACCCTTGTCCGGCGCGAGGGCACGCATTTGAAGACAACAGTCTATCACAAGCCGATGTGTGCTGGCCAGTTTGCCAACTACCAGTCAGCACACGCACTCAGCCATCTTATTGGTACAGATTGAGTCCTGCTAACCCATGCCTGGACCCACTCTAGTTCTGTGGATGAGAGACGCTCTGAAATTACTAGGGTTAAGACAGATTTTGCAAGGTGCAACTACCCCACCAGTGCCCTAGATAGGTGTGACCTACAGGCCCGTGACCATATAGAGAACCTATAGGACAATGCATAGTAATGACTCTGCATTGACTGTCTTTATCCCATTCTACCCAAACCTATCACAACAGATTTCTAGAGCCTTAAAGGCTCATGGGATAAATGCTTACAATTCCCGGGCAGGAAGTTGTGATCCCTCATCTCAAAAACTAAAACATTGCCCCCCCCTTCCTGCAGAGTGGATTAGTCTACTGTATTTCATGCACTGGCTATGTTGGGGAAACTGGCAGGAGGCTCAGCAATAGTGTTTCTGAACATGAAAAAGCTATCCATTTAGCAGATGTGGAGCACTCAGCCATTGCTGAGCACATTACTGAGGCTTTTCATTCCAACTAAGAAATACTGTTCAAGGTTTAGGCCTAAATGGATGTCAGATGAATTAATGAGGCTCATGGCAGAGAAGACAAATGTATGGGATGCATATAAAGTATCAGGTGACACAGAAGCCTATGGCAGGTATAAACTAGTCTTTAATCAAGTCACAAAGGAGGTTAGGCAGTCAAAGGCAGATTACGAGAAATCTTTGGCAAAGGATGCAAAGAAAAACAGCAAAGAGTTCTTTACTTATGTAAACTCTAGAAGGAAAGGGATGAATCACATTGGACCACTTAACATAGATGGGTTGACTATTGATGATCATGCTCAGGTAGCTGATAAACTGAATGGTATTTTGCATCTACATTCACACATGAGGAGTTATTCAATGAGGGGAGTGCCAGAAGTTTATCAAATGCTAACAGGGAGCTAAGTGATTTTGTAATAACTGAGATAAAAGTGGAGGAGAAATTGTTGAAGTTAAACATAAGGAAGGCACCTGGGGGTGGACGGGATCTATCCAGTTATATTAAAGGAGGTAAGTAAACCCTTAGCCATAATTATGAGAGCTTCCTTGGACACAGGAGAGGTGCCCATGGACTGGAGGTTTGCAAATGTATCACCAATTCACAAAGGGGGTTCAAAAGGTGACACAAGTAACTACAGACCTGTTAGTTTAACTTGTGTTCCATTGAAAATAATGGAATCACTGGTTAAAGAAGCATTGCAGGATCATCTAGGCAAGACTGCAGTAATAGTTGAGAAAAGCATGGGTTTGTTAAAGGGAGGTCTTGTCTGACCAATTTAATTGGATACTATGATGTGGTCACAAAGGAACTGAATGCCAAAAATAATTTTGATATCATATACTTGGATTTCAGAAAAGCTTTTGATACTGCTGCACATGGAAAGACCGCTATACAAATTGGAGAGGTATGGCATTAAGAGTAAGTTGCTACAATGAATAAATGGATGGTTGAGGGTGAGACAACAGAGAGTGGTAATCAATGGACTCTGCTTTTTATGGACAAATGTTATTAGTGGAGCTCCCCAAAGTTCGGTGTTGGGCCCATTGTTGTTTTGTATATTTATCAATGATATTGATGAAGGTATATCAGGTTTGATGTCTAAGTTTGCAGATGATACAAAGGTTGGCAGGGTTGTTAATGACAATAAAGACAGTATGCTACTCCAACTGGATCTAGATAAGTTGGGAAGATGTACTGAGAAGTGGCAACTGAAGTTTAACATTGAAAAATGCAAAGTACTGCATATGGGTAGCAATAACCGAAGAGAAATGTACCAACTGTGTGGTACTACACTCAGGCAAGTCAATGATTTATAGGAATTTTGCTAGCAGGGACAGGGAGGTAATTATCCTGTTATTAGCATTAGCATTAGTAGAGGCATTTAATGCAAGAAAGCAAGCTTATGCAGCATCAGCCAAAAAAAAAATAAAGTAAAATAAATAAATAAAAAATAACCACATCCACTTCACCCCTCTGTTTGTTCGAAATACCTGTCCAGCTGAGCCATAAACTTATTTAGGCTATCAACTTCCACGACAAGGGATGGAAGTCTGTACCACCTACCAACCACCCGCTGGCTAAAGGCAAATTTCCGCACATCTATCCTACATCTGTCTTTCCTCAATTTCAATTTATGCCCTCTCAGGTGATTATTCTGAGCAAGAGGAAGAATCCCATCAGCATTGAGTCAAGGCATTGTACACCTCTATCAGATCACTTCGCTGGTGCCTAGTCTTCAGACACTAATTCGCAAAACTTAAACCTTTCTTCGTAAGAGCACCCCTTTGTTCCATTCACTAATCTTGTTGCCCTTCTCTGTACTCGTTCCAGCAGCTCTACATCCTTCTTGAAATGAGTCTTCCAGGCCTTTATACAGTACTCTAGGTGTGGCCTGACCATTGCCTTATACAAGGGAATAATCACCTCCTTATCCCTGCTAGAAAAATTCCTATATATCATTGACAATACACCATGAGCTACTCTTGCAGCCGGGCGACTCCGTAGCCAGGTGGGAAGGAGCAGCAGTGCATAGCACACGCTTCTTGATTAGACCGGGGTTCAAGCCCGTCACCACCAAATAAGGAGGATGCGGAAAGGTCAGGGAAATGATCACCGCATATCCCGGAGCAACATGGCCTTAGTTGCTAATGCTCCTAAAAACCAAATAACAAACAAAACAACAAACTCTTGCCGCCCGTCTGCACTGCTCAGAGAACTTCATATCTGCCTGCACAACCACCCCCAGGTCCCTTTCATTCTCTACCACTGTCAGTGTAGTACCACAGAGTTGATACGTTGCTCTGGGGTTGCTGTTTCCCATATGTAGTACTTTACATTTGTCAATGTTAAACTTCATTTGCCACCTCTAAGCCCATCTGCTCATCCTTTCCAGATCCTGTTGCAGCAGCATAGTGTCAGTAGTGTCCTTGACAACCCTGCAAACTTGGACATTAAGCTTGATATACCATCATCAATATCATTTATAAATACAGAAAACAATAAAGGACCCAATACTGAACCCTGAGGGACACCAGTAATAACATTAGTCCACGATGAGCAGTGTCCATTGATTACCACTCTCTGTCTTCTCCCCCTCAACCACCTCTTTATCCATAGCAGCAATTTGCCTCCAATGCCACACTGCTCCAATTTGTGCAGCAGTCTTCCATGTGCAACAGTATCAAAAGCCTTTCTAAGATCCAAGTATATAATATCAAAGTTATTCCCTGCATCCAGTTCCTTTGTGACTGCATCATAGTATCCAATCAAACTGGTCAGGCAAGACTTCCCCTTAACAAAACCATGCTGTGTCCGAGTTAAAACTGAAGTCTTGTCTAGATGATCCTGCAGTGCTTCTTTAACCAGTGCCTCCATTAATTTTCGGGAACAGAAGTTAAACTCACAGGTCTATAATTACTTGTGTCATCTTTTGATCCTCCTTTGTGAATTGGGGTCACATTTGCACATCTTCAGTCCATGGGTACCTTCCCTGAGTCCAAGGAAGCTCTCATAATTATAGCTAAGGGTTTGCTTACTTCCTTTGCTGCCTCCTTTAATATAACTGGATAGATCCCATCCACCCCAGGTGCCTTTCTTGTGTTTATCTTCAACAATTTCTACTCCACTTTACTCTCAGTTATTACAAGATTCTCTAGCTTACTGCCAGAGTTGAATACACCTCTGGCATTCCCCTCACTGAATAACTCCTCATGTGTGAATGTCGATGCAAAATATTCATTTAGTTTGTTAGCCACCTGAGCAGGATCATCAACAGTTGACCATCGATATCAAGTGGGCCAATCTGATTAATCCCCTTCTTTCTAGACTTTACATAATTAAAGAACTCTTTGCTGTTTTTCTTCGC